>NC_140486.1:61356099-62031099 GCF_964271855.1 Acomys minous
TGGTGCTCGTGTGTCATAAGACAAATGCACCTGGGGTAGGTCAAAAGGGGGCAGACTGCACTAGCCTCTCAGGCACTGGTGAAGGTGGAACATGCGCAAACCTCCCTGCTCTGCATAAAGGTTCACGCTTCTTTATCGCAGGGTTGTGTGGATGTCTAGGACAGATAAAAGAATATCTGAAGTGTGGAGCACTGAGGCCCCGTGTAACATGTCTTCTTTCTAGCTTCAGCTCTTTGGGGTTAAGATCATATATTTTAATATATAAGTAATAGTCAATTATGCCCAGATATAACATACATATCATGTCTTTCTTTCAATTAGCTTTAACATACATAACAACTCAATATACATGACACCTGTAAATTAACACTTCATATGTACTATACCACTGACCTATACTCTGAACATATTTAATGCCATCAACAATACTGACATTTGTCATTTTATTTTATTCATTGTTTGCTTGATTTATTTATTTATTTTTGGTCAATCTTCCTGAGCATTTTTATTGTTTTTAGTCTTTTGATTTGTTTTAGCTCTTCTTTAGTAAAAGCTCTAGAAATTAGATTATATGTGAAAAGTTTTACTATAAATCTGAAAACATCAAGTAAAAGGATGGAAAATTACACTGAGAGACTCTAGAATAGTGAGATTACAGTGGAGGACATCAAGGACTCACTGCTGTAGGAATAGCCCTGCTCTTTATAAACATGAAGCACAATAGCAAACAGCAAACAAGATCCTAAATAAAATGAACGACACAGAGAAAGATATGCAGAGATGTCATAGAAGTCTGGGGCCCACAAACTGACAGCATTGTTACTGGACGTCCAGATGATATGGGCTAAAATATTCATCCTTGCATGGGTCTGATGAACACTCACTACAAAGGCCAAGACTAGAAATGATAACATGACATATATAAAACAATGAATGAATGCATGACACAAATAACAATAAACACTATTTTAAAAAGTGAAAACTCCAGCCAAGGATGCAGGTAGGCTAACTACAGACCGTCTGTTCTCCCTTCTCTCTTCCAAATCCAGCGCCCCAGTCTCATCTCCAGCTTTGTAGCAGACCACATGCTGTGTCCTTTCTTCATTCTCTGCCTACTACTGGGAGGCTATGCAGATCCTGTTGGGACACTGAGCTCTCCTCACTCCTGGCGAATCCCTTCAGCAACCCCATTCCCACTCCCATTCCTAGGTGTCAGCTTCTAATTCCTAGAAATACATTTTACCTGGAAACCCCAGTGGCTCAACCTAGCAGATTCTCAGAATTCCTTTCCAAGGAACACTAGCCTAAAAACTAGAGAAGGCAGCAGAACCCTAGGAACAAACCACTCACCCAACAAAGACAAGACCACATACCAGCACCTAGGATTACCATCATCCCAAACACAGCTGCCTAGATGCTAGTGTAAAAACACAATTATTAAATGCCAGGACAATGTATTTCCACTGCAGCCCAGCAACCCTACAACAGTAGGTCCAATAATTATAACACAGATGAACCACAAGACAAAGACCTTTAAAAAGCCTTTATAGCTCTGATAGAGGTCCTTAAAGACGAAATGAAGAAATCCCTTAAAGAAATCTATGAAAACACAAATGAACAAACAAACAGTGGAGGAGAAGAAATAAAACACTGCAAGACCTGAAACTAGAAATAGAATCAATGAGGAAAACCTAACCTGAGGGAAATATGGAAGTGAAAAATTTAGCAACACAAACAGGAACCACAGAGGCAACAGAATCCAAGAGATGGAAGAAAGACTTTCAGGCATTGAAGAAATGATAGAAGAAATGACGCCTTGGTCAAACAAAATGTTAAATCTGAATACATCCTAGCAGAAAACATCTAGGAAATGTGGGACACTATGGCAAGACTAAATCTGAGAATAATAGGAACAGAGGAAACAGAAGACAGAGAAATAGGTCAAAGACACAGAAAACATTTTCAACAGAATCAAAGAAGAAAATGTCCCTAACCTACAGAAGATGCCTAGGAAGGTACAAGCGGCAAACAGAAAACCAAATAGATTGGACCAGAAAAGAAATTCCTCTCAGCACATAACAGTCAAAAACTAAATGTACAGAACAAGGAAAACGCATTGAAAGCTGGAAGGGAAAAAGACCTAGTGTCATGGAAAGACGAATCTATTACAATTAATCTAACTTCAGTGGAGACTAAAGCCTAGAAGGGCCTGGACATATGCCCTGAAGACTCTAAGAGACCACAGATGCCAGCCCAGATAACCATACCCAGCAAAAATTTCAGTAGTAATAGATGAAGAAAATAAAACATTCCAGTATAAAACATAATTTAAGCAATATCTATATACAAGTCCATCCTTACAGAAGGTGCTTGCAGGAAAACCAACTTAAAGAGGTTAACCACCTCCAAGAAAACACAAGACAGAAACAAATCTTGGACCAGCATATCAAAGAGGGGGAAGACTTCTTTGGGTCTGTGGGTTGTAGCATGGTTATCCTGTACCTGGAATGTCATGCAGAAAAATAAATAAAACGGACATATGAAGTAGAGAGAGGGAGGGAGCTGTATGGGAGAAAGGGTGGGGAAGGTAATGGGGGAAGGCAGCAGGCTTGGGGAGAATGGGGGTGGTGGTAGTGATCTGGACAGGGAGGAGCTGGAGAGAGAATGGGAATCCGTGAGGGAGCATCTCTGGGAGAGAAGGCGACCCTAGCAGAGTTCCTAACACCAGGGGACATGGAACCTGAAGTAGCCACCTCTTGCAACCAGGTGGGAATTCTGGTGGAGGTATGTGGACAACAACCCTCTCTTATAACCTTTGACCCCAAATCTGCCTTTCCTATAAGTATAAGAATAAAGATGGAGCAGAGATTGAATAAATGGCAAACCAATGACTGGCCCAACTTGAGGCCCACCCCACGGGAGAGAGCCAACCTCTAACAATCTTAAGGATATTCTGCTATGCTTGCAGACAGGAGCTTTGGATAACTGCATTCTGAGAGGCTTCATCCAGCAGCTGATGCAAACAGATGCAGAGACCCATGGCCAAATAGGTCAAGCTCAGGGAGCTTTGTGGAAGAGTGGGAGGAAAGATTGAGGGAACTGGAGGGCACCACAAGAAGACCTACAGAGTAAACTAAGCTGGACTCACCCAATGGAGTCTCATGGAACCTAAACCACAAACAAAACAAAACACACACACACACACACACACACACACACACACACACACACACACGCACGCACAAACCAACAATAACAAAACAAAACAAAACAAAAACAAAACCTTGCAAGGACTGGATCTAGACTCCCTACATATCTCTAGGGGACATGGGTTCCCTAACAACAGGAATAGGGGCTATCTCTGACTATTGCCTACCTTTGGATCCCTTTCCCCAACTAGGTTGCCTTGTTTGGCCTAAGTGAAAGAAAATCTGTTTAGTTCTGCTGTGACTTGAGGTACCAAGGTGGGTTGGTACCCGCTAGGGGGCCTCCCTTTCTCTTAGAAGGAGAGGGGGAGGTGGTGGGATGGAGGACTTAAGGGAGGAACTAGGAGGAGAGGACAGTGGGGCTAGGGTCAGACTGTAAATAAAGCAATTAAGTAAATAAAATTAATTTTAAAAAAGAAGGGTAACACCACACACACACACACACACACACACACACACACACACACACACCATATCTCTTAACCTTGGTCTTCTCAATTCTCCAATAAAAAGACACCAATTAATATAATGGAATCTGATTCCATCTTCTGGTGCCCATGAAAACAAAGAACTCATATACATAAAATAAATAAATAAACCTTAAAAATGATACAGACTAACCGAATGGATGCAAAACAGGATTTATACTTCTGCTGAATCAAAAACCAAAACCAAAGCCAAAAGCACACACCTTAACATCAATGACAGACACCACCTCAGAGTAAAGCATGAAAAAGTTATTCTAAACAAATGGACCTACAAAGCAAGATGGTATTGTAATTTTAATATCTAACAAAATAGACTTCAAAGTAAAACTAATCAGAGGAAACAGGGAAGGACACTACATATGCATCAAAGGGAAAATCCACCAACATGACATTTCAAGTCTCAACGAAATACAAGAGCACCCAAGTTCATAAAAGGAACACTATTGAAGTTTAAGTCACATATTGGCTCTCACACACTGATAGTGGGAGACTTTAATTCCTCATTCCACCAATAGACAAATCATCCAGACAGAAGCTAAATAGGGAAATGTGGAAGCCAACTCATATTATAAACCAAATGAACCTAACATATATTTCAGAATATTTTATCCAAGAACAAAAGAATATACCATTTTCTCAGCACTTCATGGAAGCTTCTCCAAAATTAACCACATACTTGGACACAAAGCAAATCTCAGTGGATATAAGAAAATGGAAATAACTCATTGCATCCTATCAGGCCACCAAGGATTAAAGCTGGATATCAACAAGAGCAGAAACAACAGAACATTTTCATATTCCTGGAAACTGACCAACATTCTACTGAATGAAAAATGGGTCAAGACAGAAATTAAAAAAAAAAACCAAATGAAAGACTTTCTAAAATTGAATGAAAATGAATATACATCATGTCCAAACTTATGGGACAAAATGAAGCATGCTCTAAGAGGCAAGCTGATAGCACTAAGTGCCTACATGAAACACACTTTGACAGCACACCTAAAATCTCTAGAACAAAAAGAAGTCACACCTCAAAGGTGAAGACTGAAGAAAATAATAAAACTCAGAGCTAAAACCATTAAAATAGTTCTTAAAGAAACATCAACAAGATTAAAAAACATTATCTAAATTGACTAAAAAGCTGAGCATGTCTAAATCTACAAATTATAGATGAAAAGGGGGAATTAACAATAGACACTGAGGAAATCCAGAGAATCATAATGACATATTTTAAAAATCTGTAATCTTCCAACTTGGAAAAATCTAAGTGAAATGTATAACTTACTCAAGACATACCACCACTTACCAAAGTTATATCAAGATCAGTTAAGCAATTTAACAGACCTAAACTCCTTGTGATGTAGAAGTAGTAATTTAAAGTTCCCCCCCCCCCAAAAAAAAAGGCTGGATCAGATGGTTTAGTCAACAGCTCTACCAGACTTTTGAGAAAGAATTAATGGCAACCCTCCTTAATTTATTCCACAAATGAAAATAGAAGGGACATTGCCCAGTACTTTTTAGGAGTCCATAGTTACTTTCATACCCATACCGCATAAAGATCAAAGAAAGAAAGAGAATTACAGACCAATTTACCTATAAACACAAAAGCAAAAATTCTCATAAAAAGTCTTGCAAATCAAATCTAAGAACCTGTCAAAAAAAAAATCATCCACCACAGTCAAGTACTCTTCATCACTTGATAAGAGATATAGGAATGGTCCAACATATGTAAACTGATAAATGTAATCCACAATATAAATAGACGGAAAGACTGAAAGATATCTTATTAGATGTGGAAAAGTTATTTGACAAAATCCAACACTTGTTTATGATAAAAGTCCTGGGGAGATTAAGGACACAAGGGACATACCTCAACATAATAAAGGTAGGTTACAGCAAGCCAGTAGCCACATCAACTTCAATGGTGAGAAACTCAAAGCAATTCTACTGAATCAGGAACAAGACAAGGCTTTCTGCTCTCCCCATGCCTATTCAATATAGTACTTGAAGCCTTAGATAAAGCACTGAGAGGACTAGAGGAGAATGAGAGTGGAAAGAAAAAAGTTAAAGTATCTTTGTTTGCAGATGATATGATAGTATACATAAACGACCCTAAAAATTCCACTGAGAAACTCCTACAGCTGATAAGCACATTCAACAATTAAAATGGGTAAAATGTTAACCCACAAAACTCAGTAGCCTTCCTATATACAAACAACAAATGGACTGAAAAAGAAATAGGAAAACCACACCTTACACAATATCCCCAAATAATGTAATAAGTAACTGAAACCAAACAAAAAAAACGTGGCTTGAATGATAAAAACATCAAGACATTGGAGAAGATATTAGAAGATGGAAAGATGTCCCATGCTCATGGATCAGTAGGAGTAATATAGTAAAGATGGCTGTCCTACCAAAAGCAATCTAGAGACTCAATGTAATCTCCATTAAAATTCCAACACAATTCTTTACAGACCTTGAAAGGACAAGTCTCACCTTTAAATGGGGAAATAAAAAACCCAGGAACTCAAAGCATTTCTGGACAATTAAAGAAGGCGGTATCTCTATCCCAGATATCAAGTTGGGTTACAGACCTATAATAATAAAGACAACATAGTACTAGCACAAAAACCAGAAACAATGATCAGTGGAATTAAGTTGAAGACCAATACTTAAATACACACACTTTATGAACACCTGATTTTTGCTAAGGAAGCCGGACATACACACTGCAGAAAAAAAAAAAAAACTTCAACAAGTGGTGCTGACAGATGGCTGCACATAGATGAATGCAAAGAGATGCATATTTATTACCCTGTATAAAATGCAACTCTAAATGGACCAAAGATCTCAACATAAAACCAGATACACTTGAACCTGATAGAAGAGAAAGTGGGGAATTGTTTTGCACTCATTGACACAGGAGAAGACTTTCTGAACAGAACACCACTAGCACAGGCACTAATCAATAAGTAAAAAATGGACCCTCATCAAACTGAAAAGCTTCTATATGGCAAATGACACTTTCATTCTGATAAAAAAACAACATAAAGGATGGGAAAAGATTTTTGTCAACTACATGTTCAATAGTGGGATAATCCTATGTTGAGGTTGGTCTTGTGCTATGTATTCTAATGCTAATGACTGGTCTCTAAGATCTGGTTGCTGCCTAGAAGAGTACAAACTTTACTTTCTAATATTCTCTGACTGGTTAAAGAAAGAAACTGATGGCGTAGAGCTGGACAGGAGAGAAATAGGCAGATAGGTTAGGGTCTCAGGCTTGTGGTTAGACAGGGGCCACGAGGCCCTGAGGAGAGAGAGGAAGGGGAAGCTGAAGCAGAGGTGAGAAGGAAGTTACCATGGGTAGAGTTGACCATGAACATGTGGCAATGAGGGCTGACCTGATGGAAAAGAAGCAGCCCAGGCAGGAACAATTATGGCAAATAATCTAGGAAATAGTAAAAATAGCTTACAGTGTTGATCACTGGCCAATTGTGGTGCTTTAAAGCTTTTAAAATTCCAAGAGGTCTTTGCCTTGATTATCTGGGGACTGGCTGGGGTAGAGAATTCCTCTAGAGTTTTTACAGCCTTATTCTACAACAATCTAAAATATATAAATAACTCAAAATCTAGATACTAAGAAGACAAATAATCGAAGTTAAAAAAAAATGGGGTAGATTGGGATAGATGTGAGGACATCCTACTGGGACTCTAGGTAAGAGGAAATATAGGAGATGGGGAAATAGAAGGACCCAGAGGGTTCTAGAAACCTATAAGAAGAACATCATGACGGGTATATCTGGGACCAGAGGGGTGTGTTCAAACTATTGCACTAACCAAGGACAATACAAGTAGTAAACATCAAACCCCTACTCCGATCTACCCAATGGACAGGACATTCTTCACAGTTATGTGGAGAGTGGAGACTGACTCTGACATGAACTCTGGTGCCCCCTATTTGACCACCTCCCCTTGGTGGGGAGCTTGCTGTCACTCAAAGAAAGAATAAGCAGTCTACCAAGAGAGACTTGATAGCCTATGATCATATAGAGGGGAGGAGGTCCTTCTCAGTTTTAGACCTAGGGGAGGGGAATAGGGTAAAAACGGGAGGGAGGGAGGAACAGGAGGATACAAGTGATGGGATAACAATTAAGTTGTAATCTGAATAAATAAATTAAATTAAAAATGGGGTAGAGATCTAAACAATGAATTCTCAAAGAGGAAACTCAAATGGCTGAGAAAAACTTAAATCAGTGTTCAGCAATCTTAGTCATCAGGGAAGTACAAGTCAAAACTACTTTGAGATTTGGTCTTGCATCCTTCAGAATGGCTGAGATCAGTAAAACACATGATAGCTCATGCTGGTGAAGATGTGGAGTAAGGGAAATATACATTTATTGTTCATGGGAGTGCAAACTTGTCCAGCCACTGTGGAAATTAGTGTGGCGGTTCACCAGGAAAATGGGCATTGATCCTATGTCAAGACCCAACTCTATCCCTCTTGGTGCAGGAAGATATTCTGTAAGCTACCAAATGAGAAATGTAAATACCAACCCAGTCACAAGCTCTTTGATCTACAATCATGTCCTGCCTACAAGATAAGCTAGTTCAATAGTGGCACAAAGCTTGTGGGGAGTGGCCAGCTAATATTTGATTTGATCTAAGACTCACTCCACTAGACAGAACCCAAACCTGATACTGCTTAGGTGACCAGGAACCTGAAACTAATTAGTCCAGGGACCCAAAGTAGAAGCAAATATTATTGTTCTACCAAAAGAATCTAACAATAAAATGGCTCCTAATAACATTCTGCTACACTCTTGGATCAATAACTTGCTCAGTCATCATCAGAGAAGCTTCCTCCTGCAGCAGATTGGAACAAACACAGTGACCCACAGAACGACAAAACGTAGAGAGTGAGAGACCTTGGAGTACTTAGCCCTGAACAGTATCACTCCATCAAATCTCTCCCCTCAGGGGTCTGGGAACACTGTGGAAACGGAGGAAGGGAGAGTGTAAAAGCCAGAGGGGATGGAGGACACCAAGGCCTATTAGCAGAATTGATGCACATTTGAACGCACAGACTGAGGTAGCATGCACAGTCCCTGCACTGGTCTGCACGAGATGGGGTCCTAGAGCTGAAAGAAGTGGACACATGTCCACATCCTTAACCTGGAAGCTATCTTCAGTTGATAACCTCTTGCAAATGAAAATGTAGTTTCCTCCAAAGTAGTCTCACTGAGGAAACAAATCACTGTTAAGAGATAGCCAACAACAAAACAAAACAAAATAAAATGGAGCACACTCAATAGCATCTTTGGAGTTTCAGTGTCTCATAATGTGTCATGGCTTTTAAAATTTTTTAAATCTTATCTGTATTTTATTTACATGTTTTAATTTTTTCCTCTAATTTTAGATATTATAATGTTCTTTTAGTCTCTTCATGGGATTCCTGAGTGTGCAAACAAGTATGTCTTTGTTTATATCTGTTTCTTCTGTCTTTTCTTGGGCTCTCTTCCTTCTGTTTTTTGTTTATTTGTTTTTGTCATATCTGGTGTGTTAGTTTTTGTTTGATTTCATTTTATTTTATTATTAGAAACTTGTTTACTTTCTAATGAGAGACAGAAAAGAGATGGATGTAGATAAGAGGGGAGGTAGGGAGGAACTGGGAAGAGCAGTGGGTGGGGAAATCATAATAAGAGTACATTATATGAGAAAAATATACTTACAATAAAAGAAAACGTGAAGGAGGAACAGTAGCTGGAGAGCTCGGGCCCCAGTTAGAAGGCTGCTCTGCAGATGGTATGAGAACAGACATTTACATGAGGCAAAACCAGGAGCCATGGGGGAGCTCTGAGGAAAGAGTGGGCCAGTGAGGAGAAATAGAAAGTGCAAAGGCCCTGAGGTAAACACATGTTCAGTTTATTTAGGAGCGGAAATGAATTTGAAGGCAGACAGGCAAAGAATAAAGGGGCAGGGGATGGAAATAGAGACAGAGGACTAAATAAGGCCGTCCAGGACTCATCAGCGTGTTTGTAAAGGCTTCCATTTGTGGCATAGTGTAACAGCAGCTGACTGAAGGGCCTCAGGATGAGTGGCATCACCTCCAACCATTATTTTTAACCTTGATATTCTTGATAACCATGGGAAATGACAGGAAAACCAAATGAAGGTGAGAGACAATGGTGTCTTACACTACCGCATGAGTCTTAGAGTTTGAGAGAAGTGGTGTGATTGAGGGCACATTTGACAGAGTCTTCTGCGGCACGGAAGATGGGGCACTGGGAGAAAGAAGAGAAGAGTAACACTCAGTGTTGGGGATCAGCAATTGGCTGGTTGTCGCGGGGTAGTGAGATAAGAAAAGACAAGAGCGAAGACAGGGAGTACAGGAAAAGGGAGTCACCAGAATTCACACTTGAAAGACTGATTAGGCACTTGTAAATAAAAACCTATAGCTCTGGCTTCTATCAACCAGAAATATAGTCAAAAAACTAATAGAGCATCTGTCTCATAGTGAACGCTCAGTAAGTAACCTGTCTCTGTCTCTCTCTGTCTCTCTCTGCCTCTGTCTCTCTGTCTCTCTGTCTCTCTGTCTCTCCCCCCCCTCTCTCTCTCTCTCTCACACACACACACACATACACACACACACACCACTACACTCACTCACTCACTCACTCACTCACTCACTCACTCACCATCTTTGGCTTCTGGAATGTTTCTCAGGCAATGGTAGATGAATAGATTAAGCTAACATGGTGAAGGACGGCTACAAATACATGTTCTTCTCCCATAAAAAGAACCAAATATATGGTCCAGTGCAAAGTCACTTGGCTGGTCTAGCCTTGTCTAGGAATCTGTAAAAACCACAGTGGAAAAGATGTACTTTGTGTTGCTTTGCAGAATCTTTTAGGAGCAAGTCCTAGAATAGACCATTTTAGTGTGTTGCCTGGGTAACTGTGTGCTTGGGACCACTGTCCAAGGACACACATTTCTAAACCAAGACATGCAATGCTTGCCAAAATTGTCTGTCAAAGAGAAGGATAGAAAGAACATTGTGTTGTCTGTCTTTTATATGGTACAGACACACAAAGCTTAGGTCTTAAATAGAACACAACAATCCGATCAAAATGAGGGTTGCTTGCTTAGAATTGTGCTTTTTCTAAGCCATGAGTGATGGCAACGGCATCATTTCTCAAGGAATAGCAGAGGCACCAATTTCCTTTGTAGATGTGGTTACAGTTGCCCATAACCATGTATATTATTTAGTTTTAGGTACCATGGGAATTCATACAAGATAAGGCAGGGACTAGGTTAACTAGCTGAGATCAGGGTCTGTCTTCAACAGATCACAAATCATGGAAGACTAATCATTCCTTTTTTCAGTTCTTACTACATTGTGTGTGTATGTGCATGTGTGTGTACATGTGTGTGTGTGTACGTGTATGTTTGTGTGTATGTGAGTACACCATGGCAAGCATGCATATATTCTGCAAGGGACAACTTGCAGGAGCTGTTTCTCTCCTCCTACCATATGAATCGTAGAGATTGAACACAAGTCATCAGGAGTGGCAGCAAACACCTTAACCTGCTGAGCCATCTTGCTCACCTTTACTTCTTTTGAATACAACTATTTCATTCATAAATTCAGAGTTCTACTGTATTGATGACAGTCACAATGTCCAATTTCCCATATTATTGCTTCAATAATAAAGTTGGTCAATGAGGAGACAGTTTTGGATTTAACAGTCTTCCATTTGTCTGGATAATGTTTCTAAGAAGGCCACACATTAGATGTTGGATACTCAGGTGATACTATTGAGGAGTAGTCAGCCTTTAGGATATGTCTTTTTGTCATTGGAACAGATCCTAGATTAAGACTGTGGGATCCTTATCTACCTCCTTTCTTCTTTTTCTGCTTGCTGATCAATTAGCATTTCCTTTCACGTGTTTCCACTAGGATGTGCTACCTCTCAATGGATTCAAAGCAATGAAGCCATTAAGTCAGAGACTGTGGCCTCAAAATTGGGAGCCAAAATGAGCCTTTTAATTCTATGAGTTGGTTTTCTTACATGTTTTGTTGTAAAGATAAAATGGTGACAGATATAACTTGGGGAAACATTTCTCTTCATTACAAAAGATGCTGAAAGACATCACCATCATGTGAGAAGTCTCATATAAGGAACGGGAGTGATTGTGAGCTGAGATGCCAAACAGTAAAGCCTCACAGACTTGTCATCTCCAGACTTCACTGGAGTGTCATCTGAACTTTGCTTACAAATGTATCCATCTCAGGTAAAGGAAATGGAGGCTTACATGTATAGGAACCATTCTTTGATCCATATTCATAACTAGAAATGAAATATCTTATTTCTTCATCAGACTTAACATGAAACAACATCCACAGTTTTTACATGAAAGGTAATATTTTCTTTTGTTCTTCCAGTATTTCTTAGTTTCTGCTTTTTCTTTTCTTTAAATTTTATTTTATTAATTTATTCATATTACATCTCAATTGTCATCCCCTCCCTTGTATCCTCCCATTCCTCCCTCCCTCCCATTTTCCCCTTACTACCCTCCCCTATGACTATGACTGAGGGGGACTTCCTCCCTTTGTATATGCTCATAGGGTATCAAGTCTCTTCTTGGTAGCCTGCTATCCTTCCTCTGACCCCCAGGTCTCCCCATTCAGGTCAAATATGAGGCACCAGAGTACATGTGAAAGTCAGACCCTACTCTCCACTCAGCTGTGGAGAGTGTCCTGTCCATTGTCTAGATCTGGGTAGGGGTTTGAAGTTTACGGCCTGTATTGTCCTTGGCTGGTGCCTTAGTTTGAGTGGGACCCCTGGGCCCAAATCTGCCTATCATAATGTTCTACTTGTAGGTTTCTAGGACCCTCTGGACCCTTCAACTTTGCCATTCTCCCATGCTTCTCTCATCTAGGTTTTTGCTTTTTGAACTGAATCAATAAAAACTGAATTTTCAGAGAGTTTTCCATAACTACCTCCCATCAAATTCTCGCACAAACACCAGCCTCAGATGCAAAGGCTATTACTATTTCACATCCACCTCTGTGTCTGTGGGGGTCTTGTCAGCTTATGAAACATTATCCCCATCATCTCAGCCACGTCCCTCTGTTCTCTTTCTGGGACCGTACCAAGCACCTGACTGTCTAGAGTCAAAGTCTCTTCTGAAATGATCCTGGGCAAGTATGTGCTCCCTTTTCCCTTTCCCTATGCTCCAGCTCTCCTGACTTATTTATTTCTCTATTTGACCTATGGTATCTCTCGGGTGAGTATTATAGCAGCTTGCTCTTGTTCTCCTGTCTCTACTGCGGTGTCCTTCTAGCATTTTCCCCTGTGTGATCAACCGACTTATAATTTGATCTACAAATTTGAAATTGCCTACGTCTCCCCCAGCTACCCTGGGGGTACTCCAGACAGTTTTTCTGTCTTCATGATACAGCTGCTTCTCATACGTAAATGTTCACTGAATGGCCTTCATTTCAAATTAGAAGATAATTCGGGGGTAGAAAATTAAACCTTCAAAAGAAATCTCATACCTTATACTAAAACCAAACTCTAAGTAGATCATGAACCTAAATGTGAATTACTCAAACTTTTTGAAAGATAATAAAAAAAAATTCTTCAAGATGTAGAGATTGTTCAATGTTCTTAAAATTGACATCTCCTAAAACTGCAGGTCAGTCTCCACATGAAAAAAAAACTCAGCATCAAATGACCTCCAGCAGTTGTGTTAATGTCTTTAGCAGTTATGGATGTGGCTAAGATGTATTATGTCAGTCAGCCAGATACAGTCAGTCACACAAAGAGCATCTGAAGGGCAGAGAGCTCTTGTTTGCTGCTTCTTCACTGTATGATGTGTGTGCATGTGTGCGAAGGTGTGGATTCACACATGTGTGTGGAGGCTACAATCTGATGTTGAGTGTCTTTTGTGAGACCAGTCCACTTTATTTACTGAGGCTAGGTACCTCAACTAACCCAGAGCATGTTGACTTTATTGGTCTAGCAGGCAAGCTGCCTGGGGACCCTCACCCATCACTGCCTCCTGAGTGCTGGATTTATAATTGGGTGGCCACACCTGTCAGGCTTTTATATGGTTCTGGGTATTTTAATTCTGGTTTTTATGCTTATGCAGTAAGCACTTCATCCACTTGCCATCTTTCCAGGCCTAATTATTTCTTTGCAGTCACTTCTTCTAAGTTGAACCTAAGCTCCTGAGGAGAAATGGATGATGTCCTCTTCACTTGCTAAGTGTGGTCCAGACTCCATGTCAATGTTGATGAATGGATGCTTCCTCCTTCTCCCTGTCCAATAATGGGTTATGCAGGCAGGTGGGATGTCACCTTGCAACCGACTGATGGATTTTCTAATGAGAACTTCGAGTAAATCATTCCTCTGTCAACTCAGCATCTGGCAAAGCTTGAGTAAGATTCCAAGCATGGCTAAGACAAATTATGCCATCAATAAAATACTTTTACACCTGGGCTCTGCAGCATTTTCTTCTTACATTATCACTATGTAAAGATGCAAACTCCTTGGTGCTGCAGGAGTTGAGTGTGGAATGTTCTAAGCTATGTCTGTCTTATGAATTGGCATCAGTCTCCATTAGTAGTTTCAGGGGCCGAGGACATGGAGATGGAAAGAAAGAATCCACAGCAGTGCACGCTTTGGCAGCTTTAAGACATAGGAGTTTATTTTTGGAAAGCAAAATGAGTTCTAAAAACCGTAGTTGTAGAAATGCAAGGCAATTTGAAATGGTGTCAAGTTTACACTTCCTGTTCATCTTAAGCAGCCACTAAAGTTTCCCACTGTACAAGTGAAGCTCATTCACTGTCATCATGATCATTAGACTGGTGGTCATTCTTAGCGACATGTTGTTGTGATTCCCCACTGCTTTGCGAAATGTCTTCAAGTATTGATTACGTTCTATGATAGTAGGGCAGTGCATATTTTGCTACAAATATGCAAACCATGACTGACAGATATAAACATTGGTTATTTAAGCATTCATAAGAGTCTTTTCTAATGTTGGCAAGGATTGTTTCAAATTGCATTTGTTCCCTCTTTTCTCCCCTCCTCTTCTCTTCTCTCCCCTCCCCTCCCCTCCTCTCCTTTCCCCTTCCTTACCATCATCTTCTCTTTTCTTCTCCTTTGCTCCTCTCTCTTCCCTCATGTATGTATGTATGTGTGTATGGTGTGATTGTCAGTTTAGGCTCTTGTGTGACATTGTATGCATGTGGGGTCCGAGGATGGGTTGAATGGGTTATCTCCTTGTTTTGGGGCTGTGTGTCTCTTGTTGTTTTGTCACTTACTCCATGCTAGCTAGCCTGTGAGCTTCCAGGAGCATTCTCCTGCAGGAGTCCTACGGTCACAGCTGAGTGTTACTGGTTCCGAGGATACAGACTCAGGTTTTCAGGCTTGTTGAGAACCCATCTCTCCAGCCCCTGGATTTGCTTTTGAAAGAAGTCAATTTCACATGTTGGATCCCAATGCTTTCCACTTTTAGCTGATCACAAACTTCCAAAGTGCATGTAAACACTAGCGGCAACATCACTGTGGAATTACGGTTACTGTCCCTGATTTAAAAGATGTTAAAACACAGGTTTCCAGGGCAACATGCTGTAGTTATATCATTTGCCCACTAGAGTTAGCACCAGTGGCTGAGTCTTTGTGCATGCATGTAAGTAAAGGTTACATTTCAATAGTATCTAAGAATCAGACAGACATTTCCCAGCAAACCAACTAGAGAAAACCGTATGTCAGAAATATGATTTATTAGCGTTTCCTGGCATTTAGAGATAAATCTGTACACTTAGAAATAACACCATTTCTCACAGCCTAAGGTGCCAAGAAAGAAGTTTAAAAGACACATTCTGATTTTTCAGAAAAATCAAAGTCAAAGACAAAAGCCATGAGATGGCTGAGGTGAGTTATAGTTCTGGAAAATCCAATATGTTGCTGTCCCGTCACTCAGCTCCATTGCCCTAAACCTACAGCATAGCCTATTTCCTGCCTAACGTTTAGTTGGTGGTGCTTTAGGATTGGAGGGATCCAGGGTAATATTCAACAGCATTATTAAAGTTGGTGTTATGATTTAGAACAAGACTCAGGATGAGTAGTAAGCCCTCATAAGGTGCAGAGACGTAGAACAGAGACATGTGAGAGCTGTGTGCTTCATGGAAATCTCTTAAAACAACAAGAAGGATGCCTGAGTTGGCCTTGTGACTTGAGCCAGTTGCTGAAATGTTCAGAGACAACGTGTCTCAGGTTTTGTAGACATCTTGAAAACTGACACACAGACACATAACTATTAACTTTGTATATGCCCCTTTTTCTTCTTCATAGTTACAGCTAGTTATTTTAACTGAGCTTTTAGCCATGTTCTGTTACTCTATTATCATTAATCAATCAACATTTTGGTTTGTTGAGACAGAGCTTCATGTAGCCCTTGCTTAAAACTTGCTATGTATCCAAGATTGGCCTTTAACTTCTCCTGCTTCAGTCTTCAAGTCCTGCTAGGATTACAGAGGAACACAACTTTACCTAAAATAAATTTAAAATATTTCAGAGTTAATTTGGTTATGTAGATATCTCTCTTCAAGACGACTGTTTGGTTTTAAACCACAAGCTTCTGGCTGTGGCATCACATTCTCCATCCTCCCAGGAGTGTGTTATCCTCACCACTTGTGACTTGAAATCATCTTGTCCATACAAGCAATAGTTTGTACATTATTATTTTTTCTTTCTCAAGTTAGAAGCCCCCATGCTTGCTCTTCACTAACCAGCTAGTTACGAGGTTATACAGAACTGTCTTTCCTTTTTCACTAATAATATAGCCACAGAGCCTAAGATTTCAGCTGTGCCACATGGTACATTGTCATATTGAACAAGTTGCCAAGCTTCTCTTCTGTCATTTTCTTCTCCTGGAAATCAGAGCAACTACTACACCAAGGGCTTCTGGGAGGCAAGAAATGAGCTGGTAACACAGATGAAATGTTTAGGACAGTACCAGATATGTATTAAGTTTTCAGTGTGTGACCATTATTTGTGTATAGCTGTTTTACATTATCCTAGTGCCAGTTCGTGGAGATGCCTTCTGCAAGGAGGCTATGCCATGTTTATCATCCTTTAGTATACTTCAGTATGCTACACTCATGCCAGTCTCACAGGCAACAGCCCTTCTAATTGCCATATCAATTAGAATAATTTGGTACCCAGGTCTTCATGAATTTGCTGATTATATTGATGCCCTTGAGAGCAAGCATTGGTTTATTGCTTTATACACTATCCATCCTTGGGTTTTCATGAATTCAATGAAAGTACCAGCTGTCATTCTTACCCCTGAACGTCCACAGCTCTTTTGTGGTTGTTACATTGAAACAAATGCTTATTTGAATCTTCCGGGCTATTTAAATGCATGCCATGGGGCTGAGGTCTTCACAGGCATGGACCATTTCCCATCATTAGTGTTAGCCTTCAGGTCCTAAGGCCAGAAGGAGAAATTCTGACAACAGATGACATTAAGATGAAGACCTGCTCTCCTGGTATACACATGTAGCCAATTTTATTCCTTCTCAAGTCTCTGATGGGGTTGAAGACTAGATAGTTTAGTTTTACAAATAAGCTTAGTTGTTTAAGGGTTAAGATGTTTTCAGGTCTAGATGGATGTTTTAAGTTGATAATGACGGCATATGATAGATATTAGTTTACATTCAGAATTTTACACACACTAAGATAGGAAAGATGTTTTCTTCATGGCTGCCAAATACAAATAGCAAATACACTAAAAATGTAACATTTATATAATTCCTGATTATGTCATGGTTCTTCTTCCTATAGGTAGGTTATTGTATATATGTGCAACAATATAAATGTATATGTAAAAATAATAAAAAAGGGAAAAAAGGAGAAAAGATGAGGCTCATGTACCTTTACTCTTTATTTTAGAATGTGTCGGTTGAGAACATCATACACCTACATGATGTATTTTGGTCATATTGATCTTCTGTTCTCCCTTCCACCTCTGTCTGGCCACCCTCATCATTCCCCTTTCCCAACTCCATGTCTTCTTCATTAGTTTTTAATAGTTCATGAAATCTAAGTATTGCTGCGTGCGCGTGCGCACGCGCGCGCACACACACACTCACACATACACGGCTCAGGCTACCAGCTGGAGCATGGGAAAACCATGAGAAAACTGATTTTCCCTCTCCTCAATGCTACCTGTGGCCAACAGCTCCCCAGATAGGAGTTGATATTAACAACTGGTTAAGCTGTTAAGAGATAGAGCTCAGTGGGAGGCCATTGCCAGCCTGCCTCATCCAGAGTCTCTTTCTGCCATGTCCTCCTGGCACATCCCTACCGCTGTGATGCCATCCATCAAAATTTTCTGGCCAGAGGCAGCAGAACTTGGCAGCATGCCCGCGCACTTCAAGAGATGTAAGTTGAACGAAAGCATTTTCTTTACAAAGTTACTCAACTCCAGGGAATTTTCTCATAGAAACAGAAAAATGGATTAAGTAGAGAGGACAGATAAACTGATAAGAGAAAGAAGGACAACTGGCCTAGATAATCATCTGTTCCCATATGGGTAAAAACAATGAAGCCCTGATGTCTGTCACCTTCTTCCACCCTACTCAATAGCCAGAGCCTCAAAACACACACCTGTCATGGGAAATGCAGGACTTAAAAAAAAGTCCTTTACACTTCAATTTGAACTTGGATCTTTTCATTGTTTGTTTCGGAGAAGATTCCTGTGTATCCCAAGCTGGATCTGGACTCCTCACCATCAGTTGTTTCCTCAGGATGCTGGTTCTACACATGGGCACCATTGTCTCCAGCTTTTTGTTAATTAAAAAAACTTATGTCACAGCAGAGTGGTTATGAGATACTCATTCCTTTGGTCTCACTTTAGTCACTGTTGTTTTCTCAACAAGGCCTAAGCTGTAAGAACACGGAACAAAGTCCCAACCTGATGCCTAACTTTAACATGATTGTTAGAAAACATTCACTTTCCAGCCACCATGAAGATGCAGGAAGAAAAACAACTCAAAACAAACAAACAAACAAACAAAAAACCACAAGCAAGGCAGTGAAAACACAAAAACAAAGGATGTGAGCACCGCATTGATACTGAAGAAAATAGCCCTCTTCTTTGAAATGTTGTTCTACTTTGAAAATATAGATAAAGTCCTCAAAATCAATTTGACCAGATAGGAGATATAAAAACAGAACCTTTATGTTATCTACATTATAGCAGTAAATATTACTTTTAGAGTGTTTTGGTTAAAGGGACAAGAGGAACTTATTGTCATACTGGAAAGAAAATGCATTTATTGCTTATAAATAAAAGTTGACATTGCAGCAGGGAAGCTGTATTTACCAACAGAGGATCTTGTGATGGGCTGAGACATGGTCTGTAGATAAAGTGCTTTCTGTGCAAGCGTGAGGGTTCACTCCTCAGAACCCATGTAGATCGTCAGGAGTGGAGGCATGCACTTATAATCACAGTGCTAGGGAGGCAGAGACACGAGGATCTCTGGGCCTCACTGGCCATCTAGTGTAGCCTATTTGGTTGGTTTTAGGCTACTGAGAGACCCTGCCTCTCAAAGTAAGTAGGATGGATCGTGAGGCATTTACTCAAGGTTGTCCTCTAGACTACAGAGGCATGTGCACACATGTGCAAGTCACCCACCAATATGTAACTATGTACACAAATGCACACACACACACATACCATGAGCATCTTTTACCTTTCTGAATTCCTTTTTTCTTGACCTTTTTTTTTATAATGATGACATAAGATCTGAATTTTCTTGTTCTCTTTTTTTATTAAAGCCTTGCCTAAGGGTTGTGAGTGTGATTTGCTTGCCATAGTTGAAAACTGCCAAGCAAGCAATTACTTTAAGAAAGAAGACATTTCATTAGTCCCACTAGAGCTGGGGCCCTTATTTTAGAACCAATGAGTCTTTGTGTTAGACTCATTGCTCCAAATAAAAGGATTTGCCTCCCACACAGTGCCATTGAATAGACACAACATAATGGTGATTGGGAAGTCTAATCCCTAAATGCTGTAGAAAGCCAAACATTTAAACACCCAAACAAAGTAAGTAAATAGGCACTATATAATTAGGCAGAATGTGTGCATGCATGCATACACACACACACACACACACACACACACACACACACAAACATACACACAAACAGACGGACACAGACAGACAGACAGACAGACACACACACACACACAAACACACCTGAAAGGATGAATCAAATATGCAACCAGGGGTTCTGCTCGATCTAAGGCACTAGCCAAGGACAATACGTGCAGTCATCATCAAACCTCTACCCAGATCTAGCCAAGGGACAGAACATTCTCCACAGTTAAGTGGAGACTTGGAACTGACTTTCACATGAACTCTGGTGCTCCATATTTGGCCATGTCCCCTTGATGGGGAGGCCTAATGGCACTCAGAGGAAGGATAGCAGACTACCAAGAAGAGACTTGATACCATAGCATCATATTCAGGGGGAGGAAGCACTCCTCAGTGCAATCATAGGGAAGGGGAATTGGGGGAAAGCGGGAGGGGGGAGGAATGGGAGGATGCATGGGATGGGATAACAAATGAGATGTAGTATGAATTATTTTATTTTTCAATAAAAATGTGTTTAAATAAAAAAACAGTGAAAGAATAAGACAGTCGTATTTTGATCATCCAAAAATGTGTAAAATGTTCAATGGAAGGCAAGTAAGTTAGTCACAAGCTATTCTTTCAACTTACTTAAAAGTCAGCTTTTAAAAGGAGGGAAAAATAGGGAAAAAATGGACTGTATTAGAGATGGAAAGATAAATAAAGATAGAAGAAAAAGGAGAGTAAAATGTAGTAAGGATGTCTGAAAAGTCATTAGGAACCAAACTATTAATGATATACTTTTAAACTCTTATATTTTCTTATAATGCATGTCAACACATATAGTTTAAATGGAATTTTCTCATTTGGAATGACAATAATCCTGTCAAGTGCCAAAGTTCATCTAACAACAACAACAACAACAACAACAACAACAACAACAACAACAACAGGCAGGAGAAGACCTTTGTTGAGGTGTTGGTCAGGGTTATCCCAAAAGCTTCTGAAACATTACAGACTATTGCTATTGATGCTTGCTCCCCATAGGTGGAAGGTAAATCCTGAGTACACCGCACACTTTAGACATAGGTCACCAAGGGCCCTGAGCTGGTACTGACCTGAATGCTCCCTCCCCGAGGACTAGCTTTCATGGTACCAGAAAGTGTCATGCAACCTTCCAAAGGAGGGTGGGAACCAACAGTTCTATGCAGTTATGAATCCTCTAAACCACATCAGAAACCAGCATGATACAATAATTCTAAGGATTCAGTAGTGGCACACATACTCTGGTGGTAACCACCAGCTCTCTAGTTGGACTTAAGAACTTTCAACAAGATGGAAGTCATGCCTAGTGTAAGAAAACTAGCCCACTACCAAGGCTAGGGAAGTCATGGATCTTGGAGGAGAATCTATGACAGCTACTTTACTAAACCAAGATAATTCCTAACTACATTCAAAATACTTGTTTTTACACCCACCTCCGAAGGGGTCGTGTCCCAGAGGCTGAGAACCACTGACATATCTAATGCTCAGGGAACATTGCAGAAGAGAGGGCAGAAAGATGATAAGAGCCAGAGGAAAGAGGTGGGGCATTGAGGGAAGGGGGTGTGAGGGTGGTACTGGTAGGAGCGGAAGGAGGGGCTGGGATCAGGCTGTAAAGTGATTGAATAAATAAATAAAAAAAATAAAAGCCAGAGGATCAGTGAGTTTGTGGTGAGACTCCATCCCCTTGTAATCTCAGGAGTTACCTCGATAGTGACCCACCAGCATGGCCGCCCAACTGTGATCAGAACAAGGACTATATCAGTAGCCCTGCTAACATGGAGAGAAAGCTCAGAAGGCCCCGACCTCACACAAGAAACTGCAAGGAGCCAAGGAATGCTGACAGGTGAGAACTACTCCGTCCCAAGGAAGACCACACTGATTGGTTATCCAATACTAATGTTGAGCTTTGAAAACATACATACACATAACATTATATAGACTGAGCAGGTCATATTCATATACTTGAGAATATAGGCAATGAATTTGAAAGAGACCAAGCACAGGTATGGGAGGATTTGGAGGTAGAAAAAGAAAGATGGAAAATGATCAAATTATATTATCATCTCAAAACCCAATAGAAATAGTCTATTAAAAGGTAATATTGAAACTTAAATGTAAATGATTTAAAGAAAATTTTAAAATTTCAGCCTAAAGTTACGCCTAGGAAACTGTTATTTACTAATCAAAAACCTGAAATATTGGTCATGGGAGTAGATATCAAGAAAACATATACCTGTTATATTTTCTAGGCTTAGCTATTTGCTTCTTGACAGCATAAAGTTATGTAACACGTCCTAAAATAAAATTGAACGACATCTTGTGGCAGGTAGGAGACATTGACTACTTCCCAACTTCGTATGCGTCTCTCTTTTTTTATGCTCACAGGACACTTTAAAATATTTTAACCTTTGACTTCATGTCAGTTTTGTCTTTCCCTGTTGTAGGGTTTGGAACTGTTCACCAATAATTAAAGCTCTATTTGGAAAATGTACTTTATTTTTTTTCTTCAGGGCGGTCTTGTAGCTAAGACTTCTTTTAATCTTACATGACTCCAGGGGAACCTGCTAGAGTGTGGGAGACAGAGAATCCCCCGGGGTGGATCTGATGTGGTCCTGACAGTGATGAGTTCAGTCATCTGCATATGCATCTGTCACTAACAATAAACGGTGACAAGGCCTCCCCAAAAGCGTATTCTTTATAGGATGCAAAGATGCCACCACCCTCACCTCCAAAGACCTTCAAGACCGCTGTCAGCTCTAGAAAACACAAGAGCAGCTGTGATGCCCAAAGACATGGAAGCTATGGGGAACAGGAGCAGTATGCTAAGTGTAGCTCATTGTTTCTGATGACAACTGCCAAAAATCAGACATGAAATAGACTTGATTTGAGAATAGGAACCAATTATGCAAATAATATGTATTTAACCAGAAAGATGGCTTTGGGGTGAATTCATTTTAAACTTCTTTACTATAGTCCCTTGAAAAGACATTAATCATCAAAGCAGATAATGTTAATTTCAATTGATAAAATGTCTCCAAACTTAATGAGCGGAGGGTTGTTAAGGGCATGATTTTGGTATAGTCTATAATAATCGGAAAAGTTAATTCTAGTACAGTAGGTTGGGGAATTCATAGACGTGAGAGTTGCCTAGAAAGCATCTACAAAGCAGATGCTAGGTCCTCTCCCTGAGGGGTAGTCTCTTAGAGTTTGCATTCTCAGAGTTCCTCATCTGCACTGAAGCTTCTTTCTAGATCAGACTTTGAGATTAGTTGCTCTAATACAGGGAGAATTCCGGGGCCAGCAACAATGTCACTTACATTGTCTCTGGAGAGAAATTCATAAGACCATTGCTTTTGAGATCTTTTTTACTATCTTTGGTTACTGGTCAGCCTACTGGGCTCTTATGCCACATATTTTGTATTTAATCCAACAAGGAGTGGTCCAACAACTTGAAAAAAATCTCTCTATATATTTTCAATATATAATTTTATATAAAAGAAAGGGAAAAAGGATGCTTATGGCTAGGTGGTGTTATGAATTTGAACACGGATTTCTACTCACTACTGGTTTTGTTGTTTTTGGTGTTTAGTTCTTTTCTTTCTGTTTTAGTGTTACTTTTAGTTTTAAATGATGTTTCCAGGAATGGACAGCTCTAACTGAGAACACAGGACAACCCAGAACAGCATGCTTCCGGGATGCTGCAGGAGAAGGCAGCCACTGGAGCAGAGGAGATGTCCAGGCTTACTTACTACACTATGCAGGTACAGTGGCCCAGGGAAGATCACTGACTTGGCACTGGGGTGTGGGTTGGGTGGGGTGGGGCCAGTGTTATGGAGTGGTTGGAGTCTTTCCTTGTGGTCTATGCAGCCTAGAGTGGTGGCATGCCCTGCAAACCTCCTAACATCAGCATCTAACCACTCATTTATACCAAGGCACAGATCTATAAAGCTGTTGTTAATTGGAACTAGACCAGCTGTGTCTCTTTTGAGATTCATCCCCCAAGTCATATAGAGTGCTAATTTTCAGTTTACATTTACAGAAATGCATAGATTTTATGTCTACAGTGATGTAATGGAAACTTTGCTTGTTCTTCTTACAACTCAAAACCACGGATTCTATACATAAGACAGACATACAGACCCTGAGAGTTGGAGAAAAGAAGGAAAGCTAGCTGTAGGGCCGAAAAGTCCAAGAAATGAAATTCCTTGATCTTTTCTGTTGCTTCATACATCAAAAGACATTTTCTCTTGCTTGTGGTTCTGCCCAGTTTCTCCGTTCCTATACATTCTAAGACTCCCTGCCTGAAGAGGGGTGCACTCACATTGAGCTGGGTCTTCCCATGTCAATTAACTTCATTAAGAAAACAAAATTCCACACAGAAATGCCCATAGACCACAGCAATGTAGACAGTCTTTCATTGCAACTCTTGCCAGGTCATTCTGGGGTTGTGTCAAGCTGACAGGTAATGCTGACTACTGCAACTATGTTCATTATAAATGGACATAAGTGGAAAGTTCAGATAAGAAAAATAAATATAAGGAAGAACAGAATAGAAGATTTAGAATGAAAAAAAAAGCTAAACCAATAGAATGGTATAGGATTTAGTGGGTTGGCTCAATAGCAGGATGGAAGTGACAGGAAATATTTTCAGAGCTGGAAAATAGAATCATAGGGATCATCAAATTTTAATAATAAAGAGAAATCAGACTGAAGAAGAAAAGTAAGGAAATGTGTGGTGGGCCAGATAAGGGTTCAGAGATTTATATTAGATTATAATCCAGAGAAACAATGGATGTTGTCTTTTACAGATAAAGGAAGTTTGTAGATATATTAAGTTACAGATCTTGTCCAAGGAGAATGTCTTGGGTTACTCATGGGAACCTTTACTGCTTTAAACACAATGGCCTTAAAGAAGTAGAGAAGAATTGGCTGTGGCAAGAGAATGGGGGCTATGATGACAACAGCTGTAGGTTGAAGGGATCCAAAGACGTGAATGTAAAGTTAAAGAACTCAGGTGACCTTCAGCATCAGGGCAGGGACCAGGCTGTACCCTAAAGCCTGCACCGGGAGAAGCCCTACCGACAGCTCGACTTTAGCCTGCGAGCCTGATTTCTCACTTTGGCCCGAACTGAGCAAGTCTATTGTCAGGCACAAGCAAGTAGTCATCAGCTACTTCAGGCACAAGAGACTTCCATATTGTAGGACTATGACAACAGATCTAAGAACCATGCCTCAGAGACAGGGAAGGAAAGAAACCCAAATTATCAGATTGAAAAACTGATTAAAAACTGATGGCTTGAATTCTTCCCAAATTTGAGAAAAGACATAAAACTCAGGAATTAAGGAATAGACTCAGTATTGTCCCACCCCAAATAAAGAAATACTATCTTGGCATATCAGAGTGAAATCTCTTAAAAACTTCAGCCAAGAATCTCTTTTCCTACTGGAGAAAACCAACAAGGATGGGATGGATTCATTATCAAAGAGCTTCCGGGCACAAGAAGGAACATAACACACTTTAAGCACTGTCAAATGAGAATCATTATCATAGAGTACTATCTAGCAAAACAATCTCCAAGCCAGGAAAGGAACAAGGTGTTTCTAGGAAAGCAAAGATTTTTATTTTGTTACTAACAGATGTGATGTGCTTTTGAAGGATGGCCTTAGGCACAATAACTATAGGGTGTAATAGTGCCACACACACCTTAGAGGTAACCAAGAACTCTCTAATTGGACTTAAGATCTACTCAACAAGAGGGAAATCATTCCCAGTACTGGAAATCTAGCTAACTAGCCAGGACTAGTAGTGCCATGGATCTTGGAGAAGATCCTACAACCGCCACTTTACTAAAACAGCACAATCTCTAACTACACTCTAAATATTTGTCCTTGTATATGGGTAAGTATTAAGCCTCACCCATCATCAAGGAAGTTTCTCTTTTCAACATATATGGAGGCCAATTGCAGAAAACTGTTACCAATCAAAATACAGAGTTGTGGGGCTCGGTTGCAATGGACACATTTATAAGACATCTAAGGCTCAAGGAACGTTGACGTGAGATGGGTGGAAAGACTGGAAGGGCTAGAATGTGGAAGGTGGCCATGAGGTTGTGTCTCCTGCTAACATCAGAAACTATTCATGTAAAGTCTCCCCAACATGACTGCCCAGACATGAGCTGACTCAGGACAGCAGACATGCCCAAGTGGACGGGGATCACTAAGAGGCCTCAGACCGCTGGGAAGAACTGCAGGCACCTAAGAAATGCTGAGAGCGGGAGGAATATTCTTTGCCAGGGGAGAGCGCACCCAAACAGTCAGCCCTAAAAACATATACAAGCTACATTATACAGACTGAGCAGGATATATTTAGAAATATAATGTATGTACATATATGCATGTAACAACAATCAATGAAAAATGAGGCCATGGTTTTAAAGAGCAAATGATTTGAAAAGCAAATTTTCTCCATAATATGTGCGTATGTTTAGGGGGAGGGGTAGAAAGAGGGAAAAAAATCACTAGTCTGTAACTCTGTATTCAAAATTAGGAATACGGTAAATCTCTTGTACACAAACAAACAAACAAACAAAAACCGAGACAAAACAAAAGAACAGCCTAAGGAAGCACTCCAAATAAAAGGAAAAGCAGAAGAAATAATAAAGAATCAAGAATCTAAGTTCAGATGCCCAACAGCATATAAAATTCCAGGCATGGTCATGTATATCTGTAAGTGTAGTGACAGTGGGATGGTACTGCGGACAGGAGGATCCTTAGAGCTCACTGAGAAGCCAATCTGACTAATCTATGAGCAGTATTAGTAAGAGAGCATCTCCAAAGACAAGGAGATAGGGTGATATGGTGGAGAAGTATCCAGGAAGCCAGGAAGCCATATCAGCTTCTGACCTACACACACACACACACACACACACACACACACACACACACACACACACACACACACACACACCCCTCATCACACAAACAACAAAAAGAAAGAAGAAGTAAGTAATCTTGGAACATCAATGGTGGTTAAAAATTACATGGCAAACAAAAATATGGCTAAATAAGATGGAGTCTTTACTGTCTTCTTGAACTTTCTAAATAACATTTTACAGTTGAGGCATAAACTGCAACACTCTCTGATGTGTTAAATATGTGCAAAGGAAATAGCTAACATAAGTATAAATGAGATATGTAGAGGGATGTAAAACTTCTATGTTTTACTCAAATTTAAAAATCAGAGCAATAGACATTGAAGTATTCTATAACTATGATTTGATGCTTAGCACAGTTGCTAAAAACCTATTATGAAAAGCTGTACATTTGGAGCACTGCGCACAAAGAAAAAGGAAGTGTCCTAATAGCTAGGAGGACAGTAGAAAAATCACCAGAGAAAATAAAAAGAAAGAACAAACAGAAACTAAAACAGTAGGTTTAAAAAAAAACAGATGGGCCTGGTGGCACTCAGAGGAAGGATAGCAGGCTACCAAGAAGAGACTTGATACCCTATGAGCATATACAGGGGGAGAAAGTCCCCCTCAGTCACAGTCATAGGGGAAGGGAGTAAGGGGAGACTGGGAGGGAGGGAGGAATGGGAGGATACAAGGGATGGGATAACAAGTGAGATGTAATATGGATAAATTAATAAAATATATTTAAAATTTTGTAATAAATATAAATGGCACAATAAACAAACTAAAATATAGATTTGCAGCAATAAAAAGATCCAATCATATTTATCTATAAAGAGCTTAAATGGATTGCAACAACTTAAGCAGACACAAAGTATGATGATGGGAAAAGAAATGTGAAACTAGTGAATATTCTTGTCAATAAAATACATATCAAAGAAAACAAAATTGTTAGATACAACAAAGAATATTATGTAATGAGTAAAGTAAACATATCAGGAAAGTTTAGCAATCTTAAGTGTATATGCACCAAATAAGAGTTATAAAATATACAAATCCAAATTGGTAGAAGTTAAAGGAGAAGTAACTGCAAGCATTGCACGTTTTCACTAGTGTAGACAATTAATTGAAGTAAAATGGAGATAATACAATAATACAGTCAGCCAGCATGATTTTCTATGTGTCAACAGATCACCTCACTGAAACAGTCCACTCCAGATTCTTTGGTGCATACACCCAAATGCACCACATGTTCAAACATAAAATAGCCCTCAACAGAGCCTTTGGCACGTGATTGCTGCTGGAATAGGGAATGGAAGTTTTCTTTAACGGTGTGACCACTGATATATTGATAACACTCCAGAGTAGGCTCATACTCAGGAGAACTCAGCCAAGAATTAATAAAAAATACAAAATATAAGTGTCAATCAAATTAGAAGAATGGAAACCATGCAAAGTGTTTTCTATGACATAATGGATGAAACCAGAAACCCAAACCAGAACAGTTAGCAGAAAATCGGTGAGCACCCGCAATGCAGAGACACTTCTGAACAACACATGTGTCAAAGAGGGAAATAACGAGAAATTTATGACACTAAATGCATATAATTGAGGAGTAGACAAAACTTTAAAGTGATACCTTGTGTTTTCTCACCAGAATTATAAAAAATGTGGGCACTACAAACTCAAGGAAAGAAAACTGGAAAATTATTATACAAGCAGAAATTAGTGAAACAAAACACACTGATAAAACAACAGGGAAGCCGAGCATGGTGGCAAGTTTGAGGCCAGCCTGGTATACCATGACAGCCTAGGCTCAATGCTGACACAGAGAGCCCTGTCTCAAAATACAAACAAACAAAAAAACCAAAAACAAACAAACAAAAACCACAGAGGGCAGGGGGAAGTAAATGAAGTAATATGTTTCATTACAACAGAAATAAATTGAGCAACCTCTCATAAGGCTAAAAGAAGACAGAAAACACAAATTAACTACAGCTGTAATTAGACAAAAGATATCGCTTGAGACTCTGCTGACTTCAAAATAATATTAAAAAAGCACTTGAATTATTTTATACAAATATACTCAATATGTTAAATAAAGTGGACAAATTCCTCCCAAATTTAAATTTCCACAGCTAACACAGCATGAAGGACGCTAGAATTGTACTGTGACTAACACTGCCTTATTGAGCATCTGACTTTATCCACACCATGACGCCTTAACTCTGAGCATTTCAGGATGTGACAGTGCAGAAGCCTCAGTCCTCTGAAGAGGTGGTTGAGTTAAAATTCAGTTGTTACGGAGGATCCTAATGCAATGTGACACGTGTCCATAGGAGCACAGGAGTGTTTGTAAAGGGAGCCCTGGCTGCTGGCGTGTAGAGAAAAGCTCCTGTTAGGAGACAGCAAGGAAAAACCAGTCATTTGCTAATCAAAGCAAGAAACCCCAAGACCAACAAAATAAAATATGCCAAAAGCTTGATAGTGACCTGTCAGCCTCCTGAACTGTGAGGATTTTTTCTTTTCCTTCTCTCTCTCTCTCTCTCTCTCTCTCTCTCTCTCTCTCTCTCTCTCTCTCTCTCTCTCTCTCTTTCCTTCTTTTTTCAAGACAAGATTTCTTTGTCTAGGCTAGGCTGTCCTGGAACTTGATTTGTAGACCAGGATGGCCTTAAATTCAGAGATCCACCTGCCTCTACCTCCCAAGAGCTGGTACTAAAGAAGTGCATCACCACCAACTGGCTAGAGGATCTTTATGGTAATTTGGTCACTCAGTCTGTAGTATTTTCCTATGGCAGCCCTAGACTAATGATGTAGGTTGCATTTCCTCACAGCTGTCATCAAATACCTGACAAGAGGCAGCCTGAGGGAGGAAGGGCTTGTCTTGGCTCAGTTTGAAGGTGTAACCCATCATAGCCATGAAGTCATTGGGCCAAGTGCTCAAGACAGCTGCCACATTGTATCCACAATGCGGAAGAAGAGCTATGAATGCTTGTGCTTGGATGACTCTCTCTCTCCTTTTGATTGGGCGCAGGACACCGTGGCCCATGGAATTGTACCTCACGCACTGAAGGCAGATCCTCCCCCCTCAGGTAAGCTGATATAGAGAATCCTTTACAGATATGATTAGGTTGTAGATATGAATATGTTGTTTCTTCAGTGATTCTAGACCCCGTCAGGTTGATAAGTATTAAGCATCACACAAGTACTAAAATGACTGATTTAATAATTTAAATTCTGATAAAAGAGCATCCCTCTTGCTCCTGACACGAATATTGATAACAGCACCACAAAGTACATACAATATTGGTTATGAATATGATGAGAATAAAAGAATTTGGAAGTTTTAAATAATAATGTAAAAAGAAACCAATGATGAAAGACAGAACGATGAAGAAATGGAATGTGTTATTCCCACAAATAGAAACACTTCATTAACAAATAGGATTTTCTATTGCTCTGTTTTTTTAGTTTATTATGGTTTCTGTCTTTATTTTTGAGAATTTCATACATGTATGCAATGCAGTATGATAGCAACCTGCTACCAGTTTTCTCCTCCACATTCCTATTGACATGTCAGCATCCTAACTTCATCGTTTCCTCCTCCGCCCCATTATTCACAAAGTCCAATCAGTGTTGACCAGTGTGCATAAGGGTGTGGCTATCTATTGCCGCATGGGAAACCTATGAATGGTCACATCTTTAAAAAGAATAATTCTCCATCTTCCAGCAACTACCCACTGACAGTAGCTCATTAATGAAATGTGACCTGGAGACTGACAGACAAATCATTCTGAAATTTGCATGTAAAAACAAAGGAACTAGAGTAGCTGAAGAAACTTGAGGTTAAAGTGGAAAGACTCCGTCTACATGATTTCAAGACATGAAAACATAGTTAATATCACTAGACATTTAAAAATGCCAGTGAAAACCACAGTAAGACATTACTACCTACATAACAGAATCAATAAAATTGTCATAAAAACAATATTGTTTGATTCCGGTGAAGAATCAAAGTCAGTCCTTCATGCATTATTGTTAACAGTATAAGTTCATCTCCATACTGTTGGAAGAGTTTGACAGTTTCAAATAAAAATGTACAAGCAATTCCTGATATTTTATTCCCTCAAAATAGCACCTACATTCAGACACACATACACACACACACACACACACACACACACACACACGTGTATGTGTGTATGCATAGTCACAGTAATTTTTATTTTAGTAGTAAAAAAATCTGAGAAAATGGGTGCTTTTGATATTTGAATGTCTAAACTGTCACCATGCATGCCATAAAATACTTCTTATCCATAAAAGTTAGAAAGCTTGTGAGACATACTCATCTACACACACAAATCTTGAGAGAAATGAATAGAATGCACAAGCAAACCTTGAAATTGCATATAGTGCAACTCCACTTACGTTGCATTCCTGAAATGGCAAAATTGCAGATGTGGCAATAAGTTATTCACTTCAAGGAACTGGGAAAGGAGGAAAATGGAGTAAAGTTGTTATGGCCATGAAAGCACAGCGTGAGTTAGCCACATGGTGATGAAATCTGCTTGTCATTATATCAGTGTCAGAATTCTGCTGTAATATAGTGCTGTGGTTTTGCAAGTTGTTGCAATCTGTTGAAAGGCTGGGTAGATAGGCCATGGGGCAATGGGTTCTTGTTGTGCCACTCCTTACAACTGCAAGTGCTGGGTTATCTTAACATATAAAGCTTGGTCTAAACTGTGACTGGTCACATTCTAACTGTGCAAGTTATATCTACCAACAAAGAGTACAGTCACAGCATGAATTGGGATTTTTTTTTAACATGCATTTCTTTTTATAGAAAATACATGGTAGCAAAACTATTTTGTCCACATGAGTGAAGTGGCCAGATACATGTTTTGATTTCTGCATAATGTTGGTAGAATCAAAGAAGTTCAGTAGATCCAGGCTTGATCCTTTTGGTCTTAGCCTGTACTGGTTTTCAGATAGGCTGTCTAATACATTCTCCTAAAGCATAGCTTCTATCATCATTCCCCAATGAAAGACACTGCTGGAAAACACTGGCAGCACAGATTTCACAATTGGTATCCTTTGACTTCCTTGCTGAGGTTTTCTGTAATACCCCAGTTGCTAAGTTCTATGACACAGGCACTAATAAGTCTACTTTTACTTTAAATAATAAATAACATTAGATGAGGGAAACTCGGTAATTTTTATGTGGTACTCATTAGATGTATCCACTCAGGTTTTATTTTGTTTTTTTAACAAGGATAGGAACGAATTGCACTTCTGGGGGTTGGTGTTGGGTTGGACATGGTCATATGACTTTTCTAGGCCAGTGAAATACAGGAATCATTGAGTGCCACTTTCTGGTGAAGACTTTTCCAAATGGTAGTGTTTAAACATAATCTTGTGTGCCATGGTGAAAGATATTGATATTCAGGGATTTATACATTTGTATACTTGAATGAGGAAGATGCAAGATAGAAGCTCACATTGCCCACTATGAATTATAACATTAGCAAGAAAAAAACTGTCATTTTTCACTCGCTGAGATTTTGTGGTTATTACTACAACATAGCTGTGCTAATTACTTATATATTATACATAAAACCCTACAAAAGGACACTGTGCTATAGCATTAAGCTGTAAATTACATTTAATGTATTATTCAACAGTGCTATTCCTAGCATTGTTTACTCCAAGACATACATACTATAAAACCAAGAAAAATGTAAAATTCAAGTCTTGTGTATTATTATTTACAGTGAATAAATTACTTACAGTAAACTTATTTATTTTAAATAAGTGAGAACCACAATTACTCTGTGATACCAGGCTTTGTATAAGCAGAGCACACAAAGAAATAATATATCACAGGCTTCTAGGGGACACATAAGTCATGGGAAATATATCTGCTACCTTCAGCATTTCCAAGAACTTCAAAGAGGAGACACAAACACTGCACATGTTCACCATGCATGAACTCATGCTTGATATTAATCCTATCAGCTTCTCAGCAACATTCACTAACATTTATCATTAGGTGCTAAGGCCTTTGATTGCATTACCATGTTTAGCTAATCATCATTTCTCTTTGTTAATGATATGTCCCACAGAATTAGGTTAACCTTATTTGGAATTTTCTCTACTTCTTACCACAACAATTACATTGATTTATGTCAAAAGATCTCAATGTACAAATTAACAAGATAATTTAATGGAAGTTTTACATTGTACTCTATAATCTCTTTGCAGTACTCAGTCTAGACAGACATTAGGGAAAATGGTACAAGTGGTTGCAAAGTCTGAGTTTATTCCCAGTCATAGAGGCTCTAGCTATTACAGATATTTCCTGAATAATTTGAAATGCTAAATGTCAAACTCTTAACTTAGAGAACATCACTGTTTATAGTACTCAAGGGGTCATGTTTAAAATTTAAACATACACATAATATGAAATGGGAAATTTCTCACAATTTAGCACTCATCTCTTCTTATTCAGGCATGATATTGTATATAAAATCATATATATCATTTATATATATATACATATATACACACATATATACATACATATATATATACATACAATATATATATATTACATATTTAACTGGTAAAATATGAGCAAAATGTGTTGATATAAAAAAACATTGTTTTCTTTCCATTAAGTTGTATTAAGGGAACAAAGAAACCAATTCTGAGGGCTCATGTTTTCCAGCACTGATGGAAGTGCCTCCCGGAGCCTCCACACTCAAGTGTAAAGCTCCTGTCTAACTCTTTGACTGAGGTCATGGCTACTGTTCTTACGCTTCAGTCTTCCCTTCTTTAAATAAAGGAAGGTAGATAATTACAACAAATGCAAACATTATGTGGATGCTTTATGAAGTAAATGTCAATTAAAATATACAGAGCTCATAGGATAATATTCATCTCATAGAAAATGTTCAATAAATATTTCGGTATTGTTACTTTAACACACACGCATTTTCCCTTCCCTTCCCTTCCCTTCTCTTCCCTTCCCTTCCCTTCCCTTCCCTTCCCTTCCCTTCTCTTCTCTTCTCTTCTCTTCCCTTCTCTTCTCTTCTCTTCTCTTCTCTTCTTTTCTCTTCTCTCTCTCTCTCTCTCTCTCTCTCTCTCTCTCTCCCTCCCTGCCTCCCTCTCTCTCTCTCTTCCTTCTCTCCCCCTCCTCCTCCCTTCCTTCCTCCCTCCCTCCCTCCCTCCCTCTCTGACTCTGAAACTTCTACACTGCCCTTGGGCATTTCAGCAAATCTTAAGAACCAAGTGATGAATCAATTAAAATTCTATTTGAGACATTTTGTGACCTTAACCACAGCTGAAAAAGAAAACCACCATTTAGTTTGAAAGCAGTTGTTTCTGCAAGGAAAGAAAATGACTGTTGTTGATTAAACTTACATAGATTTTTGGGAATGGCGTAATAACCGAATAAAGGTAGCAATTTCTCCGTGTGCTTTGAAAAGTAATAGGAGTTCTGCAGTCCCCCACCATGTCCACAGGGGAGAACGAAAAGAAAGGTTAAGGGATAACTAAAGGGAAACTCATGTCTCTGACTCAGAAGATGATTCAGAAAGTTGCTCTGCAAGCTCTGCGGAAGAAAACTGGACCTGATCACCTCTTGGCACACAACTTCTCTACAAACATGGTCACTTTTCACTTATTCCTGGGCCCTATCTTGACTTCTGTGACCTATCCAGGGGTCCTGGAATGAGGATTGTCACTCAGTTAACATTTCCTCTTGAAGAAAATCATTTATTTAACAAGACCATTTTTTTTTCTGACGACCTTCTAAAAGTGGCACCTCTGATGGGCCAGGGCTCACACATCAACCCATCCCTCCCTGTATGCAGTGTCCTCTACCCAGCACCAGGCAGAGAGGGCACTCTGATCCCCACAAGAAGTAATACAAAAGTCTTCCCCAAACCAGAGGGGTGGGACAGTGAATGGAAACCAGGTCAGAACCCCAACACTAGATAAAAGTAGCAAGAGAATGCATCTCTAAAATAAGTATCAGAGGCCAGAAAACTGGAACATTTTTGAATCAGTTATAAAATGATACTGATATACATCAGGGTATTTATGCCTTCAGAACAACCAGCATTTGATATAAAGACTTTGAGAAATCTCATGCTATCATGTCAGGACTTTTTTTAAAAATTAATTTTAAAAATTTAATTAAAATTAATTTTTATTTATTTTAATTTTATTTATGCTGTTATTTTATTTTACTTTCCCCTCTTTTTTTCACCTTACGAGGTCCTTCGTGTATATATTATGGCTTCTAATTTAGTGTTTTTATGGGATTCCTAGTGTGTTGTTTGAATAACAAAGAGAATCTATGCATCTATATCTGTTTCTTTTGCCCTTTCTTGAGCTCTTTTCCTTCTGTTTGTCTTCTTTGATCCATTCTGATGTATTAGTTTTTTCTTTTACCTTATTATACCTTATTATAGTATATATATTTTATCATTATCCCTTAGAAGCTTGTTTGTTTTCTAATGAGTAACAGAAATGGGTAGGTGTGGATGGAAAGAGGGGTGGGGAGAAACTGGGAGGAGTAGAGGGAGGGGCATCCATAATCAGGATCTATTTTGTAAGAAAAATATATTTTCAATGAAATGAAAAAATGTTAAAAAAAAAAAAAAAAGAAAAGAACCTTCAGCATCACAATATTTGCTCCTGGTGGCATGCAATGCTCTGATCACAATGTTGGGTTCCAGTGTCACAAATAAACATGAGGCTGCAACTAGGGGTGTGGAGGCACAGGAGCGCTGGCCACTGCAGAGCTGGGTTAGAGCTCACACCTACAGAGCTTGTTTTCATGATTGCATAATTCAGTTGGGTTATAAGGATCTTTTACTCACAATTTTGAGAGTGTGAGTTTGAAGTTATGCAAGCCGAGTTTGATTCAAGTGAAAGAATGAAAGGCAATCCATGAATGTCAAAATAAGTTAGAAACTTGTTACGTGAAGAAGCAATTAAACTTACTTTAAAAGTAACAGATGAAGACTTATGAGAGACGTCTGTCCCCAAAAGCGTATCTTATAAAAAACTCCATGATCAACTCAAATGAAGAGTTACGCTCTACACACGTGAAACAGGGTTGAGCCCTCAGAGACTTTTTCCTTTTCATCATGGCTCATTTCAAACAAGTGGATGTGCTTAAAAGTATGCCGACTTAGAACTAACGAGAAAACGTGGTTTCGGTCTTCATTTCTACAGAATTGTGTAGACAGTACAGACAACTGGTTAAAAGACAGGACATACATAAATGCCCTCAGAATACAGCCTGTCCTCTTATCAGTGGCAGTTGAAAGAGAATTTCATAAGCCGTTTTACTTGGCTGCCCAAACCCTTGTCAGCTTGATTGCATGAAAGATAGTGAAACTTATTAAAAATGTTCTGCAAAATGAAAATGGTATTCGAAAGAAAATCATGAACAAGAAAATGAGGTAAGGAAAATATGCTCTTTAAACAAGTAGACTGTAAACAAACACATAGGTTGAGCCACCTACTTGATCAATTATGTCACTGAGAGATAGCAACTACCGGGTTTAATCTTGTTGTGGCATCCTGCATTGATCTATAATAATTTTATGAAACTTGGTGAACTGTGTCAAGAGTAGACTAGCCAATGGATATTTGCTGTAATCATGGCAAAAGAATTACAAAAAAGAATTAGAAGGGATTCATCTTTAGGAAGTTTTCGGTTACTGAGCATCTCCTCGCCACTCAAAGCTCAGGCAGCTAATAGCAATTCAACCCTGTGAAAGAGATTTTGTCTGGATATCCTTTGTGGGAAAGAAAAAAAAAAAGGTGGCTGCTATAATATAGCCTACCTCTTATGCCAGTGGGAGAACTCAGAAAAGTATTAAACTAAACAACACCAAACTGTTTATGTGAACTCACTGAAATAAGCCAAGTATAATAAAATAATAAGAACAAGAACAAAAACAATTTCATATACTACATAATGTTGCAACAATATAGGTATTTATGTCAAACGGACACAGAACCACAGTAAACACCAGTAGAGATGAGAAGAAAAAGGAAGGCTGTAGTGTAAAACTCAACTCAAAAGCTCTGTTTTGGAGCAAAAATGAACCCATTGGGGCTATCTATTGCTAGTACACGTCCCACCCTCAGTCCCAAGTTCCTCTCTTATCTTCCCAAAGCCACCGAGTCCCAAGGCCATCCAAGAGCCGAATTATAAGGTCAAGACCTAATGATACCTCTGCCTCCCAGCATGCCTTTGCCAGTCTCCTCTGGTTTGGGCACTCAACAAAGTCATCTCTCTACCTCCCACTTTAGGTACCAGAATGACCCTCCCAGCTGCCCTCTGTCCAGCCCAGAACTCCAAAGTGGGCAACAGGCTAGGAAGGCTGGAGGCAAACGGGAAGCCCCCCCCCCGCAATCCCCACTGCCCACTCGTGCTTGGCGCTCCGCGCGGCCCCGCGCCGCACTGCAAAGCCCGCCCCACGCCGCCGCGGGAGAGACCGGCTCGCGGGTTTCCCGGTCAACCCCGGCGCCTCCCCCACTCTCCTCCAGACTTCCCCAGCCTCGGTGCTATCCCTAGCGGGGGCTGGCTACTCTGCCTCCCCGCAACACAGCCCAAGACGACAGCGACCCCGAGGGCAGATCCCGACGGAACACCTCATCCCGCGGAGCCCGCGCGGGGAGCCATGGGCAGCCCTGGCTTCGGGTGGGCTGCAGCGAGGGGGATCCACCTGCCACGCGCATCCCGCCGCAGCCGCCGCCGCCCCGCGGGCCCAAGGCGCCGCCCCGCCGCCCTGGGAGGTGCCGCCGCAGTCCGGGTACCCCGCTTACGCCGGGAGCGGGCGCACAGGTGGGAAACCCAAGAGTGGGCGCCGGGGCGCAGCCCTTCCCCGCCGCCCCGGCTCCAGACTTTGCCTGGCGCCTGCCCTTGCTAGGGCGCCGGGTCCCTGCGCAGAGGCTGCCGCGGGTCCTGGCGCCTCCAAGGATCAGAGGCTCTGGGTGAGGGACAGCGCCACAGCATAGTCCCTGCACCGGCTCCTCGCCTGGCACCCCGACCCCCTGAACCCCTGAGCTCTCTCTCACCCGAAGCCCTCAAGGGAGCAGTCAACGTGCACACACACCTTGCAATGGTCAGGCGCCTGGGTCACCTATTCGCCAAACTCTTAGAAGGTGTCCATCGTCTGCAGGGAGGTGTGGGCCCAGAGTGGGAGCCGCTCTCTGATTATTTAGTAATGTTGGAAGTGCCGGGTCCGCTGCCAGAGTTGTGGGTCATGTGGGCACAGCGGAGGCTGGCTGCTGCCTGTACCAGGGTTTCCTGAGGATCCTGAAGCTATGATCTCATCCTCCTCATCCGCCTCCCCCGCCCCTCTCCACGGACGCGCACGCACAGCACACACACACACACACACACACACACACACACACACACACACACACGCGTGCACACCCCCGCGCGTGCACGCACTCACACTATGTGGTACAAGCCTCTTCTCTGGACCCAAATATTTCTCCTGGGAAATACAGTGTTTATACTCACTGAAAAAAAAGAGAAAATCCTTTCAGATGAAGATTTTTCTCCTTCAAAGCTTGATTTATGTGCTTTGTTTATTTCCTACAGTTTTCTATCCTCACGTGCAGGGTTTTGAAACAGCGTTCATATTAAAATTAAAAATAATGGTCCTTTTATATTGACCCAGATTTTGATCCAATCTGAAGGACTCAAACAATGCAATTACCATTTAAAATAGAGGCAAGGGCATGCCAGGCTTGAATATGGAATAGCAAGTATATCTTGTATGTGTGCGGTGGTTTTCTATCCCAAGCTGCAAAGATTTCCCAAGCATTACCTCATTTATTTACAGAACATCTTTGCAGAGGAGGTGCCTGTGAAGGCGAATAGTATTGGCACTTCAGATACAGGGAGGCATAGGTAAGGGAACATAACCTATGCAAGCACACAAGTCAATATCTTACCATAAATATTAATTATACTCCCACCCAAAGGCTCCTTATTCATCATAATCAATTCCTAGAAGATAGATTACTGAAAATAATGACAATATTATTTTTTGTTTTCTATCAACTGAAATTAGAAATTCATTTTACTGTATGTATGCTTGCATATAATCCTTTTTGTGTATTTGCATATATCTCCAGTTTTATATCTATATATAATTTGATTTCTTTTGTATGTGTGCTTCCATACTCATTTGCATTTTAAAATTACCTAGATAGCAATTTCGAGCAATTTCAGTCAAAGCATTTGAAGTAGTCACCAATTTCAGAATTGTGTTTCATGCAAACCCTTTTTAATGCCTGGCATTATGTGGAGAGCTGTGTTGTGTTTGAAGTAGATGAAAAACTTTGGTGCATGGAAACTCTTCTCCACCAGCTCATACTGCAGTGCATATGCCGACTGACTGGAGATGACAGGCTTCAGTATTTTGGGTATTATGATTCATCGCAAAACGCAGCCTCTCCTTTCACTTGATGATGCCGGTTTCCTGGTCCAATCCTGTCAATCTTCTGTGTCCCATGTTTGTCAGTTAAGACCTGGCTTCCAAACGCCCAGACAGCGTGTTTCCCCTTGACATCCCTCTGTGGGTGAGCCAGGCTGACACAAACACCAAGCGTTACCATTATAAAAGTTCTTGGGAAAAGCACATTCGGTTGTTTCTATTCAGGTGTACATAAAACAAAAATAGCAGCAAATTGGACTTCTGATAATCAAATGATAAGAAAAACGGTAAGAGCGAGGCTTTGTGACGGTAGTAGAGTGATAAAACCACTGGAAAGGAGTCGGAGTTGAAGGGAGGAATAGTAAAACAGTCTTCTCTTGTTAGGGCTCACTAGCTGGTTATCAAGTGCACAGCGGTCAGCTCTGAAAACATCCCCACAAGTAACACCACACGGATGGACAAGCTTGTTTGTATGCAGGAATGTATATGCATGTAACAATAATTAACGAAAAGAGAGGACATGGATTTAAGAGAGCAAGGAAGGCTATGAGGAGAGTATAATTATGTCATAATCTCAAAAAATAAAAACAGAAGAACAAGTTTCGTGTGAGTGTAAGTGCTTTCTAAATTTTGATGCATGAAAAGTAAATTCAGGAAATGGTAGAGTCTCTTACTTTTCTTAATCAACCTTTGGTTGGTTTGTTTTATAATCTCGTGGGAATTTGCTGACAAGGCTACCCATGAAGAGGCCCCTCTGCGTGATTCAAATGTTAAAGGATGGAAGTGAAAAAAAGAAGGAAATGAATAGGCCGGTCTACCAATGAGGTGTGTGAGGAAGAATGACAGTGGAAATCAAGGCAAAGCCATAGTAGAAGAAGTGAACACTAAGATCCAGGGAGAAGAATCGAACCCCAAAGCATAAAGTACATGTTCCTAATGAAAAGGCAGGCTCTCAAGCTTAAAGCAAAACAATGGTAGTTCGTACTTTTAAAAAAATTGCAGACTTTTTCCATTGCTTTTTAGAAGTATTTCCTGAGACTTGAAATAAGTTGAAGTAGACATCCCTGTGTGCTTGACTTACAAGCAATATGATAATTCTCTTTCTTCTTCTACATGTGCAATAGAGATATTTAATGGTGGAAATATTTCTAAGATTTATTTTTATTTGTGTAAATGTTTCTCTGTGCGTACATGATACATGTATGTGGATGCCCAAGGAAGTCGCAAGTGGTTGTGAGCTACAAAGTATGAGTGCTGGGAACTGAAGTTGGGTCCTCTGGAAAGTTCTGTAATGCTGAGCCATATCTTCAGACCCTGGGCAACATTTTTAATGTTAACAATGTTAACAAAAATACGATTTCTGGTTACATTTACCCTGGAAAATAAAGGGCTTTTATATATAATCCTCATTTTTGGAAAACAGGTGATAGTTACTATATAACTTGCTTTACTTTATGCCCAAGAAAACTTGTTGAATATTAAGTATATGCTTCTACATAATAGGTGTGTTATAGGCCATATATGATGGTAATTATTATCTATGAACTGTTAATCATTTATAGGCTTACAGAATTAATAGTTTTGGAGTGTTTCAGACACATGACAAGAAAAAGAATTCAGAAGACTTAAAAAAAATGCAGAGACATACCTACTCTATGAGTTAGGAAGTCTCCTGCCCCACAAGTGAAGGCTACAACACAAATTCTGTTCTTCTTAGCTACTAACTAGATCTCAAGAATGAAAAGCACACTAAGCTCAACACAAACAAAGGAAATAAATCAACCAACTGGACAGTGGTTTAATACACTTACAGGGCTTTTGCCCATGTGTGTGAGATACAATGTTTTGAGGCCAAGGCAGGCTCCTAGCATATTTCTGAAGACTGACATTATCCTTCTGCATTGTAAAAATTGTTCAGCCTCTTCTGGCAGATGCTCTGAATTCTTTCTGATACCTAAAATGTTCAGCAGCCTTCACCTGTTTGCTTCCTTTTAGCTTCTACTATGGGACCCATCAGACTTAGGGCATCGCCTTCTGACCCACACCTGACGTGGTTCAGTCATGCCTGAAGCACTCATAATTGTGAAGCGCATCTGAGTGTCTCGTTAATAAACAGCAAGGGTGTCCCCTCTGCTTTCTTATGTGTCACCTCAAGATGCATATGTATATAAAGTTAATATACATTTTCTGGAAAAACTCTCCAGTGAAGCCTGGTCCAGTCAGCTGTTAGGCAGCCAGTGCTAAGGCAGCCAGTGCCCCCTTGTTTTTCTTGTGGTCACTTTCCAAGTCCCCTAATCAATGTGGGAAACTGAAATGTACTAAGCCATTTTTTTTTTAGAGAGGACAGATTTTATTTTCCTATTTACCATTTCTCAGACTTGTTCACATTCAGTATAATAATTACATATTAACATGGATAATTGGGGAAACCTGACACAATTTCTTTTTTAAGTATATTTTATTAATTTATTCATATTACATATAAATTGTTATCCTATCCCCTGTATCCTCCCATTCCTCCCTCCCTCCCATTTTCCCCTTCCTTCCCTCCCTTATGACTGAGTCATTTATACACTATGATTTTATTCCTCTACCTTACAGACTTATAACAACCAACTTTCTCCTTTTCACTTACAGGACACATTTTAGGATTTCTCATTGGCATATGTGAATTAGCTGTCTAACTATTCTTGTAGTTTGGGGCCTTTAGAAAGGAAATATACATTATTTAAAGATGAAACAGAAATGCCTCCTGAACTAATCAGAAGCCCAGAGGGCTACCAAGTGATGGATAAGTGGGTGCCACATGCAGGATTGACATAGCAGGGTAGTTCACATTCCGGGCAGGACAGTTAGGTGGTGTAAGGTTTCGTTAAGCTACTTTCCATGGGATGCAATTTAAACTTGGTGAGCTGCTGGTTTCTGGAATTAAACAGTCACGGCTGACTTCGGGTAACTGAAACCATACAAAGGGAAATCTCAGGTAAAAGGACAGTGTTCCAGGCTTACTTTTACCCTCCTAGGCTCTTCTCTCTTAGATAAAGATGGTTTCTATTCACAGGCAGTGCCTTACTGTTGAGCTGTTGTTGGTGTCTAGTGATCTGCTCAGCCAGGGTCTTCCCTTCTCAACTAATACCTTCAGGAAGCTGACTATTTCTCTCTCTCATATTCTCTTGAGACTTTAGTGTATGTGAATAAAGGGGAGAATACAAATTAAATACAGGTATGTGTGATCAGGTATTTTTATTTTCTAGTGTTATAATAAAAAGTTGTCACTTAGAGCAGCTATAGTTCTACCTTATGGTGGCAATTTATTAAATACACATTATGGTGGCTCACATCTCTCAGTGGCATTATGCCAGCATTCTCTTATTCCAGGGAGCATTTATTTTCTCAATGGTCCATAAACAAAACACAAATGTTTTAGGTGAAACTTTAATGCACTCTCACAATGAGGATATATAGAGGAAAAGCTTCTTACTAAATACCAGTCTTTGGAGGATGCTTGGAAAGTATCTGCACTGCTGCTAAAACTGTTTATCCCTATTTTAATTGCTTCTTGGTTGAGTTACGGGAACTGTATGGACAAGAATATAAAATATATCAATACATATAACCAAGGATAATATTAGGTTAAGTCAGGAATATAAATAGAAAATAAATTTTCTCAATGTAATGGACTTATCTAAGTTGGTAAAGACCAAGAAAAGACTGTGATATTACTGTGAATTAATTAACTTAATCAACACTCACGCATTCTAAGGAGATGTCACATGTTTTAGTGATCATTTATAAATAAAATCTAATCATGATTCCTCCTAGACAGGAGGCAGATGGGGATTTAAGACTGTCTCAGGTCATCCAGACTGGCCTTGAACTTGCTATGTCAAGGATGCTGCCTCAGACCTCCAACCCTTCACTTTTTTACTGCTAGGCTTACGGGTGTGCATTACCATGCTCAGCCAGTGAGGCTTTAAATATCATGTAGACAACGGCCCAAACATCTGCAGACTGTTAGCACCTATGTTGATTATGATACTTTTTAATTTGATAGAAACTGCTTGCTGTAAATACCAGGCAACTTATTTTATGCTGAAAAGCCCTACATTTTATGGAATGTACATACAGGAAAAAAAAAAAAGGAATAAAGGAGATAAAGTTAAATTGTGATGACCTAATTGTGATCTTTGCCAGTGAGTAATAAATATGTACACACACCCATATTTTCAACTTATTATTGAAAAGATTCTAGGGTACAGATTTTGAGTAACCCAAAGTATGTTCCTAGGAAGTGGAAACATACCTGTGACACCGAGCAGCATGTTTGGGGACCACTGAATGATGTGCGGAGGCCTCTTCTCAGGGTAGGCCCATGCCCAGGAGACATTGGTCAACACAAAGTGAACTCAGTGATAGTTTGTGGATTTTTTTTGTTTCATATTGCTTTGTTTGGGCAGTTTTTGATGTCTTATTTATCCTTTGCTTGTATATTTTGGCTTTCATGTTTATGTTCTGTTGTGGTTTGTGTGTACTTCTTGGATTTTTTGTTTATGCATATGTTTAGGATCTGAAAGGAGTTGGGGTAGAGGAAAGCATGATCAAAATAACATGAAAATATTTTTTCAACAAAAAAGTGAGATTTGAATGACATGGTTGTGTATGTATAAAGGTATTAGGTTAAATATTTTAGACCAGGAGCTATTTCTCCTTGTTATATGTTTTCCAACTTAATACCTACAATATTGTAAGTTCTCTTATTTGTATTTGGATCTCAAATGACTGGAGGAAAAGGCATTAAACATAGTTTATAGTTTACATTAGAGGAAATGGAGTGTATTTGAAAAGTGTCTACTTTAAGGAATATATTAAGTATGTGATTACGATAGTCCATCCCACATGATTACTACTTTTTCTTCTACCACCACTCTAAGAGCATTCACTAGCCCATCTTACTCATTCTCTGAAAAAACTCATGATTGGACATCGTCTAAAAATATGTGGTAATAATACAGATATTTCTTGCCTATTAGACATTATAACCGTCCCATTTTAACCCATCATTTGTACCCTGTTCAGAATCTACAATTCCATCAATACAAAGTGTCTGCTTTCAAATAAAAACAACTCTGAGATTCCATCTTACACCCATCAGAATAGTTAAGATAAAAACCTCAAGTGACACCACATGCTGGTGAGGATGTGGAGAGAGAGGAACACTCCTTCATTGCTGGTGGGAATGCAAACTAGTACAGCCACTTTGGAAATCTATCTGGCACAATCTCAGAAAACTGAGAATAAGGCTTCCTCAAGACCCAGCTATTCCACTCCTTGGAATATACCCAGAAGATGATCCAGCACACAACAAGAAAATTTGCTCAACCATGTTCATAGCAGCTTTATTCATAATAGCCAGAACATGGAAACAACCTAGGTGTCCCTCAGAAACTGTGGTACATTTACACTATGGAATACTACTCAGCTTTTAAAAACAAGGAATTCCCAAAATTTGTGGACAAATATATTACACTAGAAATGATCATAATGAGTGAGTTAACCCAGAAGCAGAAAGAGTCAAATGGTATATACTCACTTATATCTGGACACTAGCCCAAGAGGCATGTCCCATGAAAGTCTTCACTTACCAGGAAAGTGCGACAGAGGGGAGGACATTCTATGGGGACTCTAGGTGAGAGAAGTATGGGAGAAGGGGGAAATAGAAGGATCCAGAGAAACCTAGAACCTAGAAACCTACAAGAAGAACATTATGATGGGCAGATCTGGGCCCAGGGGTCCTGCTCAAACTATGGCACCAGCCAAGGACAATATGTGCAGTAAACTTCCAACCCCTACCCAGATTTAGCCAATGGACAGGGCATTCTTTACAGTTGAGTGGAGAGTGGGGTCTGACTTTCACACAGACTCTGTTGCCCCATATTTGACCATGTCCCTTGGATGGGGAGGCCTGGTGGCACTCAGAGGAAGGATATCAGACTACCAAAAAGAGACTTGATACCCTATAAGCATATACAGGGGGAGGAAGTCCCCCTCAGTCACAGTCATACGGGAGGGGAGTAAGGGGAAATGGGAAGAAGGGAGGAATGGGAGGATACAAGGGATGGGATAACAATTGAGATGTGATATGAATAAATTAATAAAATATATTAAAAAACAGTGTCTGCTTTCATAGTTAAATGAAAATGGATAGTTTTGACATGATCTTGCTCCAAGTAGGAGAGAGTAATTTTTCTATTCATTATTAATCTCTTGAAAGTATTAATTTAAAATATATTCCTATGACAGCATTAAAGTTATGTATAATAATTTGAAGTTTATGTATAATTTCTCATTTTACATTTATACATATCTACACTTGAGAACATCTTACTGTTTTTCTGAGTAGCTCTTATTATTAAAATATAATATTGTCTTTTACTAAACTCTAATTCTACCTTATACTAGCTCATCCTGAAATTCTCTATGTCAAAATGAAATATCCAGTTTTACCTGAGTTGTGGTCCATAAAAGGTTAAAGGAAGTTATTCAACTGGCTGCTTTGGGCAACAGAGTAAGCCTGCACCTCCACCCTGCTGTCACTGACAAAATTACTTAGCTTTGTTGTTCCCTTAGTGATAAAGGTAGTTTTCTGCTGTTATGAGGCCAAGTTTTGTCAATTTTGTTTTTTGTTCTTCTCAAATGCATTAAATGCACTGTGCCATTGTCTGTCCTCTGTAATTTCTGTGGTAAAGCTACTCATTTAATCCACTTAACTAGTTTCTGTTAAGATTTTTTTCTCTTGTTGGTTTTTTACCAGTTTATCTGTGATATGCAGATAAGGATTGTTTTTCATATTTTTCCTTCTGGGGCTTACTTGCCTGACTTATGCAAGGCCTGAATTTGTACCCTCAGTATCATAAATAAAAACTCACTATGAATACCTTGGAAAAGTGTTTCCTCTGAGCTTCGTATGTGATTTCCTGAGTAGTGTTAAATTGGAGATGTGGGGAGGGTTTAAATATTATTATTCTACAACAAATCAAAATTGTAAACATGCAGACAACAATCAACGATAGCAAAGCTTTGTACATTGTAACCAACCATGGTGCTGTATCAATATAATTAGAGTACTAGTTTCAAGTTTTCTGTTTTATTTGTTTTATGTACTTTGTGTGTGTGTGTGTGTGTGTGTGTGCATGTAGGTCAGAGAACAGCCTCAGCTGAGTTTCTTCAGAAGCTGTCAGGCTTGCTTCTAAATATATTTTGTTTAACATTCATACATACATACATTCAATGTGTTTTGTTCAAGTCCACCCCTACGTTTCCTCCCCTTCAGTTCTTCCCCGTATATGCTCTACCACTTCTTCCTCCCAACTCAATGAACTTCCTGTGTCTTTCTTTGTCTCTGTCTCTTTCTTCTTCACTCTCTCTACTTCAGTACCCACTGAATACATTTAGTGCTACCTGCATATGTGTGTGGGGTGTTGGATTATCTCCTGAAGCATGGGAACCGCCCCCTCCATATCTTTCTTTAAGACAAGGTCTCACTGGGGACCCCTGCCTGGCCTCTGACTTACTAGGTAGAGCAGATTGCTCTTAAACTCAGGAAATATTGCTTTATTAACAGTGCCATTTCTGTTTTCTCTACAATAAATCAAACAAAGTTTGAACAGTTCAGCTTGCTAGTGGTCGAGTATACATTTAGTCACACAACAAAGCTTATCTTTTGATAATACACTTAGTTTGCTGTCTTACCATCGATTTGCTCTGTTAACTGGATGTTTTCTACTGCTGCCTCTCTTTTAAATTCCTGATTACTGCAACCAAGAACACTTTAAGTGTCTTGATAAAAAGCTTCCTACATAAAAAAGGAGGTAAGCTCTGTCAAATCAGAAGACCTGGCTTACAGTGGTTCAGCAAGGCACTGACATAAGACAGACATTATTAAATGAAGTACGCCTGAGAATAAATTAAAAGCACAACCAGCAACACATACAAATGACTAGGACTTTTCTTTTCTAGTGTGATGTCTAGCTTGAAACCTTACCTCAACATCTTTTGTCTACTTTTTAAAGCAATGTTTTATTTCAAATTAGAATGGATATGTCCCTGGGTGCTCATCACCTAGGCTTGTATTTTCCACTGTGCACAATATATTTTTCTCATATCTGCTTATGCTTCAAATCTTATTTCTCTGTTCCCTATACACTTCTCACTTGAACTAACTGAAATGCAGTCCCCTCCCCCAACACAAAATCAGACTGGTCATGGCCTCTTTCTGTTAGCCTGGTGTGCCAGCTAGCTGCACTAGGTCCCTTTGTTCTCAAAGCTTTTTACCCTGAATCTCACTGACATCACCTTGCTCGAGCTATCATTAGCTCACACCTATTCTAGAAAACATCCCCTCTATTGATTCTTTGCTCTCCTGAACCACTTCACTTTTATTTCAGCCCTGATGCGAAACACCAAGTCAGTCCTTTGAAAAACCATTATAACTTTAAAACCTTGCAAGAATTCCCCCTTATCTGTAGCATGAAACACAGATTCCGGAGCCTCCCTTCTATTCAAGTATCTTTGTAATTTGGCTGCCATTGGCCACAGTGTGGACTTACTCCTCATTCTAACTTTAACACAGATCCCCTCCTTTTGTCTCCTGACTGTATGCAGATGTGCATGCTCTTTCTCCCCTCTGTGTATTTTGCCATTCTTTCTAGCCTTGTATAGACTATCTCCTATGTTATCCCTGTGGAGATAAACTTAGATGGAGCTAAACCCTGAAGCAATTGTACCTTAGAGTTAATTTAGCTTAGGGTCTTACTGTCTTCACCATTTTAGCACTGTGGAAATGAAAACGTATAAAATTTCAGTAATTTCTAATAGCTGATAGACACTGCTATGGAAAATAATTTATTTTGAAGTTTGTGTTCATTCCTTATCTAACAAATTATATAATTTTATATTAAATTAAAGATTTTAAAGATTTTTTCCAGATTTAATAAATATGACTCATTAGCTATTTCAAGAAAATTTAAATGAAGCCAGATTTCCCACATATTCACTAAACTTGACAGAGATAAGCTCTGAACTCACTGTTTATTGAAAGATCTTTCTTGGTCCTAAGCAGGTGTTCATTTTCATACACCAACAGTATCATGATTACAGTCCAGTCAGGTGTAGAAGGAGTACTTTTAGTGCCATTTACAACCCCCGAACTCATTAGTTTGTAGATCTGTGGTAAAAATTAATTATAAAAATTGGTCTACTAATAAGTAGTAAGAATAGCACTTTCTAAAGGATCTAGAGAGGAAAAGAGGATTATTCTCCTATAATGAAGAAAATGGAATATGCCAAACACAAATATTCTTCACTCACCCTACAGTATCGTGAGCCCGATGACATTTTTTTTCTCATGCAGTATTTTGTTACACATGTGGCATTATTATAGAATGAATCACTGGCAAGTGTCACGATTTTGTCTGACTTGAGTTTAGAAGAGGCAAGGCTTTCAGACACCTGGTGGACCATGGCTTGAATCTTAAACACAACGTTTGTATGTATTTAATATTAACATTTTAGAATTTATGGACATAATGCCTTCCGTTGACAATCTATAATAAAATGGTATGCAAATTTTCAGAAAATAATCAACACCAGTGAGAGAACGATACTTGCAAGAAAATGTTCTGCTCAGTGAATGTCAGTGTAGCACATCAGATGCCACTTCCTCTGCACTTTAGTGACATTATTACTCCCCAGAACTTAGAACTGGGGAGGCATATGGCAGAGACAATGGGAATCAGGTGTATTTGTCATGCTTATTGACTACAAATTTTTGAATCAATAGAACCTATTTGAAAATGGCTAAGGTTGTACATGCTGTTAAACAAGGACCCAATAGAAACATATTTCTAGGAAAATAAAGGAGTTTGCATATCTAGGATGTTGATCTTAATTATCAACTTGATGGAATGCAGAAGGAACAAAGGGACAAGCCTCTGGGTGTGCCTGTCAGGGTGTTACCTGAATGCTTAACCAAGCGGAGTAGATGAGAACTTTCCAGTGGTGGTCCAGATAGAAACAACTCTGAGGGGAAAACAGTGATTCTCCCTTACTGTTATGGTTGATCTTGGTTGTCAGCTTGACATATCTGAGAATAAGGAGCCTCAGCTAAAAACTTCCCTCCACCAGCTTGGACTATTGGTATGTCTTTGGGTAGTTTCTTAATTGCTAATGGATAGAGGAGGGATCAGTCCACTGTGGGTGGTACCATTTCTAGGCAGGTAGCTCTGATCCACAAGAAAGGTACCTGAATGTAAGGTGAGAGCAAGCCAGTAAGCAGCATCCCTCCACGCTGTCTGCTTTAAGTTTTTGCCCTGTTGGGGGTTTCTGCCCTGTGTGAGTTCTGGCCCTAACTTTCTTCAATTTATGGATTATGACCTGAAAGTATAATCTAGATAAATGATTTCCTTCTCAGCTTTACTTTTGGTCAAAACACATTATCACGGCAACAGAAAGTAGATAAAACACAGTTTTCACTGCTTGCTGGTAAGTATGTCTATACTACTATTGTTATGGCTGTCATCCTTTACAGACATTAGAACCCAGATTCTTAGGCTTTCTAATGTGGATTGAAGATCGGAGATTCTTCAGGGAGCCAAAAGGCACTGAGGGCCAGATTAGGAATGAAAGGTGATCCAGCCTCCTGGACTGAACACTCTGAGTATCTCCCAGGTTCCCAGCTGCTCCAAAATGTTGACAGACATTTTGAATTATCACACAATCCAATTTAATAAGTCTCTTTCATACAGTAGATTCATCCTATAGATTTGGTCCTTTAGAGACTTGTAATATAACACCCAAGTCCATAGCGCATGCTATAAAAAATGATGGTTCTCAGGAAGAAATTGGCTAGCAATCAATAAGTTAGGGATTCAACTCAACTCTAATTTTTTGCAGTGAATCTAGTCATTCCGTTTAGTGAGTTACATCACTGATTATGCTGCTGGTGACAAATTTTCTATAACAAGCTTCAATTATATCTAGGTACATTGTTGAGAGCACTGTTCAATTTGGGCCTGGAATTATAAAACTGAAGATTAATAAACCTTAAATTGCTGAAAAAGATATTCACAACAGTTTTATTCCTAATGGGTCAAAACTTTTTACAGTCTCTTAATCCAAAAATCCTAAACATGAACAGTGGTACATATACATATGCACACGTACATGCTTATACATATTGTGTGTGGATGTATAATTGATATCATCTCTTGGGTCCATCAGAATTGAAGTTGTAACTTATTGGCGAATGGAAGAAGAGAATGTAGTACACATATACAATGAAACAGCATCCGTTTCCTGAAACAGAGGTCACCCTGTCACTCTTGGTATTGATGAACCTGGAGGACATCACAGTATAAATCATATACAGAAAACAAATACAAAATGATAGCATATGTAAAATATAAATAGCTGGCACTGGCTTGAATAGGGGGAGTTGGGGTAAGAGAAGATTTGGTTAAAGGTCCAGTTTCAGCTGAAAAGGAAGAATCAGAATGCCCTTCAGAGCATGGTGAGCATTATTAAATATAACACATCACCAATGATATATATATATATGGCATGGTCATACTGAGTAGCCATGGCTAGCCTAGAACTAACCACATATAGCAGGCTAGACTCAGACTTACTGAGACCTGCCCTTGCCTACTTCCTGAGAGTGCTTGGATTTAAGAAACATGCCACCATCCACAAAAATGAGGAAAGTTAGGTGAGAGGTTAGTTAGCAGGACAGAATAATCAATCCTTCAACAATGTAAACATATAGTAAACCTTCACACTTTACTCCATGAATGCATAATGTTTTAAAAACTGAGTTTGTGAAAGGGTTTGAGTGGGGATTTTGTTGAGTCATTGGAGGCTGGGTGTGAGAGAGTATTCATGGGAGCTGCACTTTGAGGGGCCCACAGATTATGATTATTATTACCTCTATGAATGGTCCCTCCCCCCAACCATGACTCTAGAAAGGGGAAAGGGAAAGATACCACCGTGCAATACACCTGCCTGCAAGCACTTGTAACAAAGTCCCTTTCTCCCACGCAGCCTCTCTTCAGCTGGGCCAAATATGCCTGCAGCTCCACACCAACTTCTGCTAAGCTTTCTGTCTCTGGAAAGACAAGTTACAGTGATAGAGACACACACCTGTACTGGGCACAGCTTACATCCATGTACCTAAGAAGGGTAGCTTTAATAGAATTGCAACTTTCTCGAAAGATCCAAGATAAGCAACTATGACTGCGGAGATTGGATCATTTGAATCAGCTTGTATCTACTAAAGAAACAGAATAAGTACTAGTAACTTGTTAGGGAAAGTGGTTCAAAGTAGGTTTCCTGTGTGAGGACTACTGAATGCTTACAGAAGAAGTGAGCTGAATAAAGACACCAATAGACATGCCAATGTAGACTAAGCAAAAGTCATGAGGCCCCAGTCCTACACAAAGAACTACAGGCAACTAAGGAATACTGACAGAAAAGGAAATAATCCTCCACAGAGAAAAACATACCAAGTGGCTATCCACTATGTAATCCCTGAAAAATACCTATAGGTAACATCAGACAGATGAGAAGGTTTTATTTAGGAATCTTTATGCATGTACATGCAAGCATGCGACAACAATTAATGAAAAAAGAGGCCATGAATGTGAAAAAGAGCATGGGGGCTGGGGCATGGGGAAGGTGTGAAGGGAGGAAAAGGGAAATGTTATAATTATATAATAGTCTTTTTTTAAAAGGCAAAAAAGGGTGGAAAGAGGAGACGGCATCAGGTATTCACAATCTGGCCCAGGAAAGAGAAGCAGAGGAAATACGTGGTAATTCATTAGTCGAGGCCAGTAATGGCACTGATATCAAAACCCAATGAAGATTCATGACCACTGCAATCTGCATTTGAATTCTCTAACAATTTTAGTCATATTTACTTCAAACTGAAAAAAAATCAATAAGAAAATGAACAAACTGAATAGACCCACGCCATGAAATAATTATTCACGAATGGTTGGAAATAAGCTATTAAGCTGAGAGGACCAGGGTAACTAATTTGGTTCTTAGTTTTTTTTTTATTATTTGAGAATTTTATATATGCACATAATTGTTTTGGTTAAATCTAGCCACAATTTCTCCTCTCTAGTTCTTCCTTAGTTCTCTACTACTTTCCTTCCCAATTTCATGTACTGGAAATTATATGTTACATATATATTAAATATATAAAATATGTAATACCTTTTAGTTTTTGAATTATAATATAATTGCAGCATCCTTTTCCATCCTCCCCTCCAATCGCTCTCATGCACATTCACCTCACTGCTCTTAGCTATAGATACGATGACCGGGTGCTCACTGCCTTTCCTCTGTTTACACACACACAGAGTCTTCTTTCATAAGTTCATCAGCCATATTGCTTTTAAGGTCTACTGTAGTGATTGTATTTAAGTTTATTTACCAAAGACAAGTGCATTGTGGGCTGCTAGATGTTATGACATCAACATCTGAACTTAAGGCCTGTGACTGATTTGCAAAGGCAGTATAATTTCCTAACTCTAGACCTGTAGATTCTAACTGTGAGGGGAAAAAAGGAGAGTTTTAAAATACAAACAAGGACCTGGAATTGGGGTTCTGTGGGCTCCTCAATAGACTGAGCAAACCTAGGGGTCTAGCGAGGCACAGTTCCGTTTGACCTAGGTGTGATGTGTGGATTGATCCATAGGTCCACTTAGAACAGGAAGATATATTGGAGAGTTAATGAGAGGTAAGGGTATTGCCTAGTTCAAGGAAACATCCCTGGGCCCTGTTCTTGGCGACTATAGCTCCCCCTGGCCTTTTATGCTCCTTTCCTGCCAGGAGGTAAACATAAGTCTTTCTTCCCTTAATTTGTTGTGTTTGGTTGCAGTCATATAGAGTAAATGATAGAGTAGCATTGCTCTGGATTATCCAGGAAGTCTCAATTTGATTATTCTGTTTCTTTAAGGGGAAATAAAGCGAAGGCATGAGTGAAGAGGGTGGGGGAGACATGTGACAACCAGTTGGCATAGCCTCTATCCAATAGAAAGGCTAGAGAAATATTCCAGCTGTGTAGATAGAGGCTCACACTGTTGACCTATCAGGAAATTTTGGACCCGGTAGTAGAACAATAAATTTTTTGTTGGATGACATAGAGTGATTTGTTACAGAAAGAATAAGAAACCAATGCAGGTATTAAGCTGTAGAAGCACTTAGGGTTGCTACTTACACATGGATTATATAAGGGCCTAAAATACTAATTATGTCTACAAATAAAATATCTGTCTAATGCTTTCTAAGTTATGTTATCCCACAAAATTTGTTTATTAACTAGAAATGAACTTAGTTGAATAGAAGATTAGGTTTTTATTAGCATGTCTGGAGCAGACACTGAGCAGAGCCCAAGATTATAAACAGAGCATTTTAAATTAATCACAAAGGTTATACAATATTGGGCTAATAGATTAACATGTCCAATATTTTTCTCATTGTTTTTTCAGATCGAAATGTTTAGTATTAAATGCAGTTTTCATATGCCACTGCTTGGATGTGCCGGCATTCAAACTCCCGCTTCAGTATTGAAACCTGCATCAGCTTTTACAGTGAGAAAAATGTCCTAGTTGATCAAGTGCAGAATTAAGAGCTGATCCAAGAGCACAAAGATTAGGAGATGCTTATGACAAAAGAAAAACATCACGGCTCTTGATGACTTTTCTTCTGATAAAAGCACATAAAAGTGTCCTACAAAGAAGATGAGCTTGGAGATGGCCTTGGATTTCCAACCTTTGCCTATTTCTAGTGCTTAAAGATGATCTCTCTCCTGATGCAATAGGTTACAAACAAATAGGAGAAACCACATGTGTGTAGGACTTCCTTGTTTTTCTACTAGATCATTCTTTCAGGACCTTCATTTGAAGAGTGAAACCTGATGGTCTCACAACACATTAAGATACACAGCTCCTAGCTTCAGCGCTCATACGTGTTCTTAGTATGTCTTCCTCTATGACCCCAACTCTCCTATTCTATTATTTGTCTTAGCATTTGTGCAATGCTATGAGTATCTCTCTGCCACAGTACTGAGCACCTGACTGTGTATGTTTCTTCCCACTTAGTCTGCATAGTACAAGGAACATACCAGGCAGTAAAGGAGTATTGTTGAGTAGAGAAATGGTTAACAATATAATGGCGATCTCCTCCCAATTGGTGTGTGTTTTCTGGTGAGTGGATTGTTTTCAGACTTGGTTAGCATGTTTGGTATAAGTTTGTCTTTAAAAACCCCTTTCTCTAATGTATCCTCAATTGTATAGCATTTTTGTTAGCTAGGATATTCCAAGAGGAATTGTTGACAAAATGCGATGTCAAGGGGTCTGGAAAATAGGTTTTACTGCTTAGTAACCATCCAAATTGATGGCATTGCTACTGCATTTAAAGGTTCAGTAAATTTTCAGTGTATAAATGAACAATGAGGAAACACTGAGTCCACGATGAGCCACAGATTCCAAGGTAAATTCTGTTCCCCAAGTCTAGCGGAGGGAAAATATGGCTATTAGTAGTGACAGTGGGATTCTATGAAGATGTGCACACATCTGATTGGCTGAGGAATCTGTTAAAATTAACAGTCTCTTTAGTTAATGTTGAGATTAAGTTTTATTTGTAAAAATTTAAATTCATTCATTTGTGTTCAAAATTCATGTATGTACTCGAAAGGCTGCTTCATTGAAACACCTATGTGGTCAAAGAGACTCATTTTTATCTTACAGTTTCTCAGAATGTTGGCCAAGTTGAAGACTGCTACTTGGTCCATCATATGTCCCTTGGTTGGAGATGCCTGGTGGCACTCAGAGGAAAGATAATAGGGCACCAAGGAGAGACTTGATACCGTATGAGCATATTCAGGGGGAGGAGGTCCCTCTCAGACACAGACTTAGGGGAGGGGAGGGGAGTAGGGGGGAAGTGGGAGGAAGGGAGGAATGGGAGGATACATGGGATGGGCTAACAACTGAGATGTAATATGAATAAATTAATAAAAAAACAGTAACTATATATAACATTCTAGAAGTAAAGGTCAAGTATAAAAAAAAAAGACACTTGTTCATACTTTCCCTTTCTCTGTCAATACTGCCTAGTATGAGAATAATGAAGTGAATGAGGTTGCCTCCAGTGGAGGGAAAAATGAGAAAGTGCTGAGGCCCCTTGGTGACAGCAGAGGAAAGGAATGGAAAGGTTGGTCAACTGGTCTACCATTAGAATTGTTGAAGTTTATCAAGAAAAATGCTATACCATCTACTTAACTGTTTTTATTTATTTTATTTAATTAATTATTTTTGGTATTTTAGGACAGGATTTCTCTGTGTAGCCCTGGCTGTCCTGGAACTCTTTTAATAGAGCAGGCTGCCTAGAACTCACAGTGATCTGTGTGCCTCTGCTTCCTTGAGTGCTGGGATTAAACGTGTACATCACTGCACCTGGATGTTTTTTCAGAAAAGTAAAATCAATTATCTTTAAGTTTGCTTACAGATGCTACTTGGAATTTGTTCACATCTTTCTGAAGGTTAAATGGATACTAATTTAGTTTGAAAGTTTAATTTTCATATTTTATTCCTAATAGAATCAATTGATTTTTGCAGAATATAGTGATTAGGGACTGGAAAAAGTTCACTAATTACAGTTTTGAAATATATTAAATAGTGCTACTATATTTTAAAAGTAAAATGAATTTTAAAATATTAGTTTTCAAACTAGTAGGATTTTTATTAGCAGGATTTTATTGAATATAGAGAACAATATCTGGAGTTGGTGGTAAAAATAAAAAGCAAATGGTAGTTTTTATGGTATCACTGCTGATAAATACAAATGACTAAAATATGTGAAAAATTATATAGAAATTAAATTTTTATTCAATATTATTATTAACTCTAAAATGCTATGCTGTCATTCTGAGCAAATATAACCAATCAACTTAATGATACATTTGAAGTCAGGGTCAATGCATAATGCATGACATAACTTCATAATTTTTAAATGGCTACATTAATAATAGATAGTCTCTGAGCATGGTAATATCCAACTGATGATTTGAGTTGACTGAGAATCTTGATGACATCAGATATATGGATTTACCACTGGGCTTTCTTGATCAAATGGGGGCCATTTTCATCCAGTATGGATGTCTACCTTCCACCTTCAGATGAACCATGAGTGTCAATTTATAGTTGTATCTTGAATTGGGGATAACAAGAAAAGACTATAGCCGTGGAGCCAAATCATTTTCTCCTTCTCTGAAGCATGAAATATTCATAACTGATAACAGTAATAATTGTACTTTTCACCATGTGTAGAGATATAACAATTGTGTATTCATAAGCCCATTAAATAAATCCCTGTTTCTGAGTACAATTTGGCAGTCCCTTCACCAAACTGTGTCTACTTTCACTTTGTGGCTTTATTTCAACTTTCATCTAAGGCTTGGATTATCTCCCACTCTGAATTTTAAGTTATTCCAAAGAGTACTGTTTCCATCAGTGATTTTTAATTTTATAACTTACATTTCAAATCCTACACATAACTATTCAGAGTAAACTAAAAATTGCTTGTTGATACCTTTTTTATTCATAGAAAAACATTGGGTCACTGTAAAGCATAAATATATTTATGTCAGTAATTGTCATTTCAGGGCAAACTATGTCTGGAATGAACAGACACAGATCAGTGCAAATGATCAGATCTTTGCATCCTTACCATTCAAGCATTTGATATGACTCAGAGTTAGTGGGAAATAAATGATTAATTCCAAACTCCAATAATTCAATAAGCAAAAATGGCATTAAATATTGGTAAAACTGTATTGGCTTAAATGAAGAAGCACTAACCAGGAAAGGTCCTGGTAAGTTAAAAGGTTTCTCTGATGTGTAATTTCTGTATGCCTATACTGGCTTCTGGTCAGACGGACTTCTATTCTTTTTAAAAACTGTATAAATTTTTAATCACACAAATGCCTCATGAATAAATATTCCTAATGTGAGTCCACATACAATAATAAATCTAAAGCTCTTTTGACCATCTTTTTCCTACCCCAACCTATGTCACTTTAGAGAACTTACTATTGTCAGTTCAGATATATTCTCCCACGGTTTTTCAAATACAGATTTCCTATAAATATGCTATAACTATTAGCTTGTGTATAACCAGACTTCCATGAGAAATATATATTTTTATTGATAATCTATTCATTCAAGTTTTTGCATTAAGATTTTTCCAAACTATCCATGAACCCAATTGCTCATATCTGTTTATTTGCTGAAGTGATTGCTGCAACTACTGGGAAATAAATGTTCTTATGTCACTTTCTCTGTGCAAATACAGGAGGTGTGATGCAGACTTATAGTCAATGGGCAGGTTCATGTTATCAGAGTGCTTATGCACTCACCACCCTGAATAGTGTGACATCATCTGTTAGTTCATTGTGTATTTCTTGTGTGTGTATACATATGTGTGAGTACATATATATATATATATATGTGTGTGTGTGTGTGTGTGTGTGTGTGTGTGTGTGTGTGTGTGTGTGGTGTATGTTTATGTGTGCTTACAAGTGAGTGTTCCCATCTATGTGCTGCATAGACACCAAAGAAGGACAGATCTATCACTCTCCTTCTGGTTACACACACACACACACACACACACACACACACACACACACACATATATATATATATATATATATAGAGAGAGAGAGAGACAGAGAGACAGAGAGACACAGAGAGACACAGAGAGAGAGACAATGACTGAGGTTGGAGCTAGGTTCTCTTATTTCCTCTCCTGTAGCATTTTACTAGGATGCTAGGCTCAAATCCACTCACTGAGCAATATCTTCAGCCCCAAGTTTATTAATTTGAATAAGAAGTTGGAGATCAGGGCTGGAGAGATGGCTCAGTAGTTAAGAACACTGAATAGTCTTCCAGAGGTCCTGGATTTGATTCCCAACACCAACATGTGGGCTCACAACAGCGTGTAACTCCAGTTTGGGGGGGGCTGTAATAACTTTTTCTGGAATATTCAACCATGAAATATTCAGTGCACCACATACATGCATGCCAAACTCCCATGCACATGTAAAAATGTTCAAAAGCAGCACCAAAGTGAATAAGTGAGTGCTGTGGGTCAGGCAGAGCCTGCAAGAGCTTAAGCCTTAAGTATTCCTCAGATTTTATTAATGATGCGACTGTGTCTCTGTGATAGTTGCCTCCTACAGAACAAATAGTGAAACAAATCTGTGCTCTCATTAAGAGTGTGTGTGTATGTGCTGTGTGTGTGTGTGTGTGTGTGTGTGTGTGTGTATGTGTGTGAACAAGGCACCTCACTGTGGAAAACAATATGTATAAAGAACCATAGAAAAATCTGTTGCTTTTATGGGTAATAGTAGACTCTTTATTTTAATCCTTAATCCCTTAGATGTTTGTTAAAGCAGAGCATACTTTCATAATCGATAAGATATTTTATTTTCTTATGATTTAGACTTAATACATTAAAAAACTAGGCATAAAGATGAACTGAGTCCATACTCCGCATTCTGGGACCTCTCTCTCTCTCTCTCTCTCTCTCTCTCTCTCTCTCTCTCTCTCTCTCTCTCTCTCTCTCTTTCTCTCTCTCTCTCTCTCTCTCTCTCTTTCTCTCTCTCTCTCTCTCTCTCTCTCTCTCTCTCTCTCTCTCTCTCTCTCTCTCTTCCATAAGTATAAACATTAACATTAAGATAGAAGATACATTAAATATAGTGTTAGCATATGCACCTGGTTGTTACTGTCAGTTACTGCCTCTGGTTGCATTGCCTAACTGTTCACATTCTGTCCTTGTCTTCTCTCTTGGGTGAATGGCTTTAGCCTGGGTGGCTGAGTGGCTTTAGCCTGGTCGGGTGAATGGGACAAGTTGCATGAGGACATCCAGAGAGACAAGCTCATAATCTGCCCCATCTTCTCTAGGCTCCTTTCTGGTTCTCACTGCATTCTAGTCTCACAATTTCCTGTTTTAGTTAAGTGATTTTGAGACTCTCATTTGTTCCCAGCAGGAATACTGCTGGACATGGCTTCTAATTAGAGCACTAATAACATACTAATTTAAGAGCAGCTATGAAAATGTCATTCCTGATTTGGGTCCAAATCTCCCCTTTTAAAAAAGTCAGATTCTGCATCATCTGTCTTTTTCCTCCACAAGGAGTAGATTTCAATACCAGTTGGTGCTATATTGAGCATTTTCATGTCTTAGAAAAGATAATCTGCACTGAAAATACAATCTGAAATTCAAGCTGATGCTTAGATCAATTCTTACCAGTTATGTAAAATAAATGTCTGTTCACAATCTTATAGAAGTGTTTTTTACTTTGGAGAATTTCAAACACATGCAAAAGCTGACAGGATAACACAATCAGTTCACATCTGTGCATTACTCAGTCTCAGTCATTATCAATCTCATTTTGTTTATTTCTTAATCCATTTGCTTTTTTTTTCTCATATTATGTCTCAGCAAACTTAAATATATCATCAGGTTTCTCTAAAAGATCAAGATCTTCAAAACTATCTATCTATGAACCATTGTTACAAATAAAAATTTCCTTAATATCACAAATATATTGTTCAAATTTTTGCAATTATGTTTTGATGGTATGAAATCTATTGCAGAGGTAATTTCCTACAGTTTGAAATTTCCTGTTTTCATCTTGATTCTTTCTGTAACATATCTCTCTAAATTATGTATTTCTTATAAATTACATGTTGTAGGTGACAGGACATTTATCATATCTTGTTTCTTAGTTTTTGTGGACTATTTCATAGATGATCATAGCAGATTTTCTCTTTGAAATATACCTAATTTCCAGTTTCTTTTCTTTAAATATTGTCAACATCCACAGTCTCCCAAGCCTAGATACATTGAGTTTTGCAAAATACAGTGGGGTCTATCTTCTGCCTTTATCAGCTGGAGAATTCCCATAAGAACCAAAGCAAACCTTCTCATTAAATGCTCCATGGTAAAATTACCTTTTCTCTTTTTAAAGTATTGAGTTAGTTTACAACACATTGCAGTCATGATCAATTAGTTCATTGTAATATTATTATGAATTTATGTGTTCTGAATATTGGTGTATTTCAGTTTTCCTCACCAAGAGCCAATTTCTTCCATCTGTAGCTCACGGGACCTTAAACTGGGCTCTGTTTTGTCCACAAAACTAAAACAACTTTCAGCAGCTTCTTTGCTGATGTTCACATCTGAGATTAATGCCCTTCCTAGAATCCTTACTCACTGCCTGACTCCAAATAATTTATGTGTGTGTGTGTGTGTGTGTGTGTGTGTGTGTGTGTGTGTGTGTGTTATTTTCAGGGTCAGAATCCATATTTTACCATGGTATATTTCCATTGGAAGGGAAAAATAAAATGGTGTTTTATTGTTTCTACCTCATCTTCAGGTACATTTGAATTACTTTTCTCAATCCTAGTCTCAATGTTTCTGGGAACAAAAAATTAAAGCAACATGTATTTTTGCTTGTTTGTTTTGTTGTGTTGACACTAATTTTAGAATTCTAGTAAATCTTCTGCCTCATGTAATCAGCTTAATTTTGTCACTTTACAAATATCTGGAAGAAATTTAAAGAATCAAGAATTTATTTTGGCTTCTACTATCAAGGCATTGGTCTATCATGGTGGGGAGGGATTGGCATAACAGGGTGGCTTCCTCCAGGGTGCAGACAGGGGGAGGGAAGAAAAGAGATGGAAGAAGATGGAGAGGAAGTGGGAGAGAGGAAGAAGGAAGAGGAGGGTAAGGAGAAGAAAGAGAGAGACACACAGAGAGAATTTGCCTCTCTTTTTTTAATCTTGGTCCTCAGCCTTTAGATCAGTGATGGCCACCTTCCCACATTCAGGGTAGGTCTTGCCCTTAGTCAACCCCCTCTGTAACAACCTCAGACACACCGGAGATATGGTTTATTCTTCTCAGTGCTTTTCAGTCTAATGGAGTTGGCCATTAAGTGTGTTCATCGCACCCATCAGCAGCATTTTTACACAAAGGGCTAATTCTTTACTATGCAGTGATTTTGATCTTAATGTATATACTTGTAAAAACAGCATGTATTGGATCCTTGGGACTTGTGCTTCCATGTGTGATTGCACTCTAAAGCACAGTTTCACTCAGGTTCAGTTTCATGTTATGGTCACTGCTTTCTTAACAGTTTACTTGTGTAGCAATACAAAACACTTAAAAGGTTTCAAGTGCAAACCAGGAGTACTGGTGTTGACATCTCCTCAGAACCTCTGCTTTTCTTCTAACTCATTGCCTTGATTTTTCAGAAAAGCTCATCATCCTTAAGTTCTGGTATGCTCATAAAATTTATATGCCTCAGAGTCAAAGGCAGCATTATCTGACATCTTATCACATACAGTACTTTGAGTCTTGAAGCAAATCTCTCACAGAAGAGAGCCCTGCAAACAGTCTTTTCCTATCTGGAAGAGGCAGACTCCCGTTCCAGCTAACATGACTGTACTCTTCCAATCAAGGACATCCCTGACAGGAGTGAATTCAGCAGTCCTTTCTAACCCCTAGATCTGTCTTCTCAAATCTGCACGGAACTTGAATATGTGTGTTCTTAATTCTATACAGAATCTTGAAATCTTTAGACCCAGCAATTTCTGGCTCAGGCTAGATACGCTCTTATAATATCTTAAAGGAAACAGTTAAAACTACATAAAGCAGACTATATGTCATAGAGATATGTATGTATCTTACTGATAGGATAGAAAATGAAGGGCAAAAATTGGTTTGATTTGGAGTATAATAAATTTAATTGAAAATATTGTATAGAAAACATATATGTGGGGTATATTATATAACCTGTATATCATACAAACTGAGAATTTCTGTATATTCAATACACACAAACATGTTCACATAAATGTATAGTATATGATTAAGGCAACATATGTCATCTGAAGATAGTATACACAAAACACAATCTGAGTGTATTATTCCTACAGTCTAAATAATAAAAATTATCCTGAGATCTGGAGTTATTAATTTACTGCAGGTACAACTTTTATTTAACAAATAGAATTAAACTAAAATGTGCCTTCCAATATACAGCTCTTCTCTTTATTAAAAATAATTTATTCATAAGCCAGGATAGATGGCTCAGTGGTTAAGAACACTCTGCCTTTTCACCGGAGTGGAGTTCAATTCCCAGAACCCACATGGTAGCTCACAACCAGAGGACATGGTGCTCTTTTTAGCCTTCTTTGGAACTGCACACACATAGTGTACACACATATAGGAAGGAAAGCAAACACACACACACACATACACACACACACACACACACACACACACACACACACACACACACATAAAGATATGAATTCCTAAAACTACTTTACTGAATTGTCCTTTGGCAATTCATAACATAAAGTACATTTGATTACTGTAACCTCTGCTCACTTCTCTAATTTCTCTTCAACCTTATTGCTTTCCCAACCTTAATATATGCCCTTTTTCCAGGATTCATATCTATTTTTGGAGACACACTGACTTTAGCCAGAGCATTCAATTTGTGGCTGGGCTTGGAACTATCCATTTGAGTCTGGTGGGCTCCTGAGTGGACGCACAACTGTAGCTAAGTACAGGTAACTACTCCTGGCTCAGAACCTCTCAGTCGTTCAAAAGAAGTGGAGGGTCCCATGTTCCCCATCATGATCTACAGCTGGCTGTTTGGAAAGACATATTGCAGGCTACCACACCTGTTGTGAGGTCATGATTATATTGGCCCTTCTATGTCCAGGAGTCAGCATTTTACAGCTCTTTTTTTTAATTTTTATTTTTTTAAATTAATTTATTCATATTACATCTCAGTTGTTAGCCCATCCCATGTATCCTCCCATTCCTCCCTTCCTCCCACTTCCCCCTACTCCCCTCCCCTCCCCTATGTCTGTGTCTGAGGGGGTCCCGCAAACTATGGCAACAGCCAAGGAAAAAATAGGCAGTAAACCTCGAACCCTTACCCAGACTAGCCGATGGACAGGACATTTTCCACTGTTGAGTGGAGAAGGAGATCTAACTTTCACACAAACTCTGGTGCCCCATATTTGAACATGTCCTTTGGATGGAGATGCCTGGTGGCACTCAGAGGAAAGATAATAGGTCACCAAGGAGAGACTTGATACCCTATGAGCATATACAGGGGGAGGAGGTCCCCCTACAGCTCTTTTCTTATCTTCCAGCCCTCGCCTACCCTTCCTACCTGCTCTTTTGTGATGATACCCAGCCTTAGAGCCTTAAAGAAGGTGATGTAATGTCTTGTTTAGGGCTAAGCATTCAACTGTCACTTATTCTCAGTCCCTTAAGTAGCCATGAGTCTGTTCTCTCTCATTTACTGTCACTTGTTGCAAAGAGAAGTCTCTTGATTGAGCCTGGCATCGGCGTTTGTAAGGAGACTAGAAAACCTCAACACCTTCCAGCACCTTCTTGGCATTAATCAACAATTAATGAAAGAGGAAGCCATGAATTTGGAAGAAAAAAAAAAGGAAGGATACATGGGAGGTTTTGGGAGAAAGAAAAAGAAACAAGAAATGTTATTATACTGTAGCCTCAAAAATTAAAAATAATTCTCAAAGAACTAATAAAAATATAGTGCTAGTAAAAATACTAATATAAGTTAACATTTAACTTACAGTTAGTTGATTATGTTCAAAATATACACCTTCAGCATATTTTATCCTCCTTTAAATCATATGATAACCCCTACTCACAAAACTTATCACTAAATACAATTTCCCTCCAGGTTTCTCTGTTTGGTCCACTCCAGTCTTTCAGTCTGGCAGGCTAACCACTTTATCATAGTATATGACAGCCGCAGACCACTGTTCTCTTTTCCATATTTCCCTTCCATATTTCTTGGGAAGATTTCGTGGATTCATTTCTTAATCTCCAGTTCCACTATGGCTTTCTCACTTGTAACTCTAGCTTATCAATCATGCACTGTAGGTATTGGTTGGAATAAATATAGAATTGGAAGCCAGAAAGGTTTTCTTTCTTTTCTTTTGAAATGAGAATGCATGTTCATATGTCTATGCAAGTGTACATGCACACATGTGCATATGGATGTGAAGGTCAGAAACTGGAAATGGGTGTCTTTCTCAGCTGCTTTCCACATACTATATTTAAGGAGGGTCTACAGTTGCATTGAAGACTGGGTGATGTGACTTGCCTAGGGATCCAGTCTCACCCTCACTCTGTCCCACTTCTGCCAAGCTGTGGGACTATAGACTGGCATCCATGCCTACTTAGCACTAATAAGGGTGCAGGGGTATGAATCCCAGTCTTCACATGTAAGCCACACTTTACCCACTGAGCCATCTCCCCACTCCCAAGGGCTCTGTTTCAGGTCTTCTGCCACTTGCCATTTATGTACTAAATTAATCTCTCTGATGTGGACTTTCCTTGTCAAGGACAATACAGGCGGTAAACCTTAAACCCCTACCCAGATCTAGCCAATGGTCAGAACAGTCTCCACAGTAGAGTGGAGAGTGGGATATGACTTTCTCTCATACTCTGGTGCCTCACCTTTGACCATGTCCCCTGGAGGGGGAGACCTGGTGGCACTCAGAGGAAGGACAGCAGGTTACCAAGAAGAGACTTGATACCCTATGAGCATATACAGGGGGAGGTAATCCCCCTCAGGAACAGTCATAGGGGAGGGGAATAAGGGGAAAATGGGAGGGAGGGAAGAATGGGAGGATACAAGGGATGGGATAACCATTGAGATGTAACAAGAATAAATTAATAAAGGAAAAAAATCTATATATCATTAGTTTCTTGTGAGGTTTATTTTAGTACCAAAGATAATAAAGGTCTTGACAACAGCTGTCTCCCTAAATTATAGCAGATGCTTATTAAAGTGGGGTTTGTTTTCAGGCCTTGTAGTGCCAGAACTCATGCAGTTCTCAATAGTTTGTTACAGCGTTTATAACCATTCTTAACCAAAAAACCAGTATCCCAAGGTGACTCCAAACAGATCTCTCTCTGTCTATAAGTCTGCAAGAATCCATTCTCACTTTAACCAGGAAGTGCAGTTGCCAAGTAAACTATTACACCATTCCCCTCTTTCTGATGGTGGGTCCTGATTCTAGGCCAGCCTTTAGTGTTCTTCCCTGGCCCTAATTTTTACAATATCTCTCCTTAAAGAAAGTGGATCTTGGTTTTTCTCCTTTTTCCTGACCACTTGGACTTTCTTGGTGAGCTTGCTCTGCCCTGACCAGAGTTTCTGCTTTGTGCCTGGTGACATGTTTTCTAGAATCTGGGCTTTTAACTTCTTGTTAGTTGCTGCTCTGACAACTGCTGGCTGATTTTCCTGATAAGAATCATCCTTGCTGTCCTCAAACTTCTCAGTATCATGTGGTCCCAGATTTCTCACAGAATTCCTTGAAAACCTCATCTGGGTTGAGGAGATGATGCAACTGTTTCGTGAGCTTTCTGTCTGCAGCATCAGGGATCTTCCATTGCAGATCTGCTACTGAGCTTTTCCCACCAATGTCTGTTCTTTCTGAATGTATGGCTGTAGTTCACAATTTGGACTCTGTCTGTTCTTCTTTCCTAGTTAATAAATATAAAACTGTGCCTTGACAAATGATGTCACTAACACGACCTTGGAGTTTTTGAAACAACATCTTCTCTCTCAGTTTTTGGATATGTGTTTTGTGCATTAAGTATTCAGCTGACTGAAACTGGACACCCCAATAAAGGCCTGTCTCCACTCACCTCTTTTGGTCTATTCTTTAACAGCATTGGACAGTTACTTAGACTGTTCTGCTCATCGGAGGATCCTTTGTCTTCTACAACCAAATGCTCCCTACTCTACAATCGCAAATGATGCTCCACCCTTTCTTAAACATCTCCATTAACATCATCCCTGTTCAAATCCCTGTCTTCTTAGCTGGTTCAAGGTTTCTACAGTCCCATTTACCTTGATGATATACCTTATATTTACTAAGCTGTTTAGACACAGTACAATCATTGATGTTCACACAGTAGGTCATATAAAAAATGTGGGACCCACAATGGAATCATCTTTCATCCCTCCACACCACATTACTTTTAACTTCCCTGATAAATTCCTGTGAATCAATACAACAAGCACACCCATGTTTCATGGCGTGTGGGATTTCCTTCTCATGCTTTGTTGGTTTCCTAGTTTCTGTGTCAGAATATCAAAACTCCCAAAAAGCTTAAGGAAGAGACAGTTTTTACTTTTAGATCATGGGTTGAGGGGACACAGTCTAATCTGGTGGAAAAGGCATGGCTGCAGGAACACTAGTCCACTAGTCACATCTGTTCACAGTCACAAAACAGTGTGTGTGTGTGTGTGGGGGGGGCATGACAATGGTACCCAGATCATTTTCTTCTGTTTCCCTTTCAATCCTTCTATTTCTCCAGGTGAGGAGATGTTTCTGCTCATCTGTAGGGTGACTCTTCCTTCCTGCATTCAGTCTCTCTGGAAACGTGTTCTTAGACACTCCCAGAGGCGTATTTCATCAGTGTTTCTAAATCCATCACGTTGACATTTGATAAATCATTAAAACCCCTGAATGTCTGCACTGCACGTCATCACCGGAAACTTTATAAGCAAAAAAAAAAAAAAAAAAAAAAAAAAAAAAAAAAAACCCAAGAGAAAAACAAACAAAAACAAAACTGCATTTAAATCTTTGGTGGCTTTCTGCTTATCTTAGAGTAAAACTTAAGCTCATTTATATTTAAGCCCCACATATCCCGTTCTGTTATTTAATATTTCCTCACCTCATGTTCCTGCCCTGCATACTTCAGCTCTACCTTGGAACTCCTGTGAGCATGCCCCACTCTGATCAGCTCTGGGGGGCGTTTAGTCTCCCTCCACTAACAACCAAGGATTCCTGTGCCTCCTTTCCTCTGCCTTCAGCCGAGACCTCCCTTATTTAGACAAACAGTGTCCAGGTCATCAGAGCCGAGCCAGCCACCCTTCCTGTGCATTCTCTATTATGGTTTGTTTTATTTGTAACAACACTGACTTCCCCTTGGCTTTCACTAGTCAGCTCAGAGAGCACTGCCATATTCTCCATGTCCAGCCTCGTATTTCTGCCCCCTAGAACAACATAATCATGTAGTAAAAGCTCATTTGTAGATGTAGCCACTGCTAGGGAATTCTTTTGAATGCCTCAGCACAAGGTTGCATCCCTCATGCCAATTTACATTGTATTCAATTTTGTTGCTCATTACACCCCATCCCAACCATGCCCTATCGTGTCTTTTACTCTCTTACACAGAGTTGATTAATCCCCACAATAACATATTCAATTTTTATTTCTGCACGGCAATTTACAATCACTTAGCAAGCTTGAACAGTAACCATTTATTAGCAAGCACTTGCTTACTCCCAACTTTTGCACAGTGCAGTTAAGTGATTTGCCCATTTCTTCCGATGCTGGAACTGAGGTATTGGCAAGCCTAATTTTCACGGAGGCTCTAGAGGAATTCGCCTTGGGTTGCTCATAGAATCCAGTTGTTTCCGTTGCAGAAGTCTTTGTTTTCTGCTTGTCAACAAGTGTTTATTCTCTCTTCCTGCATTTGCTTTGAAGTGTTTGCAAGGTAGCCTGTGCTTGGGCAGTATCAGAGTCTTGTCTTCACGTTGAGGTGTGCCACCCCTAAACAAGTAACTTCTGTGGTTTGGATTCCAGTAACCAGATATAAAAGGACTTGGGAATTGTTGCTTGGGTCTACCCTGATAATCTCCCTAATTTAAGTCCAGTTGAGTCCAGACCATCCTTACATCTATAAAATTTTTTTTATTTTCATATAAGGTTTTTAAAAATCACATGAGTGATACTGTATCACGTTCATAGGTTCCACTTCCACAAGTGCTCGGGGGTTCACACAAAGGCAATGGCTGTGCTGGCGGAGACTTTAGATGCAATTTTGTCTGGAGGAAGCCTCAGTTCTCAGTGTTTTCTGTGCTTTTGATTGGTCCTTGTGTCTGTATAAGAGACAGAGAACACTGTGAGAACTGAGATTTTTTTTATGTGTTTAATTTCACTGTTGTTTTCTTGTGATTCTAAAAATGATGTTTGAGTTATCACATATGCTTTACAAATGTCTCTTGAATGTATCAAATGGCCAAATATAAGTGGTTGCTATAAACTTTAAAGAGCTTTTTTAAAGATGGGGACTAGAAACTGAGTCCTAAAATGTAAGTACATATCATTTAAGCTCACATATTTTATAATCTGTAATGATTTCTTTTAAAATTACCTTATGCGTGTGTGTGTGTGTGTGTGTGTGTATGAGTGTGTACATATACATGCCATGGCACATGTGTGGAGGCCAAAGGTCATGTTATGGGGGATAGATCCTCTCCTTCCACCATCCAGCTCCAGGTACCTAACTCCAGTTCTTGGGTTGGATGGCAAGTGCCTTTACCTACTGAGCCACCTCCTCCATCCATGAAAATAGTTCTTGTGGAGTGTGGTACCCTGTGGATGCTTCCCCTTTTATCACCTTGATTGTGAAGCCAGAATTGCCTAGGGACTGAATGATAATACCTGCTCTCATATAATATCTCCTGTGCTTTATCTCTTTTGATCATTCACAAGGATGCCAAAAGCCAGAAATCAGCCTCCTTATTCCTTATCACCCCCCCCCCCCACCTAGCAGAATGCTAAAGAATTGCTTTAGCATGCTGTGTATTCAGCACAGTCATCTAGGCTTGAACTCCAGCTGGTCCAATGAAAGATTTGTTATGCATGTAGGGTGAGAGATCAGGTTTATATATAGAACTCTGAGATAAAAATAGGAAAGGAATCACAGCACAGGTATTATTAAAATGAAAGGAATATATTAAGGTGTACTGTTCTGGCAAAATGGGAAATTCTACAAAAGGGATGGGATATATTAAGAAACACATAATTGACAATGAAGCAGTCGCTTGCCATTAGAGAAAGAAGGCTTTCAAGGTTGAAAATCTGTCTTTCATTAATCACTTGTTTAAACATGTCTACTCAATTATTTTGAACGCTTATTTTGGATAGCAAGAGTGACTTTTTGTAATTATGTCAAATCAGTGAGTGGTTCCACATGCATGCAAACTTATGTGTATTGTGTTATTAAAACCTAGGTTATCTAGTGATATTTCATAATATTTAAATTGTTGTTTTGACTCAACTGAGCAAAAAAACAATAATACATTTATTTAAGAACTGGTTGAATAAAAAAAAATCTATAACTCTTAATGCCATATTGCTATGCCCATAGATCAGTTCATGGCCCAACATTATCAGAGAAGCTTATTCTTAATTATTTAACACATAGACTCACATCTGGACAGTATGCAGAGAGTGAGAGACTTAGGGGCCACAGAGACTGTAAGGGCCACAGGTGGTGGATCACACCAAGGAAACAGCATCATCCAGACACAACAGGACTGATGCGTGCATGGACTCACAGAGACTGTGACAGCTTGCACAGCCCTGCACAAGTTCAAGCTACACAAATCTCTAGCACAGAGAATTGGAGGTAGACACAAAGTCCCACCCAAAATCAAGACACTGTTTCCAGCTGAGAACTCCTTAGGAAGAGAACATCAGTTTTCTCCAGTGGAATGTCAGTAGATATATCAACCACACTCCAGAGCATGCCCTAGGCCCAGGAGTATTTTGCCAACACAAAATGGACTCTGTGTGTCTTTCATTTTGTTTTGAATATTTTTGTCTTTATTTGTTTTGTCGTTTCTTGTTTGTTTGTTTGTTTATGGTTTTGGCATAGTGAGAAAAGGAAGAGAACGAACATGATAAAATGCAGTGATGAAAAATTGTTTTAAGAAAAATATGTGTATACTTTCACTTTTATAAAAACAAAAGAGTGTTTTCATATGATTGTTTTCACATAAGAATAGAATTTCAAATGACATGCATCTACCATGCCTCTGGACATAACTGAGGTTTAAGACTTTTTATTTTGTACATTTATTTATTCGTGAATATATTTTCATTTGAGCTGGATTTCTCCTTGAAGCCTCAAAAGTTAATAGCCAGGGGCACACTTCTGTAAAATGCAGGAAAAACGAGTCAAATATGAAAGCAATGCTTTTCCAGCATCAGAAAAGAGACCAGAATGCTATGAGTATTAAAAGAAGAGAAGCAGATGAAATTATCTCCATAATATATCCAGCTGCTGTGAGGCTGCTGTTTCAAAGGAGAGGCCCCAGCTCATATCAGAGACCTGCTGAACTGAGAAAACAGACAGCAAGGTTAAGATGTCAGAGGATACTGAGCCAGAACACCATGGAAGAGGGCGTTGAACAGGTAAGTGGAAAGAACCAAGACACAGCAGATAGATCACAACTGGATTGCTAAAAATGTTTGGTGAAAAATATACATATAAAAAAGAATAGAGATGACTTATTGAACACACAGTTGAGGTACCAGATAAAAGGCATTGTTTTGCCACGAGGAAGATTCATCAATTGTCAGGCCTTGTACATGTGTCTATGTGGATTGGAAAGCTAAGGTCGAAACAAAAGTAGTTTCTCATCGCTCTCAATGACCAGCTAGAAGACTTGGTGCAGCCCATCAGTGCAACTCAGGGACCTGCTTGGTTGAATGTCTTGTTCCTCAAAGGGGTGTGATCTTGACAAGGTATATAGCATAGATAAAGACTGGAGCCAATGGTCCAATGACTAAGAAAGAGATGAAGGTTATTATTCACCTCGTTTGCATCCTTCTAGTGTTCTGACACACGCAGAAAGATTCATGGAAATTAAGACAAAGTTATACTCTGAAAACAAAGGAAGATATGGATATTTATGTTAGACAAAGGTAGAAGTGGGGCAGCTAATGGAATTTACTACCCAGGTCAAGAGAAAACTGGCTATGAGAAGTGTGGCTTGTTGAGACTTAGTAAGAATGTAGAATAGGGGATGGAGAAATGGCCAGTGCTTTAGAGCACTCAGGGCTCTTACAAAGGACCTGAGTTTGGTTCTCAGCACCAATATCCAATGGCTTACAAGCACCAATATCCCCAGTACCAGGGCATCGACAGCCACCTTCTAGCCCCTCAGGACACTGTCCCACACTCCCTTCCACTCCCACATTCCCACCTTCACATGTGTACACACACACACACACACACACACACACGCACACACACACACACTCACTCAGAACAAATAACAGCATTTCTTTTTTTCCCAAGGCAGTAATTTCCTAGGTTCCTCCTATGTTATTAAGAAACCCAGTCAAGATACAAAACCATTCTTCACAGTTGAGTGGAGAGTGAATACTGACTTTCACATGAACTCTGGTGCCCCATATTTGACCATATTCCCTGGATGGGGAGACCCGGTGGCATTCAGAGGAAGGATAGCAGGCTACCAAGAAGAGACTTGATACCCTATGAGCATATACAGGGGGAAAGAGGTCCCCCTCATTCACAGTCATAGAGGAGGGGAGTAAGGGGAAAATGGGAGGTAGGGAGGAATGGGAGGATACAAGGGATGGGATAACATTTGAGATGTAATATGAATAAATTAATAAAATACATTGAAAAAGATACAAATCCAGTCTATCTTTCTCAATGGAAGTGTCCTCTAACAGCCAATATTTGTACCAAGACCAAGCTCCCCAAGAGTTGGTTGTATAACATTTTCTTCCATATTGAAACAGTCCACCCTGAAGACTCAACACACAGACACAACTCACCCATCTCAGGAAGTTCTTAATACTGCCCCCACACAAGCAGAATATTCCCCATAGTTACACAAGCAGAAATGACAGCTTGGGAGGGAAGACTAACCACTTGTTGTAATGCCTGCCAGTGGTGCAGAAGGCTCCATGGTTTCTGCTTTCGTGAATTGTTACATCTGCTGAAGTGGTGATGGAATCTGTTGAGTCACCCACATTTGTGCAAGCAAGCCCTCACCTATATTCCTACAAGTTACTGTAATACTCCTTGGTTTGTCAAGTTGGATTTTGGAAAATCCTTTCTTTGGTCAGCCACCGGGACTCTGTCTGGAGTCAAGAGTTTTTTGGTCCCATCTCCCCGAGTCCTTCAACGCAGTCTGCTGAGATTTTTCTCCGTGCTCCACCAGTATTCCCTTCCTTCTCACTCTTTGGAGAGTGTCACATTTGCATCCTAGTTTGAAAACTTCCAAGGCCTTCAGTTTCTTTCCAGCTATACTTTGCCTCAAATAAGTCTTTCCTCTGTGTAATTTCACTTTAAAAGCTTGTTTTGGCACCCAAGTTATCAAAAGTTGTAATATGCAGATAAAATAGGGCTTAAAGGACAACTCCCAGCATTATAACCTATGTACCAAAGAAAAGGAAAGTCTTAAGTTAATAATCTCACCTGTAAGAAACTAGAAAAATAAGAAACTAGAAAAAAAGAGAAGATAAGCACACTAAACAGAGAGAAGGTAAATTTAAAAATCAATTAAAAATTTTACAAACAGAATACATTAAAAAAAACTAAAAAGTCTAAGATGTTAAAAAAGATAAATTTCCAATTAAACCAGTTTAACCTAAAACAGACACAATAACAATGCAAGTATCAACAATAAAAAAGGAAATATTAGCATGTCTAAATGAATAGGAAAAAGTAGTAAGGAATTAATATGAATAAATTTGCCAACTAAATCAAACATTAGAAGTAAAAACATAAATATTGAAATCCAAAACTACCTAAGTTCACTCATGAGAAACTAATTAAGCTGAACAATTGTGTATGTATTAAAGAAACTTAATTACAGTGACTATGTACAATTATTCTATCAATAAAGTTATGGTCAAAATGTCTTTTCTTATAAATTTTACCAAATGTTTAGGAAATTGCAAAATGACACACACTTGCATGAGAAATAGAGCAAATGAAACAAATGAAACTCACAAGGCTGGTGATAGCTTGATACAGAAGGCAGACAAAAGCATTTAAAGAGTAGAATACTCCAGAGCAGCATCTTCCAGGAGGGCAGATGAAAACCTTAACGGAAATGTAGATAATTGAGCTCAGCACAATGAAAGAAAGGTCAAATGCCTTTTGTCCAAGGACTATTTGATTTTTATAGTACTCCAATTTCAGTCACTGTAATTCATGCTATAAACTTTTATTATCTTAATAGGTGTGTGAAAAAACATTAATAAGATTCAACATGGATTCCTAATACAAATTATTTAGAGCATAGGAATGGAAAAGAATTTTATTCTACCTATTAAAAGTCATCTATGCAATGCTTCAAACACTGTTTTTGTTGATGCTTTATGTTTTTAAAAGAGATTTATTTTATGTCTTCATGCACCATCAGAGGCCAGAAAAGGGCATCAAATTCAATGGGGTTGGAGATAAAGCCAGTTGTGAGCCTCCCAACATAGGTGCCAGGAAATGAACACTGGTCCTCCGAGAGAGTGGCATGTGCTGAGAGATCTCTCCAGCCCATCTAATCCTATTCTTAATAGTGAAAGCCAGAATAAAATCTTCAGGCAGGACCAATGTTGTGCTGTTTCTTCTTACTACTACTGCTTAGTATTGTGCTGGAGATGCAGCCACTGTAATAAAGCAAGACAATAAAATAATGATTTGTCAAGGAAGCATTAAAGCTGTCCTTAATGTTCTTCATGTTTTTATAGTCCAAAAATGCTAATAGCAATTTGAGGTGGGTAAAAATGAACATCAAATATCAGTTTTCTTGCCTTTATCTAGTCTGTTGTCTGTGAGTAGGAGGAATGATAAATTCTGAGGAGACAAACAGTAGCAGTAAAAGAACTGAGTTTTAGAGAGAGTAACACAGATTTAAAACTTACATTCTTGGGGGATCCAAGATGGCAGCGAGCAGTGTGGACTGTGTTTGGAAGCTCCAGTGAACAATTCAGGGAATTGCACAGATTTCTGAGCCAGAAACACCAAGGTCCCCACACCACGGCCGGCAGCAGGAGTGCTCCACGGTTTAGAGGGACCAGGGTGTGGAGGACCTGCATGCCCCTGCACACGGGAGGAGCTCGGATTTTCTCAGATCAGATCAGAGCAGCAGCAGCAGCAACAGCAGCAACAGCAGCAGCAGCAGCAGCGGCACCAGCGGCACCAGTGTCAGCAGCGGCGGTGGCTGAGGTTTGCAGCTCAGAGCCTTCCGGTGGAGGTGATTGGTGTGGTGGCCGGTGGGAGTTGCTGTGGGAGAGGGGACTGTGGACAATATTTGGGTCACGTGGTGCCTTGAGATCCAAACTGGACTCGGTGGACAGTTCAGCCCCAGAGTCCTGGGTTCAGCTCAGTGCGAAGTGCCGTAGAGACGCTGGCTTAACTCAGCAAGCAATTCTGCCCGAGGAGCTAGCTCAGTGCAGCCGCAGTTCTCCTGCTGTGACGAAGGCTGGGCAGAGCGCTCAGTTCCACCCTAGGCACCAGCTCAGCTCAGCGGCAGCTCCCCTGCTGTGACACAGGCTGGGCGGAGCGCTCAGTTCCACCGGAGGTGCTAGGTCATCACAGCCGCAGTTCTCCTGCTGTGACACAGGCTGGGCAGAGCACTCAGTTCCACCGAAGACGCTAGCTCAGCGCAGCCGCAGTTCTCCTGCTGTGATGCAGGCTAGGTGGAGCACTCAGTACCACTGGAGGTGCTAGCTCACCTCAGCAAGCAGTTCTGCTCAAGACACTAGCTCAGCTCAGCAGGCAGTTCTGGGGCACTGATGCAGGCTGAAGTCAGTACACAGATTCAGCCCAGAGGCCCTAGCTAGAATTGCCGGGCAAATTGGGTCCAGAGACTCTAGCTGAGCTGTACACACAGGCTTGGCGGCCCTAAGACTCTGGCTGGACTATCCACACAGTTTAGGCCCTGAGTCCTGGGCTGAACTCAGTGCTCCGTGTGAGTCCAGAGTCCCTGGCTGAGCTTGGTGCACAATTCCGCCCCGGAGACTCGGGTGGAGCTCGGCGTGCAGTTTGGGGCCAGAGTCCCTAACTCTGCTTGGCAGACAGATTGGGCCTGGAGACTCTAGCTGAGCTTTTGGCACAGTCCCGGCTCTAAGACTTTGGTTGGACACAGTGTGCAGTTTGAATCCAGAATTCCTGGCTGCGCTTGGCAGACAGTTCAGGCCCTGAGTCAATAACTGAACACAGCATGCACTTTGGGCCAAAAGCCCCTAGCTGAGCTTGGTGCGCAGTCCCAGCCCAAAATTTCTGGCTGTAACCTGTGTGCATTTTGGGCCCAGAATCCCTAGCTGAGCTTGGCAGATGGTTCAGACCCTGAGAATCTAGCTAAGCTCGGTGCCTGGTTCGGGCCCAGTGTCCCTGGCTGGACTTGGCAGGGGACCCAGAAGGCTGTGGATACCTTGGCCTGAGCCAACGCTTATTCAGAGACCCAGAATGATTGTAGGACCCACAGCACAGGGGAGCTGAGGATCACTGGCTGTGAGAGTCTAAAACGACAAGGCTAACCTCCTGCCATTCACACCTGTGAAACATCAGTGCTTCCAGTGCATTATTAAGCAAAGCCAAAGAAAATAATACCTGTTTGAATTCTGGAAAGTAGGTAAGTTGGTGGATCATGCGAGAAGATTACATATGAATATATATAAAGAGTGAATATGATGTTTTTTCTCCCCTCAGGAATGTCCATATAATTTAAGCCATAAACTGAAAAGTAACTAAGCAAATTTAAACCCAGACAAATTGATGCGTGCTTTGGGCTTCATTTTATAAGAAAGAAGAAAATGCTATTAACATAAGTAAAGCTATTTGTTTTATAATTCTGCATATAAGTAAAATTGTGCAGAATTACAGTAAAATATTATGTAAATGCAGGTAATGAAGGGTCAATCATAGGGATAATTTCTAGCTTCTTATCTTCAATTTTCAGATTGTCTTGGTAATCATTGTAGGTTATAGGTTCTGATCTAAGAATTTGTGAAGGAGATAATTTGGTTGTTGTGCTACAAAACTACATACCTCATCAGCAGTCAATAGCTTGTAATTTTATATAGAAGTATATACTAGAAGTTGTCTATCCATTTTTTAGAGAATGAAATAGATGAATTGATATAGTGCTTATACATAATGTTATGTGAACAGATAGAAGAACTCCATGGCTTTAAAGCCCTCTCTGAGTTCCTTGCCACTCACATCTAATAAGCTCTATATTAGTAGATAAAGTATTTTAATAGACTTAGCATGTGATTTAGCATATAGAGGCTGTAGTTTTTCTCTCTGTTGTTAGCTTTGCACTCACAGAGATTCTGACCTGGGGAGGGTACTTGATTATCTCATTAGGGAAACGTACAAAAAATGGTAATTATTCTATATCTCAAGTATTGAGTATGTGAAAGGCACTTACTCCTTCCAAATTATTCATTCAGTGGCTTATTTTGTTAATTAATCTGGACGAATTTTAGGACCTCATTAATCTTTATCCTAAATAGCCATCTAAATAAGTGGGAGGCAATAAGTGCAAAGTTTGCAGTTCTTTATTACACAGACATGGATTTGAATTCTGGATCTGTTTCACTAGTTGTGAAATAACAGCAGGCACATCAATCAATATGTTTTCGTGGCATTTTGATAGCACAGTTGGTATGTAGAGTGTATCACAAATAGTACTTGTTTAGGGCAGGTGAAGCCATAAAATTCATAATCCTTTTACTTCCTTGTTCCTCCACATTTCAGAGGTGGGAAGAGGAAAATGACTATGGAAGTATCTCATACACTGAGCTTTAGGCAGAGTGGAGGCAGCATCTGTAGGATTTCTGCCTCTGCATTTTATCATCTGAGTGGACTTGGGTAAGATCTCTGACATTTGTTTTAAATTTGTTCTAATTTGTTTTAATCTGTAAAAGTAGCTAATTGGCTCTTCTATAAAGAGAAAATAGATACATAAACAGAGGTAGGTAAACAGACAGGGAAATAGGTCGACATGGAGATATAAGATTTATTAATCTTTTTCTATCTATGTCTATCATCTATCACCATCTATCTATAATCTATGTATCTATAATATATATCTTCCTCTCTCTGTCCACCATCTGTATATTATTTATCTATTATATATCAGCATGTATCTTTGGGGTATCTATATGTGTATTTATACATATATCCACATTTCTAAGTCACCTACCTTCTGGTACATAGTAATTAACTTATATATATATATATATATAGATAATTTAGAATAACTTGATACTTATCAATGGTATATATTTTTACTCTTGCTTATTAAGATTTCCCAATAAATTTATTCTTATTCATTGCTTCATAAGCTCTCTAATATGCCACAAAACTTTTATCATTCCTTTTAGGTGCAGAACAAACCTCATCTCAGCAATAAATATCTGCTCCAATGCAATGAGCCCAATGTTAAGTCACTCAAGCTTTCTCTGGTCAGGCTTAGAGTCTACAGTCATGGAGGAAAGCATTATTTACTCCTCACAAAGTCTTTATGATTCTTCTTCTTCTTCTTCTGTGTTGCTTTTCAAAGTTGTTCTTTGTGGGCTGTTTAGAACTCTTGTCTCACTAAGCTTGAGGCCGTGTAAGAAGGTACTGAAGGGAATGTCGCTTCTCCTGGCTGGTTCTTGGGGACCCAGGCACTGCTGCTGAGGCTTCCTCCCATTGATGCTTTTTATTTTCTATTTTTAACTCTCCTTCTGTAGGAGCTCTTGAACAAGGAAATGTCCCTCTTATGACACGCTGTCACTTTATTTTGAACATTTATCTTTCATCTTTTGGCCTCACACCTGACACAGATCCACTAGAATGACTCTGCTTTACAGAAAAGCTGCTCTTTGGGAGAAAAATCCATTTAAAACCCAAAGAACTCAAAGCCTGTTCCCAAAGATTTACTCCATCCAAAAGAAGAACCATGCTTCCTTGCCTCAAGGTTGCACTATATTAGATCCCTCCTGTTTTTCTCCTGTTGGTTAAGATTCTGTGGGATATAGTCAAACACAGCATAGAGATCCCACTGTTAGACAATGTTCTGCACTGCTGCGGGGATAGTGTTGAAGGTGGAAGACACACACAGCTGCTATAGTTTAGATTTTAAAAGTTCCCCAAAGGCTCATGCACTGAAAGTTTGGTCTCCAGAAGAAGCATCACTTAGAATTAGGGTGCACACTGAAGGGGATAGCATGCCTTTCATGAAATGGGCTGCTAGCCCTAACCCACTATAACATAGTGTCCTGTTAACAAGCCAAGCAACAAACAGGGCCAAGCAAGTGGTAACTGAGGAGACAGGAGTCCGGATAAACTTTCACTTTTGAGAGTTGATGACCTCTGGACATTAATTTCCGAAAAGGAATGCTGAGCAGCACACAGCCTCCAACCAACTTTGTCAAACTCTCCTTTCCTTGGTTACCTTGTGATTTCCCAGGGTCTTGTCATTTTAGTTTGTAGAAAAAGAGAAACCTTAGTACTTTAAGGAATGTTTCTTGAGGCATTCTTTTGCCTTCTCTTTAAGTTGGAGAGAAAGGTAGTTTATACAACAGTGAGATCCTGGAGCTGAAAACTAATTTTTACTTTGTGAATGGTCATCAGTTGGGGATAGTTTCTGAGCTAGGGGTGGCCTTGTGTTCACTTCCCTCTCAGTCCTAGGACCCCAGCTGGCTTACACCAATGAAAGACTTGTGCGTGCTGGCACAGTCTCTGTGATTTACTTGTGTGTCAGCCATATTGTGCCTAGGTTGTTTCCTTGATGCCATCATACCCCCTGGCTCTTGCATTCTTTCTGTTTCCTCTCCAGAGGAAATCCCTAAGCCTTGAGTGGAGGAAAGACTTGATGGAGACATCCTAGTTAGGAATGAGTGATCCCAGGTCTCCCACTTTCTGCACATCGTCCAGTTGTGGAATTCTGTAGTAGACTGCCAATACAAAACAAACTCAGTGATATTCTTGGAATATATTACATAATGATTTGTCTGGGTATTTTAACTTTACATGCCTCTTGTTTATATATTATTGCTTATGATTTTATGCTTTATGAGATTTTGTGTATGCAAATATGTGCATGTTTGGATCTGTATGTGGTTCTTGTACTTTTTCTTTGACATTATTTCTGGTGTTTTTTTTTCTATTCTGATTTGTTTGTTTTCTAATCTGCAAGGGAAAGAAATTGTGTGGATTTGTGTAGCTGGGGAGGTGGGGAGGTGGGGAGGATCTGGGAGGAGTTGTTGGTGATGGGGAAGCCATAGTCAGAATATTGTCTGAAAAATTCTACTTCCATTAAAAGAAAAAGAGGAAGAAAGAACCAATTTTAAAAGACAAAAAAGTTGCAAGGAAGTGATTTCTGAAAGCACAGGTTGTAAACCCATGATCACAACCAAGGAACAGGCTTTATATGGAGTCTTTCTCGTTAAAATCTCACTTATATTGTTGTTAGCCTGCAAAGTCTCAGTCTGAGTCACAGAAATCCTGTATGAACATCTGCTGGAGATATTGAATATTAGAAATAAAATTAAAGTTGGTTGTCAGATGTTCAGATGTAGCACAATTCTTTATTTGACAGAAGCACAATGTGAACATCCATGGAACAGAAAAGGTATTAAATTGTTGTTTGAAAATTCCTAAATTTTGTCATTGAATCTACATTGCAGTTTTCTGCTACATAATCATCATCATCATCATCATCATCATCATCATCATCATCATCCATGCTGGAATCTATGAGGGATGATGGTTAGTAGACTAGTTAATATGTTTTAAGCATTTTTTGAAAGCACCTCACATGAAGAGTGTAATTAGAAGAGATGGGTATGCATATGACTGTGTTAGTTGTCTTCTCTGCTGTTTTCCTAAAACACTGACCAAGTCAACTCAGGGTAAGAAAGATATTTCAAGTCCATCATTGGGAGAATTTTGGGTAGGAATGCAAGAGCCTGAAGCAGCCAATGAAGCAAAAGGCCTCCGAGGAAGGATGCTTACTAGCTTACTCTCCATTGCTTGCTCAGTTAATGTCAGGACCACCTGCCCAGGCATGGTACTATTCTCAGTGGCTGGGCACATTAATAATTAATCAAGGAAAAGTTCCATATCATGCCCACAGGCCAGCCTCATCAAGACAATTCCTCAGTTGAGATTTCTTCTTCCAGGTAACCTGAGGTTGTGTTAAGTTGAAAAGAAAACTAACCACCACAATGACTCTGTTTAATTAATGGAGTGTCTAGACCTATATGATATTTCTATGACACATAAGGATATATCTTTGATTATATAGAATTACTTGTGAGCTCTATCAATAAAAACACACAACAGTCTTTATCTCTTTTTACCTAGGACACAGTATTACATCACAAAGGACCCTCACCTCAAATCCTACTATAGCTGCAGTCATAGATTTCCTATACTTGCTTATAGCAAGCTATTTTTCAAAGGATGACTTCCTCCAGGAAACTGGCTGTTCAATCGAGCAGTCAACCAAGCAATAGGTAGAAAGCCATCAGTCAAACCATCAAAATGTAACATCAATAGAGGACATCAAGTACTCTTGTTCTACCTTGACCATGCTTAAACCATCCAGCAGGATTAACTGTTTATTGGCTTAAGAGACAATATTTCTTCTACTTGCTGCTCTAATGGCACCAACTGTTTAGTCAAGGGGGACTGCCATAAACCTGGTCAAGTGGCTGTAAGAGGTGGCAGTGATCTCAGTGAGGCTGAGAAATCTAAAAACTTGTATTTCTGGATAGCCATTAGCTAGAATGTAAGAGAAAGAGGCTCATGTATGGTGGGGGTTAAGATTGAGGAGCTGGTCCTGGAAGTTTCTAGCTTCTAGCTTATAGGCCTAGAATGTGTTTAGCCTCTGAGACTTACTGTGTAATAAGCTCCCGATTTCTTGCTCTTTCTGAGTTCAAATCTGGCTGGTTCAACTCAGCTATTCTGGATCAAACTCTTCTTGCATCTACTTTTTGATCTGGATTGTATCTCAACCCCTGAATCTCTCTTCTTGGCCTCAAACTAACTCTGGTAATCTGCTCTAATCTCCTGGTTCTGTCTTATTCTCTGGCTCATTTCAGTCTTCACCTGAGTTCTCCTCTCTGTAACCTGTCTCTCTATTATTGTCCTGGTAAAACTGCTCCTGCCCCCCCTCTGCATTTATTTTCCCTTAAGTAGTTTCCCTTTCCTCCCTGTTCTTGTGAGAAGTGGGGGCATCACATTCTGTCAACACTTTTTCACTTTTTCTGCCACTCGCTTTTAAACATGGGTGCTTCCTTCTACAAACTAACTTTACCTTCATTGTTTGTGATTAAAGGCATGTACCATTACACCTGGACCTAAGATTGTCTTTACCTGATATTTTCTCTATACTAGGCTGGCCTCAAACTCAGATCTTCTTGCCTTTATGTCCTGGACTAAAGGTAAATTTGTGTTCCAGCCAGATCACACAAACATAGAATTCTTCAGATGTAATCTCTTGCCAGAGCAGTCATCTTCTGAATTCAAATTCTTCTACATGTACCTATTTCACTTGCCAAATATAAAAGATCTCAATAAATACAAGTACTGGTATTAAAAAAAAAAGGTCGAGGAGCTTAAGTTGCTCTTCTCCCTGTACCCCTCCCCAAGAGATGGCTTTGGCAGTTTGACTCTCCCAACAAGACTTTCTTTTCTACTCTTGGAGCAGTAGTTTAGAAGTTTCTCTTCACCATCACTAACATTTGGTGCTGAAACCCAGAAGAAACACTGGATGCCCCCAAACCCCTTCTCCTAGCTAAATAAAACTGCAGATTTAAAAAAAAAACCTTCCTGAGTACAGATCACTTGCCTTTGCTGGCTCCTGACACCCATCATATTCAAGTCCAAATTTTAAAGTCTGTCTCTTTAGCCATTTCTCTACCTGCTCTATTTGTCTCTCCTCACCTACTTTCTAAGTGTCTTTTTGGAGACTGCCTGATCCTACCACAAATCATCTCTCAGTGTTTTAGCCTCCCTGTGCACTTTGGGGTGCCCCGTCATGCGGAGGAGGGACACTCCTACTCTGATCTTGAGCCTCTCCCACAAGTGTGTGGTCCAGTTGGGGACACCCTCGATTGAAATTCTTGTTACCATGGCACTGAAACCACCCATAAATCTCTCCCATCTCCTCTTTGCTCTGCTCCTGGATCCATCCCCATCTGTCTCTCAGCTCCAATGGAGCTTGCTTTGTCTCTAACCATGGCTAACCACCTGTCTGCCCTATCCCACGGTGTAGTTGCAAGCTCTGCTCCTGCCTCTCTTGTTGGCTTGCTTGTTGGCTTGCTATCATTGCCTCTCTCAGATCCTAGAGCGTACTCTACATTGTAGAGGTACAGCAGGGAGCCTCACTATGTCCTCTTGGGCCTCTGTGATGTGTGAATACTCCCTCTGGCAGAGTTCTTGCTTTCAACCCTTTCCCCTAAACCTCTCCCACCTCTTCTTTGCTGTGCTTCTGAAGAATGTCTTCTTTCCTACCTGGCTTATCTCTCAGATCACTCATCTCTCTAACCATGGTGTCTTACCAGTCATAATTAGATTCATTGACTCCTCAATTGTTTTCTCTAATCTCTTTTCCTCCTAGGGTTCAGAGACTTCACTAAAACTTTGCTGTCTTGCTGCAAATGGCTTGGCCTCCATACAACCTAGACAATCAGTCTAAATGGCCAGAAAAGAGTGCACTTGATTTGTAAATTCCAAAAGTTTAAAATAACTTCTGTCATGATACAAGCAAATGATCTCCCAAATCTTATATCTCTGAGATCTCTCTGCTCTCCACTCAATAAAAACAAAAAAATAAAAACCATCTCACCAAAAACAACAACCAACCAACCAACCAACCAACCAACCAAACCAAACCAAACCAAACCAAATCTAGCCCCACACCTTTTGTGGCCCATGTGCTGATCTTTCCTCAGAGTCTTCTTTCCTCCTTGTTCACTTTAGCCCTTCCCTCTGATCCCTGAATTCAGTCTTAGAGATAGTCAGTGCTTTGAGCATATAAATAATATTTCAAATGGTCAACTGCTCTTCTACTCTATTGAAAAGAAAACAACTGGCTCTGGGTTTGCGTTGTGGCCTGCTCTCTCCAAATCCAAGTACACTTATTTAAAATTATCTTCCAAAGTCTCTGTTCTGCGTCAGGAAGGCCACCTGACAGGGAGGAGGAGAGCAAAGCAGACATCCAGAAGACACATAAGGCTCTGTGCTTAAAAGCAACTAAAGAATAAATTACTTTCTGTAGGGATTACTACTGCTTCTTTTCTCATACTCCTTTTGGGGGTTTTGTTTAACTATCTAACTACCTCCATATCTCTAAATGTTTTTCTAAAATATATATTTTCTTTAATGTCCAGATTTTAAGACCATTATGAAAACTTTATGTGTCTCAGAATTTGTAAATTCATTGCAGGTTGCCTAAAAGATCTGTAAAAATCCGTGATGAAGATTAGCTTAAACTTGTAACAGAAAAGATTAATTGTTTAAAGGTATGTACATGAGTATTTTTAATTTGTGACAACATGCTTGTATGTAACTTGGATTCAACACTTACTTAGGAAAATGGAGTGTCTATTAGTAGGATGTGTGCCTTGGAGTAAATAGCAGCCATGTGGCTTGTTACCATCTTGGCTGATGACCTCATCAGGATGGAAGCAACCATGTAACTGGCAGCCATTTTTACTAAGGTTACACAGAGTGAGTATAGCTTTTGACTTTACTGTCATCTAGATTAAAGTGACTATGTGGTATAAATCAAATATGACAGTACTCATAAAACTTCTTAATCCTACCGAACTCTCTGCTTCTCATTGTATCATCTTTCTTAGATTCAGGAGACAACACAGGCAACTTCTGAGATTGTTGATTTTATTTTCCTTATGTTAAAGATGTACCAGCAGGTCTCCACGATATTTTGGATTATGGTGACTCTGTATGTAATAATTATTACCATGAGACTGAAAAATAATGGATGAGGACAAAACCTTTAACAAGTTTTATGGAAAACAGAACGTAAAAACAACATACATATGGCTGACATTTAGGGTTTATAAATTTCTAAAGTTATAATGGTCTTATTCAAGTTAACAGAAACTGACTCAGAGATGTATGTCTAATCACTTGTGTCTTTGCTGTATTCAACATCGGGCTTCTATGAAATTTTAGATAAGAAAAAATATATGTTTGATAAATAAGATTTATGAATTTCTAATGTCCTTTCAGGCTAGCAAAACAGACTTAAAGATGTATGTCTATCCTGATTGTCTTTGCTAACTTTGTAAGGAAATCAGGAAAGTAAGTTTCCAATCTCTTTGTGAACTGTAATTGTGATTCAAAGTTTTACTTTGGTGCTAAAGGATCTCCGATTAAATCTTCAATTCAAAAATTTAAGGCTCAAACTTAACAGGGATAAGACAATAAGATACTAATCTTATAAAATCTACTAACTTGTTATAAACTGTTAAAGATCATTAACATACACAAGTTAATGGTCAGTCACGTTCCCATTAATCAAATACTTTAATCTGCTCAGAACTACACTTGTAGTCATGCTAAATACAAATGCCATTCATTTACAGAGACAGGCTTTAGCCGTTTGCATATGTTGTCAAAATTAATCCTAGAGGAGGTAACAAAAACAAGTAGTTTATTTAAAAGCAGATAGACATAATTAATCAGATGATGGGCCTCAAACCCCTCAGACAGATCTCTGAATGTGGCATTTAAACTATCTGGTGAAAAGGGCTCCCTCTGATAGACATCAATATCAGCTCTTGGCAGCCCTATAGTTATTTCCAAAGAAGAATCCCCTGAACTTGTGTCTAGTGTGGAAATGGCCTCTGGACAAAGAAATGCCCCATGCTTTCCTTACAGTCAGCAGGGTCTGCCCAAACTGTGGATGCTGTTGCATAAACTGTTCTACTCTGCTCCAAAGTAGGCCAGTCCTGAAAGTTCCTCCTTTACAGAAAAATCTCTCAGATAGATCTTCTAGGTAGAGCAGCCAAAGATTAATGCTGCCTGCCCTGTGTGACAGCCTAAGACTTAGTACTGCTCTGTGACATGGTCAAAGACAAAAAACTTCGGTCCCCAACAAAGCCATTGAGACACCATGGAGAGGCCCAGGCTGTCTGTCCAGGCAAGTCTCTGTCATTTTAAGTGATACAGAGGCCATTTGGTTTTTACTCCCTGATCCTGTCCTTCTCAGACATTTGTAATGGCCTTGATGGTGGGCCCTAGCTTTATCAAACAGTTTAGTATCCGTAATCTGACTTCAGCCAACCTCTGGCCCTGGGCTGCAGCTCCAGTTCAGCCCATTCATAGAGTCTGCTTTCTCCTTAAAACATTGTGTCTTTATAGTAACATTGGGTGCAAAAGTTGTACAAGTTGCTTTGCTAATGATACAAAATAAAAATTTTAGAAAAAATAATTTAAGGTTTTTTGAGACAACTGTTTCTTTGGCTGTGTAGCCTTGGCTGTCCTGGACTCTTTGCAGACCAGAATGGCCTCGAACTCACAGAGATCCACCTGCCTCTGCCTTCTGAGTGCTGAGACTAAAGGTGTGCGCCACTGCATTTAAACTCATAGGTTTACCTTGCTAAGAGTCCTCTTGCTAGAGAGGGTAAAATACAAAACAGGTTTCAATAAAAGACAAACTCAAACTATCATTCTGTTTTACTAACTAAAAACTAGTCATTTAAGAATTGAAAAATAAAAAAAATTACAAACTTGTTGCTTAATTTTACTTCACTTAAAACACACAAACATAAAACTTGTTTTTCAGTGGCTGCTCTTAGTAGTCAAGCATCTATGTCTCATGGTAAATAACTGTATATTTCCAGATGAAGTGGAAAAAAGGTTTAAAATTTATGTTGGTTGTAAAGATCTAAGAAACTTATTTAAAGCATATAAAAAAACCCTTCAAGATGATACTTATGATGTTAAGAGTTCAAAGTTTAATATTAACCAATGTACTTATGACAAGCTATTGATTTAGCCTTGGTGAAGCACAGGCTACTATTATCATAGCCACAGGCTTAAATTTTATTTATTTATTTTGGTTGTTTTCTAAGTATAGATTTAAAAGTGCTTCTCATTCTGCTATAAACATCTCTGTCCAATCAATACATGTTCAGCCCTCTGGACAGAGGAGAGTGCTTATGCTTTTATTCCAGAACCAACTTTTGATAGCTTCTCTGCATCATTGCAGAGGAGTGAGATTGGATAATGTAGCAATGTATGGTTAGACTTCACCCAAGGGCCCAGAGACGGTCAGTTTAGGTGCCCGTATTGTAAAGCAGTATGTTTTGACTTCCTTTACAAATTATAAGTTCTTTGATGGCTGGACCCATTAGTCTGTGCTCTGAATGACATCAGCATTTAGGCTATGCTCACAGTAAGTAGTAAATAAATGTGCTCATTAATGATGAGGAGAAAGGCTGTATTTAGTAACTTTAGTTTTATCTGTGCACTTAACTAAGAGAAAATGGATTTAGGTCAAAAGAAGATGAAATATATACTTTTAAAATGTTGAAGTATTGTTCTTTCTGTATGGGAGATTTTGAGAGAGTTGTGTCATTGATGAAATAAACATAAAAGTTAAAGATGGACGAACTGAGGTTTGCATTCTCTGCTTGAACAGAACCGTTTTTTTTTTTTTTCACCATAGTTCTGACAGTTTTAGCTGTGTAACAACTAGACAGCAAAATGAATGTACCCAACACCTGGTTCAATAGAGACAAATTGGGTTGTGCTCATAAGTAATAGGAAACACTTTTTTTAAATTTCATAGCCTAATATACTATTTATACTTATGGTGACAATTTTTAAAAAGTTTAATATTTCATTTTTATGATTATAAAATCACAATATTAATTTTCAAAGTTAATTTTGACTTTTCCTCATCATCTATAAGTAGTAATATGTTAAGTAAAGCACATGAGCAAATTATTTATAGAAGAAAATTTGGTGAACCTTTAGCTTCCTGTGGGTGAGAAGGAAAGCTTCATGTTTACATGTTGATAAGATTGTCTTCTCAAGTCTCTTCTTAGTAACCATGAGCATACACAGGGGGAGGAAATCCCCCTCAGGAGCAGTCATAGGGGAGGGGAGTAAGAGGAAAATGGGAGGGAGGAAGGAATGGGAGGATACAATGGATGGGATAACCATTGAGATGTAACAAGAATAAATTAATAAAAAAATTAAAAAATAATAAAGAAATGTGTTAAAGTTTAAATAAAATAAAATTCATGAAAAAAAAAGATTGTCTTCTCGATAGACACTGTTATTCAGCAACAGGATCTCTGATTTAGGGTGACTAAGCCCAGGATCCCTTGGGAAATGTTAATAACAACATTTCTAAATTGTGTTTTGAAAACATTTAGTTGAAAAAACTTAAAAATAGGTTGCACAATTTACAACATTTACATATGAGTAGTTTAGGGGTAACAGTGAAAATTAAAGGTAGAAAATATAATAAGAGAGAAAAAGCATATTCTTCAAAGATAAAAACAACTAGCAAGGGGTTAGGGGACTAGCCTAGGGCTGGAGTACAGCAGGGGGTTAGGGGCTAGCCTAGTGCTGGAGTACAGCAGGGGATTACGGGTTAGCCTAGTGCTGGAGTACAGCAAGTGGTTAGGGGTTAGCCTAGTGCTGGAGTACAGCAGAGGGTTAGGGGGCTAGCCTAGTGCTGGAGTACAGCAAGGGGTTAGGGGTTAGCCTAGTGCTGGAGTACAGCAAGTGGTTAGGGGTTAGCCTAGTGCTGGAGTACAGCAAGTGGTTAGGGGTTAGCCTAGTGCTGGAGTACAGCAGAGGGTTAGGGGGCTAGCCTAGTGCTGGAGTACAGCAAGGGGTTGGGGGCTAGCCTAGTGCTGGAGTACAGCAAGGGGTTAGGGGGCTAGCCTAGTGCTGGAGTACAGCAGGGGGTTACGGGTTAGCCTAGTGCTGGAGTACAGCAAGTGGTTAGGGGTTAGCCTAGTGCTGGAGTACAGCAGGGGTTAGGGGGCTAGCCTAGTGCTGGAGTACAGCAGAGGGTTACGGGTTAGCCTAGTGCTGGAGTACAGCAGGGAGTTAGGGGGCTAGCCTAGTGCTGGAGTACAGCAGGGGGTTACGGGTTAGCCTAGTGCTGGAGTACAGCAAGTGGTTAGGGGTTAGCCTAGTGCTGGAGTACAGCAGGGGTTAGGGGGCTAGCCTAGTGCTGGAGTACAGCAGAGGGTTACGGGTTAGCCTAGTGCTGGAGTACAGCAGGGAGTTAGGGGGCTAGCCTAGTGCTGGAGTACAGCAGGGAGTTAGGGGGCTAGCCTAGTGCTGGAGTACAGCAAGGGGTTAGGGGGCTAGCCTAGTGCTGAAGTACAGCAAGGGGTTAGGGGGCTAGCCTAGTGCTAGAGTACAGCAGGGGACTAGGGGGCTAGCCTAGTGTTGGAGTACAGCAGGGGTTAAGGGGCTAGCCTAGTGCTGGAGTACAGCAGAGGGTTACGGGTTAGCCTAGAGCTGGAGTACAGCAGGGGGTTAGGGGGCTAGCCTAGTGCTGGAGTACAGCAGAGGGTTAGGGGGCTAGCCTAGTGCTGGAGTACAGCAGGGAGTTAGGGATTAGCCTAGTGCTGGAGTACAGCAAGGGGTTAGGGGTTAGCCTAGTGCTGGAGTACAGCAAGTGGTTAGGGGTTAGCCTAGTGCTGGAGTACAGCAAGGGGTTAGGGGTTAGCCTAGGGCTGGAGTACATTGCCAAGTTTCGGGGTTTGGTTTTCTGCACAGGGGAAAAATAATCACACAACGATTAAATGTAGCCTTGTTGTCAAGAAAAAGGGAGAAAATTTTAGTTGCATTACTTTCCCAGAAAGTGTTGTGCTCTGGATTGAAGCCTAAAGATAACACAGGTGATGCGAAAGATTAAAAGGCCATAAAGGTATAATGGTACCAAACACAGTGTAAACCAGGAAATGCGTGTCTATGCACCTGCCAGGCCCTTCCTGGCAACACTCTTTTCACTGAAGTCTACTGTGAGAAAGCTGTTCCTCTTAATGAATTAAAAGTTTTAACCTCATGATGAGAGATATTAGGATACAAAAGCACACAAGGAAGAGGACATTATAATTGGAAATCAAAGACAGGAGACCTCAAGCTGCAATCCAAAGACTGCCAGAAATTTCCGGAGACCATCAGAAGCTAAGGCCAAAGAGCGTTTTCTAAGAGCCAACAGAGAGAGTGTAGGCTAAGGACAAGTTGGTTTCTTTTAAGTCATTTTTTATTTGTCGTGGAATTCCTAAAAAGAAAACACACGTCAGGTGAGATCTAGTCCCATTAAAACCTTTTCCCTCCTGTCAAAAGCTTTTCAAGATTAAAGTGTATGAATCAAAGTTCAGTTTGAAACATCCTATCAGCCAGAGTGTAAGCAGGAGATTCTGTGGGCAGGGACCCCATGTGTTCTGTGCCTGATTCAGCACCGCGACCTTAATTGAATAAAGAGCTATTCAAAAAGTTAAAAGAAGACATGAATTTCTGTGCTATGCTTTTCTTAAGGGCATATGCAAATAATGACGCTAATATAATTCTGAAGCCAAGTCCGTCCATTTCTGTGTTGGAAATATTTTGACTGAATGCAATAGCCAAAGCTCAAATGAATGAACAAAACTTAGATACTGGCTTTACATTTATATAAAGTCCTAAAGTCCAGATGTAGGATGAGAAATGATCTGCGTGTTTAAATGATAAGACCAAGATCCTCACTCCTTTTCTCTCCCTTGTGCTTCTGCTCACGCCTTCCTGTAGCTCATGAAGCCTTCATGTGGTACATGTTCATGTTCACGTACATCCCTTCATGTAGTATATTCAGTCCCAGCCATAAAGATATCTAAGGTACCCCCAAGCCTCGCGTAGCTGCCTCTTATCCACTGACACGAGGAAGAGCTATGGTGATTGCATTTGTGCTGGCTATGGCATCTCTACTTTTATTGACTCTCATCTGGACACGGTTACATACCTGCGCTAGTGAGAAATCTTAATTCAGATGCTTCAGCTAGGAGTCTATTTGATTACAGCCACATGGGTGAGGATTTAGGAGAGGGAGACTTGGGTATGAGGAAGTGTTTCTGGTAACAAACAAACAATAGGAGAAACACATCTCAGGGTGCTGGGGAGTGAACATCCATGTTCATTACAATAAAATTACTTCAGGCTGAAATATTTAGCTCATCTGTGAGGAATATTAGACGGAGTAGAATAAACTAGGCAGTGTTTCTTACTTATTTTTAAAGATTTATTTGTTTTGTTTTACGTCCTTGTGTGTTATGTCTGCCTGCATGCACAAGTACTTTATGGGTGCCCGGTGTGTATGGAAGTGAAATTCAGAGGGTCGTGAGCCACCGTGTGGGTGCTGGAAACTGAACGCAAGTCTTCTATAATGGCTGTTTTTGGCCACTCAGCCACCTCTTCAGCCTTGTGAGGGTTCGTTTTCAAATAGATGGGCACGTCGGCGCAGATGAAGGCTAAGATGGCGTCATAGCCTAGTTTTCAGGCTATTCTTGAATTACTTTGAAGTATCTCATTCTTGTTCTCTTTATATATGCGGTAAAGTTCAAAATTGTGTGATATTTCATCTCTAATATTTACATGTCTCTCTTAGCCCACTTACTATAAAATCGTGAACCTAGTGGGAGATAAATTATCAGTCATAGAATTCGGTCATCATGAAATTCTATCTCAAATATAATAGACACTTTTCACAGGACTCATAAACATCATTCCATCATCTAAATTGATACTACAGAAATTGCTAACATTAAAGTGATGTAAAAATAGTGATAAATCTTTGCCTACATTATATATATATGCAAATACAAATATATAATGAATGTTTTTGGTTATAGTTTAGTGAGAAATTAGATTAAATAATTTGAAACAGATATGCGTCTTGGAATATTGTGATTTATATGAAAAGGAAAGTATCTTTTTTTCCTTTTCTTTCTTTTTTCTTTCCTCTTTTTTTTCCAAGACAGTGTTTTTCTTTGGCTGTCCTGGAACTGAACCTGTAGAGCAGGCTGTCCTGGAACTGAACCTGTAGACCAGGCTGTCCTGGAACTCAGAGCAATCAGCCTCTGCCTCCCAAGTGCTGGGATTAAAGGCATGCACCACCACCATCCAGCTTTCTTTTTTTTTCTGACAGAAGAGGGCATTAGATCCCAATATAGATGGTTGTAAGCCACCACATGGTTACTGGGAATTAAACTCAGGACCTCTAGAAGAAGAGACTGTGCTCTTAATTGCTGACTCATTTCTCCAGCTCAAGAAAGTTATCTTAATTATATTATAGACAATGATATTCAAAAGTCTAATGACTATGCATAACTTCTATTGACTACTTATACATATATAAACAAAACCAAGTGCTACTGTGCCACAGTGTAATTTAATCTACTGAAATTGTGCGTATATACATATGCTTTCTTCTTATCTATTCAAACAAGTGGCAGGCAAAGTGTACATGCATACAGAGCATTTTGAGAAGGAAAGGGGAAAAGCAGTTTGGTAGAATTTTCTACCTTGTCTGTAAAGGAGGATTAATAGGCTTTGCTCCAGGCTGAGCGAAACACTTTCCAAGAGTGTCCCAGTGATCAGTTGTTTTACTTTCACTGAATAGATTTTTCTGATTAACTTCCTAAAGGTCTGATTTATGGGAAAAGGTTTGTCCTAGCTACTGGGCAAAAGTATTGATGTGGATCCTAATTGAAATTAATAAGCTGACATTCTGTTCTTAAACTGGAATTGGCTTGTCAGTTATTCAAATCTGAGTCCTAACAATTCAAAGAAAGAAAGAAAGAAAGAAAGAAAGAAAGAAAGAAAGAAAGAAAGAAAAACAGAAAGAAAAGGAAAGAAACTTAATCCAGAAGCCTTGCAAATAACTTGACATCAGGTTTTTTACTTCATCACGCTGTCCATAAACATCTGCCATTTCCCTTCTAAGGGGAGTTAATGAGGGTCCTTAATGGAAAGATGGACAACACGGAGAGGGTGTTGTCACTTTATTAAGAAGAAATAACAAGTTCAAAACAGTGGTAAGGATTCTTGGTTAAGAAACTGTACTCAAACTACATACACAATTCAGTTGCCGATCAACATGGTGGAGGGCTTTCCAGTCTTCTGCACAGCCCTCAGTGAGTGAAAGGCTACAGCGATTGAAGGAATCAAGGTACTAGAGTCAGGGAATGCAGTGGCGGGGAGGAAGCACACATGAGGGCATAGACTGGTAGAGTTGGCTGGGGGCACCCATCACAAGTACCACAGCTGCTGTGAAAGTGCACAGATCTCCTCTTTCCTAGGATCTAGATACTTACAGTGAATAGAAATATTGGAGGAAGTTGTGTTCCTGCTAATACATGTTGTGTACACTGTGAAAAAATTTCTCTAGTAGGAAGACGTATCATTTGGTAAGCTGGGAGAACTGATAACCATTGCCTGTAAGAATCAGAATAGTTTCCCCCTTTCATTCTCCCCTCATTCATTGTTCTTGCCCATCACCCTTTCTTTCCTTTTTCATTTAACAAAGAACAAGAGGAAGTGAGCCTGTCCATTGACTCGGGCCCTGAGTAGAGGTTGAAAGGAAGTCTATGACAAGTTCCACAACTACAAGGAAAATGATGTGGCTGTGGAAAATGTCGTGTGTGTGTGTATGTGTGTGTGTGTGTGTGTGTGTGTGTGTGTGTGTATGTGTGTGTGTGTATGAGTGTGTGAGAGTGTGTATGTGTGTTTAAGTGTGTGTTTGTGTGTGTGTGTATGTGTGTTTGTGTGTGTGAGTGTGTATGTGTGTGAGTGTGTATGTGTGTGAGTGTGTGTGTTTGTGTGTGTGAGTGTGTATGTGTGAGTGTGTGTGAGTGTGTATGTGTGTGAGTGTTTATGTGTGTGAGTGTGTATGTGTGTGAGTGTGTGTGTGTGTGTGTGTGAGTGTGTATGTGTGTTTGTGTGTGAGTGTGTATGTGTGTGAGTGTGTGTGTAGGTGTGTGTGTGTCTGTGTGTGTGAGTGTGTGAGAGTATGTATGTGTGTGTTTAAGTGTGTGTTTGTGTGTGTGAGTGTGTATGTGTGTTTGTGTGTGTGAGTATGTATGTGTGTGAGTGTGTATGTGTGAGTGTGTGTGTGAGTGTGTATGTGTGTGAGTGTGTGTGTAGGTGTGTGTGTGAGTGTGTGTGTCTGTGAGTGCGTGCATGAGTGTGTGTGTGTGTGTGTGTGTGTGTGTGTGTGTGTGTGTGTGTGTAGGCTGGGAAGTAATGAGAAGAATGATGGTGCTAAAGATACAAATGAAGACATACAGTGGGTGTAAAGACAAAAAGCCAGGCTTGTGGGACTCACTGGGTATTCCAAGACCCTTGAGAGGATTGAGCTAAGAGAAAGGGCAGCCAGAACACTCTTAAAAGATGCTCAATGACCAGGTTGTTCAATTAGGTCTGCACTGCCCAGCTTTCCACAGAGTTCCAGTAGACTCTGAGGTTAGCAGACTCTTGATCACTATAGGCTGGAACTCTAACTTGCTTACATGTGGGCTTGCCTGAAGAAAGGCATCATCCACTCTTTATCAGCTAATATCAGGTATGTAAGATGCCTCTGGGGACATGTAGAAGGAATCTGTTGTGTATTGTTTGGCTACAACACTGGCAATTAAGAAAAAACTCTGGCCTATGGCTGAGTCAGGAAATGAGACTTCCAGCAGGCAGAAGGGATTCTGGGATAGAGCCAGGTGCATGGGATTCAGCTGGCAGGATGTGAGCCAAATGGTGCATGGTGCCTACGCTTAGGTAACCAGCCGTGTGGCAGAACTTAGGTTAGTACAATGAGTTAATTTATGTTATGAGCTAGTAAGAGAAGAGCCTAGCTATATGGCCTAGGTGTTTGTAAATAATTATCTTGAGTTTCATGAGTCGCTATTCGGGGAGCTTGGGGACAGGAGGAAAAACCACCCACAACATAATTTGGTCCTACCACAGGGACAAGAGACTAACATTGTTGGAGTTCAAAGGTGCTTGGAGTGAAATATATCCAGAAGTCGTTCTGGCTTTTGTGGGGAATGGATTCATCAACAGTTTATTTTTCTTCTTTCAAATATTTCTGTAGTTTGACATTTTAGTTAAGAGATTGTCATTGTTTCCTATGTCTGTGAGTCTCTTTAGTGTTTTGGTCACTGAAATGCAGCCAGATTGTCACATCTACATTAAACCTAATTTGGTTGGTTGTGCTGGCCATACCCTATAATGAACAGTTGAAAAGTAGAATTCAACTCTACTTTACTAATAATCTCAGAAAGTTATAAATAACCAGTGGCACTACACCAAAACACAATTAGTAATTTCCTAGATTATTTGCAATATGCTGTCTAAAGCTCAGTTTCTTACATTCTTGGTTACAATGGAATGGATTCTTCTCTTTCAGCATTATATAAACTTAGTTGTTAGAGTTTTGTAGATATTTGAAATGTTGATACATTTTATTATACAACATTGTATTTTATTTGGGGTCAGGATGTTATGTAGATACAGGCTGGTGTCAAAACCCTTATGGACTAGAGGATGATCTTGGACTACTGTTTATATTCCCTGGATACCAGAATTACAGGCATGTACCACTATGTCCAGCTTTGTGTTTTGTACAGGATTTAACCCAGGGATTCATACAGTAGACGAGGGTTCTATTAACTGAGTATAGTAAAAATCATTATTTCTCTTATCAGATAAGAAAGCAGCAATGGTTATGATGACAGGTGTAAAATTTACCCAAAAGGCGAACTTTTTCATAAAAGAATAATCCTTTTGAATAGGAAGATCATCTGTTCATTTTCCAAAGATAAGACACTAATGTTTATTCAATCTTCAGTAGATGTCTACAAAGTTACCCTAATTCATGCATCATATAATGTAGGCATTAATCAAAACATGGTAACCCTAAGTTAAGCTAAACCTGTGCCCAAGAATACAGCGGTATGTAACTAAGTTTAAAAAAATTTTTTATATAAGCACTGAAGACACTGATAAAGTAGTGCAACTGCTTTAGTCAAGCTGAGATGCTTGTATTGTACGCATCATTTGTACAATGTATACACATAAAAAGACTAGGACAGGGCTCTGTAAAAGTGGTTCAGTATTTAAGGGCACTGGCTTCTCCTCTAGAAGATGTGGGATTGATTGTCAGCTCTCACATGGCAGCTCACAACCATCTGAAACTAGTTCCAGCGGATCTGAAACCTCTTCTGACCTCTACCATGCACAGGGCTTACGTCTAAACACTCAGGCACACACAACCTAAACTTAATACATAAACTTAAATAAGCAAATCATCTTTAAAGAGTAGTACAATGAAAAAGAAGAAACTTTAGCGCTATTAGGAAAAGTGTTTGAGCTCTCGTGACACTCTAAAGTATACAATTTTATTTAAAGATTTAAAAGTTTTAATTGTGTGCCTGTCGGGCAAGGGAGTGGGTAGTCATTCATGTGTGTATAGGTGCCTCTGTGGCCCAGAAGAAGGCATAACAGAGACTGGAGCTGGAGTTAAAGGAGGTTGTGAGCCAGCTGATATAGGTATTAGGAACTTATTAGGTCTTCTGCAAGAAGAGAATGCGCGCGCGCGCGCGCGCGCGCGCGCGTGTGTGTGTGTGTGTGTGTGTGTGTGTTGAGACAGTGTTTCTTTGTGTAGCCTTGGCTGTCCTGGAGTCACTTTGTAGACCAGGTTGGCCTCGAACTCACAGAGATCCACCCGCCTCTGCCTCCTTGCATACTGGAATTACAGGCGTGTGCTACCATGTCTGGCTCAGGATGTATTCTTAACAGCTGAGTCATTTCTCTACACTCAGCATAAGATTTTATAAAAGCAAATGTTGCAGATATATTTAAATTTTTCTCTTCTCTAAAGTTTATCATATTTTCTTTCTAGACAGTGCTTCTATCCTTAAGTGAGCATAAAAATAACTTTTATTTGCTAGATGTAATTGTTGTCTCAGAGGTGTACTGGTTCTGTATGCTACTCAAGGCCTGAAAGATTATAGAATTATATAAAGGCTTAGAATGTTTTCATCCTCTGAGACTTTCTGCTCAACAAGCTCATCCTTTTTAGCTATTTATGAACTCTTGATGGTTGATTCAACTCAGGTGTTCTGCCTCAAACTGCTCTCCAAGTGCTCACTGATCTAATCTGGCTTCTCTCGGCTTCTGACTGAGTTGCTCTGCTTGGCCTTGTACGAACTTTGGCAATCTGCTCTAATCTTCTGGCTCCTCCTCTTTCTCTGGCTCACCCTGTCTTCACCTGTGTCTAGCTTGTTTTCTCTTCCTGTACAACTCTCCTGATAAAACTGCCCTCTCTTTTTCTCCCCCCTCTCCCTACCCTCACCTCCACTTCGCTTGCTTCCCTTTTCTGTCTCTTCTCATGAAAGTTGGGGAGATTCCTATGAGAGTCAGAATCTCTGACTCATTCTGTCAAATCTTTCTCTGACTTCTCCCCTTCGTCCCTCAATTAGACATCACTTTTGAACATGGGTGGTTTCTTCCCCCTACACATCAACCTTACATCCATTGTTGGAAATTAACGGTGTGCACTATGGGCATTTCTGCACTCCAGGTGCGTTACTCAGACCGGGAAGGTCTTTGGATGTGATCGCAGCAGCCATGTTACTGGATTAAAATTCCACTATGAGTGTGCAGTCTTGTATCCTGTGTGTGTACAGTTTTACTTAATGAATGCATGTTGATCTATGTTATGTACCATATCAGATGGTTTATAACTTTATCCAAATTACACCTGTGTTCCATGCCATACTAGCCTATCTTGTTTTATAAGAATTATTAGTCATCTCATTTTTTCCTTTTTATAATAGGTATTGCAATTCAACTATGTTGGTATATTATATACCTCCTTTACATTAGAGGCCTCAGAGCTCTTCGCTGCATTAATGTTGCAATGTATAACTCCATGTAAAAAATTACAAACACATCACCAATCTACCTGCCGTTCTTTGTCAACAAATATTATGTACTTTCTGAGGCTTTGGAATCACCAACACTGCTGTATTTAAAACCCAGACACAATTGCCTTAGGCACAGATAAGAGTTTCTTATAGGTATTTATTTTAAAGGAGTCTTGGGATAAAAATAATACATGAAAATGAACTTAACTTTATATTTTTGAAATTAGAACCTGCCTATTTATACATTGGCTGCATCATGAAATAAGGTCTTTTTGGCGTTAATTAGGAAATAATTGATTGATTAACCATTTGTAATATTATTTCTATCAGTAAATAGATTTCTTATTTTAAATGGAGTAAGATTAGAGAATCGTGTTTGGGAACATAAATGTGTTTTTAGATGAGAATTGCTTATGTTTTAAAATATATAACTGTGGAGAATTATAATGTAATAAAAGTATAACCTTGAGTAATAGCAGTAGCATGTGCTACATTAATTTCTAAAATATTGTGTTCAGCAGAGGTACACATTTAAAAAAAACCATATCCTATTATGAGAAAGAATAAAAAAAAGGGAGCTATTTCCTGCCCAAAGCCTGCAATCATTGCTCCAATTTCTAAGGACTGAAGGTAAATCCACAATGTGGGATGAGGGGTATTTACTACCATGATGTAAAAGAAAAACACCATGCTCCTGAAAGCTATGTGTCTTTGTCATCTTCAAGGTTTGTAATAATAAATTTCTCTTTGTTTCCAGATTGAATAGGAACACTCCTTCCTGGAAGGATAGGAATCCTTGGTTTCTTTCTCTGTTGTCATTTATCTAAGGCTTATGTGGACCTTTTCTTTTATGACCCACAAAGTGTATAATAAACATGTGATTCTGTATTTGAAGATCAAAAAGGCATAAGCACTTCTAATGGTTCATTTTCTTTAGTCACACATGTACAATCATACAGTAGATACAGACAGGAGGTTGACAAAGACCCAAGTGTCAGTATGTAAGGAAAACGTCTACTGCTGAACCAAATAAAAATCACAGGGAGAGACTTCGCCATTTCTGACTAACAGTGTGTCCTTCTTAATAGTTGCATGTGCTAGAGGGAAAACACTGCAAATGCTTGCGTTTTTCTCAACAGAGAGCTCCTATGGTACTAGGGCTGTGAACTTCAGTTTTTCTTCATAAAAGATATAGTCTGCCTGTGGGAGCTTTTTGGAGACAATTAGTTCATCAATGACTATAATCCACAACATAGAAACTTGTAAGTCTAGAGTAATTAGCAGACATCACTTATAAAAATCTAATGAATAGGTATATTTTAAATAACTGATCTAAATTATAGAAGCTTCACAACACTGTTGATGTACTTTTTAAGACCAATTGAAAAGGGAGAGTTAAAAAAAACTGGCCAATCTTTTCAAAATTATGGAGGCTTGAAAAGTAAATGTGAATTTTTGATTGTTGTTAATTTAACAAAGCACTTCAAAGGATCAAATCAAAGGAACGAAATAAGATGGTGACATTATATCTGTGTATTATACTACATGGTCAAATAACCAGTTCCTGATTTTAAGCACACATGTTTCTGCTCTTTCAAATAGAAAATAATTAGTGAAATGTTATATGCTGAGGCAGGAGGATCACCTATTTAAGGCCAGCCTCCTGAGACATCTACATGAGATAATAAGACACTCTGCCTTAAAAAAAGAAACAATGAAACTGCAAGAACTATTGTTTTCTTTAACTGAAATTTAAAATTTATACTTACATTTTAAAAACACAGATTCATTAACAATATCATAGTGTGAGAAGGGCACATATAATAAAAAAATATCATTTGCAGATGTCACAGGATATACAGTTCTTCTTTCCTGTACAACTGAAACTGAGGCTGGAGAGTCGCTGGCCACCAATCCTGACAGCCTAAGTATTTCCACAGGGACACAGGGTGAAAGGATAGTACCAATTCCCAGGATTCTCTGATCACCACTTGCCAGTATTTGCTGTGCAGGCACTCTCAGATACACACGCACACACAATAAATACAGTGTAGTAAAAAATTTAAAAGGTGCTCTATGTACATAACAAATATGTAAACTGTGATACATAAATTATATTTCTTGCTATAATTAGAGATATTCTATTAAGTCAAACAAAATAAAGCCATAAGAGATACAACTGTCTTTTCTAGGAAGTTCTCATCACAATTAAGTAGTGTCTTCCCAAACACTTTGATCACATCATAACTTAGGTGTCTATACTTAAAGTTATAACACAGAACTCCTGCCAACTGAGGGATGAAACTCAGTGAGCTTCTGTATCAAGGCATCCTCTCGCCTGCCCTTTCATTAAAACTCTAAAACAACAAAGAACCATCATTTTTTTGAGGCAGCTTTTTCACAAGAATCATGGAATAATCATATGGCATTCTTCTCATGCTGAAGACAGGCACCAAGATGTCAGTGCACATAAGAATAACAAAGAAACATCATGATTTTCTGATCCCAAGACATTTCCAAGGGAAAGCTCAATGCCATGAACTCCATCTTAAGAGGTGGGCCTTCGGATGTGTGAAAGGAAACCCGAACACACATTGTTTGGAGTCGTTGTCTACTCAGACTAGGACCAACCCTCACCACCCATGGTATTCCACTTACTTGGAGGATCTAAGTCAACTGCAGAAGCATGCTGGTGAGGCAGTGCAGAAGAAGCCGCTCCATATCCTCGGTTTCTGGGAAGCCTACATGCAATTTTGCTTGAATACAGCAGAAATGCTTTCTTCTGATATGAGCTGAGAAGACAGATAAGGTTGAGTAATTAACACCAGCTAAGAATAGTCTGGAAACAGATGGGGGAGAAGACTTGTGTATGAACCCAAGATAGTTCAAGGTGAGAGAAGATTTTAAAATAGGAACATTTTATTTAAATAAATCTAAAGCCAATTCAATTTATCACCACGACTATTTCGGTTAAATCATTGCGCTTCCGCTTTGGTTTTTCTCAACACAGAGAATTATAAGTGGGAATTGATATGTGTTGAGCATATGTGCTTTGTAAATAAATCTTTATTTTTTCATCTTTTCCTTTTTATTTGTTCTTCTCTCATATATTACATCTGGCCTGCAGTTTTCCCTCCCTCCCTCCCTCCCTTCCCCTCCCCCCTCCTTTCCCCTCCCCCAGTATCTCCCCACATCCCTTTCTACACCATCCACTCCCCACGTCACCTCTCCTTAGAAAAGAGCAGGTGTTCTCAGGACAACAAACAAATATGGTACAACAAACTGCAGTGAGACCAGTCATACAGTCTCACATCAAGGCTGGATTAGGGGACCCAGTAGGAGGAAAATTATCCCAAAGGCAGGCAAAAGAGCCAGAGACAGCTCCAATTTCCACTGTGAGGAATCCCATAAGAACACTGAGCTACACACCTATAACATGTATGCGGAGGACCTGGGTCATACTTATACAGGCTCCCTGATCTCTGTTAGGCCACTTTGTATCCTTGATACCTCTGGCTCCTCCAATACCTTCCTCCCCTCCTTCTTCCATCAGTTTCTGGATGAGGTCTCTCTGGTCCCTCTGATGATGATTATGCTAGGTTCTAATCCCAGTACATCATGAAGATATGACAAACCCTAGGCCAAAGTTTCTGTGGCTAGGTTGGTGTCCCAATCCCTCTACTTGAGGTCAGACTGGGTTACTGAGGATGACTGGTCAGGTTCTGTGTCCCCCATTACTAGGGGTCTTCACTAGTGTCACCCTCATAGATTCCATGGAGATTCCTTTACACTATGTTTCTACCTCACTCCCAAAGTGACCCCCATTCCCAGCATGACTCCCAGTATCCTCTCCCCCCCCGCCCCCCCCCCCCCCCGGTCCCTCACCTCCTATTCTCATCCCCAACTGCCTCAGTCTGCTCTATTCTATTTCTCCTTCCCAGGAAGATCCTTGCACACACACACACCCTTAAAGCTTTCCTTGTTACTTAGCCTCTCTGGATCTGTGGATTGCAGCATGAATTTTTTTTTTTTACCTTATAGCTAATATCCACTTATAAGTGTGTATATACCATGTGTGTCTTTCTGGGTTTGGACTACCTTACTCAGGATGATTTTTTTTCAAGTTCCATCCATTTGCCTTCAAATTTCATGAAGTCATTTTTTTTTGATAGCTGAGAAATACTCATTTGTGTAAATGTACCACGTTTCTTTATCCATCTTTCAGTTAGGGACATGTAGGTTGTTTCCAGTTTTGGCTATTATGAATAAAGCTGCTATCAACATAGCTGAGCGAGAGTCCTCGTGGTAGGGTGGAGCATCCTTTGGGTATATGCCCAGGAGTGGTATGCCCGGGTCTTGGGGTAAATCAATTCCCAGTTTTCTGAGAAAGCATCATATTGATTTCCAAAATCTTTATTTTTTAAAATTATAAATGAAACACAAAAGAATTCCTCGAGGTGCAGATTTGAATCTGAGCCTACCCACCAGGATGTACAAGAGGCCCTTGTGTCTAGAGTCTGTGTCTCAGAGCAAAGACTTGTACCAGGCTGACATAGTTAGAGACAGAGAAACAGAGTCTGTTATGAAGCATGGGCTCACAGAACATGTCATGTGACCCTTCACATGACATACAAGAGCATTTCTTGCCTAGGGTTTACAAAGCACAGGCTTTTGTTTGTTTGTTTGTTTGTTGTTTTTAAAGCATACCTCTTTCATTACACGATGTCCAGGTGCAGGAAGGTTTCCAGTCTTTCTGTGCCATGTGGCCTCGTCTCATGTGTTAACCTTGATGCTGGAGTATTCAGTCCCTCCTGCTCCAGTAGAGGATATATGGCTTATCATCTTCTTCTCTGTCTGTGTCATTCAAGGCTAACCAACCGAAAGCCTGCATTTCCAGGTTCTCAGTGTAGCTTAGACAATGACCAAAACACCACTTAATTCTCACAAGCATTCTTGTATGTAATTACTAATATACTTCCCATCTGTATATAAAGAAGGAAGCTGAACTGTGCAGCCAAAGTGCTTAAAGCAAAATTGTTTTAGTCAATCAAGACTCTTGTGCACCCTAGGCATTGCTCAAAGCTGAAGGCAAAATGTAGTCCTGTATAAACCAAAAAGTGAGATAATTTCAATGAGGGACAGGATGAGGACCTCTTTAGTCTAAAATCAGGTGACACCAGGCAGTGGTGGGAATCTACACAAAGCCTCATGGTTATCAGTTGTGTAGTATTGGATTGCATGACATTGGTCATAACAGTTAGAAGTACAGAGCTTTCTGAGCTTTTCAGAATCTTTTCATGGAGGGCATATTACTTCCTGTAACTCCAAAAGTAGCACTGTGTCCAGTAAACACAGCCTTTTAAAGATTTCCGTGACATCTCAAGAAGCACCCAGCATGGATTCTGACTCCAATGTCTAGGCCTTTTTGACATGTGCTCAGTGGATTTTTTTTTACTTGAGAATTTTTAAATATCCGTTTATTTTTTAACTATTTTCTTATTTTTTACATATGCATTTATACATATGTACAATAAACTACCTACAGCAAGAAGAACCATGATGCAATCAGTAATTATATAAATGTTACATTCTTACTGTTTCGGCTATTTGTATTTGACCGCCTTGAATAAAATGTCTTCCCTATCTCAGTGAGTCTAAAATTCTGAATGTAAATCAATCTCAATCACATTTTGTCATTGTCAACTTAAAACATCTATCTAGACCTAAAAGCAGCTTAACCCCTAAACAACTAAGCTTCATTGTAAAACTAAACTACATGGTCTTCAAACCCATATAGACCTAAAAATATCTTTAACATTTTTTTTACACAAAACAAAACAAAAATCTTAGTTTATTTATCTTTTAGTTCTTCCAAAATTCAAAATATCAAGTCCTACTGCTAAGGGGAGGAAACAAACAAACATAAAATCTGAGAAGCCCCTTCTCTTAAAGTCGCAGGACAGAGGAGACAAAGTGGGGCAGGTGGGTGCAGAGACCCTGCAGGGGAGGACAGCAAGATTATGTCCCCAGTACTCCAGAGCTGATCATCTTAAACCCTAAACATCTAAGCTTCATTTTAAGACTAAACTACCTGGTCTTCAACCCCATCAGAGACTTGAGAAAGAATAAATAAACCTGATTACCTGAGTATACTGGGAGTTCAGGTTAGTAGCTTTCCAGATGAGAAGATGCCAGAGACAGTTTGCTACCTGAATATTATTCTTTACATATTCAGTGTCAGGAGCTGGGCTAGATCCTATGTCCTTGCTCTGTGGATCAGCCATACGGAACTGTCAGATGTGTGTATATATGGCCTGCTTGCATTCTCACAACTTTTATTTGTTCTTGGCCACCTGGTGTCTGGCTACTTAGGTTGTTTCCTATCTAAATCCTTGTATTATGGAACACCTGCCTCTTTTCTCTCAGGACACTTTCTTTACACTAACCTCACTTCTCTCTCCTCTGTCATGGCACTTGTTCCTTATGGTTTTTCTTGTATCATTCACTTTTTTCTATAATAAATTATTACAGAAACTGTGTGTAACTTCCTAGAGGGACAAAGACAAAGGTCTAGGCACTTCATATAGAGCATCAAAAACAAACTAGAAAAAAAAAACTTCCAAAACAAACAAGCAAAACAAAAACAAAGCCCTCTGTCCAATTGTAGTTTAGTTAACTGATAGGTTTGTAATAGGGTTGTTTGGGTTACTAAGAGGAACTTGAACGACTCCAGGGTAGCTATATTGTTGAAAAGCACAAGACAAGCCAGCACTGCACAGAAGCTGCATCCCTGAAACTCCCTGCACAACTTGTAGGAAGCTGCAGTGGTTGTCGACTACCTGTGGAGGGAACTGACTGCTGAACATCCTGGGCTTGTAAGTTTCATGAACTTCCTGAGTCTTACGAGTTCCCTCTAACCACCAGGAGGGAATATCTCAAGTCAGAGGAAATAGCTACACAATAGAATTTTCTGTAAGTAGCTGGCAGGAGAACAAAACAAATAAACAAGTATTTTCTACAGGAGATTTACAACCAGTGAGAAATGAGTCCAAGAAGAAGGGAAAGGTAAGTGGCTCCTTGCTGACTGGTAATAGTAAATTCACTCCTCCTAGAACACCATCACCAATTGGGTGACCTCTGTAATTACAGTATGTTTTCTTTTTCAATAGATGAAAGAGGAAGACAGGAACTTGGCTTTGGATGCTTAGCTCATAGCTCATACTCACTATTGGGTAACTTCTCTGTTTTGTGAAAGGGTGGAAGTGATATAGGACATAAGAAAATTTTGTAAGCTAAATCCATACAATGGGAAAAAAAGCACCTTCAACAAATGGTGCTGGTCTAACTGGATGCTACATGTAGAAAAATGCAAATAGATCTATATTCATCACTTTGTACAAAAATAAAGTCCAATGGATTAAATCCCTCAACATAAAACCAGAGAAACTAAATCTGTTAGAAGAAGAAGTAGGGAAGAGCCTTGAGCTCATTGACACAGGAGACAACTTCCTGAACAGAACACCAACAGCTCAGTCTCTAATAAATGGGACCTCATGAAACTGAAAAACTGTAAGGCAAAAGACACTGTCAACAAAACAAAGCAACAGCCTATAGACTGGGAAAAGATCTTCACCAAGCCTACATCTGACAAAGGGCTAATATCCAAAATATATAAAGAATTCAAGAAATTAAACAACACCAAACCAAGTAACCCAATAGAGAAATGTAGTAGGGAGCTAAACAGAGAATTCTCAACAGAAGAATATTGAATGACTGAGAAACACTTAAAGAAATGGTCTTAGTCATCAGAGAAATGCAAATCAAAACGACGCTGAGATTCCATCTTACACCCATCAGAATGGCTAAGGTCAAAGACTCAAGTGACACCACATGCTGGCAAAGATGTGGAGAAAGGGGAACACCCCTTCATTGTTGGTGGGAGTGCAAACTTATACACCACTTTGGAAATCAATCCAGCACTTTCTCAGAAAACTGGGAACAGGGCTACCTCAAGATCCAGCTAATCCACTCCTGGGCATATGCTCGAAAGATGCCCCACTATACAACAAGGACATTTGCTCAACTATGTCCATAGCAGCTCTATTCGTAATAGCCAGAATCTGAAAACAACCTAGATGTCCCTCTCCTGAAGAATGGATAAAGAAACTGTGGTACATTTACACAATGGAATACTATTCACTTACCAAGACCAAGGGAATCTTGAAATTGGCAGGCAAATGCATGGAACTAGAAATGATCATCCTGAATGAGGTAACCCAGACCCAGTAAGACTAGCATGGTATATACTCACTGATACTCACTGATAAGTCGATATTAGCCCAACATAGATGTCCTCTGAGAAATTCTACCCAGTGGGGGATTGGGACAGACACTGGTACATGCAGCCAGATTCTGTGCAATGAACTACAAATTGTATGCAAGAGTTGGGGGATGGAAAGATGAGAAGAGCAGGAGGGAGAGTTGTTAGGAGCTTCATAAGGAAACAATCAAAGCTGGAGGATCTGGACCCGGGGGCCTGCACAAACTGATGCACCACCCAAAGACATTGCAGGCAGAGGACACAGACCCCTTGATCAAGATATAGCCAATGAGCAGCAGATCATTCTCTACATGTTGTGGAACAGAGGAATTCCTCTGACGAGAACTCAGGTGCTTTCAATATGATCAATTCTCCTTAGGGGAGAGGACCTGTTGGAACGTGGAGGAAGGGGATGCAGACTATCCAGATGAGACCTGATAGGCTGTGATCAGATGGTGGAGGAAGGACACCACACATCAGTGGTCATGGGGAGGGAAATAGACTGGAAAAGGGAGGGGACAAGGAAGACAAGAGTGAGTGTATTACAACTGGGATATAATGGGAATTAATAATAATAAATCAAAATTAAAAAAATAAAATTTTATGACAGCTTCTTATGAAAATCACATTCTTCTTCATTAATACTGCTTAGATTTCTAAAAATCTTTGAATGCACCATGTCTAATCATTATGTATTTATTAATCATTAAGACATATGTTGCCCTCTTTTGGAAAAGTAGTCAGAACCTGTTATAGTTTGGTCAGGTTAACACAAATCTAGACATACCTGAAATAAAGAAATCTCAATTGAGAGCTAACTTTTGTTAGGTTGGCCTTTGTGCATGTCTGTGGGGGGCATTTTCTTTATTGCCAGCACACTGGGTAGTGCCACCCCTTGGAAGTAGAAACTCTATATAAGAAAGGTAAGTGACAGAGACTGAACCACCAACCAAAGAGGATGCATAGCATGGACCTAGACCCCGTACACAGATGTAGCTGATATGCACCTGGGTCATCATGTGGGTCCCCTAACAATGGGAGCAGGGCTATCTCTGACTCTGTTGCCTGAATTTGGATCCATATCATTTAGCTGGGCTGCCTTGTCTAGCCTCAGTGGGAGAGGATGCTCCTAATTCTACAATGTTAATGGGCCATGGCAGAATGGTACCCTTGGGAAGCCTCCCCTTCTCTAAGGAGAAGGAGAGGGGAGAGTGTGGGGAAGGGGTACGCTTGGGTATCATTCTGCCTCTGCATCTGGTGGCAGTGGGTCTGGGTCCTACTTCTGGAGAGTCAGTCCAGGCACTGCTGGCTTCCAGATGAGAACGAATAGACCTGGAGTTCAGAGGTCCTGTTTCCCACTCGGGCAGCTAGAGCGCTTTGAGGGTGAGGCTTGTGGCTTGGGCACAAAGCCAGGTTCCCAGTCTCTCCGGGGGAAGAGGGAAATGAGTTCCTACACCAGATGTTAACACTTAGTTCTTTATAGAATAAGACTACAAGTCTTGGAAGGCAGTGGAGATTCAGGAGCTCCACAAGTGTAACAGCTCCTCCTGCTGAAGTCAAGGCATAGAAAGTGGACAAATGCCTAAAACCAGGCAAAAGGAAGCAAAATTGTCAGTACCAGAACACATTCCAAAGACCTATGATGGTGTAACAGTGTTATAGCTCTCTGGTCTGTCTGTGCTGCCAGGCACAGCAAGGGAAGTGGGCAGATGTCCAAAGCAAAGCCCTGTGAGATGCAGGCTTGGTGGGTGCTTCCCCAGCCCCCAGCACCAGTCTTGCCATGATGGAGCAGGTAATTTTGCAAGCCGGCACATCCCTCAAGAGCCCTTTGAGACTGAGAGGGTTGTGGTGGAGTGAGAAAATAAGCCAAACTTTACTTGTGAATCAGGGATTTGTAATCCTTAGGCAGCGGTGAGGGATTGTGAGAGTGAATGTGTCTGAATTGCTAGAGCTGAGGGTGCCCCGATACTTAACCTACACACAGTGCCTTGTTTACAGTCAATACCATGGTACCCTATCACAAGAAGGAGAAAACAGTACCTAATTATCCTGTGTGTAAGGGGATGACTTCTAAGACTATGTGATACCACTAACAAAATCTGAGGTTACCAGATCAGGTGGACTGAGGACAGGGAGTGGAAGAAGAAAGGGAGTCCATCTTCTTAGACCAAACATGAAATGCTTATCCAGAGAAGTCGACTTTTACCTTATCCAGCAGAGTCCCTCATTTGGGGAACTGCAAGGGCGGAGAGGCTGCAATCAGGATGTAAAGTGAATAAATAAATAAGCTAAAACAAACAAACAAACAAAAGGTAGCTGAGCAAGTCATAAAGGCAATGCAGTAGGCGGTGCTCCTCCATAGTCTCTCCTTCAGTTCCTGCCTCAGTTTCCCTACATGATTCCACGAACCACTAAGACATATAATTGATTTCCTTATCAAGTTGCTTTTTGCCATTTTTGGAGAATTGAAATCAAGCCAGGAGCATACCTAATTGAGAATTCCTTCCCCATCTTCCTGAGGCTATTTCTCTCTTCCTTTTCTTTTACTGAAAATAGATTTTTCTCTTTTAATATATCCTGATTATGGTTTTGTTTTCCCTTACTCCTCCTAGATTCTCCCTTCCTCCCTTTCTATTCAGATCCACCCCTTTCTGTCATTAGACAATAGGCTGTGCAGGGATAATAATAAAATGAAATAAAATAACAAACAGAAGGAAAACAGCCCAAGAAAAGGCATAAGAGACAGATATAGATGCAGAGATCCACTCATTTGTACACCCAGAAATTCCATAAAAAACACAAAATACTTAAAGCCACATGTGTGTATGCGTACATATATACACATATACTACATATATACGTATACACACATATTCACACATACATCTGCTGCAGGAGGAACTTTCTATGATGATGGCTGAGCAAGACATTGGTCTATGAGTATAGCAGAGTGTCAGTAAGAGTCATTTTATTGCTGCATTCCTTTTGTAGAATAGTAGCATTTGGTTTTCCCCTATGTCCCTGAGGTATCTAGTTTCAGCTTCTTGGTCATTCAAGCAATGTTGGATATGGGTTCTATCAGCCAAATCAGATATTAGCTGTTTCTTCCACAATATTTGTGCCATCATTGCACTAGCATATCTCACAGGTAGAGCATCCTCGTTAGTAAGAGCATTTGCAGCTGGGTCGATGTTTACATTTCTCCTCTGGCAGCATGCAGGGTACCTTTCTGTTCTGACACATAGAGGTGAACGCACAGGTAGGCACCAGCTGGACTTCTCCACGTTAATGAGCTGTGTAGGTGTTGTCTTCGTCAATGGGTCCTGCTGTCAGCTTGTGGGGAGATAATGACAGCCTTGGCAGCAGCCTGACTTGAGGATCCCACGGGATCCCTTTGGCGAAAAACTCATGACCCAAGGGTCCTGAGGCTGCTTCAGAATCATCATGCCTTTGTAGCCTTCCCAGGAATGCTGCTAGGTTGGATATTCCATAGCAACAGACTCTGTAATATGCTCAGAAAGTTGAGTTCAAGATTCCAAGGCCACATACAGGGGCTTATTTACTTATATTTGGAGATTAAAAAAAAAATTGTTACATTTGCAATCTTTGGCCAGGTGGTGGTGGCGTATGCCTTTAATCTCAGCACTCAGGAGGGAGGCAGAGGCAGGTGGATCGCTGTGAGTTTGAGGCCAGCCTGGTCTACAAAGTGAGTCCAGGACAGCCAAGGCTACACACAGAAACCCTGTCTCAAAAAACAAAAACAACAACAAAACCCCAAACATTTGAAAATTTTAAATTTCTAAGAATGCGCTCCGAGAGGCAGTCCCTCCCAGGTTCTGTAAGAATTTTTAGCCTTGTATCTCTGTTAAATGGGCCTCAACCTTCTTTGATAAGCAGGTAGGACTTATGATTACATATGTGGATTCATGAAGCAGAGACAGAAAGGGTGCAGCACTTGAAACTTGAATATGATTTCAAGACAGGGCAGCCAGGGTTTGAAGGGAACTGTTGGAAGATTCTAATGTGTTTTGGACTGAGCTAGTGGAAAAAAGGAATTGGAGCCTAGGAGATGAAGTGTTATCTAAAAAAGTTCACCCAAGATTATTTAAGTATTTCAAGTTCTATCTTCCCACTCTTGCCTTTCATATCCATCCAGAGGTCTAACAAATACCCGATCATATCTGCATCGTAGTATGGTTTCTCTTCTTGGTTTTCTGCCCAGACAGATCTTAGTACCATTTTGATATCAACTTTCCTTGTGACAAGGTAGGATTAACTGTTCACCATGGACCATTCTGTAAAAGTTGTTGTAATCTTGGTGCTTTGCTTGAAATAATGCTTTTAATAACCTAAAATCGTATACTATAAGGGGAACTAATAATGTTAGAAAAGAGTTATTAAAATGTTTAAAATGTAAGCCACAGTTATTTATGTATTTTGTTATTAATGCATTAAATAAAAGAGCCAGCATTAAATCTAAAAACAAATATCAAAGTACTAACAAATGTAATTAGTTAGTGAGAATGTAGTGTGTTTTCATAGTCATATAAGTGCATGGACTGCCCTTGAAGATAATTTAGCTCCTTGAATGGAACATGCATAAGCTTTGGAATTAGAATATTGTATAATGATGGGAAAGTAGGTCCTTCTCTGTCAGTGATTATACGTGAAACACCTTATCCCATTTATTTGTCACAAGCCTATTTATTGTCAAAACAACATTGCACAGTAGATATAACTCCTGTATTCAGTTAGGAATTTGAGACATTGAGTTTCATGTGTTTTGCTCAAGATCTTTCTGAAACTATGTAAGACATAAACCAAGGTACTGCTTACTTTGATTGGCACACAACTCTCTCTAGGAATCCCTGTGGTGTCATAGCATTTGGATAGGAATCTTCCAACTACACAATCTGTGGTCTCCTTTGTACCAAGATCCAGGTGAGATCACCTGAGTATCCCCTACTGGCCTTGCAGAAATGAGTACACAGCTTTAAACATCTTACATTTGACTTGGGATTAAAATAAACTGAATATATTTATAGTACAACATAAATATCAGAGGATTAAATGCCTCCATTTTTAACTATCTTTGTGAAAAAGCAACACAGGAGTTAATGGTGGTAAATATTCAGAACTTTGTTGCCTGAGAAATCCAGGATAACCCTTCGTGGTCTCTCCTGAGAAGTCCAGGATAACCCTTCGTGGTCTCTCTTTACCAGTGGATGTATCTTTGCTTGTGAATTATATACAGAAGCAGCATCCACACATCTGAATTAATGATCCTCTTGTACCAAATAAATAGGCTAATTAATATTACTGTAATGAAAACACAAGTCCTTACTCTCTGGTCCTGGTTATATAGTTTATTTAACAAAACATAGACATGGACATTTCTTTAACTGGCAGAAGCAATACCAAGTTGTTAATACCAGATTGTCTCTTTTCCATCAGAGACCTCTACTATAGTAACTGCAGTGTGAGCTCATCTATTGATTTTAATGTCTGTCTGTTTTCTAAAATTGAAAGTCTCTTGAGTTGCTTTAGGATTCTTAGAAATTTAATACATACAGTGATGTGGGGTAGAGAATTTCTTCTGGCTAGTTTTAATTAAAGAGATACGATATAATGAAAAATAATTCCCTAGGTTGGCAAAAAAATACTTTTTGTTCAGTGGAGTGAAAAATCCAAACTTGTTTGCATTTATGTTAATGCTGAGGAACCAAGTGCCAAACTAAATGAATCTCTTCTTGCAGAAATGGCAATTTGTTAATGCTAGAAGTTTTATTTCTTATTGATTAAATAATAGATATAAAGAGACTCATTCTTCAGTGTTCTGACTTGAAGAATGTTAAGATGAAACAACTTCAGAGGGGGTTTGATTAATTCCCTTCTGAAGAGTGTTCTATGTAGTTTTGTCTTAACCTCTTCAAAAGTAGAGTCAGGAAGGAGACTGGGTGCCAACGATACAGTTTATTTTTTTAAAATCCCCAGTTCTGTGCTAAAAACACATTGGAGAACAGTGCTCTAATAATTCAAGCTTCTCAAATTGGATGGCTGGGTTCTTCTCTGACAAAGCACAACACGCAGCATTATTAAGGGGCAGAACCTAAAAGGTTTCAGAACATCGGGACTTCCAGGTACCATACGTTGGAAAACCCCACCTCTAAGCTGGCTTTCAGTAACCTAGCGGGCCACCTCACCATCAGCCTCAAAATGTGACGCACTTCCACTGTCACCAAGACTTGAAATATTCTCCCTATGTGCATGTGCTATGTCCCCTTATAAAAAGACAATGTCTTCTCTTCTTCCCTTCTTTCCCTTCCTTCCCTCACCCAGAGATAGTCTTTGCATACCTTCCACCTCAAAAAACCTCTCATGTGAGATCTGGGGCATGGTATGACGTTGTGGTGTCTATAACTTAAATTGTAACACCACGTCTTTCACCAGTGCACACTGTGTGTTATCCATCCTTGAACTTCTCTTTTAAACGTTTGATTGTTTTTGTTATTTAATTATGTGTGTGTGTATGTGTGTGTGTGTGTGTGTGTGTGTGTGTGTGTGTGTGTGTGTGGTAGTTGTGGTGTGTGTATGTGATGTTGCTGTGTGTATATGTGTGTGGTATTTGTGTGTATGTGTGTGTGGCATGTGCATGCGTTATGTAGTGTGTGTATTTGTGAGTGTGTGAGTATATGTGTGTGTGGTGGTGATGTGTGCATGTGTTTTGTGCTGTGTGGCATATGAACATATGTGTGTGGTATGTGTACACATGTGGTGTAGTATGTGTGTGTATGTGTACATATGTAGCATTGTGTGTGTGTATGTGTGTGTGTGGTATATGAATGTGTATGTAAATATTTGTGTACATATTGTCCATGGAGGCCAAAGGTATTTGATACTCTCAGAGTTCCAGTTTCAGGAAGTTGATGGGAACCAAACTCAGGCCTTTGGTGAGAATGGTTTTCTGGCTGAACTGCTGAGCCATCACTGCTGAGCCATCACTGCTGAGCCATCTTTGCAGTCCCCTTTAACTATGCTTCACATGACTTATTGGGTACTTTTGTATTTGGCAGATGTAACAGTAAAGAAAAATCTGTTAGCTGTTCCTACTTTCATTGTGATTCAAAGGCTGGTTGGAGGAACTGTGACCACTCCCACCCCACTGGTTTGATGGGAATTTGGCGATCCACGTTAACCAGTCCTGACCTGTGCTTTGTTCTACTGTTTGTTTGCTTGCTTGCTTTTTATCATTGTTGTTTATTTGTTTTGCTTTTTATTTAGGAAAGTGCATTGCACCTTCTAGGGAAATAGCTAATCTCTGGGTTTCACAGGTTAGAAGGAACTGGTAGTTACAAGGTAAGGTACCAGTAAATGCTCAGACTTGGGCTCTGACTCTTTCATGGCTATCCTAAACAGATGAACACAGTTTCTTAGAGTAGATTAAGTCTTTAAGCGGTTGTGGGTCATTTCATTCAAAATGTGGGGAACACACTGACAGTGTGGGTATGTGGAAATGGAAGTGATATTTCAAGAGAGCCACGTGACTGAAACGTAAGCATCAGACAGGGCTCAGTGAAGAGGAGTGTGGTGTTAGCGTGGCAAAATATAAGGAGGCCTGGAATGTGCTTACTGGAGTGAGGCCTGAAAATAAGGGTAAACAGAAGAAGCAGCAGAAAACCACACTCTAAGAGTTTAGTACAGTAACCAAACCTAGGGAGTAAAATGCTGATTTGATCACTTATGACAGGGCAACAATGAGATATTGATGCTTTTTCATCCTGAAAATCATTATCCACACAAATTAAATGGGATACGGCATAGTGTTAGTGCTTTTCCACTCTATCTGCAATTGCATTGTTGCTCTGCTTCTGTGAAGAGGAGGAGGGACAGCAGTCACTTTCACGCCACAGTTAAATGAATGATGCACTTCTGAAGACTGTAAAGGGCACTCAGATATTACTGTCATGGGCACTTGATGTAAGTACAGCCAGCAAGTGACACTTCACAGCTAAGGAAAGGCAGGCAAACTCATCAGAACCTGGAGACTGGCATTCATTTCCCATCAGTGTTAGTGTCCGTGAACGTGGTTGAAGGCACCACTCACCCACCTATAGGGTCCAGATTGGTTAGTGATTTTTTCTGCATCTCCAATTTAACTAGAGCAATTATCTGTTCTGTTGTTTGCTCTGTGTGAAGTCACCAGTCAACAGTTGCTCTGCATGTGATCCCATAGCCCTTAACATTGAGCTCTGTAGCACTTTTCTCTTGTATTTTTCCCTGTAGAAAGTAGAGACACACTTTCAACAAGGCAGTGATTTCTTTACCTGGTCCAGATAGTATCTGCTTTACAATCATTTGGACTACTTGTTGAGAATGCCAATTCTCATGTTTGGAATTGAAATGACTAAGGTAACACCACACTGTTCTGAGTCCATTTTATGTTTTCGTAGACAACTCTGTACTCCTTCTCCAGAGTGACATGTCTACCTTAGTAGCACTTGGAGATTTCCATGGCCTTGACCATGGTCCAGAAGAATTAACCAAATAAATCAGCATGCTATGTTGAAAATAGCTGCTATGCTCTGCCAGGAATGAATATAGCAAAATTACTCTGACCCTTTTCTAACTTGATGTAAATTGTGGTCTTTGTGAATTTTGCCTTTAATAGCCCTGTACACCTGAACTTGGGTACCAAGAGAAATTTCAGAGGTGCAAGCTGGCTCTTGGTCTGGTCATCAATTAAAAGAGACTTAAAACTTTTAATTAGCTTAATCAGTGTGGTTGTTAATGACTATCTCACATGAATCATTACAAAGTCAGAAATCAAAATATTTTTTGGGCAGGTCTTGGTCACCTGTATGGATGCTCTTGGGCGATGATGGAAGCTTCTACAGGCTTCTCTTTCTGTGCTGCAAAGAGGGGTTTAGAAGCCACCCAGCAGGCCTCATGTCAAGATGTTGTGTGTGGAGTTTGTGAAAGAGCTCTGTGCTCATCTTCTGTAGGCTTGGTTTTCACTCTGAAACAAACCCTGGGACATGCTCACTAAGAAAACCTAGATGTCCATCTCCACTCTGCAAGCGGATGGGTCAAAAAACAAAACTAGCCTGAAGCAAAGGAAAGAAAGGGGACCCTATGCTCACACCTGGCCCAGGTCATTGTCAGGTGCATGAGAATTCAGAGGCTCTGTCCAGCCAGTGTGACTAAAGGGAATTGGCTACAACACATCGGTTTCCATTGTCAGTCGCAGCATGTCCTTACAACCTCAACAGTGCCTTGGGATTCCAAAGCTTTGATTTATGTCAATTTACTCATATTTATTGTACTAAAAATGAAAAAATTAAAGACTTGGTTAAGTAAAGAAAACGAAACAAGGACTGGGTGGAATCTAACCATGGCTAATAGCCATCACAATGGGCTTCCTAGTACTGAAAAATTAATCAATCGACCAACTGATCAGTAGCATCCAAATCAGAAAAAAACTATTTCCATCTGTGGATCACCAGATTCTGTATCGTGAGGTACCTAAAGACTCTATAAAATATGGTTAGAAATAATAAATGAATTCAGTGATTTAGCTTACACAATGTAGAAATGAGACAAATAGTAACTAGGAAATTACTCTGTAGTATTTTATTATTTTTGTCATCTCTTAATTTCATGGTAGTAAATACTAGATGACTTTATTTTTTAATTTTTAAAATTTAATTAATTTATTCAGATTACATCTCAATTGTTATCCCATCACTTGTATCCTCCCATTCCTCCCTCCTTCCTGCTTTCACCCTATTCCCCTCCCCTAGGGCTATGACTGAGAGGGACCTACTCCCCAACTATATGGTCATAGGCTATCAAGTCTCATCTTGTTTGCCTACTTATTCTTTGTCTGAGTGCCACCAGGCTTCCCCACCAAGGGGAAGTGGTCAAATATGGGGCACCAGAGTTCATGTCAGAGTCAGTCCTCACTCTCCACATAACTGTGGAGAATGTCCTGCCCATTGGCTAGATCTGAGCAAGGGTTCAGTGTTTATTGCATACATTGTCCTTAGTTGGTTCAGTAGCCTGAGCAGACTCCCCTGAGTTCAGATCCACCCATCATGATGTTCTTCTTGTAGGTTTCTAGGACCCTCTGGATCCTTCTATTTCCCTATTACCTATATTTCTCTCACCTAGAGTCCCAACAGGATGTCCTCACATCTATTTCAATCTCCTTGTAAGTGAAGAATTTCATGAGACATGCCTTTTGGGCTAGTGTCCAATTATAAGTGAGTATATACCATGTGAGTCTCTGCTTCTGTGTTAACTCACTCAGTATGATCATTTCTAGTTCTTTCTATTTTTCCACTTTAAAGGACATATAACTACTACAACATGATTATGTTAAAGAATTAGGTGTATATATAGTAATCATTGCAATTCTTTATGTGTGGAAGAATCAGAAAATCAAAAATAGCAATATGCATGGATGAGACAGTCTGACAAGTTCAAGAGAGTTCAACTTCCTTGAACTAGGCTTGCTCATTGCATTTGATCCTTCAAAATGTATTAACTCCTAAGATTAAGATGGCATTCTGGCATCAGACACATTTCTTACTTCCCAAGATCTCACAATGTGGTTGGCTGGAAGGATGTGGAAGTAAAACCCAAGACGTTATATTACGCAATAATATTCATTCATGTATGCATTCAACCCATAAATACTGAGCTCTCCCTGTGCTGCAGATGTAGGCGCATGCTCCCTGTAGGCACATGAACAATGGCTGCTGTGCTTTCTACTTCTGTGACTTTGTAAATTGTGCTAAATCCCTTTATCTTTTTTATCAGTTACTTTGAGTTTAGAGATCAGGAAAATGATGTCATTTAATCAGTTTCAATGATAAGTGACATTTCATCAAGAATCAATTTTTTTTTCATTCTGTAAGGGAGAAAATGGTCTCAATGAAGGTTTACTCAGTCTAACAGGATTTGTCTCACTGTTATGGTCTAAGAGTCTTAGAAGAGGAGGATCATTTGCATTTCCAGTTGATCCTTGGAAAGGGCATAAAGGTGTTTTACTTGTTTGAATGGAGTTCAAAAGAATCTGCCTGACCATTGGCTAGATCTGGGTAGTGGAGAGTGGGATATGACTTTCTCACGTACTCTGGTGCCTCACATTTGACCATGTCCCCTGGAGGGGGAGACCTGGTGGCACTCAGAGGAAGGACAGCAGGTTACCAAGAAGAGACTTGATACCCTATGAGCATATACAGGGGGAGGTAATCCCCCTCAGTCACAGTCATAGGGGAGGGGAATAAGGGGAAAATGGGAGGGAGGGAAGAATGGGAGGATACAAGGGATGGGATAACCATTGAGATGTAACAAGAATAAATTAATAAAAAAAAGAAAGAAAGAAAGAAAAAAGAATCTGCCTGCTGTTCATTTAGAGAAGTGGTTTGCTACTGATTTTATTAATGAAGGGTAAAAGTTTTTCAGGTATGTGTAAATCATTTGAATGGCACAGAAAGAGTTAAGAGTGGCACAGGTAGAGAAGATGCCTGTGTATGATCATGAGCTGCCATTTCCTTGTAGAACACAACACCAGAAACTAGCATCATCCTGATGTATATAATTATTTCTATCAAGGTGTTCTGGTAGGAGAATAATGGTTATCTTTTCCTCTCAGGGAGAAGGATGAGTGTAAAGTACAGGAGTGGAAATTGGCTTGATAACTCAGAAGAGAAGAGGATTACCTTTCTCTGAAACACCGAGGGCTCACAGTCAAAAACCTGGGAGTTATCAGCCAGAATCCATCCAGAAATTATTCTGCTGAGTCTGGAGGAGCCTGAGCTTTATAGCCAGAGAGGCCATTTAATGGTGCTGCTTGTTGCAGATGAATGAAATCTCATTAAGTGATACCTTATGTGGGATGACTAATTTGTATATTTCATTGATAGATAATAATTATTTGCATTTAAGTGATGTTTTTGACCTTTGTATATACTCTGGAATTATCAGCGCAGGACAATTAATGTATTCATTAGCATATATAATATTTTTTGTACTGAGAATCTTTAATTGAACATGAGCTTTAAAAGTGCAGGAATCCTGTCATTTGTAGCAATGTGATGAGTGCAGATGACATCATACTTAGGAGATAAACTGATACAGAAAAGCAAACACCTTATCATCTCACTCATATATGAAATCCAAAAGTTCTCATACTCAGAAGGAAAGAGGAAAATAGCAGTTCCCACAGGCTGCGGCAGGAGAATGTGAAGGAAAGGAAAGGATGCAGTTAGATCAAAGTAGATCACAGAGCCTTAGGATTTGTGTGAGTGCTTGATCAGGAAATCAACTTCCCAGAAATGCTAGAGTTAAAGCATTATTTCCAAGGACCCTAGCACTATAAGAATAATGTGCTGGTTGGAAAGTTTGAAATGTGATTTATGAATTGAATCTGAGCTTAAATATTCGCTTTTAAAAACTGAGTAAAACAAAATAAACAGTAGGATCATCACTCAAAGTTGCAAGTCATATAAATGATAACAAAAGTTAGTGGTAAAAGGGGGAAATGGGACGTGTGTGTGTGTGTGTGTGTGTGTGTGTGTGTGTGTGTGTGTGTGTGTGAGAGAGAGAGAGAGAGAGAGAGAGAGAGAGAGAGAGAGAGAGAGAGAGAGAGAGATCTTGACCTGCTTAAGTTTAGAAAGCAAAAACAGAGTCTGTAAACTGTTGGGATTTATATATGATATTATTTCTGTCTTCTTAGCTGCCCAAATTCCATGGCCTCTGGGTATATTAACTAAAAGATTAAAGGCATAAATTACCATAAGTAATACAAAGCTTCCATGGACAATATAAAAGAAAAAATGTATTACCAAAAGAATGTAGTTCATGCTGGCCATATTAATTAGTACTATGAAGAAAATTACTATGTCTTTGGCATATATTTTTACAATAGAAGCAAATAAAATTTTGTGGGGAAGGGGCTTTAATTACTCATAGCCATTGCAATAACATGTATATTTTTCATCTCTCCACTTGTTTAATCTTGTGGGTAGTTGATATGCTTTCCTGGAATTTACTGAATCTGTACTGCACACATCACAGAGTACTGTGGTGCTCATTTTCTGTCAGGCAGTGTTAGCTCTGGAGGTTTGCTTGCATTCAGGGTTGAATGCCTCAGCAAAAGAGTGAATTCTTCCAACAGGCATTCTACGTCTAGCTGACTCTCATTAGGTGATGTCAGCAATCATTTGTCTTAGTGCCTAATACAATCTCTTTAAAAAACATGCATTCCAGAAATTTGTTAGACGTACCCTCACTTGGTTTCTCAATGCAATAATTTTTATAGAAAACACAAGTAAAGTGTTTCCTCATTATCTATCAATATTTTAGGTAGTGAAATGGTGTGACATTTTATGATTCTCCAAGGTGAGCACAGTTTTTACTACTCTTATGAAGTTAACTATTATTACTTTTATGATTCCAACTATAAATTAGTGTCTCAAGCCATGCCATTCATTTCTACTGGTTTCACCATTGCAACTATTTTTCTAAGGAAATAAGAAAACATGGGGACACATGTAAAAAATATTTCTGTATATGTCACTGTGAATTTTATTGATATGGATAAATAACATTTTTTACTTTTTTGTTGTATTTTTTATTAATTTATTCTTGTTACATCTCAGTGGTTATCCCATCTCTTGTATCCTCCCATTCTTCCCTCCCTTCCATTGCCCCTTATTCCCCTCCCCTATGACTGTTCCTGAGGGGGGATTACCTCCCCCTGTATATGCTCGTATTCTGGTGCCTCACATATGACCATGTCCCCTGGAGGGGGAGACCTGGTGACACTCAGAGGAAGGACAGCAGGTTACCAAGAAGAGACTGGATAAATAATATTTAAGACTACAAAATGAAAGAAATAATCTAACAACTTCTCTCTGAATTTCATTCCCATACTCCCTCAGCATGAGTCAGGAATGCTGGTTTATGGCCACACTGTACATAATAAAACTAGAATATATAAAAATAAAATTACATCACTGCTCAATTATTTTACTCAACAATTCACAAATAAAATAGTGTTCCCAAGCAATAGCATGGAATTGCCCAGTAATACTGTCAAGAACAATGTTGAAGTAGTTTAATTTTTTTTCAATAATTTTCATTGTCCTTTAATTAAACTCAGTGGGGTAGCAGAATTATAGTGTGTTGGATAAGCTGGAATAACTTTCTCTATACCTGAAACAGTTGTATAGGTTGGGCATCTCTAATACAAAGCTAAAGTACCAAATGCTCTCTATCTAGAATGTATTGAAAAAGTAGGAAATGTGATGTAATGTGATGTTACAGATAGAAAATTTTGTGCCTGGTCCCATGGGCACAAGAGATGCCATTAATTAGATACATACTTAGTTTAACTTTACCTTCTGTTTTTAAACATTTAAATTTTATTTTATAGTTGCCATATTGCTCACAAAAATCTTTGTTTTGAATGATAGGCTGATAGTTTTGTTGACGGATAATGGGAAGGAGGGAGGAATGGAGGATACAAGGGATGGGATAACCATTGAGATGTAACAAGAATAAATTAATAAAAAAAGAAAAGAAAAAAAAAGAGAGATTCTAGTAAATAATCCAGGCTAGCTAGCTAGCTAGAACTTAAACATATTTCTGCATAAATCTGATTGCTTATACTATATTAAAGTGACTGCTTCCAATACATTTCTTCTGTGTTCAAATGAGCTGCACAGTTATACTCAGCAATGACTTTCTTACTTTGAATGTTGTTGATGGATGTTAAAGTAGAGGGAAAATGAGCCTCCAGTTTCATTTAAGCAACTCCGTCTTTTATATAAAACGATCCAGCATGTTCTATACTTAGTACCTCGTTTTTGAGCTTCTAGGAGACATAGTTTGTAGATGAGTTTAATCTTCTGTTCAGTTCAGTTGTCTGTAGAGTGACATCAGCTACTCTCTATTCAAGGACTGCTCATTGCTTCTCCTATGACACAGAATATTCTAGGCACTGGCAAGAGGATAAGGAATGAGATATTTCTTCTGAGGTTCTCAGTATGCTATCATTATAGATTTGCAGTTGCAACATGTTTGCTGCCTTGATAGGCCATGGGACTGGTACTATAGCTATAGTTAGACCGGGCAAGGCACCTGATATACTCTTGAGGACAGAGAAGCAAGCATCTTCTAGCCAATGGTCAGAACATTCTCCACAGTAGAGTGGAGAGTGGGATATGACTTTCTCACGTACTCTGGTGCCTCATATTTGACCATGTCCCCTGGAGGGGGAGACCTGGTGGCACTCAGAGGAAGGATAGCAGGTTACCAAGAAGAGACTTGATACCCAATGAGCATATACAGGGGGAGAAAATCCCCCTCAAGAATAGTCATAGAGGAGGGGAATAAGGGGAAAATGGGAGGGAGGGAAGAATGGGAGGATACAAGGGATGGGATAACCATTGAGATGTAACAAGAATAAATTAATAAAAAGAAAAAAGAAAAAAATTCTTTATTTGGTAAAGTTCTGGGCAGTCAATGGATCAAGCTGAGTATGCAATGGGTGGCATATTCCATTATAAAAGAGAACCAAGGGCCCACAATTTCAAATATTTCCTAAGATATAATTTTTGTGATTCCCTTTCAGCATGAAAATGCCTCACAAGCATTTAAATACCTGTTTATTAATATTCTCAAAATTTGACATCCGTGACATGTTAGGACTGTTGTATTTTCAGTGTCAGTGAATTATTTTCTTTTAAAAATTTGGATGTAGAAATGTGAATAAAGAGAATTTATGTATGAAGAACAAAGTGAAATAATAGTTTGAAGTAGTTCATCCAATTTCACCAGTTCAGACCAGGCTGACTAGACCACACTGCTAACATTCATATGTAAGGGAGATAAACCTCATAGTATTATTATGTAAGAAAGGCTATAGGCTTTGATCTTTTAAGCCTACTTTATCTGTGGATTTTTAATACCTCTACTTCCCTTCCAACCCACCTACTCTAGATAGGAGAAAAAGGGACAGGAGAAGTACGCCTTTTAGATTCAGTTTCTTGGGGGTAATTCTACTCTTTGTCTTCAGGATTCCGGCAGACCCATTAAACAACAAACCAGCAATTCTGAAAAGGGACCGTAACCACAGCAGCTGTAACTTCAGAACCTCAAAGCATTGTCTGGAGTGTTTCTCCCTAGAAGGTCTCTAACTGGGAGTGATGAGCAGCCAAGTGATGTGAAGCAAAGCGAAAGTGATTGATCTTTTTATTTGGACTATTTATACTATCCAAAGTCTGTACAGAATGGGTTTTTAACTGGTAAAGATTATATCCGCACAATAGGCACTTCCACTTTTTTTATTAATTGACTTATTCATTTTACACCCCAGTCATAGGCCCCTCCCTCCTCTCCTCCCAGTCTCACCTTCCCTTCCTCCTCCCTGTCCCCTGTTCCTCAGAAAAGGATAGCCCCCACCCTCCTGCCCCAGCTCATCAAGTTGCATCACGACTGAGTTGGTCCTCTTCCCTTGTGACCTGGTAAGTCAGTCCTGTTAAGGGGAAATGATAATAAAATCAGATAACAGAGTCGATTTCGGAGATGTCCCCCACTCCCCTTACCAGTGGACCCACAGGAAACCTGATCTGCCCATCAGCTACATCTATGTAAAGGACATAGGTCCAGGCCTTGTATGGTCCTTGATTGGTGTCTCAGACTCAACAGGCCCTTCTGGCACTTGGCTAGTTGGCTGCATTGGTCTTCTTGTGGAGGTCTTGTCACATCTAGGTCCCTTCCTTCATTCCTGCACTTTTGCACTAGACTCCCTTTGCTTTGTCCAATGTCTGGCTGTGAGTCTCAGCATCTGCTTTGAATTTCTGCTGGGTAGAGCCTCTCAGAGGAAAACTTTGATAGGCCCCTGAGCAGAAGCCAACCCAAGGCACTATTAATGAGGCAGTTCCCTTTCTAGGGGACAAACACCACGTGTCCTCTCACAAGTCTGTTTCCATCCCACAAAACAGAAGCATGTTTATATTCATTTCAAAAGACACATCAGTCTTGCTGTCCATTCTATTAACCTTTCATGCATTGTAAAAATTTTCACACTGAATTTTTAAAGTCATAGTTATTTGTTTACATAAGTATGTAGCTACTCAACATAATGAGTAATTTTTAAAATATATGTCTAGCAAAGTAACCTTTAGTTGTGTGTTCAATATGTGTATATATAATCTATAAAATTGTATAGGCCATAAAATGAACTTTAGCAGAGTAAGTTACAGGAGTTAGAGTTAATATAAATACATGCATTACTATGAGGCTGAAATTCTGGATCTGGAGATTTAATTTTTTTTTTTTTTTTTTTTTTTTTTTTTTTTTTTTTTTTTTTTGGTTTTTCGAGACCGGGTTTCTCTGTGTAGCCTTGGCTGTCCTGGACTCCCTTTGTAGACCAGGCTGACCTCGAACTCACAGCGATCCGCCCGCCTCTGCCTCCCGAGTGCTGGGATTAAAGGCGTGCGCCACCACGCCCGGCTGGATCTGGAGATTTAAAGCACTTGCTGTTTTTTCACAGAACCTGAGTTCAGTTTCAAGCACCAATATTAGGTAGCTCACAACTGTCTGTAACCTCAGTTCCAGGGGGGGAGGGGTTAGCCAAACCATTTGACCTTTGTGGGCACTTGTGTTCACATGCACATCCCTCGACAATAATTTCAAAAGTAACACTAAATCTATAAGAAATGTCCTAATCACAGTTCTATTGCTGTGTAAAGTGTATATGACCAAGGCAACTCTTATAAAAGAAGTAATTTAGTTGGGGGCTTGATACAGTTTTAGAGGCTTACATCTGTTAGCATCGTGCTAGGGAACATGGCAGCATGCAGGTAGACATGGTGGTAGAAAAGTAACTGAGAGTTCTACATTGTAATACACACATGAGAGAAAGAGAGAGAGAGACTTGTCCTGATGTGGGCTTTTGAAATTTCAAAGCCCACCACCAGTGACACACTTCCTCCAAAAAAACAAAAACAAAAACAAAAACAAACAAACAAAAAACCATACCTACTAATCCTTCTCAGATAGTGCCACTCCTTGATGACTAAGCATTCAAATATATGAAGCTATGAAGGCCATTCTTATTCAAAGCACCATGAGAAATAGAAAAAATATAAATTTTAAAAAAGACTTCAAGGATTATTATTTAAGGAAAGAGGAAGCCAAGAAAAGTCATGTGCAAAAGCAGCTTTTTATTTAACTAATTTATTCAGATAACATCTCAATTGTTATCCCCTCACTTGTATTTTCCCATTCCCCCTCCCTCCTTCTTTTACCTTATTCCTTTCCCCTAGGTCTGTGACAGAAGGGGACCTCCTCCCCCACCATATGATCTCAGCCTATCAGGTCTCATCCTGGTAGCCTGCTTTCGCTTCCTGTGAGTGCCACAGGCCTCCCCACAAAGGAGAGGTGGTCAGATAAGGTGCATCAGAGTTCATATCTGAGTCAGTGCTACTCTCGGCTTCTAGGTTTACTGCATGTAGCATTCTTGCTTGGTACAGTAGTTTGAGCTTAGGTCCAGATGCGCCAGCCTTAATGGTCTTCTTGTAGTTTTCTATGACACTTTGGATCCTTCTATTTCCCCATTGTCCCATAGCTCTCTCACCTGGAGTCCCAACAGGATGTCCCAGCATCTATCCCAATCTCCTGCTAAGTGAAGACTTTCAGGGACATCCCTGTTGTGCTAGTGTACAATTGTGAGAGAATTATACCATGTGTATCTTTCTGGGTCTGGGTTAACTCACTGAGGATGATCATTTCTAGTTCTATCCATTTGCCTGCAAACTTCAAGATTTCTTTGTTTTCCATAGTGTAAATGTACCACAGTTTCTTTATCTGTTCTTTGACTGAGGGATGTTTAGGTTATTTCCAGGCTATTATGAATAAGGCTGCTATGAACATACTTGAGCATATGTCCTTGTGTGGTAAAGCATCTTTTGGGTGTACTCCAATGAGTGGAATAGCTGAGTCTTAAGGTAGCCCTATTCCCAGTTTTCTGAGAAAGTGCCAGAATAATTTCCAAAGTGGTTGTACAAGTTTGCACTCCTACCAGCAATGAAGGAGTATTCCCCTTTCTCCACAGCCTCACCAGCATGTGCTGTCACTTGAGTCTTTGGTCTTAGCTATTGTTATGGTGTAAGATGGAATCTTAGAGTCATTTTTATTTGCATTTCTCTGATGACTAAGGACATTGAGCATTTCTTTAAGTGTTTCTCAGCCATTCAATATTCCTCTGTTGAAAATTCTTTGTTTAATTCTGAACCTCATTTTGTAATTGGGTTATTTGGTTTGGTGGTGTTTAATTTCTTGAGTTCTTTATATATTTTGAATATTAGTCCTTTGTCAGAAACAGGGTTGGTGAAGATCTTTTTACAGTCTGTAGGCTGTTTCTTTGTTCTGTGGACAGTGTCTTTTGCCTTAGAGAAGCTTCACAACCTCATGAGGTCCCATTTATTAATTGTTGACCTTAGAGTCTGGGCTGTTGGTGTTCTGATCAGGAAGTTGTCTCGTATGCCAATGAGTTCCAGGCTCTTCCCCACTTTTTCTTCTAATAGATTTAGTGTCTCTGGTTTTATGTTGAGGTCTTTAATCTACTTGGACTTGAGTTTTGTGCATGGTGATAAATATGGATCCACCTGCATTTTTCTAAATATAGATATCAAGTTAGACCAGCACTATTTGTCAAAGATCCCATCCTTTTTCCATTGAATAGATTTGGCTTCTTTGTCAAGTATCAAGCTTCCATAGGTGTGTGGAAATATTTCTGGGTCTTTGATTCAATTCCATTGATCAGCCAGCCTATTGCTATGCCAGTACCATGCTGTTGTAATTATTGTTGCTCTACAGTACACTTTGAGATCAAGTATGGAGATACCTCCAGAGGATCTGTTATTGTACAGGATTGCTTTAGGCATTCTGGGTTTTTTTGTTTTTTCATATAAAGGTGATAATTGATCTTTCAATGTCTTTAAAAATTGTGTAGGTATTTTGATAGGGATTGCATTGAATCTGTAGATTGCTTTTGGTAAGATGGCCACTTTTATTATGTTAATTCTCTCGATCCATGAACAAGGGAGATCTTTCCATCATCTGATGTCATCTTGAATATCCTTCTTCAGCGATTTGAAGTTTTTTTTTCAAACAAGTCTTTCATTTGCTTGGTTAGAGTTACTCCTAGATACTTTATATTACTTGTGGCTATCTTGAAGGATGTAGTTTCCCAAATTTGTTTCTCAGCATGATTGTTATTGGCACAAAAGAAGGCTATTGACTTTTTTTTGAGTAAATTTTGTATCCAGTCACTTTGCTGAAGGTGTTTATTGGCTGTAGGAGTTCTCTGGTGGAATTTAGGGGCCACTAACGTACACTATCATTTCATCTGCAAATAAGGATATTTTGACTTCCTCCTTTTCCATTTGGATCCCCTTCATCTCCTTGTGTTGTTTTATTGCTCTAGCTAGAACTTCAAGAACTATATTGAAGAAATATGGAGAAAGTAGGCAACCTTGGCTGGTCCCTGATTTTAGAGAAATTTCCTTAAGTATCTCTCCATTTAATTTGATGTTGGCTATTGGCTTGCTTTATATAGCCTATATTATGTTTATGTATGTGCCTTGTATCTCTGATCTCTCCAAAACTTTAAACATGAACGGGTGTTGGATTTTGTCAAATGCTTTTTCAGCATCTAAGGAGATGATCATGTGGTTTTTTTTCTTTCAGTTTGTTTTTATGGTGGATTACATTGATATATTTCTGTGTATTGAACCATCCCTGCATGCCTGGAATGAAACCTACGTGGTCATGGGGAATGATATCTTTGATGTGTTCTTGAATTCAGTTTTCAAGTATTTTATTGAGTATTTTTGCATCAATGTTCATTAGAGAAATTGGTCTGAAATTATCTTTCTTTGTTGAGTCTTTGTGAGGTTTAGCTATCAATGTGACTGTTGCCTCATAGAATGAGTTTGGTAATATTCTATCCATTTCTATTTTGTGGAGCAGCTTGAAGAGTATTGATATTAGCTCTTCTTTGAAGATCTGGTAGAATTCTGCACTGAAATCATGTGTTCTTAGGCTTTTTTTTTTTTTTTGGTTGGGAGACTTCTAATGACTGCTTCTATTTCTGTAGGAGAAATAAGACTATTCAATTTGTTTATCTGACCTTTATTCAACTTTGGCAAGTGGAATTGATCAAGAAAATTGTCCATTTCCCTTATATTTTCAAATTTTGTGGCATATAAACCTTTGAAGTAAGACCTAATGATTCTTTGTATTTCTTTTTTTAAGATTTATTTTTATTTATTGTTTATATAGTATTCTGTCTACATGTATGCCTGCATACCAGAAGAGGACACCAGATCTCATTATAGATGGTTATGAGCCACTATATGGTTGCTGGGAATTGAACTTGGGACCTTTGGAAGAACAGATGAAACTCTTAACCTTTGAGCCATCTCTCCAGCCACTGACTATTTATATTTCTTGAGTGTCTATTGTTATGTCTCCCTTTTCATTTCTGATTTTGTTGATTTGGGTAGTCTATCTCTGCTTTTTAGTTAGTTTCTCTATCTTGTTGATTTTCTCAAAAATCAGCTCCTAGTTTTGTTGATTCTTTGAATTACTCTTTTTGTTTCTAACTTATTTGTTTCAGCCCCGAGTTTGATTATTTCCAGCCATCTACTGCTCTTGGGTTGTTTCTGCTTCTTTTTTCCTGGGGCTTCAAAATGTGTTGTTAAGTTGCCTCTATGAGATGTTTCCAATTTCTTTATGAAGGCACTTAGTGCTATGCATTTTCCTCTTAGCACTACTGCTTTCAATGTGTCCCGTAAATTTGGGTGTGTTGGGTGTACATTTTCATTAAATTTTAGGAAGTCCTTAATTTCTTTATTTCCTCCCTGACTCAGTTGTCATTAAGTAGGGAGTTGTTTAGTTTCCATGTGTGTGTAGGATTTTTGTTATTTCTGTTGTTGTTGAAGTACAGCTTTAGTCCACGGTGATCTGATAGGATGCAAGGTATCATTTCAATCTTCTTGTATCTGTTAGGGCTTGTTTTGTGACCTACTATGATCAATTTTGGAGAAGGTTCCATGAAGTGTTGAGAAGAAGGTATAACCTTTTGTGTTTGGGTAAAAAGTTCTGTAGATATCTGTTAGATCCATTTGATTCATGACATCTTTTAGTGTCCTTATTTCTCAGTTTAGTTTCTGTTTCATTGACCAATCCTTTGATGAAAGTAGGATGTTGAAATCTTCTACTATTAATGTGTGGGGATCAATGTGTGGTTTAAGCTTTGTTACCATTTTTTTTACAAATGTGGGTGTCCTTGTATTGGGGGGATAGATGTTCAGAATTGTGATATCATGTTGATTGAATTTACCTTTGATGAATATCAAGTGTCCTTCCTCATCTCTTTTTATTAATTTTGGTTGAAAGACTATTTTATTAGATATTAAAATGGTTATACCAGTTTGCTTCTTGTGTCCATTTACTTGGAATACCTTGTTCCAGCTTTTTACCCTGAGGTAATGCATATCCTTGTGGCTGAGATGTGTGTCTTGAATGTAGAAGAATATTGGGTCTTGTTTATGCATCTGTTCAGTTAATCTGTGTCTTTTTATTGGAAAATTTAGACCATTGATGTTGGAAGATATTAATGACCAGTGATTGCTAAGTCCCTTGATTTTGATGTTGGTTGCTGTAGAGTGGTTGTGTGGTTCTGTTTTGTAACAGTGAAGTTACCTATTTCCTTGTTATTTTGGTTGTAGTTTATAAATTTGGGTTGAAATTTTCCTTCTAGTAACTCTGTAGGGCTGGATTTGTGGCTAGGTACTGTTTGAATTTGTTTTTGTCATGGAGTATCTTGTTTTCTCCATCAATGGTTATTGAAAGTTTTGCTGGGTATAGTAGTCTGGACTGGCATCTGTGGTCTCTTAGTGTTTTCAAGACCTCTGCTCAGACCCTTCTGGATTTTATGGTCTCTGCTGAGAAATCTGGTGTAATTCTGATAGATTTTCCATTATATGTTATTTGCCTTTTTTCCTTGCCACTTTTAATATTTTTCTTTATTCTATTCATTTGGTATTTTGTTTATTATGTGACAGGAGGCCTTTCTTTTCTGATATATTATATTTGGTGTTCTGTAAGCCTCTTATATGATTATATGCACCTCTTTCTTGACGTTGGGGAAATTTTCTTCTATGATTTTGTTGAAAATATTTTCTGGGCCTTGGAACCAGGTTTCTTCTCTGTCCTCAATTCCTATTATCTTCATCTTTCATCTTTTCATGGTGTCCTTGATTTCTTGGATGTTTTGTTTCAGGAATTTTTCACATTTAACTTTTTTTTGATGGATGCATCATGTGCTTTAACTGTGTCTTCTACTCCCTAGATTCTTTCCTCCAACTATTGAATTATGTTAGAGAAGCTTACCTCTGCATATCCTGCTTTCTTCTCTAAGTTCACTCTTTTTGGCTTTCTTCTGTCTGTGCCTTTATCATTGTTTCCATTTTCATGTTCAGATCTTGAACTGTTTTATTGATTTTCTTCATCTGATTGTTTGTATTTCCTGAATCTTCCAGTGATATCTTCATTTCCTCTCTATAGGTCTCTTTAATGTCTTTAATCTGTTTGGCTGCATCTTCTTGCATTTGTTTATGGATTTTATTGATTTCCTCCGTTATCATCTTCACTATTAAGGATTTGAGGTCATTTTCTTGTGTTTCAGTTGTGTTTGAGTTTCCAGGGTTGAATTCTTTGGGATAACTGGGTTCTGAAGAAGCCATATCGTTTTGGTTTGTCTTGTTTGCATTTTTTATGCTGGCTTAGTCATCTTGCTGTCTATGGCATTGGGAAGTAGTTTCTGGCGTCCTTAACTGGTCATTGAGAGCAGTTCATTGATGAGTGTCTATAGGTTGATAACCCTCACCTGTGGGGATCAGGGAGCCCTTCCCTGGTTCAGGCAGGTGACCTGATTTCAGTTCCAGGGGACTTTGCTCTGCACCCTGGGCTCCCCCCTGGGTCAGAAGCGGCCAGTGTGCGTGCTCTGCAGTCCGAGGATCAGTTTGAGGTAGTGTAGGTATAGCCAGTTAACCTGTCTTTGGCTGGGCTTTGAAAACTCTGCCCTTAGGCACTGGGGCTTTGGGGAGTTCCAGCGCTCTAGAGCAGACTGAGTCTAGGCCCCCAATGCTGCATGTTCTGAGAAAGCAGAGACAGGCTGTGAGGAATGCTGACTCACTCGGAAGCACTATGGACAGATCTCCAGGGGTGGCTTCTTTATAGAACTGTTCTGTACACATAGAGTCTAGCTCAGTTGGCCCAGTCATTTCCTAGCATACATGAAACCTGGACTTGATTCTCAGCACTGCGCAGCAGCAGGTTTGGTGGTGTGCTATTATAATCCTCTCACTCTGGAGCAGAGGCAGGAGAATCAGGAGTTTATGTTCACCACTGGATCCACAGTGAGTCTGAGGTCAGCTTGGAATACATAAGGTTCTGTCTCCTAAATATAAAACAACAGCAACCACACATAAGTATACATACATACATACATACATACATACATACATACATACATACAAACATACACACACATACAGACACATGTAGATTCTGGACTCAGGCAGTTGGGATTCTAACTCTTAGTAGTCATATAACTTTAGGTTCCTTAACATCTAAATTCCTTATTTAAGAAGGTACTATACATATACACACACACACATGTGTGCACATACTTAACATTCAGTATGTATTTAACACAACACCGTATTACTGTAATATTTAATTTATACTATTCCAATTTTGTACGTATTTATGGTTTTCTAAGCAGAGCTCTGAAGACTGAATTGCATTTTATCTGTGTTAGCTATAGTTAAAGAAGAGTTTCTCTCATTGTAGGGGGTCTGAGCTTGCTGAAGTGCTGAGAGGAGGTAGTAACATGAGGGACAGGAACACAAATGATAGGACACGTTGATTTCTCATTTTCCCTGTGTCTTTCTTCCCCGAACAGCAGGTATTTTCAAGATATCTCACTTAACACAGTCGTCTCCTTACCCAGCTCTCTAGTGCACACTTCAAGACCTGTGCTACCAAGACCCTTAGTGTTCATGCCTAGACCTATGCTATACTATGGCCGTTGCTACACCTTTGCTGCATAAGATCACATATCTCCTTTTAAATGTAGACCCATGAATCCACCTGAAAAGGAAGTTTGCCTCTCAACCCCTTTCTAATTTCAATAAATGACATCTATGATGATAACTATTTATTGCTAACTTGACTGTATTTAAAACTACCTTGGTAACATAATGTTTGAGTGTGTCTGTGAAGGCATTTCCTGAAACACTTAATTTAAGAGGGGAAACCCACCATGAATGTCAGCTCTATCATAGAGTGAAGAAGGACCTTAGACTGTAAATAAAAGAGGATGCAGATAGATCTCTAATACGATTATCTTTCTGCTTCTTGACTGTAAATAGAAAGGGACAGATTCCTTAAGCACCCTCATGCCTTCCCCTCTATAACGGAGTTTATCTCACTGCCTATGCTTTGCTGTTCTGGGACTTTCTCTCTGTACCAGACTAGCTTCCAATCCAGAGATGCACCTCCTTCTGCCTGTCTAGTGCTGGGATTAAAGACATGCACAATCATGCCTGGCTAGAACTTTTCTTTAATTCCTTTTCATATGTTGGGAGCCTCCTGGCTGGGTTCTTGCCCTAAGGTCACCACACCCTTTATTCCTGTTTAGTGTCATCTCCTTGAGTACAGGAGTTAGCTCCATCATACTTCCTTCTGCCAATGTCATTAATACCAAAACTCTGTAATTTAGCCTCAGGCAAACTTTTCAGACAAAGGCAAAAGGCAGCTGTCTTTGTCAAAATATCATAAGAAAGGTCTCTAGGCCATATACACATATTCTTCCCCTCTGAAGCTTCTAAAGCTGGGTCCCCACAGTTCAAATCACCCTCAGCGCTGTCTTCCATGATGTTATTAGGATGGCCCATTAAGCCTCCTTAAAGTATTTAATTGCTTCCTAATCCAAAGTCCAGAATCCCACCTTCCACCAACATATAACATGGTCAGGCCTATCACAGCAGTACTCCAGTCTCTGCTACAAACTTAGTAAATATTTGTGATTTTGTAACCAAAGTCTTTGCTACAGCTACTTGACTGTCATTGTATCACCAAAACCACAGCATTAGGTAATACAGAAGAGAGCATGGTCATAGAGCCATAAAACTTCACCAATATTTGAACTTTAATTTCATAAAATGTTGTTTTGCCATGACATATTCTTCTCCTTCTCCCCAGGCCCACAACAATATGAAATATTAAAGGTATTCTCAACTCAAATGTTACAGGAATCATGAGCCATAAAGGTCTTCTGACCTTTATGCTGTATCATTCTAAAAGTCCTGAACATGAAGATCTGGGGGCGTTTTTCTTGGCCTGATGTGTTCCTGCTTTTTGCACTAAGAGAATTCTGTTAAGTGATGCTGAAGGAAAAATGACACTCAGTGTTTCTGCCAAGGCATCCATAGTTACTGTCTCTCTACTGAGGTGCAGATCTTTTCTTTTGTATGCTTTGTCCTCTTCCTACCCCTGGTGTACCACAACTGCTTGCTTACTTTTCCATCTCTTTCATGCTTCACGGATTATTTTTATCTTTTTTTTTTTAACCTTTCCAATTCTAGAATAAATAACTACTGAACACCCTTGTTCTTAAAGGACAATCGTGGAAAATCACAGCATGAAGAGAAGGCCACCTTTAAAGGTGATTACCCCATGAGCTGCTCAAGCTCAGGATGTCGGGTGAGGCTTTCTGATTTCCCAACTAAAACTGAAGGGTATCTCCTGGAATTGGCTGATACCATGTGCCTGAACCCATTCTGAAGATATTCAAGTATATGTTTGTCTAGGACTTTTTACAAAAGTATTAAATAGGTCAGGGCTTTGTTTGTCTACTACAGGGCACTGCAAGATATTCAAACCAAAACCTACTACTTCCCCACAAAATGTAGGATATTATGATAACATTGAGGCAAGAGAAGGTAGATTTACACTGAGACACTCATCTCTTGAAGAAATTACCTTATGAGACTAATAGGAAAATCTAAGAACAAATGGCTAATTAAAAAAAAATATTCAATGGGTTGAGTTATTCCCAAACATAGCTAAAGTGACTTTTGTTCATAACAATTAACTAATGAGAGTTTTGGGTAGGTGATGATAAGAATGGAATCAACTCTCAAAATAATCTAACGAGCTCTACAGTAACAGTGTTAGACAACATGACAGAAATGTTCAATTTTATTTTAACTACAGAAACTGATAAAATATATCAGAAAGTTCATCTTTATGTAACTCTTAATAGTGTACACCTCAGTTTGTTATTGATTGTTCTAGTTATGGATAAGTAATACTGCAATATATATAAACTAAACTATTTTTCTTATGTTAATATTGTAAAGATGAACACATTGGTCACATTCTCAAAACTTTTTGTTTTTTACTTTCTGGTTTTTCAAGACAGGGTTTCTTTGTGTACCCCTGACTGTCCTGGACTTGCTTTGTAGACCAGGGTGACCTCAAACTTACAGAGATCTGCCTGCCTCTGCCTCCCAACTGCTGGGATTAAAGACATCTGGCACCACACCTGGTTCCCTCAAAATTATTATATTTATAGTATATGTATAAATGAGTGCTTTGGATAAGAATGAGGCATTTAAATAAGATATAAAATTGTTTTGACTGGTCTTTGAAATAGGATAGACTAAATTGGACATTTGCAGTCATTTAAATTACATGGAAAACTCTTCAGAAACTTAAATTTTATTAAATTCCACAAATGGAACTTTATGATTAACCTTTTCTAACATTTCATAATTTTTGTAAAATCTCACAGCCAATTTTGTTTTTTTTTTTAATTTTTTTAATTTTTTCTCCTTTATTAATTTATTCTTGTTACATCTCAATGGTTATCCCATCCCTTGTATCCTCCCTCACAGCCAATTTTGAAACTCATGTAGCAAACAGAAATAAGCAAAAAAAGCACAACTGTTTTGTGCTAGGGTTAAAATTTCATAAAGGCAATTTAGAAATACAATCTCTCCCATAACAAATAGAGCTTTAAAAAATTCATGGAGGGTAGAAGGGTCCTCAGATTTTCTGTGTGCCTTTCTAATGGAGATGTTTCTTGACATAATTTTGGATATAATAAGTGTAATTATATATGTTATTTTACAACCTATCAGACAGATAATCACATAAAATTTGTTTACAAAATTGTGCTGGTATTCAGATATACCTGTTATACTGGTAAGCAGATGGCTATGGTTAAATCAATTTCCAAGTGATGAAACTGTTTATAGATATATAAAACATATGAGATGGCATTTCATTAATCATTTGTATATACATGACTATAAATTTTTCTCATTATCATTTTTCTTTTCCTCAAAATTTTACTTGAGATTTTTAAAAAGTTAATTAATCTTCTACCTAGAGGTGATGTTAAGGTCGCCATGACTCCATTTATGTGACTATTAAGCTAATATTGCCTCATTTTCAGAGCTAACATAAAATGCGTGTCTTTTTATCATAAGCTCATTGGCTCCAGCTGTTCTCTCATGTTCCTCTCTTCCCCATTGAGTGTTTAATGCAGTAAGTAGACTCATCATCTGAATACTGGGCAGCATCAGGAAGGAATGGAAGTCTATCTCCCAATCTTTGACCATAGCTATGGCACTCAGGAATTCAACATGTGATGTGCTGCTGTAAATACACTTATCACTAATAGAAGATGAGAAAAAGCAACATTTTTCAATATCTGCACCATACCTCTATTTAACTCTAAAGCAGATAGCTGGTTGCAGAGCACATTAACACGTTTGCTTGCACTTCAGGGGCCAAGCTGAGTCTCATAAAATATAGTCAACATCTTCACACAGAATTATAGTTATTATTGAAATTGTAGATTTGAATTTCCCTAAATTAAATATGTGTACAGCATGAGCTTATACAACTTATGACTAATGCAAATAAATATTTATTGAATGATTCAGTATACATTATACTTTTTCAGAATTTATTTTTCATTCTAAACAAATTTTTATAATAGCTACTGATGCTCTTAACTTCCAATTTTTATGACTCTGTAGGAGTTACAAGCCCGTTGAGTTTATTAAGGAAGTTATGGCTCATAGGAGAAACATGACTCATTGTTTTATGGGCAGAAGATGAATGAATCAAAACATATACTTCTGGGAAATGTCAAGGAAAAACAGGGGGAACCTTTTCCTCCCTGGTGTAAACAACAACTCTCTAAATGAATCCTACCACAAGGACAGCATTGGACTCCGTGATGAAGTCGACGGAATGCCTTCCCTAAGCACCTGCTTTCTCAGCTATAACTTTGGATTTCCTATATGATCATGCACTCTTATTTCACCATCCCAAGGGAAAATATATGGGCTTAAGAACAAAAAAAAATCATTGCTTCCCTATAGATGCCATCAAGGCTCTATTCATAAGGAATTTCACTCTTTTGTAAGGATTAATCTCCCATTTGAAGTCATCACACACCAAGGAGGATTTTCAAATAGAGAAGACTATTTTTGAGAGAAAGAGAAAATAAGAATTTTAAAGTTATCTTTGCCTTCAGACACATTTCCCTGTTTTTGATAAACAGAGAAATAAACCTCAAAAAATCCAGCATGAAAATAATTTACAACAAAATGAAACTATTTCTGTGTGGCACAAATGAGAAAACTCAGAGAAGGCAAAAGAAATCTCATCATTTGTTGAGATTTTCTTTCAGACATTGATTTCTGCTTAGGGAGATATATCTGCCATATTTCAATATTTTTACTTGAGTTCCATGAAACTGATTTCCATAAAAATAAAAATTTCATCCACATAACTGGAGAAACAGAAATATACCCACAATAAATGTCATTCTCCTAATTTTTCAGTGTTATTTATTTTTAATGGGTAATATATATGTAAAAACACATAAAAATACTGTATGAATCATAAAATTGTTTTTATAAATTGCACTGGGATGTACAATATAAATTTCCTTTAGTATATAAAAATATTGTTTGAGAAAACTAGGTAAAAATCATTACTGAACAAATTGTAGAATTAATTATCTTTCAGTCATAATAGTTTGTAAGTTATATGACAATTTGTAAAGGGTTTTGTCATATTTTTGTTATTGTGGTATTAGAAATATCTTCCTTAAATGTACATCTGTACAGTATAACTTACTCACATGGCCTGGACAAAAGATACAGAGGGAGAGCCGGGGAGAGATGTTTAAATGATGTCTAAGGAGACACCCTGCATAATTTCAAAAGGTGACTAATTCATGCCACACGAGCGATTACATCAGTAAAACCGGGTATGTTTCAGACTGAAACATGTTCATTGTACTTGCCACTGTGGGGCAGGGCAGAGTGGGAGTTTACACAGAGAGACGATGCAGTCAGAAGGAGATCTTCAAACTTAAGCGTTAGAACCATTTGAAGACACAATCGTCTTTGTGTTCTTCAGGCCATGTACATGATTTTGAAATCTTTATTCAACTTCAGTGTGCCTCAAAACAGTAGGTGCCTTTTCCTGAAAAGCCTGAGTCACTCTGTTGTGGACAATGGATGTAGGGGATGGTGAGTGTTGGCTGTTCTGTCAAGAAGCCTATGGGAGATTGAAGGACTTGTATCCACCCATGCAGCTAGCTGAAGGATGTCATAAATGAGTGTACAGTATAATCACACAGCACTCAGAAGGTATCAATATTTGGAGTTTCATGCTGTCTAGAGATTCTTTACCTATATCTTTTTATTTATAACTGAGGTCTCAAAATCAGATAAGGAATAACAGTAACTAACAATTAAAGCACAAAAGTGTAAATAGGGGCTGGAGAGGTGGTGAAGGACATGAAATGCTCTGGCAGGGGACCTAGGTTTGGTTTTCAGCACATAAATCAGAGCTCACAGCCTCCTGTAACTGAGGATCCTATGCCCCCTTCTGGCTTGTGTGGGTATTGCATGCATGTGATACAATTACTTACATAAAGGTATCAAAGATGCGCTTCGAGATCAGCTGGGGAAATTGAGGCAGAACATAGGTCCAGTGGCTGGCTGGTGACCCTGCAGACTTTTTAGAGGGCAATTTTCCAGGCTGGAAATGATTGTTACCAGCACGGCTTCCACTGATAGTGGTAAAACTGAAGGGCCAGAATTAAATTGCTGGCATCAGCTGGTGCCGAGAGCTACTTGGGGTGGGAGCTTACACCTGTTATGTAAGTGTGTGCTAAGGCTGTTGGCTCTAGTTTAAGATTTACCCTGGTAGTGGCAAAGCATCTAATAAAGAAAGGAACGGAGAGAAAACACACACACACACACACACACACACACACACACACACACACTATTTGATGATGAAATAAGACAGAATTCAGCAGGTCGGTTTCAACCAGCTTCTTCTACAAGCTCATCTAACTTTACTCATACACATACATACATACATACATACATACACACATGCATACATACATACATACATACACATATTCACATATTCACATATTAGGTGGATGGACACAGATTCCGAAAACTTTATACACATACATATACACATACAGACATCTTGGTGAATGGAACAATCTCCAAAGAGTGATTTCCAATAGCCTGCTACTGTACATATACACATATGTACATATATACATTTGATGGATGGAACAAACTCCGAAGAGTGTGCTCCAGCCCATATTTTTATTCTTTGTCCAACAGCTTATATATCCTAGCAAAATATTTCAAGCAGTACAAAATTCACAATGTGGCTATATTTTATTTTTGTGTACATGAATGATTACAATGAGTATATGTAGATAAACATGTACCCTCACATGATCAAATGTCTTATGTATTAGGGGTGAGAAATAAACACGAAGAACAAGTTATTTCCAAGAACCCGTATAAGTTTGTAACTAAGCAACTTGTTTATATTAACTGAGTATGAAAAAGCAAGGTAATTTCTCAGACAGCTTTTCTTTACCAGCATACTGCAACTTGTGGTTACAAAAAAAAAAAAGAACCAATTCTATTAAAAAGTAATCTGTAGGCTTAGATCTTCTACATTTACATTATTTACAGTTCTTAAACACTTCACCATCACTTCTAATCCACCAACAGGAGGAAGGGGAGAAAGAATGTTAATAGGAAAATGGGTTGTAGGCTTGTTTAGATGTAGTTCCTTGAGCCAGTACCACTCTGCCTTGTCAAGATGCCAGCAGCCCAGTCCGGTGGCCAACATCAAACAGCCACAGGAATCTGTAGCAGTGGCACAACCCAGAGGAAACCACCAGGTTCCGCCGAATCGGCATGAGTCGGTGGAAGCAGCCAGCATTAGCTAGCTGGAGCGCCATGAGAAGTTCTCTGGAACATTTCTTTCTGTGAAGCAAAAACCAGTGAAGACCAACAACGACCATTACGCGGCATTGTGCAATGCAAAGGCCGTCTCCCACTGTCCGTGGTTCTGTCGAGACCCTTCCAAACACCACACCACTTCTCCCTTGGCTGCTCCCAGCAAAACATCACATGCCTTCTCACAAGATATCTTCCAGAGAATCATCATGTGGAACAACTGAGTCTTGAAAGAAACCAGAAACTTCCACTTCAGTAATCTTATAAAACTCTTAAAAGAATCACAAATCTAAACTTCTACACAAAAAAACAACCAGCCATTTCTACTTTAAATCCTCAAGGTGCACATCTACTCATCAATATTTTTTTTTAGTAAATAATATCAGGAAGCTGAGGGCAAAGATAGGTATAAGAAATTAGTCACTCCAGGTTCAGTGAGAGTCACATCAGCTATGCTAATCGGGGTATTGTCTTGGTTCACCAACCTCAAAAGATCCCTAGCTTTACTATTGAGAGCATACTCCTGAACTTCAAATTGTTCCTAACATTCTCTACATCAGAGCCACTAGCAAACACATCTTTATGTAACCTTGCTAGACAATCTATTTTTCTAAATTCTTTCTAAGGGTAGTGGTCATTGATAGCAATCTACATCTGCAGGTCCTTTTCAAGGGTGGTGGTTGAGTCAAAATCTGCTCCAGCAGCAATGCCTGAAGGAGATCAAGCATTATTACTGTGAGTGCCAATGATACTGCCCAGTGAGGGACTGGAAGCTTCTTCACGGAATTCATAGACTAGGAGGATTGTGAAGACCACAGGGGCAACCAGCAGAGCCATGCTCCATAGCAACATAACGTCCTCAGGACATGTAGTTCTTATCGTTACACTACACTGAGCCACGCCCATTGGGGATGTGCTAACTGGTGGGTTGCATTCCATGAGTTCTAGAGCCCTTTGCTGTTCCTCTTGCACGGACTCCAACATAAAAGCAAAACGCTCATACATGTAAAAGTAAAAATTATAAAGTACAAATGTATAAATAAAATATAAAAACATACAATTAAAAATAAAATGAGAAATAAAATAAAATAGAGGCATTACAACTCACTCGGAGTTTGTTCCTGGCAGGGTGTGTGTGGCTTCGCCCATTAGGTTATTTTTATATTATTGTCTGAAAGCAAGAGGTGAAAAGAAAAACTGCTGTTGTCAGACCCTCAAACAACTTAAGCCAGTGCATCCTTCCTGATAAGAAAGATTCCAACAGAGTTCTTGTGGAAGTCAGTCCCCACTCTCCACTCATCTGTGGAGAATGTCATGTCCATTGGCTAGATCTGGGTAGGGGTTTGAAGTTTACTGCGTGTATTTTCCTTGGCTGGTGTCATAGTTTGAGCAGAACCCCTGGACCCAGATCCGCCCGTCATAATGGTGGTCTTGTAGGTTTCTAGAACCCTCTGGATCCTTCTATTTCCCCATTCTCCCATGCTTCTCTCACCTAAAGAACTCTGGTGCCCCATATTTGACCACGTCCCCTGGATGGGGAGGCCTGGTGGTACTCAGAGGAAAGATAGCAGGCTACCAAGAAGAGACTTGATACCTTATGAGCATATACAGGAGAAGGAGGTCCTCCTCAGTCACAATCATAAGGGAAGGGAGTAAGGAGAAAGCGGGAAGGAGGGAGGAATGGGAGGATACAATGGATGGGATAACTATTGAGATGTAGTATGAATGAATTAATAAAAAAATGTATGGACATACATAGATGAAAATGAAATCAATGTTTTAAAATAAACAAGAGGATTAAGTACAAACCCTGATAATAGTTTTGCTAAGAAACTTGCTATTCAAAATTAAAAACTGAAAGTTAAATCAACAACAACAAAAAAAAGAAAGAAAGAATGAGAGAAAGAAAAAAAGAAAGAAAGAAAGATTCCACACTGGGCATGGTGGTGCTCACCTTTAATCCCAGCACTCAGAAGGCAAAGGCAGGTGGATTTCTGTGAGTTTGAGGCCATCCTGGTCTACAAAGTGAGTCCAAGACAGCCAGGGCTACACAGAGAAACGCTGTCTCAGAAAAAATTCTTTTTTTAAACTTAAATTTATTTTCTTTAATTTATTCACTCTACATCTGGTGGTAGCCCCGTTCTTCATCTTCTCCTGGTTCTACTTTCCTTCCCTTCCCCCCCTCCGATACCTTTCCCCTAGCCCTCAAGAAGGGGGGGCCCTCCTCCCCTACCAACTGATCCCAGCCTATCAAGTATCATCAGGACTGCCTTCATCCTCTTCCTCTGTCACCTGTTAAGGCCACCCAGCCAGGGGGAAGTGATCAAAGACCAGGCAACAGAGTCCATGTCACAGAAAACTCCTGCTCCCCTTTATAGAGGACCTATATGGAAACTGTGCTGCCTATGGGATACATCTGAGCATGGGGCTTAGGTCCTCTCTATGCATGGTCCTTGTGGGAGGTCCCCTTTACCTGGAATACCAATGTGTAAACTTTTCTGTGTTTGCTTTTGTCACTGGGAGGCCTCTCCTGGGTCATTCTCATCAGAACACTGGACAGAACTGAGAAAGAATATGTCCCCTGTTCCTGTGTAGCTCACTTCAGCAGCAGTAGAAATGATGCCTCTCAGACTTCTAACTTCTAGACACATGGGGAGAGTCCCAGCCTCAGGCTTCCCCTGCATCTGTCTCTGTCTTCACAGTCTATCCTGCTGGATCAGTGTCTGTACATGAAGAATCCAGCCCTGGTTTCAACTCCACACCTGGAACATTGTCTCTTCAGCTCAGTGTCCTTGAAATATCCTTATCCATGTTGGGAGAACACCTCACTGCATTTACTTCTCTGATCCCAGACTGGGGAAGGCTGCTTAGTTAATTTTATGTGCTGAAAATCCCACCCAGACTTACTTCTTCAGTTCTTTGTCACATTAAGAGGGCCTATTGCCTTTACACACTAGCTTTGTCTTTCACTGAGTTTCACAGAGTTAATGTCTAATGTGTCATGTTACCTATAGATCTTCATTTGACATATGTTTCCAAAAACTGTAGATGATGTATTTTAAAAAAATCCAGTGAGTGGAGAAGCCTGTATTTCTTGTCTGATGTTGATTGTTTTATTTAACAGATCCAAGGGCATCTGTGTTTTATCAGTGACTCAACTCAAGTATCTGTTAAGCCAGGCCCTGCATTTGACATAGAGGTGTCCTTGCTTTAACATTTTTACTACTGTGTATTTGTGTATTAAAGCCAGTGGAGTTAGTTTAATTCTGTGTCCATTTGGCAGAATACTGGTAGTAGGTTCTCCCTGGTGTTTGTGACTGGTCTAGAAACAGGTTCTTGGCCCTGATGTGAGTGCTGGGTATGCACTACATGTTGTGGAGCAGGACTAAAATCCAAGCTTAAGAAGTGGTTGGTTATCCCCATAGCATTCATGCACTGTCCCACCAGGGGGCATATTTTTAAATTACACAGACTAAGAACAGCTTGTTCCTCATGAGGTCATTCAGGTCCTGTTCTGTGGGACATGGGGCAGGAACCATTACTCAACTATATAATGAATTATACTTGTACTTTATGTTAGAAAGTATAAAAAGACTGTGATGAGAGTATGGAGAAGAGGGACTAGAACATTCTCATGTGTGTGTGTGGGGCAGGAAATAGGGTGTCTAAGCCTACCTCCTTAAATAGGTTCTAAGATATTTGACTTGTTTAAGAATGGAAAGAAACCCCAAGCTTTGGAGAGAAGAGAGAGAGTATTGTATAGATGTTCCATTTAGAGCATTCAATGGTCTCTTACTTTCTGCATCTTTTAAAATTTTTATTTTGTATTAAAATGTCTAATGTAATATGTTTTTATCCTGTTTCTCATTCCCCAACTCTTCCCAGATTCTCCATACTTTTCTACCCATCCAACTTTATGTTCTTTCACCCTTTCTCTATCTCTCTCATAAAATAATAAACAAGAACAATATTAAACAGGAAACAAAAAACTAGAGATGTAGACAAAAAAGTATCCCAGCGTGGATGGGGGAGGGGCTCCTGAAGTTCCACATCTATCTGAGAAGCTAGATGGGCATGGTGGCTAGCCTATGAACTAGGGAGGGAGAGAGGGAGGGAGGGAGGGAGAGAGAGGGAGGGAGGAGGAGGGAGGGAGGGAGAGAGGGAGGGAGGGAGAGGGGGGAAGGAGAGAGAGGGAGGGAGAGAGGGAGGGAGAGGGAGGGAGGGAAGGAGAGAGAAGGAGAGAAGGAGACAGAGAGGGAGGGAGAGAGAGAGAGAGGGAGGGAGGGAGAGAGAAGGAGAGAGGGAGACAGAGAGGGAGGGAGAGAGAGAGAGGGAGGGAGGGAGACAGAGGGAGGGAGGGAGAGAGAGGGAGGGAGAGAGAGGGAGGGAGAGAGAGAGGGAGGGAGAGAGAGAGGGAGGGAGGGAGAGAGAGAGAGAGAGGGAGGGAGAGGGAGGGAGGGAGAGAGAGGGAGGGAGAGAGAGAGAGAGAGAGAGAGAGAGAGAGAGAGACAGACAGACAGACAGACAGACAGATAGACAGGCAGAGATACAGAGACACAGAGACACAGACAGACACAGAAACACAGAGAGAACATAGTGGGGTTTGGGAGAGACGTTGAGGGGAGAGAGTTAACCTGTGATGGTTTGAACGAGGATGGTACAACAGGCACATTGGCATGTGTGGTCTCTACTTGGTAAAACTGTTTGGGAAGAATTAGGATTTATGGCCTTGTTGGAGGTTGTATGACTCTGGCGGTGAGCTCTGAAAGTTCCAAAGCCCATACCATTTGCAATTAGCTCTCTCTGTGCTTTATGTTTGTTGTCTGAAGATGTGAGTCCTCAGTCACAGCTACAGCACCATGCCTGCTTGAGTGCTGCCATGTTCTCTGCCACGGTGATCATGGACTCACCCTCTGAAACAGTAAGTAAGCCTCCAACAAACTCTCATATTTATTGCCTTAGTCCTGGAATCTTACAACAACAATGAAAACATAAACAAGACACCCTCAAAACACATGTTATATGTTTATTAATATTAAATAAAATACTTTAAAAAGAAAATAGAATAATGGGAAGGAACTTGAGACTCTTGAAGAGAGTGAGCCAACACACAGTAACTGAAGAGGAGCTGGAAAGACAAGGGAAGCAGCCTCAGAAGGGTGGCCAGTTCCAGGCTAACGATTGGTAGAACGACTTGATTTATTATTATTATTTTTTTAAATTTTATTTTATTAATTTATTCATAGTACATCCCAATGGTTATCCCCTCCCTTGTATCCTCTCATTCCTCCCTCCCTCCTATTTCCCCTTACTCCCCTTCCCTATGACTGTGATTTATTATTTTTAAACAGATTACTTTTCTTAATGATTGTGAATTTCATTGAGAGGAGAACAACTCGGTACTGTATGGGCATAAACTTTTATAGCATCTTTGATAAATGATTCTCAAAAATAAATAGAGATCCTTCAAATATTACAGCCCTTCGTATTTAAATTTTGCCTCTCAAGTCTATTGAAAAGGTAAACAAGGAAAATACATTGTGCTAGACAGATGGCTTGCTGGTTGAGAGCACTTGCTGCTCTTGCATAGGACCCTGATTTTGTTCCCAACACATACATAACAGCTCCTAACTGCCCACAACACCATTTCCTCGAGTTCTCATCATCTATTTTGACTTCCAGAGGCAGCAGACACTCACATTATACACATACATACAAGCAGGCAAATGACTCATACATATAAAATAAAAATAAATTTCAAAAAGAGAGAAAATATTTGTACGTATATTATAAGGTACATTTATAAAAATAAAAATAGAAAAATTAAAATTTAATTGTAGCAAGAATCATACATAAATTGTGCATATCTATTTATGTGTGTCTTTCACATCTCTTAATTATTTTGTAGGATAAATTTATTGAAACACTAACATTTTTAGTATGGCAAAGAAATAATTTTGCAGATAAGGCATGGAAGTGTGGAGTACCCATTACAAGCTTGTGTAAATATGTGAAGAATTTGGAATCTTGGACTAGGCATCAGAATTCAGACCCTGCTCTCTCCCACTGCATGACGTTACCGATTGTCAACCAGTTAAGCAGGTCAAAGACCATGAGATGCAATATTCTACACGCATTAAAATAGTCCTCAAAGAATATTTCATGCTTTAGCTAATGCTATTTACAGACAGAGGTCCATAAAAATTCATCCTGACATATGAGGCTCTATCCATGCCTTTGATTATATAAAATAAAAGTGTGTGCATGCACAAAAGATTATCCTTCTGTATCAGTGGATGCTTCACTGGAGACTTTCTCCTTAGCCCACAGAACTGTGTTATTCCAAGGACCCCTTTTCCCAGCCAATTTCACTGAATACTCACTTCAGAAACAGCTCTGACTATAAATCTCAAAGACAGAATCTGCAAGTTACTGAAGTGCTGCATAAAAATATTCTCGGGCTTGCTGGAGAAGCTGTTTTTTTTTCTTCTGCTTGAAAGACTTGGAGCTGGGCAGGATAGAGAAGAAGGCCTCGAGAAAACCAGATAGGAGGAAGGAACCGAGAGACCTTAATACTTGGGAGGAAAGCATCCTTTCCTTGCAAGCACTGGGGACACAAAAACACAGACTCAGTGACAAATAGTTCCCTTAATGCTAATTCAAATGTGTGTGATCACACTCTCTCTTTTGTGCTGTATACATCTATCCATGGCAACAGAACCAATAACTCTGGAAAGGTTGTGGCTAGAGGGCAACCAATGAAGTGACTGCTAGAATACCTTTCCTGTTACATACACATCAAAACGAAGGAGGGGAAAGACCATAAACTGTCAGGCATGGTTGAGTAAAAATGCTCATAGGTGATTTTTATTATTATTTAAACTTAATGACATTTTCAATCTATTCTAGACTATTTGCACTTATGATAAGAAATAAGTGACTGAAATAAAAATATAACCTCCCTTGATATATGTGACAAGTATCATCCCTATGGAGGATGCAGCTTTAACAGAGCTTGCAGCACTCCTGAGTCATCTTTGAAAATCTAATTCATAAATAAACAAACACAGAACCTTGAAGCTTCCACTATAAAGCACAGGTGCCATGATTTTGGCATTGACTAAAGAGTCTTAGCTACAAGAACTAAACTAAATTATTTTTGTCTTTTCTCATATTCGGCTCTGGTGGCCTGGACTTTTGATCTATGATTTCTTCTCCTGAGGTAGTATTCTCAACTTCATTTACAATTATTTTAGGATTAATTCTTGACCATCAATTCATAGACAAGGCTCTATTTCCATAAGTATTTGCATAGGTGATATTTAAGTCATTGGACTGACCAATTGGGAAATTTGGGTACAACTGGAAACTATTGGAATCAGTGGAAGAAATAAGGTTGTAGAAGCAGATTACCGCTTGGCTTCTGAATAAGAGAGTCTGAGCTTAGAAGTTATTGAAGGAACATAATTTTGTTGATTTTACTTGTTAAGCCAGAGTTTCATGTAGCCCAGGCTGATAGTCACCTTGGTATATAGCTAAGGATAACCTTGGTGTTCTTGATATGGGAAGTTCACCTTGAGTATTTCAGTTACAAACATACACTGCCATGCTTTTACTCACACATTCTGTCAGGCTCACTATCACTTCAGTAGCAGAGGCAGGATTGGTAGAAAGTAAATGGATGCTGCCTTTAGGCTAGAGTAGAACAAACAGTTTATTCAGTGTACTTCAGAGAACAACAGTCTGGACACTAGCTAGAGTACAGTTTATAGAATAAGATGGTGGCTGGTAGGAATCACTGTTCAGGAGAAGCACGTTCACAGTCCAAGTGAGTTATTTTTGTGTGTTGTTTCCTGGAGCCTAATTTATGCCATGGTGGGGGGAACATCTAGATCTCTCAGCATACAGTTCTGGGGGGACTAATGTGAGTGGCTGTGTACTGCTTTCCAGTTGTGTAACCTCTGCCATGCAATTAGGGGCCATAGAAATATGGGTCATCATATTGGACCACGTCCCCTGGATGGGGAGGCCTGGTGGCACTCAGAGGAAGGACAGCAGGCTACCAAGAAGAGACTTGATACCCTATGAGCATATAAAGGGGGAGGAAGTGCCCCTCAGGCACAGTCATAGGGGTGGAGAGTAAGGGGAAAATGGGAGGGAGGGAGGAATGGGAAGATACAAGGGATGGGATAACTATGGAGATGTAATATGAATAAATTAATAAAATAAAATAAAATAAATGAAATATGGGTCATGCTGAGGAGGGTAGCCCTGATGGAAAGGCCAGGTCACTGGGTGCTAGGCCAGCTCTGTGGTGTCAGGTAGCAGCATTTAAAAAAAATTAAAATTAATATGCAAATTAGGTTTTAAAATTGGGTTTCAGTATAGCATTTTTAAACAAAACTTTAACAAAAAATTAATTTATTTTGTTAGGTATATGCTTTGTATTCCTGATCTCTCCAAGCACACAAAGAAAGAATAAGCAGGCTACCAAGATGAGATCTGATAGCCTATGACCATATAGTGGAGGAGGAGGTCCCCTCGGTCATAGACCTAGGGGAGGGGAATAGGGTAAAAGAGGGAGGGAGGGAGGGAGGAAGGGAGAGAGGGAGGGAGGAATGGGAGGATACAAGTGATGGGATGGCAATTGAGTTGTAATCTGAATAAATTAAGGCTATTAAAAATAATTAAATGTATCTATCATTTATGTATGTATGTATGTATTTATGTATTTATTTGCTTATCTATCTATTGGATTTTCAAGATAGGGTTTCTCTGTGTAACTCTGGCTATCCTGAAACTCACTCTGTAGATCAGGCTGGCCTCGAACATAGAAATCCTGTCTTTGCCTCTCAAGTATGGGATTAAAGGTGTGTGTCACCATCTCCCAGCAAAAACTGTATTACAAAAATTCTCTTCTCCATCTCCCTCTGTTCCCTGTGCCTTCACGTTCCCTGTAGCCAGCCTTTCCCCACTTTCACATCATGTGTCCCTTTTGCCCCACCCTCCATATGTGCACTTTCTTTGTTCTCTAATTCTGCTCTGGTCTTCTATTTAAATTGCTGGTCTGTATTTATTCTCATTATCCTTATTTGCACACATACAAAACGCTGAAGGTTAGGAGCTGTGTCTGAGAGAAAACATGAGGGTTTTGTCTTTTTGAGTCTGAGACAATTCACAGTATAATGCTTTCAAAATGCACCAATTTTCTTGAAATTTTCATACATTTCTTTTTTTTTCTTTTCAGTTGAGTAAAATTCTATTGTACCTATGTCACATTTTTGTTATTTACTCCTTGGCTAGGCATTTAGACTGCCACCAATTTTATTGCTATTGGGAATACTGCAGAAATAGCCATGGATGCCTCATGGAAAGAATAGAGAGTCCTTTGGATGTAAACCCACAAGTGATAGAACTGTCGTATATCGCAGTTCTACTTTTAATTTTTGAAGAACAGAGCTCTATCATGGCTTCATGAATTAACACATCCACTGGGAGTGATGAGGGGCTCCTCCTCCCCCTCCAACCAGCCATCATTTGTTATCCGTTGCCTTCTTGATCATAACCATTTTGACTGGGACAGACTCTGAAAAGATTGTCTTAACTTTCCTTTCTCTTATGCTTAAGGATGTTGAACATGTTTTAAATGATTGCCCATTTGTCTTTCTTCACTTGAGGAGTATCTGTTCATTTCTTTATCCCATTTATTGTTGTAAGGTTCTGTTAGTGTACTTTTCTTTTTTGTAGTTTGTTTAATATGCTCTAATGAGCCATCTCTTCCATGAGGCATAGCTGGAAAGATCTCCACACTGTCTGGGCTGCCTGTTAACTCTGTGGATAGCTGGTTTTTGTTGTTGCTTGTTTGTTTTCTTATGGTCAAAATCTGCTTATTTCATATAGTTTTTTTTGGTTGACCTTGGGACAATTCTGTACACTGGAACTGTATTCAGAAAGTTCTTACATACATCAGTAACTTGAAATGTTTTCTCTGGCAGTATTAGTATTTTAAATGAAGGTTTTTGATCCATTTTAAAATTTGATTTTAGTGCATGGTTCAAGATGTAGATTGAATTCCTTTCTGCAGGTATCCAGTGTTGCCAACACATTTGTTGAACAGGCCTTTTTCATTGCATGCTTTCTATGCTTTTGTCAAAAACTTACATGACCATAGCTGGCTGGTCTATTCTGGTCTACTCTATTGCCTTGGTCTACATGGCTGCTTTGGTGACAGTAATATGGAGTCTTTGTCATCATAGTTGCAGAGACTAATTTGAGGTCAGGTATTCTTTCAGCAGTGTGCTTTCTGTTTAGGGTTCCTTAGGCTGTGTGTGTCTTTTGTGTTTATAGAGAAGTTTTGGTACAATTTTTCTAGGTCTGTTAAAAATAACATTGAAATATTGAAAGGAATTGCATCTGTTGGTCATTTTTTTGATAATATAGCCTTTGTCAGATGTTGCTTCTGCTTATCCAAGCATGGGATAGCACTCCATCACTTGGAATATTCTTTATTTTTTTTCTTTATTGTCCTAAAGTTGGAAGGTTATAGCACTCGGGTACTAGTAGTTGTGGATTCTTGAATCACACTTGTTAAATCTTTCTAATGGGTAAGTGTCCCCATTTTCTGGTCTTTTATCAATTGTCTTTCCTGCACACAGATTTTAAATCATTTACCATATAACTCAAATATGAATATTGAACTTTAAAATAATTTTCTAAATCTTGGGTGTTCAAAATGTATAAAAAAAATCAACATGGTCAGCTTCTGTAAGGAGGCTGTGGCTGATTGGCAATATGAAGTTCTGCTTCAGTTTGTACTTTTTATCAAAATCTCAGGAATTTTCTAGTCATATTGTGCTTTGAGATGCACTGGCCTAGAGAAACTCCTTACAGAGTGACCTCTATACGTCATCAGTTCTTCTTTATTCTGTCTAAACTCTTTATCTCATGTGTTTTAATTGATTTATTAATTGTGAGTGCCCGTGTATACATGTTCATGTGTGCGTGCTTGCCACATGTGTGTAGAGGTGAAAGGATTGCTTTCAGGAGTTAGTTTTCTCACTGGGGGATCAAACTCTGGTTGCCAGGCTTGATGTCAGGCTTCTTTACGTGCTGAGCCATCTCATCAGCAATCTCTCTCTCTCTCTCTCTCTCTCTCTCTCTCTCTCTCTCTCTCTCTCTCTCTCTCTCACACACACACACACACACACACACACACGAGATTGTGCATATATAATATGTGTATAAAATACCTTACAAGACTTGAGATAAAAAAATAACAGCATCTGATCTTTTCTTCTCTTCCTGTTTCAGCATTTTCAGATTGTTGTTTTATACTCATGAACATTAGTTTTACATTTCTAACATTTTCTTAATTGTAAGCATTATCTGCTAACTTTTCACTCTAAGCTTTAATGCGCTCTCAATTCTATCTACCACCCACATAATCCCCTCTAATTCGTTACAAGTTTTATTTAAATTACTATTCAGTGCATACATTGCAGTAGCTGTGGCGATCCTGCACATTACATTTTCTTTCTTACACAATAGGTGTGTTTGTCTTCATTCACCCACCTGTGCGCTTCCACCCTTCTTCAGCATCTCTTGGGAGTCACAATCACACAAACACCACCCTTTGGGGGAAAAAGGTACTACCTGCTTTCCGTGTGGTTGTTTGTTCTCTCTAGAACATCACAGAGCACGAGGAATGAATTTCTTTCTCACTAACATTTTTCTCTGTATGTTTATTTATATTCCAGTGTTCTAATTTGTCATTTTTAGTACCTCTCCTACTCACGTACTAATTAAGACTCTGCATATAATTTCTATGCGTTTCTTTTCGTTCTCTGGCTGTAGTGAATTTTATACTGTTCTGTTCTTGTTTCCTAGGAATTCTCCATTCACACTGTGGTAGCTTGGATGAGAATGGCGCCCATTGGCTCATATGTTTGAATACTTGGTGCCCAGCCAGTAGACTGTCTGAGAAGGATTAGGGGGCGTGGCCTTGTCGGAGGAGGTGCTTTACTGATGGTGGGGCTTTGAGGTTTCAGAAGTCCATGCTGTTCTCAGTTAGCTCATTCTTCCTTCTAGTGGCATATGCGTATATAAGGTGTCAGCACCACTCGAGTGCCATGCGTGCCTGTCTGATGCCATGCTCCCCGTCATGGCGATCATGAACATGGTGGCCTCTGAAACTCTAAGTATCACCAAGATTCCTTCTTCTATGTGTCGCCTTGGTCATGTTCTTTTGTCACAGTAATAAAAAAGTCACTTAGACTCCCTCCTTTTCTTGCATAGTGTTAATGGTATTTTTGAGATTTCCTTCACTTTCAATTGTTTATACATTTCCGTTTTAAAAAATTTAGTCTTTGGGGATCTACACAATCTACTTAATAATGGGCCATAACAAACTAAATTGAAGCATTTTGTATATAACTAGGACTTGGTAACTGGTACATTTTTGTTTTGAGTGGTCTGATCTGCCCTATTGTGCCATTTCTGTGGGTGGCATCCATTGTCTGTGTGTTTATGACTCCAGAGGAAAAAATTCTTCCAAATTATTTTGAGAATAAGAATTTAGGTGTTTGAATTCTGGAAGTCCCTTAATATTTCATTTAATTTCTTGGCTTTACACTTCCCTGTGCTCACCAGGACCAGACATTCCCTTTGATGGCCATTCCGCAAAACTTTCGTACCTTCCAGATCCCCCAAAGTAGATGAAGTCAAAGTAACTATGTGGAGTGGCAATGTGGGTGGAGGTATTCCCTAGCTGGCCCAACAATCCAAGCAGAATATCCAGGCAAATGAGGATGGTATACATTAAAAGTATCTAAGCAATTCATTCTCCATGGCCTCCATCCTGGGCAGCATAGTTAAGTGTATCAGAAAGAAAATCGTATCGGCTGAGATCTTTTCTCCATACTAACGCCAAAATAGATGGTTCTAAAAATGTGTTTAATAGAACAAAACAAATCAATATACCTAAAACCAAAACTAAAAGCCAAAGGCATAACTGGTCTAAGGTTCCATCTCTTTTCCTTCCAGAGAGTAGAGTGCAGTGCCTCAGTCTGGGCAGAGCATGGGCAACCTCCTAGGGCCACAGCAAATGTATACACTGAAGTGTCTGACTGCTTCTTATGGTGGTATCTGATGAACCTCTGTCCTACAATCATGGCATCACCTTTAGCTATTGTTATGAACCATTCTGTGACTCTGTGGTCAGATTCTACTGCTGTACAATTCCTGCCATGGAAATTCAGGTTTCATCCTTCCTGAGTTTTCCAAGAAGTTACTCCATGAATCTGCTTTTCAGCCTTCAGAACCTGTTCTGATTAGTTTCTCTCATGTTTCTTTGGTGTTGTGATTTTCAAGGTTCTTAAGGATTACTTTTTTTCTACCTTGAACCAGAAATCCCTTGAAGCCATTTTCTGAGAAGATGTTTTTACTCAGAGAAGAACACTGTAGACAAAATAAATAGTTCCTTTAAATAGATTAAAACTAATTACTCACAAAGAGGTAAATCTGAAGGCTCACTTTATAAACTTTGTGAAATCAGCTCCAAAAACTGGAACTGGCTACAGGACTGGATCTGGTGCTCTTTAAAGAGCATCCTTCTAATATCATAGTCTGCTCATGAAAGTCATGTACATGTGCAAAATGGTTCAAGAGAGCAAGGGAAGTAAGGGAGCTGCAAAGGGCAGAATTAGAAAACAAATGACATAAGCAACCTCAACCCAACAGATTTGCATTTCATTTTATGTCTGGAGATTTAGCTTTAGTGAATGAGAATTAATATGAAAACCTCAGACAAATCTTTGTTACTATATGTAATACAACATGGATACCATGAGGCTTTAATTCTGGCTAGTTGTCCAAACATGCAGCAGCTTTCACAACTGCCTGGAATCCCATGGAAACAAAGCATTACATTCTGCTGCCCCCTGGCAGACACTGTGTTCACTGAATATTTGTGAGCTGCTCTAAGTGGAATAGAAACAAGATAGAGGCTGCCCCCTGTGCCTCAGTGGATGATGGGATGTTCTTTTAGTGTTTGCTATCTGTTGAACAAATATTACCACTTTCACAAGATTTTAGCTGGGACTTTGTTAAGGCAGAACAAACTACTCTGAGTTCATGGTTCTGATTTCTCCTTAAATGGTGACAAATGAGCATGGTAAATAAAACACAAGACAGGTCTACTGCCACTAATGATGGTGTATAATTTTACATTCAACCTGCTAGTTATGAAGCTAAATGAGGCTATTTTTCATGTTCACTATGTTCTCAGAGGTCATTGGGTCAATGAACTATTTTCCAATACAAACATCAATTGTGCATACTTTGAGGAAGAATGTGACGGTCTGGGAAAGGGACCCTAGGAAAGGAACCATCTGCCAACTTGCCTGTGTTAAATTGATATTGTCATATGCAAGAAATAATACATGATCAGACCCCTCCATATGGTACTCAGGTCTATGTGACTACAGATGTGTAGAATTGATGTACAAAGTGAAGGCACTATACAATATTAAATACCAAACCCTTTGGTTTATAATTGCTTTGGACATCTGAGAGATAAGGTCAGTGATGACAAAGGAAGAGACACATCTAACCATGCGCAAGTTGTGCCAACTCATGTGCTTGTGTGGAATGTCTGATGAGATATTAAGTGGGAAACAGCTTGCTTCTTCCTGAATCACATTCTTTTCAGGGTGACTCTCGAATTCTCAAGGGGATTCAGTTTAAAGGAGATCAGAGATGGATGTCAGACTGGCAGGTGCTTTATTATGACTTGCTCAGTTTCCTCGGGACTGCATGGACTATGTTTGTGAGCTTGAAAAGCATTGAGGACAACCTCTACTGTCAGTTCTCAGACATCCTCCAATTTCTGTACAGGGTCATTCACTGTCTCACTGGCTTACTGGCTTGAAACTATGCAACTAGTCTAGATGAAATGATCAGCAAGTCTCAATGACTTGAGACTTCATCTTGGCTCTACTGTTATGCTCAGAATGCTAGATCCCCAAAGACCACCAGAAGACTGAAGCCATATGCAAAGCAAGGAGCCTTTATTCAAGCTTGAGTTCATGGGCCCTCAGACCTTACTGATGCAACAGATCAGCAGTGAGAAGCCTGAACCATTGTTAGGCAGGGTTTTTATTATGTTTACAGCAAGGAACTGGAGTTTCCAGTTTGGTAGTTACAGGACTGGCTGGAATTTAGCCAAACTGAATTGGCACTAGGCGATTGGTCAAGTCTGACCTCGAAATGCTTAGACACTCTATCTATAACATCTGGAGGCTGTACGTACTTCATTGGTTATAGCCTAGGGTGGTTCCTTCCTGAAACAGTTTGTGGGTTTTCCAGTAACAGAGATAAACGTAAGGGCAGTCTCAAAATGGAGTCACATAAGCTAGGACTCTCCATCTACCTCCCCAACTCTGGAATGATAAGTGTAACCCTTAAACTGAGTCTTTCTTTTTTCTTTAACTGGACTCTAGATCTTCAACGCAGGCCAACTGAGATATCTCCTAGCTCCTTCCCAGGCATTCATACTTTCTAAATGCGATAGAACAACTTTGTCTCAGTTTGTTTCTCATGGCATTTGCAGCATGGGGACCTTCATTCCATCTTAGACTATGTGTGCACTGTGAATTGCAGTGTGGTGACATTTGCAATGCTACTTATTTCCAACAGCATCATTTCCTGGAACTTTGATAGTAATAAAGAGATCTGATGCCACATTGTAGGGCATAGAAAATGTAGACTCTTCATACACTTCCTTGGGTAAAGGATCCCATGTGGAGATGCTCAGTGTAAGATGTGCTTCCATTTGAAACAGCTGAAAATATCATGCAGAATTATCCCTTCCTTAAAGGTAAGGCTTCTGTGATATTTTCTCCTCATTCTTGTTCCAGGGGCAGCACAGATTCATTGGCAACCTTTGTGCATATGAAGATCTATGAGCTAATTTTAGATTAATTTGAAACAAGCTAGAGAGATAAAATTCTGTTACTTACATTATGAGGCCAGTGCTAAGCATAAAGGATGTCTGTTAACTTTTCCCGGTCAGCGTGGACACATGTCCTCAGATATGGCTCTGATTTATACATCAGGACTGGTGGTCCTTGCAGCCTAGGTGGTTTATTGTGTTATTCAGTTAAAAATTTTAATTATGAATTATTTGTTCAAGATGACTATCTTGAAATGATGTAAAGGTGATTGTTGATTTATTTGTATGGGCAGCTGGTCATTTTATGTAGTAAATAAATAGGTATAGCCCCCAAAGGCTAGTGTGTTTGGATGCTTGGCTCTTAGGGAGTGGCACCGTTAGGAGGTGTGGCCTTGTTGGAGTAGGGTGGCCTTATTGGAGGAAGTGTGTCACGGTGAGGGTGGGCTCTGAGGTCTCATATACATGCTCAAGCTCTGCTAGTGTCCAATGCAGTCTCCTCCTTGCTGCCTGAGAATCCAGATGTAGGACTCTCCAGCTTTCCCAGCACCGTGTCTGCCTGGATGCTGCCATGCTTCTCACCAGGATGATAATGGACTAAACTTCCTAAACTGTAAGCCAGAACCAATTAGAGGTTTTCCTTTGTAAGAGTTGCCATGGCTATGGTGTCTGTTCACAGCAATGGAAACCTTAACTAAGGCGTTTTAGTGCCATTTGCTAAACAAACAAACAAACAAACAAACAAACAGCTGTCCATCCACTATGGAATATCTTTTGTCTTTGTTGAAGGCCATGTGAACGTTTTGTCTGCTTCTGTTCCACAGTGCACTATTCCATATACAGCAGCATGCCTCACCACACTATTTCTCTTCTCTTTGTCCATTCTTGATTGCTGTATGGTGTGGAAGTTGGCTGTTCTCAGCCCTCCAGAACAGTATGTGCTGCTTCTCTTTGTCTGCCCTTGTGGCACGTGAACATAGCCCAGTTATTTTCTAATTGGCATGGCATTCTATGTATAATACTTTATTAACTATTCTTTTAGAGTTAATTTTTTCAGTATTTTAATTTTCACAATGTTGTTAGAATCATCATTATGCTTAGTTTTTTTCTTTTTTTTTTCTTTTTTTCTTTTTTTTTTTTTTTTTTTTTTTGGTTTTTTGAGACAGGGTCTCTCTGTGTAGCCTTGGCTGTCCTGGACTCACTTTGTAGACCAGGCTGGCCTCGAACTCACAGCGATCCGCCTGCCCCTGCCTCCCGAGTGCTGGGATTAAAGGCGTGCGCCACCACGCCCGGCTTAGTTTTTTTCTTAAATTTTTACTTCTCTAGGCATGTTTCCCAAAATAAAATAATCAATATGTCCACATTTTATGAGTTGACCTGTTTCAGTTCTAAAGGGTTTCCTACACAATTTTGAGAATGATTGTCATTGGGGCACTCACCTCCTTTCACGTTCAGTCACATCACTAGAGACAATTTTTATTCGTTATTTTGTTCTCTGTTACCCTTATCTTTCAACATAGCATTTCCACAGAATAGTAATTAAATTGTTAGCTATTGGGGCTTATTTTTAAATTTTTCTTATACTTCACCATTTGAAATGTTGTGTATTTATTAGTGTGTCATTAGGCTTGTCCCGCAGGGAGTCTATCAACCACTTCATTCTGCCAGCCCGGGCTCCTCCTTTGTTTTTCTTTTTTATTTGCTTATTTTTATTCACTGGAAGTCCCATACAGGTCTATAATGAACTGTAGTCATTTGCAACACTCATAAACCTTTCTCACTCTCCTCCTCCTCCTACTGAAACTCTTCTTCCCAACAGGCCCTCCCACTTGTGTCTCCTCTTTTCACAAAAGAGTCTGCTCACAATATTAGATTGGGCTACTGCAAAATCCAAGCCTAAATACTTCATTCTTACACTTTTTTTTTCATGTGTGAGCCTTCTCCTTTTACCTAATTTTTCTCCTTTCAATGCTTTCATGAATACATGTGCTCATATTTTAAAATTTATATTTACTCACTATTTAGCATTTCAACTAGTTTTTATGATTGATGAAAATATTAACATTATGAAAATGTCATTCAGGCTCCATAAACATTTTCGTCTGTTTACTGTTTGTCGATAGTAAATTACATTTTAGTCCCCTCCACCTCTCTGTCTCTGTCTCTGTCTGTCTGTCTGTCTGTCTGTCTGTCTCTCTCTCTCTTTGTGTGTGTGTGTGTGTGTGTGTGTGTGTGTGTGTGTGTGTGTGTGTGTGTGTTGCTGTGTTTCTGTGAAGCCCAGGCTGGCCTAGATCTTAATATTCTCCCACTTCAGCCCTCTGAGTGCTGGGATTACAGTACTACCACACCTAGTTTTGGTAAACGCTCAGTTCTCAGTTGTTAGAAGCCTGGTAGTAACAATGGTTTGCATGAACTTTAGTTTCTGTGCAGTAGGAGTAGGGAACGTCTCCTGATGTTAGTCACAGCTCCGTGGACAGCAGTCAGTGTCACAGAGTCTCCTCCCTAAATGGGCTTCCCATTTGATTTCATTCTCTCATGTTTCTGTCTTCAAAATCTTAATAGTTTTGTTTTTGGCTTGTGATCTCTTAGAGAAGTCTGATGAACTAGTGGAGCATGAACAGACACATGCATGCTGCTCACTTCTTTTTGTTTGTTTCACATTGCTTTACACATATCCCAGAACCACAAGTGGCCACCAGAGAAATAAAGCAGACTTGACTTAACACATACTTTTACTAAACGTAGAGTAGAGACAACACTCAAATGTAAATAATTATGACAGGATAATCCAACCTCGGGACACCCATAGAAGCAGTTATAAAGACAGATGCATTCAAATGGCTCATTGCTTTTTTCTTTTCTTTTCTTCCCCCCCCCCCCCCCCCAGAGCTGAGGACCGAACCCAGGGCCTTGCACTTAAGGCTAGTGCTGCAAAACAATATTGAGTCCTAGACTTACCTAAAAGGTTGGTTGGAAATCTTTCTTTTGGAAAGGATGTAATCAGAACATAATGTTAATTGGAATTTACTTATTATTTTTATAGTTACTGTGGCAAAATACTTAGGAAAATCAGTTAAGAAACTGTAAGCTTAGATTTTCTACACCGCTTTATTCTAATCACCAACTGGAAGGGGATGAAGAATGGTAATAGAAAAAGGGGGTTGTGGATCTATTTAAACATAGTTCCTCGGGCCAATACCATTCTACATTGTCAAGATACAAGCAGTCCAGTCCAGTAATCAACACTAAACAGTCACACAAATCCTTAGTGATGGCACAATCCAGAAGAAACCCCAAGGCTCCACTGACTCGTGTGGCCAGAATCAACCTATGTACCTCAACAAGCTCTCTGGAACATTTCCTTTTCTGATACAAAGACCAGCAAAGACCTGTGAAGTGTTGTACAGCAGGGTAGCAATACAAAAGCCTTCTTCCCCTGTCCATGGAGTTGTATTTATACCCTTCCAAACATCACAGCCCTCTCACGTTTTTACTCCAAGGAAAACATCATGTGCTTTCTCACAAGATCTCTTCCAGGAAAACATCACATGACACAACTGAGTCTTTAAAAAAAACCAGAAAGTTCCACTTCAGAAATGAGTATTTGTTTTAGCTCACAGTTTCAGCCCCTTGTGGTAAGGAGAGTGGAGCAGAGCAGAGGAACTCACATGATTGTAGCCAGAAATCAGAAAAAAAAAAAGTATGCGTGTAGTAGTCGGCTTTCTCTTTTCCCAATTTCATTTTATCCCAGCCTGTAAAAAGTATTCTGTTCTCATGCAGGATGGTCTTTCCTCTCTTAATTAGTCCTCTATGAAAATACTCTTATAGGCATCCCCTAGGTGGGATTTACAAATCTCTTATCCTCTTCTTAGCCCAACCAAATTGACAAGATAAACCCGGAGTTCCAGTGAAGATGCATTAGATAGACCTCTCTGAGTGCCACATAATTAGAAGATACGCGCGCCCCATATGAACGTTCTTTAAAGGGAATATTTTAATAGGTACGTAGATAAGATAACCCAGTATGAAGATGTCAGTAAGATGCTCTCTCCGTCCATTTATTCTTTTGCCATCACTGAGCTCTGGATACAAGATCATTGTGATGGAAGAAGTTATATGTGGGTTTGGTTCTGTGGCCTTTCACTCCCTGGCCATAGCTTTGTTATATCCACTGCTGCGCACTACACCTGTCCTGAAAACCGTCCTTCCTTACTGAGAAAGTTTCTTATAAAACTACCACCTATGGATTTACAGAATGCTATGCCATAATGATGGCATCCACAAGAGTTGCTTATATCCTAGAAAATCACTTCTCTGAACACTAAATTCAACAGTAAGACCATGTTTACAGAATGCACTGACTTGCCAATGGGCCATAGAAAAGCTGGCTTTATAGAATGCTAAAATGGGTCTGTGTATGTTCTTATGGGACCAGCTAGGATGTGGTAGTCGGTAGGGGTGGAGCAGTGCCCTACAAAACGTGATGTATGTCCTGATCAGTATGTAGTGCTTGGTCCTATGTAGCTGGGGCTCCAGGGTTCTATAGGAAAGCATGCTGAGCCAGCCATGAGGGGAAATCCAGAAACCAGCACCACTCCATGGCCTTGTTCTGGTTCTGACTTCCTTCAGTGATGCATAGTGTTGTGAAAGCATAAGCTAGATTAACCCTTTCCTCCATTTGTTGTTTTGGTCCTGTTTCTTCACAGCAATAGTAGCCCTACCTAAGATAATATCACCCACCCAATACCTAGGAATCACATACGTGATACACGATGCACAAAAAGGGAATTTTCACTATTAACCCTAGAAGTCTAAGTTTTCTTCTCTGTTGCTGTGACTTTAGCTATCTTTGTTACCATTTATGAATTCAAAGGGGAGGCACGCTTCTTCAAGAGCTTTGATAAAGTTCCATTGAATCGGAATCCAAGATTGTCACTGAGAACCTTGGACACTTCATATCGCTGACTAAACAGGGAAACAAGGGAATTGCTGTTAGCCGGGCATTGGTAGCTGCTCGGCAATAAGGATAAGAAGTGACTCTGGCATGTAGAGATTGTTGGTCTTTTTTTAATTATTGGAAAACAAGTGCTTCTTGTTCATATGAAGAAAGTGCCTGTGTTTTGTTTCACATTCTTTTCTGCTTACCATTTCTTAGCTTTTAAATTTACAGACTACAAGAGCTCCATTCCCTTGATTTTGAATCAGAAGTAGTGACGATCAAAGAAGTTTCTCAGTAAAGTGAAATGAGGCGGGCTTTAGTACCTTAAAGTCTCCATTACTGAATTTTCCCCTAACAAACTAACAATATAACTTTTCAGATTTCTGAAATAAAAAGATGACGACGTGATCCTGAGCAGTCCCTCCTCATCCCCGTTTTCATTCTGTACCCACCCTTCCCCCGCATGCTTGGATCCTTTTTCTTGCCCTCGATGTGTCTTTCCTTTATCTCTTCCTCAGCAGAGGAAGTGGTTGCTGAACAAATTGCTTCAGGCTTTTAAAAGGAATGAACAAGATTGGTTTCTGTCATGATTAACTTTGGGGATTTATGGGGAGGCTGCTTACAAAGTTTAGTTAGAAGGCATCCACTGCCCGTGTCCTGCCAGCAACGATAACGTGGAATCTATGGAGAAGGTCTGAGAACTTAGCTTGTATAACTGTTAGACACACTGTTGTCAAGGTCGGAGGAGTGGTCTTATTGCTTTCTACATCCTTTACAACCGGTTACTTTACTTCCGAAGCAGTTTCCACTAGAAACTTAGAAAAGAAAACGTTTTAAAACATTGTGGAGGTAGGGATGGTTGAGTGTGTTGTGTACTGTGGCTGTGTCGCTGTTTTAGGTGAATTAAAAAGAGAAGGAAGGAGGAAAGGAAGGAAAGAAGGAAGAAAGAGGGGGAGGGGAATATCTGAGATTCAGGAAAGAATAGAAACATGTAAGACTCCAAAAGCTCGGAAAGCTACAGGAGTCGTGACCCTCCACCTTGGGCTCTTTGTGTGTTCACTTCATTTGTATTCTGTTCTGCTTGGGGATTGAATTTTTTTTTTAAACAGAGTCTTATGTTACCCAGAATGGCTCCAAGTTGTAACAGAATCACCTTGAATTCCAGAGTCCGTTCATGTTGAGGTTCACTTTTTTGGTATTATAGCCTCGAGTCACCCACTCTGTAAATAATCCGAGCTCAGTTAGGGTTACTATTACTGTCGCGAAGCACCATTATGAGAGCAACTTGGAGAGGAAAGGGTTTATTGGGTTTATACTTCCAACTCATGGTTCCTCATCAAAGGATGTGAAGACAGAAACTCAATTAGGGCATGAGCCTCAGTCAAGAGCTGACACAGAGGCCACAGAGGGGTACTGTTTACTGACTTGCTCCCTAAGGCTTACTCAACCTGCTTTCTTATAGATCTTCCATATGAAGGGTAACAGCACCCATAATGGGCTGGTTATTCCCTGATCAATGACTAATTAAGAAAATAGCATACAGACAAACCTTATTGATACATTTCCTTAATTAAGAGTCCCCATTCTCAGATTATTTTAGCTTGTGTCAAGTTTATATAAAACTATCCATCACAAATCCCAACAAACTAGTTGATTCAACGAGGCAGATTTGGGTGGAATCCTTCCTTTAGTCTGTTTTAAGTATTCTAGCTGGCATGAACAGTATTATTTTTCTCCACATCACCCCAGGAAACTGCACAGTACTTGTCATCCTTGCAATTGGGAGACAAAAGAAAGAAATCTGAGCACTTATAGCCAGACTGAACTACATAAAAAAAATCCCACTAAACAAACAAACAAACAAGAAAGCAAATAAAAAACACAATGGCTTGCCAGATGGCTCATTTAGTAAAGTCATGCTTGGCAAAGTCTATGAATTTAAGTCTGATCTTTGAGACCCACTCTGTGGAAAGGGGCAACTAATTGTTGCGATTTGTTCCATGACTTATACATGTATGCTATGGCATGCCACTAGACAGATGTAGATAGATGATGGATAAATAAATAGATAGATAGGTGATAGATGTAATTAATCAAAGGAAAAATACAGCTAGAGATATAGCCTAGTTATAGAACACATGTCTAGCATATGTGAGGCTCTGCATTTGATCTACAACACTAAAAATAGTATTTTTGAAATATTACAAAAATATATGGATGTGGTAAAGGTGGATTTGAAGTCTTGAATCACATTCTGCTTTTAGAAAATTCATAATTTTTGTCAGCTCAGATGAAGTAGTTATAGGCTATAAAGAAATAAAACCTATTGACTTTTTATGAATGAAATGTTGAGGCTTCAACAGACTCAATTATTAAGTAATTAATGGTGTTCCAGTACTATACTTACTTTTATTTCATAAGATACATTGCAATGTAAATAAGTACTTACAAATGAAAGTAAGATAGTACAGATGCAAAGATCACAGATGATAGGCTGGATTTTATGAATAGATATTGTTTATATTTGATTTTTATCATGAATATCTTGTTTTCTACATCTATGGTGATTAAAAGTATTGTTGAGTATAGTAGTCTAAGCTGGCATCTGTGGTCTCTTGGCATCTGCAGGACATCTGCTCAGACCCTTCTGATCTTTAAAGTTTCCATTAAGAAGTTAGATGTTATTCTAATTCTAACAGGTCCACCTTTATATGTTACTTGGCCTTTTCCCTTACAGCTTTTCAATATTCTTTATTCGTTCTGTATACTTAGTGTTTTGATTATTATGTGGTGAGGAGACTTTCTTTTCTCGTCTTCTTTAAGGACCTCCATAATATTCACAAAGTTGCTTTTAACGTCATTTTCTTGTGCGCTGGGGCATGGTGGCTCAGAACTTGTGGGAGCTACCCCAAAAGTAGAACAAAAGATGGCTGGCCAAAAATGGTCAATTAAATGATTCCTAGTAATATTCTGCTATACTCTTAGATCAGTGCCTAGCCCAATCATCACCAGAGAGGCTTCCTTTAACAGCTGATGGGAACTGATGAAAAAAACCCACAGCCAAACATTAGGCAGAGCCCAGAGAACCATGTAGAAAAGGGGGAGCAAGTATTGTAGGAGCCAGAGGGGTAAAGAAGAACACAAGAACACAGCCCACAGAGTAAGTAATTAGGGCTCACAGAGGCTCATAGAGACTGAAGTGAGTGGAAGTCATGGAGCCTGCATGGGCTGAGCTAGGGCCTCTCTACAAACAGTATGGTTACTTAGCTTGGAGTTACTCTTAACACTGGGAGTGAGGGTGTCTCTGACTCTTGCCTGCTCTTGAGACTCTTTACCTCCCACTGGGTTACCTCATCCAGCCTTGCTATGTGGGTTAGTGCCTGGTCTTATTGTTTCTTGTTATGCCATGACCAGTTGCTATTCCTGGGAGTCCTGCTCTTTTTGAAGGGAAAAAGGAGCAGTGGGTCTGCGGGGGAGGGGAGGTTGGGGACTACTGGGAAGAGTGGATGGAGGAGAAACTGCAATTGAGTTGAACTGTATGAGAAAAGAACAGATAAAAAGAAAAGGGATTTGAAAGGGGTAGGGAATAACGCCTAACGTAGTGTGCTTTGTGGACCAGGGAGAGCACAGAAGGAAGTGAAGCCCTTGGCAGGGTGAACACATGAGAAATTGGACAAGAGCAACCATGGGACAGCCAGTCAGCTGAGGCTCTAGGAGGCAAGAGCTGAGAGGACATCACAAAGGAGACTCACTCACTGCGGTAGATGTTGGTGCACACGCTTTCTGTAGTGGCACAGTGATGATTATAGTGCCGAAGAGAGGAATAGCGGGGATAATTACAATGACTCAAGTCAAAGAACTGTGCAGCCAGATTGACGTATGTGCTCTATACACGTTGTGGAAGTTCTGGGTTTTCTTTAAAACCTCAGTTCTGTTATGTAAACACGTTTTACTGCAATCCCTAGTGTGGGATATGGGGGTTCCTCCAGTTTGTCCACAGCTGTTAATGGCCTCATGAGGAGGCACGTGATCTTTGTCAACAGGAAAGTGCCTCCTCGTGCACAGGATGGTCTTTTCCAGTTGGAAAAAATATGAAATCTGAGAAGGGGGAAGGGCTGTGAGAAGAACAACTGAAGGAGATGGTTCGAGGAGGAAGAGAAGGCTGCTGCTGCTTTTGCTGTTTCTGGCTGAATATCCTGAACATGCAGATTGGTTGGTATTAGCCCAAAGAACCTCAGGACCCTAAGCAGCAGGAAGTAGGCAAAGAAAACTAGACCCCTTCTCTCCCCTAACCTGCTTTCTCTCCTACTTGGTGCTGGAGTGCTGGAAAGGGTTTGGGTGGAGAGTGGAGAATGAGATAGAAGAAAGCAAAATAAAAATAGATTTTAAAAATACACCTATTTGCATATTTGTAGAAATCCCCACAGTAATGCAGATAGTTGCATAAAAATGAATAGCGTGTGAGATAGTTCATCCATGAAGAAAAGGCGGTGTGGGATCAGATACCTCAGTCCTCTAAGGATGGCTGATGCCCAGCAGGAGGCCTGTGTAACAGTTAACCAGAAGCCTCATCCCTCAACCTGAGCATGTGAACTTTATGAGAAAGAATATTTGCTTGGTTAAATCAATGTCCTCCACGGACCTTGGTTCGAATGCTTGGTTGCTAACTTTTAGTATCAATTTGAAAGCTGTGTAGCATGGAGGATGGAGGTCCAGCAGGCAGAAATGAATCTCTATGGGTGAGCCTTTGAAAACTAGTCATCCACACTCTAGGTATGCTGTCTTCTGCTTCCTGACAGCTGTCAGGTGAACAGCTACCAATTTTCCATGTCCTCCCTACTGAGATGGACTATGATCTTCTGAATCCGTGAGTCAAAATGCAAAATGACCACTTCCACTCTTAAGCTGCTTCTCTCAGATATTTTGGTCACCACAATACGAAAGCAACTACAGACTCCAGAGCGGAAAATACACAAAGGAAAAGAGTGCTAAGAGCTTATGATAGGCCCAAGACAGAACGGTCACAATTCTTACTTAGAGGAACATTAGATTGCTCTCTTTGAAGTTCTAAAACTTCACCCTGGCCAGGCACATTGTCTCACACTATTCTTTTTGGAGACTAAAGAAGGAGGCTCCTGAATCCAAGGACAGCTGGGGTCTCACAGGAGACCCTGTTTCAAAGAGAAAAAAAGGCCAAAGCTAAACAGAAAAATTAATGATCTCTCCCTCACAACTAAACACTTCATAAAACCAACATGCCTAATCCTTGACATAAGACCCAGTCCACAGCATGCAATAAAATTTCAGCATTAGTTATCAGGATAACCAGGGGAGAAGTGTAGGCCATGGATGATTCAGCTAGGAGCCATGTGGAGCAGTCACCAGTGAGAGAACAAACAGGAGATGACCTAAGGGGATGGCATTTGTGCTCTGGAGGCTATAGCACGCAGGAGATTAACTGTTCCCTGGTGTGGGCTGAGACTCTGAGCTTCCTGTATACTGTTATAGCTGCTGTGTTGCCTCCTGGGAAACTTCCATCTCTCCCACAAGGGCCACTGTGTAGGCAGGAAGCAAGACAGGCAGCATCCCAAGGGCATGCTTGGAATAAGAGAGCAGAAGCAACTTTCCTTAATCCCTTTTGTTTTCCTTCCTCCTCCACCCTTTTTTTTTCTGCGTAGCATAGAAACTGGTGGAGCCCTGCTACCCTTGTGAAACTTAAGACACTGATTTCACTGTGGTCAGTGGATTATTGTTAATGGTTGTCCTGTGTCTGATGAATGATTTTCATCTGCTCTGCTTATTGAAACAAAGCACAAACCCTTGACCATATAACTCTTTTTGCAAAGTACTAAGCAAAACCTAGAAACAACTGGACCTACGTTCAAGGGCAATTACAGTGGGTAAAACTCACAGAGGGAGACAGTACATGACAGCTTTGTTCATAGAACATCATCGAGCCTAACTTGCAGGTGAGCTGCCCAGTGGATCTGGTCCTCCACTTCAGAGCCCTAAGCTTCTCTTACTGTTCTCTTTAGCAAGAGAGATAATGATTCCATTCGCTTAGTTGTGTTTATAGCTCTATTCATAGGTTTTCTCCCACAGTATCTTACCATGGACACACTATTCTCATTCCCTATAGAATCATGAGATTACATATGTATTACTCATATATACTTCATCCTAATTCCCCTATGAGTCTATGCCATTCTGAGTAAGGCCAACCAACTGCAGTGGTCAGAGCACTCATCAAGTGTAACCTAACTATTATGGTTCATGCCCTGAGTGTCACATTGGTGACATGATTTTTGATCAGATATCCAGAATTATTCTGGAAAACCTTTAGACTGATAATGGTGATGATACTCGGGTTGAGATTGTTATTTGTTGTGAATTTTTCCTTTTCAATTATCATAAGGAAAAGCAATGTTGGTGCCCTTTATCATTGTTATTTATTTGGTTTCTCATTGATTCATTTCCTGACTTAATTGCTTACTTTCAAGTGTGTGGATAGGACCCAGGGCTTCATAATTGCTTTGTTATAGCATCTGTGGCCCCCATTCATCCTTATAAATTGACTTCGTTGATGAAGGAACTTGGAGGGTTCCTTGCCTTTAAAAAAAACAAACAAACATCTGTTTCCTTGGTAGAATATGCCTATGGAAATAATGTTATAACATTGACTATATTTGAACATCTAATTTTAGTAGTTCTATAGTATGGTTTGAAGTAGAAAGTTCTAATTAGAACACGCATGCGGAAGGATCTATTCCCATGACTTATTTCTCAAAGGCTTTGCTTCTGAATACACTGTGTTAAGGATCGGGATTTCAACACATGGAGGACAAAAACAGCCACCTCATTGCACGGAGGAAGCACATTTTTGATGAAAGGGTTGACAGGGTGATGGCCACAATCTGAGTAATATTCCACTATGTGAAGAACAGCAAAAGAAGCCAACGTGTCTGTACTGATGTGATACAAAGGGCATCTTAGAAGAAGAAGTCAGAGATGCAGCTGGATGAGATTGAGCATGGCTATAATAGACATGCGGAGACGTGAATCATCAGGAATGTGTGAATCATTGTAAATTCACCGAGGGAGCAGGGAGAGCACTGAGCAGAGAGCACCATGTAAATGAGATTTGGCAGGCTGACATGTGAACAAGGATCCACAGCGGGAGGCAGGACAAAGAACTGACATCATTTAGGAAGCCATCGCAGGCTGGAGGGGTAGCTGGTGTTTTGGACCAAGTGGTAGGAGTAGGGAAGATAAGTACGGATCAGATCATAGACATAGTTTGAAGATGGAATTGAGAAATGTAACCGATGTGGATTATGAGCACAGACAGGGATTTCAGATAGTTCCTGGGGCTTTGGGTTGTGACTAGAAAGACAGAATTATGTGGAACTAAAACACATTCCAGTGAATATTTATTGTCATAAATATATCAAATTTATATGGAGGGGTTTGAACTACTGAAGGTAAAAATTTCAAAGGGCCGAGTGTATATTTCATTTAAAACCCAGGACTAAATGTCATTATGGGACTGATTATATAGAGAGAAGGCAAGCTTAGACATGCCATCAAATCCATCTGTCCTCTTTATAATAAACTATATAAACTATACCTCTAGCTGTAGAGTTATGCCTTCTAGGACCCATACTGAAAACAATAACTCTTATTAGAATAAACTAACCTGATCTCAGGATTATCTTTGCAGTTCTGAGGAAAGGTGAAACCAACCAATGCTTCTCTTGTGCCTGTCCATCAATCATCAGGCACACTCCTTACATCCTTCAGTATAATGTCAGGAATATGCCTTCATGTCCATGTAGACTCCATGTGACCAGCTGTACATATGATTTTTGTAAGATAAATGACATAGTGCAATTTATCTTCCCACTTATTTATCGGATGGGATATTCTTTTTTGCTGTGAAATATTGTGCCCTTTATATATTCTGGATATTAATGCCCCCCCCCATAAGGCTCATAGCTGAAGAAGGTTTCTCCCATTCTGTACACCATCTCTGTCTTAGCAATTGTTTTCTTTTCTTGGGAGAAGGTTTCAGCTTCTTGCAATTTTAGATGTCATTTCTTTCAATTACTTCCTAAACATCAGAATCCTACTTAGAGGATTGTGGAATATGCTAAAATCTTAAAGCATTTACCAATTTTTTTTCATCCTGGACATGTAAAACATGTGGCCCAAAACAAAATTATAAAAGTTACTTAAAACATTATGAGATTTTTGTGTATGTGATTTTTATTACTTGGGAGATTCTCAAGTGCAAACTTTGTAGATGGCAGTTTCATGTCACAATGTCGGAGGTTGGGCTCATGTGTTACTTTCCAAGTTGTAGGACTTTATATTAAGTTCTTTAATTTAATTTGAGTTGATATTTGCATAGGCTGAGGGGTAGAAATCTAGTTTCATTTTCTATACTTAGATATCCAGTTTTTCTCAACATCACTTTTTAAAAATGTTTTATTGTCTCTTTTTTTTAATTTTAAGGTCAAAATTGAGTGTTACCAATTTTTTTCTCCTTTATTAATTTATTCTTGTTACATCTCAACGGCTATCCCATCCCTTGTATCCTCCCATTCTTCCCTCCCTCCCATTTTCCCCTTATTCCCCTCCCCTATGACTGTTCCTGAGGGGGATTACCTCCCCCTGTATATGTTCATAGGGTATCAAGTCTCTTCTTGGCAACCTGCTGTCCTTCCTCTGAGTGCCACCAGGTCTACCCCTCCAGGGGACATGGTCAAAGGTGAGGCACCAGAGTATGTGAGAAAGTAATATCCCACTCTCCACTCAACTGTGGAGAATGTTCTGTCCATTGTCTAGATCTGGGTAGGGGTTTAAGGTTTACCGCCTGTATTGTCCTTGGCTGGTGCCTTAGTTTGAGCGGGACCCCTGGGCCCAAATCTGCCTATCATAATGTTCTACTTGTAGGCTTCTAGGACCCTCTGGATCCTTCTACTTTGCCATTCTACCATGCTTCTCTCATCTAGAGTCCCACTAGAATGTCCTCTTGTGAATTTCACATCATGCACTCCAATCCCACATATCTTTCCCTCCTCTCAAACCCACTCTTGACCTTTGCAACCTCCCTCCCTCAATCTCCTTATGGAAGCTGTAGTTGTATCACAGTGTGTCACACACTATAACCTTTTGCCCACATTTCTTTGCTTACCAGTGTTTATTGCAGTGAGTCGTTGGTCTCTACAGGGTCTCTGGCTTCTGCCACTCTGTCAATACTAGAACCTTACTGAAACTGCTCTCAGACATCCTGTTGTTGCCTGGTGTCATGGAGATCCTGTATTTTTTATCTGTTGGACCAGCCCTTTCATGCACTCCTGCAGTTCATTGATATGGTAGATGTTGGGATGGACCAATTCAAATCCATGGATCTGGACCTGAGAGGTATCTGAACTGGTCAGTTTGCCAACTGTCCTGCACTCACACCCTCCAGTGCCAGCTCTACTGTGCTGCACTGCCCAGGCTAAGTGCAGAGCTAACTCTCTCTAGTGCTGTAGTAGGTGAGGGGCAGGTCCAGCTTACCTGCTTTCATGACCCCAGGACCAGCTCTCTCACCTGCCTTTGATGGCAAGGGGAGAGGGTGGAGGGAGGGCATCTCTCCCTTGCCCACAGTGCCACTCAGCAGACAAGTTGTAGGACCAGCTCTTCCATGCTCACAACCTTGGGGCTGGTTCACTTACAATTTCTTTTATGTACAGGGATCAATCTCCAGAGTACTGCAGCTGGCTAGGGGCAGGGCCAGCTCTCCTGCTTTCATGGCCCTCGGGCCAGCTCTCCCGTGATGCCCACAGTGTGAGGGGTGGGGCCAGTTCTGCACAGTCCTCAGACATCAATATGGCCCTGGGTGGCAGCCCAGACCAGAGATGTCTTCCTGGCCTTTGGTGGTAACAGAACCCTACTGCTGCAGGGCCATGGATCAAGACGTGGCCCCCTGTGGCAGCACAGGCCAGCACCCCACCGTGGTCCCAGGTGGTTTCACAGGCTACTCACATCAGGCTATTCCTCATGGATGTCAGATCTCCAGTTCTGACTCTCTTCATTTTGCCCACATTCTTCTGTTTCTTTTTCTCTTCCCTTTCTCCATCACTTACTTGCTCCTCTTAGTGGTACCTGTGTCTCTGAGTGTCTAGCGTTGTCTGAGGAGTGCTCTCAGGAGTAGTATGTTCTGCTGATGCATTATGTCACTGGCACCAGGCCCCATATTATTGATGGGTAGTCATCTCAGGCTTGCTCCTTCCTGTGCCTGCTTGAGTGGTCCAGTGCTACAGTTGTCTGTCTTGGGTTTACTCCTGCCTGAGGCCTGTGACCTCAGGCAGGGTTATGAATTGTTAGATTCCTAATCATTCAATTGTTCACAGGTCAGAGCACTATGCTTAGACATAGCCTCTCTCCTCTCTGCCACCTACTGACACACATGTGACACAACAGCCACACCTGCTATGCCTCTACAGGCAGGCTCAGGATCACTTTTAAAAATTATTAAATGTATTTATTTATTTGCTTATTTGTTTATTCATTCATTTTACATCCCAGTCACATCCCATTTCCTCATCTTTTTCCCTTCTCTCATCTCTTTGCCCTTCCCTCCTCCTCAGAAAAGGAAACCTCACATACCCTTACCCTCACCATGCCCCTACCTCCTTACAAACCTTGGAATAGAATAGCTGGGTCCTGAGGTAGCCCTATTCCCAGTTTTTTGAGAAATCACCAGATTGATTTCCAAAGTGGTGTACAAGTTTGCACTCCCACCAGCAATGAAGGAGTGTTCCCCTTTCTCCACATCCTCACCAGCATGCGCTGTTGCTTGAGTTTTTTTTTTTATCTTAGCTGTTCATATGAACGTAAAATGTAATCTCATAGTTGTTTTGATTTGCATTTCCATAATGCCTAAAGACTTGAACATTTCTTATATTTTTGGTTGTGAGTCTAACCTTTAATGGCTGAGCCATCTCTGCATCCCTTGACCATTTCTTTAAGTGCTTCTTAGTCATTAGTTTCCTCTGTTGAGAATCCTCTGTTTAGCTCTGTACCCCATTTTAATGGGGTTATTTGATTTGTTGGTGTTTAATTTTTTGAGTTCTTTATATATTTTGGATATTAGCCCTCTGTCCGATGTAGGGTTGGCGAAGATTTTTTCTCATTCTGCAGGCTGCCATTTTGTCCTATTGACAGTATCCTTTTCCTTACAGAAGCTTTATGTCCCATTTATCAATTGTTGATCTTAGTTTATGAGCTGTTCGTGTTCTGTGCAGGAAATAGTCTCCTGTGCCAATGAGCTCAAGGCTATTGGATAGCTCAGTCAATACAGCATCAGATTTTAAGTTGGAAGGTCCAAGGTTTAAGTTCCTGTTCTTTCCCTCTCTATCGACTGCTGTGATCAGCATCACATTTTATTGTCATTGTTTGAGACAAGGTTTAACTACATTTTTCAGGATGGCATCTCAGCTCAACTCTTTAAAGAGATAGTCTTTTTTACCAAGACATATATTTTTGAAATACTCAGGTGTATATAGTATATGGGTTTTATTTTTGGCTTCTATGTACTATCTCACCAGTCAGTATTACTCCTGAAAGCATCAGGGTGTTTTTGTACAATGCATCTATGGTATGATTTGAGTTGAGGCATGTGGTACCTCACATTTCTTCATTCCTTTTTCCCTTTAAGGTTGCTCTGGCTGTTTGGGGGTGCTTTTGCTCTTTCATATGAGTTTTGGGATTGCATTTTACAGCTCTGAAAAAGAAAGCAATTGTAATTTGAGTGTGACTGGCATTTTACAAAGAAATACAAAATGCCTTGGCTCTTAGAAAAATGGGTATCAAAACTATATTGGCAGTCTATCTCACACCAGTCAAAATGGCTGTTGTTAAGAACACAAGAATAATAGATATTGGCAACAATACAAAGAAAAGGGGATCCTTAACTACTATTAATGGGACTTTAAATTAGTATACACACTGTCAAAATCAATATAGAAGTTAAAAGTAAAAAACTATAGTAAGGAATGGAGACCTAGCTCAGTAGTTAAGAATTCAGTTTTAGCACCCATGTCAGGTAGCTCACAACCACATATAACTTCAGTTCCAGATAATCAATGCCCTCCTCTAACCTTTGTACGCATATCCCCCCCCACACCCACACATACACACCCACACATACACACCCACACATACACACCCACATGCATGCACACACACTAAATTTTTTAAAAACTTACTTCTTAAAATGTATTAAGAACTGGAAAATGTATGCTTGTAAAAACAATGAATGAAAAAAGATATGAGGAATTTGAAAGAGAACGGGGAGGTATATATAGAGGGACTCACATGCAGGAAATAGAAGGAAGTAAACAATATAACTTACGTTGTAAATCTCAAAAAGCAAAAGACATAATAGGAAAATACAATAATATAAATGATAGTATAGCTACCCTGTGATACAGTGATATCAGTCCTGGGGTTACACCCAAAGGAATTAAGGCTGTAAACAATAGAGATACAGGGAGACACATGATTTTGGCAGTATTATTCAGTCACAATAGCCAAAGCACAGGATTGCCTTATGTGTCCATAGCTGAATGAGTAGATAATGAGGATGTGGTAAATATACACAAAGCAGAGTCATTCAGCCATTATGAAACACAAAATCATGTTCCTTGTAGGAAAATGGATGTAACCAGACGTCAACATGTTAAACAAAATAAGCCAGACTTAGAAAGACAAATATTGACTGTTTTTCATCAAGTGTGGACTCAAAAAATAAAGACTGAAAGTAGGAAGACTTCTATGATACACACAGGAAGTCAGCCAGAAGGACAGACAATTATGGTTGTTAGAGATATACTTAATACAAATTATATACATGAAGATGTCATAATGAAAGTGGGTTTTGTTCAATTAATATATACTAGTAAATGAAACTTCATTTGAAGTCACAGAGTATTCATGATTATATAGAAATCACTAAACATATACAAAAAAGACTAAAACACAGGACCAAAGTCTATGTTGTGGCTAATTCACATGGGCTTCCAGAGTTCGTGTGTATTTATTTATTGCTTAGAGCACAAAAATTTTATTTAGATTATAGTACATATAAAGTCTCCATAATAAAACAGGGTAACACTAGATTTATCTTTGTAAAAATAAAAGGCTCATGTGATGATTTTCCAACAAAATGAGGTAAACATTTTCAAAAATATATTTAAGAATTTATAGGAGGATGAACTTTGAAAGTTGCTTAGATTCTTCTAGCTTTTAGAGTTTTGTTATATAACTTTACATGCTTGTGAGAAATAGACATTCATACATTGCTAACAATACTTGAGGTAGCCCATAACCAAAGGGCAAAATATCCTCGTTCCTCCACTAACAGAATCTGCCTAAAAATGGTCAACTTAGATGCAGGCAGAGTCAATGGCCACACTCTGCCAAGTGAGGGTAAGCAAGTCCTCAATAGTTCCTGCCCTGCAAACAAGTCTGGCAGAAATACTAGGCCAGAAAGCTGAAGATGAGGCTCCAATGTTATACAGTATATTGGAGGACTAGTCAGGAGGTAAACTGTCTTAAGTCAATTTGTACATTTTGGAAACTGCTAACCCACACTGCTGATTCACTCAGGAATTTAAGTTTTATTTCTTCTCAAGTCTCTGAGGGGCAATGAAGACAAGATAATATGGTTCTATAACCAAGTTTAGCTGGTTAGGGGACAAGATTGTTTTAGATCAAGATAAAGAAGTTAAGTTATTAGAGTTGAGATAAGATAGGTACTGATTCTCATTCTGAAATCTAGACCCAACAAGACAGGAAAAACACTTACTTCAAACGAGACGAATGCAGATGGCCAAGTCACTATGAATGTAACGTAAATAGAACTCATTATTCTCATGATTGTCACATGGTTCTCCCTGCTGTATGTAGTTTGTTTTATACATATGTGATAAAATAAAAGTATAAAAAAAGAATTAGAACAGTGTAGCTTTAAAAACCATCTAGATAGTTTATTGTTATGTGTATGAGTGACTGCTGGCAAACATGTGTGCACCATGTGCTGGCATGAATATATATGAATATATATATATATATATATATATATATATTCATACATACATACACTGGTTCCTAAGATGACCAAAAGACGAATTCAGATCCTCTGAACCTGGAGTTACAGGGGTTTGTAAACCACCAGGTGGATTCTAGGCAGTGATTCTGGGTCCTCTACAATTACAGAAAGTGGTTGTAACTGTAACTGCTGAGCCATCTCTTCATCCCCATAACCACAATCTTTTTTTTTCCTTTTCTTTTTTTTATTTTTTATTTTTTTTATTTTTTCCTCCTTTATTAATTTATTCTTGTTACATCTCAATGGTTATCCCATCCCTTGTATCCTCCCATTCTTCCCTCCCTCCCAATTTCCCCTTATTCCCCTCCCCTATGACTGTTCCTGAGGGGGATTACCTCCCCCTCTATATGATCATAGGGTATCAAGTCTCTTCTTGGTAACCTGCTGTCCTTCCTCTGATTGCCACCAGGTCTCCCTGTCCAGGGGACATCATAACCACAATCTTTAAGTTGTATTCTTCAATAGAGATAAGAAATAAAATTATAATTCATGCAAAATGCTCTGTGGTCTGCATACAATTTTTCTCTTGGGTAAATATGCTAGAAAAAGTTTTAAATTTTTAACTAATTGCATGTATTTAAAGTGCTTTGAACTTAAAATCAAACAATTAGAACATACTATTTAAGCTTGATAAAAGTAATAATTCTTAAGATACTCATAAAGCGAATTATACAAACAGAAAATGTAGAAAGTCAGAAATAAAGGGAGCACAGGCAGAATCCATTGTTCACATCAGAAGCACATTAAACGTAAGCAAGTCCAGTCATTCGGCTCTTAACAGGGTAATTATGGCATTGACAAGCTAAACGGGAATTCAGAATGTAAGAGACACTGGGCAAATTTCCCACTAGATTCTCAAAATTGCCAAAAACCTCTGCATGCCAACTCAAGTAATTAGATAAGGCAAGGTTCATGAAGAATTTTCAAAGGATCCTAGCATAAGATGCTATAAACAATGAGGACTTTTAAAAAAATGATATATTTATCTCAGAGAAGACATGGCGTAAGAGGTAAGGCCATCAAGTTGCCAGAAAACGAAGTCCTCTATCAAATTGAAACATTTTTCTTTTTTAGATCAATTAGTTTCATACAATGTATTTACATCATATTCAACCCCTTCCCCTCTTTCCAGAACACGCCCATTCCCTACCCATTTATCTTTATGTCTTTTTTTTTAAACCTTCAAGACCAATTTGTTCTGCCCAAATGTGTGGCCTTCCACTGGAGAATGGTCAACTTGCCGGGGCTCAGAGAAAACTGTCTCTCCCTCTCCCAGAAGCTAACAGTTGTCAATGTCTTCAAGGATAGTGCTGGGATTGTGTTTTCAAATCCTCTCTCTACACTAGGACTTAGTCTGACTGCGGCTTGGACAGGTTTTGTACACAGTGTTGTAAGTTCATATGTGCAGCTCCCCTGTGGTGTGCAGAAGAGAACGTTAATATTGGTGCCCACCATCTCTGGCTCTTACACTCTGTTCCCTTATTCATGATGATCCCAGAGACTTGGGTGGAAGAGGTGTGTGATATATTTGTTCTCTGTAGAACTGAGAATCCTGTATTCTCTTGTTCTCTGCACATTGGCCAGACATGTAGATCACCATCTATTTTGAATAGAATCCTCTTAATTGAAAGTTGGGAAATGCATTGATTTATTGGTATAATGGTAAGGTCCCTTCTTTCCACCAACAAAATGAAACACCTTTATAATGGATTCCAGAGCTAAACACATATGGAGTAAAATCCTGGCTTTATTAGTAACTGCTTGACTCTGGGGTATTGAATTGATGCTTCCTGGTTGCTTCACATGCAAAATTGGAATAAATTATAAGTTAATGGATCACTGTAGGACATTGTAAGTGAGAGGATGTATATGTAAGTGAAAAAGCTAGCCAATTACCAGATAGAGAAGGAAAACAAAACTAAACAATTAATGCAAAGTAATATGGCAGAGACACACTTGCCTTGATGATGACATTGACATTCTATTGACATTCCTTCATTGTGATTGAAAAGTTATTTCTGAAATTTCATTTCATGAGTTCAGATCTTTGCTACATCAGTTCCTGGTATGTGACCGTCAGCTAGTTGTTCACATTCTTTCATGTTGGCTATTGGGTAAACTCGTATTGTCTTTACAAATTACATGGGGATTGTGTTAGTTAAAGTGAAAAAATACCTATAATTATTCTAAGGATTGTTTTTCATTTGTATAATATCTTTTATTAGACACAGGGTGTTGCTGTGGATACCAGGCTGGAATGCCCTCCCGTGTACTGGTATGAAATCCGTGTACCACCATGCTTAGCTTCAGGGACCATTCTTTGATTTTTTTTCTTCCCTTCTTTTTCCTTTCTAAAAGTCTGCCTATACCACCTCTTACTCCTTATTCTTGTCCTTACATTTACATACAAATCAAAGAAAATATTTTATAATCTGATTTGTAACTGTTGAAACTCAGTCGTTGCAAATCACGATCCTTTAATGATTTATCCATGTGGCAAGTCTCCTTGTCTTTCCTTCCATTCAACACTTTCTAATAACCCGAGCTTGTCATCTTCACTCTGATTTGGTGCTGTGGGGAATGTAGATGGCCACAGTCACCACCACCATTGTACCATCATCAAGAACTTCATGGCCATTAGAACAAGATATGCACTGTGCTCAGAATGCTGTACTAGGTTAAGAAACTGTACTTGTACATCCAGCTTTGAATGATGGAGCTAACATTTAAAACCTCATTGTTCACCAGCCTAAACTGCACATAATGTCATATTGTCATTTTTAAGGAACTTGGTAAGTTATAAAATGAAGTGCTTTAGTGTTTTCATTTCATTGATTTCAGGATCCTCTTATCAAGACAAATTCTTGTCTTAAATAAATCCATTGATTTTGGCAATAAATGCTAACTAGGAGAAAGCGTTCATCAAAAAAAAAGGAAAAAGTCTTAGATCTAGACATTTCTCAAGTGAAAAGTCTGAAAAATGGTCCAATTTTATAATTTATCTCAATACTTGGACAAACTTGTATATGAGTGATTATGAGGAAATGTATCAATTGTCCAGCAGTTTTCTTTGCGCAGTCAATAATTTATGTTCAAGTAAGAAAATACAGATATGGTATAGTGGTATATTTATAAGGAAAGATGCTCATACAAGGTTCAGAATAAAGAATTCAGTATATTGGACTGGAGAAATGACTCAGAGGTTAAGAGCACTGGCTGCTGTCCCAAAGATCCTGAGTTCAATTCCTCAACAACCACATGGTGGCTCACAACCATCTATGAGATCTGGTGCCCTCTTCTGGTGTGCAGGCATCTATGTGGGCAGAACAGTGTGTACAAAATAAGTAAATAAATCTTTAAAAAATGAATTCATTATATGTACCAACAAAGAAAAATTAAAGTTTCAGAATGCTACACTGTGATACTTGTGTAACTATAAAAATTATATGCATATACTCGTGTTAGTTATAGACACGTGTTGGAAGTATACAATTGAAAACTGTTCATATGGTAAATTTTAGGTAGAGTTTATTATGGTGGAAAAGAGAAAGTGCCATATTAACAGATCCGAATGGAGAAAAAAGGGGCAATTTAAGAATCGCTCCCATATTTTATTTTTCCACACAACAGTAAGAACCATCTAAGTTGTTATGGGATGATATGAAATATTTCTCAAAGGCTCATGTTTCACTCTTGATCGTTAGATGTGAAAACATTAATATTCCATTTGGGGGTGACATATTCTTGAATTTGTATACGGTTATATTTACCTATGTCTTTCAAGATGCAATGTAATAATAGTGAAATGACCAGGGACAGCAGGTCACGTTTCAGTGACTAGGTCCTGGGGGGAGGGGCCAAGGGATCAGAGGTGAAGAAGAATGAGCAGATAGACTCAGGAGGTCTTGCCAAGGTACATCGTATACCAGGTAAGTTTATTAAGAAGTGCAGCATCTTATATACTGTTTAGAGGGAGAAAAACGGGACAATGTCATCAAAAAGCTGTGACAAACTGGATGGAGTCAGTCGGAGGCTAGTCAAACAACATTGCACAAGGAGAACACAGGAGATCTCAAAAATGTCACGGACTGTGCACACAGTGGCCTTAGCACTGATAACTACATGCCCATCACGCTGGAAAAGTTGGCTTCTAAGGATCTGAAGTTACAGATCCGCCATTACTGGACCTGCCAGGCATATTTGTAGTTTTAGAGAAGGAGCCATGTTCCTTCTCCACACATCAGGGCCTCAGGGATAGCCTCGATTTAACCTCGCCCCCTCAGCACAAAAGGAAAACCATTTTGTAATTTTTTAATTAATGACTTTTCTGAACGAGTCATTAACCTAAGTTCATTTAAGTAGAATATAGATATACAGCCTATTTTTTTTATAACAGCCTTCATGAAATTATGGACATAGCTATGTCTTATATAGACAAGCCAAGGAACTTTGTTTTTGTTTTAAAGAAGTTATTTTTCTTTCTCATTAAATGTGGGGAGAACAGAATTGGCAATGCTTCTTAAAGCTGGCTGATCTTCCAAGTCACCTGGGAGTTCTCCTATGCACACAGGTCTGAGTGCTGGTCCAGTTTCTGGATTGTGTCATCTAGCGGGTAGAGAAGGACACTGGTTCCCTTTATTGTTGTAGCCTTTGTGGCTTCCAGTTTAATAATTCTATCTGGAAACTTATCACCAAATGTCTCTTTCTTGCTGATTACTTCATTTTAGAGGTTAATTGGTTAGGAATGGGACAAGGGCTGCATTCTTTCTCAGAGAGGCATGAGAAAGGGGGTGGCAGAAAGAAAGGGCTTCCAACTTGTAAACAGAGCCTTTCTTCATTGCTTGACATGTATGTCAGCTGGGGTCCGAGGTGGCCCACAGTGCTCAAAGCACAGGTGCTCCCAGGGTCCTTTTCTACACAACACACCTAATGCTCCCAGCACTCTGGATCCCCCCTTTTCATCTTTAACAATGTTACAGGCAGTTGAATGTCAGGAAGAGCTTGTGATTTCAGCTGCCAGCAAAACAACCATTACTGCCTGTTATGTTCGGTAAAGCTTTTTGTGTCTACAACAATGTTGCCAGTATGCAGAGACCTATGCTTTGGAATTGCAGTGCTCTTTGTCTTCTCATTTGCACATGAGAATCACAAAAAAGAAAGAACAAGGTTAATTTGTGTCCCCAACATGTGTATCCTTGAGGCTGGCCTCACTACAAATTCTCCTGAGGGTATGGATGAATCAGGACCTTGGGTGATTGTGGCTGTAAATATCAACATTATTCCAGGGGGTGTCTCCTAGCAAGTTCTCATCTACATCTGTCATGTAGTGTTCTTATGGACACTGGGAGAAGGAGAGCAACAGAAGAGAAAATGTCACTGAAGAAGTTTCCCAGATGTCAGTCAGTGACTATCGGGCCTGAGAAAGTAGCTCTAGTGTAAGTATATGGACTTAAATACTTTCTCCAATACAAAATGACAGAAGTGGCATAGGTAAACACAATGGACGGATATGTTGCTGACTGCCATGACAGCAGAGAAAAACTTATGATATGCCCCAGTTTAAGGAAGTTATTTCCTAAATGGGACCCTCCTCTGTGAACAAAGAGAACCTAGGAACGTTTTTTGAGGGAATACTTAGCCCAAGATCATGATTGGAATCCACGTTTGAAGATAAAAATTGGAGAGCAAGAATGCCTCTGTCTTCTTCCGTGTTCTCTGATCTCCTGGCTTATTCTTTTTGTACACGTGCTACTGTGTAGATGCACCTGTGTGTATGACTGCGTGATCACATGGCATCCATATATGTAGTGTCCAGAGGATAACCATCCTCACTTTATTGTTGAGACAAGGTCTTTCACTGGCCAAAAAACATTAACTAAGTTAGGCTGGCTAGCAAATCCCAGAGATTTTCTTGTCTCCACCTCCCCAGTACTGGCACAAATCACCTACCCCCATGCCTAGTAATTTTTTCTATGGACCCTCATGCTGGGAAAGCAAGAGCTGTACCAACTGGACCCTCACCAAAGTCACTGCCTTCCTTTCAATAGCTGAGCGCTTGCCCCAGAAGTGCATTCTGATTCATACTTCATTGTCCATCCTCAAGTCGACTGCTGGCCTCAGCCTTGTCCCAGCTAAATCTTCCTCTGCTTCTGGATCCCACGTCTGTACAGCACTGCCTTCTGCTGCTTTTATGATTACAAGGAGACACCGTGCTGCATATGTGATGAGGATTGATGCTCCTAGGTCTCAGTTTGGTCTGAAGATCAAAGAAAGAGTTCATATCTGTTTTCTAGGACTTCGAGAATGTGTGGCTGGATGTAATCTGTAAACATTTGCTGTACGTGTACAGGGCTTTGATTGTGTTCTTCTGGTCTTGTATAACCAGAATATTTTTGAAACATCATATTTTTATTATTCTAAATGTATCTCATACAGGAAAAGAACTCCAAATTTGAGTGATCCCATCTCAAGTCTAAACAGACTATTTCTTTTTAATGATTTTTTTTGCCTTAACATCTTCCATTTGTTATCTGTATTATTCATTGCATGTGCTACTAAGTTAGTAGGGAAAATGCATAAAAGAACTGATTTCCTCTTTCTCAAGACTGTGAATATGAGTTTAAAAATTCTTTTGCCATACAATGAGAAGGAATTTCCCTCAAAGGATAGTAGAATAAGTTTCAAATAATGGCAGAGTCCCTGGAAGTATGCAGTCTCTTAAAATGGTTTTTATGTTTGTTTGAATTTTGTTTGTTTGCCTTTTGAACCATTCAATGTAAGTTGTGATGCCCAAAAGTTCTTACATGTGTGATCTTTCACTGGAGGAACCACACTGTTAGAGGAGCCCACTCTGCTTCCCCGCTGCCCCCTCCATCTCTCTCCACCTCTCCCTCCTTGCATCTCTCAATTGTCAGTAGCTCTAGAGCTTTAGGCGTGGGGTTGCTGTTATAGGGTCTAGTTTGGGCTTTTACAGGCTTTGCATGTATACTGTTATAACCACCGTGAGTTCATTGTGAGCAATGTGGTGGTTTGAATAGGTTTGGCTCCCATAGACTCACTATTGGGAGGTGTGGTTTTTATTGGAGGAGTTGTGGCCTTGTTAGAGGAAGTGTGTCACTGGGGAGGAGGCAGGGATTTGAGATCTTAAATGCTCAAGCTACACCCACAGTAAGACAAATCCACTCTCTTCCTGGCTGTCTTCAGATCAAGATGGAGAACTCTCAGCTGCTCCTCTAGTACCATTTCTGTCCGTAAGCTGCTATTTTTCTTGGTAAAGGACTAAACCTCTGAAACTGTAAGCCAGCCCCAATTAAATATTAGCCTTTATAAGAGTTGCTGTGATGATGGTGTCTCTTTCCAGCAATGGAAACCTTAACTAAGATGAGCTGGTACCCTGTTGTGTCCAGCAGATATTGGTTCTTGTAGTTATCTACTGCCTCTGGCTCTTACACTCTTTCGGCTCATTTTCTGCAATGATCCTTTTGCCTTAGGAATGAGATGGTGGTATATATTTTACATTCAGGGCTGAGCATCCTGAATCTGTTATTCTTTGGATCTTGGCCAGTTGTGGGTCATTGTGCTTAACATCATCTGCTGCAAATCAAAGCTTCTCAGATGAGGAGTGGGAGGTGCACTGACCTAGGGTATACGTTATTAAGAGTCAGTTTACTATTACACCCATTTTGCAGTAGGTTCTCCTATAAGGACCAGCCACAAGTTCGTAGCCCAATAGTGGTGCCAGGCATGGGTGTCATTCTAGATACATTGGGTGAGGGGATCATGTAAAGATACAGTGGAAGGATGTTACCATCTGTTGGTACTTTCATTGTAGTGAAAGAGATCAGAGATACAGTAGCCTCTCCTTCTCTAGTTTAGTACACTGATCACAAGGGTCCATTCCCACCTATAAGTAGATTGATAATATCAAAAGAAAAAAAACAGTCATAAGGCATCAAAGAAAGGGGAAATTTGAGGCAAAATTATTTAAATGCAGAATATCAAAGAAAATAATTAAAATATCTTCAGACACTATGAGAGTCTTCTTCTTATCATCAAGCATGCTTTTCCTTGGAAAGAGCACAATGGCATTGCCACTCTGGACAAAGGCAACACCTGTGACACTGCATGGGAATTGAGTCTCAAATCAAAACACAACACTAAAAACAGTATACAGCAGGGTGTAGAGATGGCTCAGTAGATAACAGCAGATGTTGCTCTCGCAGAGAATCTATTTGGTTCACAGTTCCCACATAGTGTCTCATAACCATCTGTAACTTCAATTTCTGGGGGTCTGATGCCCTCTTCTGTCTTCTGGTAGCATCAGGCACACACTTGGTAAACATATACCTTGATGTAGGAATGACTCTGAGATTTATCTAGGAAGCTTTCAACCAGTTAGGTAACTTCAGCGATGATGACAAAATACTCACTGGTGAAAACTGTACCAGCTGACTGCCCATGGTCCAGAGAACATCACTGTAGAAAGAGGCTCAGCATACACCAGTAAGCAGACACCTGAAATCACTGCACGTATGCTGTTTTTGCTCTGCAGGAATGACTTGGGTGGGATAACATGTGAGACGACAGCATGTTTCATGCTCACTGTTCATCTCCTTCCTCATTTCTCCTCTCAGCCTACATTTCCTTTTTTTGGAAGGATTTACACTTCCATCACATGGAGTATTTCTAACTCAAGAATCCTGTGGAAAATGGGCCATGCAAGGAAGTTCAAGGATTCATTTTCAGAAATAGAACCCACAGCAGAACAATACAAGGACATAAAATCATTAGAAATGATTATTATATTGGGAGAACTGAGTGACAAACAAAAACAACAACTACAACTCCACACTCAAACCAATATGAAACCACCAATGCCACTATGAACAATGCTTACAGATTAGCAGATGACAGCATTGGGCTGAATAAATGGTACCTTTCATAAACCAGACAGAATACTCTTCTGCACGATGAGGCTGTTTCCAACTACGTTTCTCTAGGTATAACAAAGGATATTAAATAAAATAATTAGGCTTTAAATACAAATATATATGAATACATACACATATATACACATATTATGCATACATAATGTATACAGCATACAACCTGGAGTTCGGAGTCATTGTCACATCTTTTAAAAATAAACTGATTAAAAAATTCAAGTGCATGCACAAACTTTTGAAGGCATGTATGTTCCTGATCACTTATTTTTCTGACTCTCTTCACCATCTTATAGATTGTTTTGAGTTGCTGTTTGATCTTAGTGTGCAAACTTCCTGAGCACCTGTGAATCCATAAAGGCTCCTCCACATGGTGGCGCTGTGGTTGTGCCTTTAGTGACACTGCCTGTTTTTTTTTTCATTTTCTTTTTAGAAAAATGGTTGTTCAAAATATGAAGATTAATAATAATAATAAATAATAATAATTATTATAATAATTTAAAATAGATTTACTTCTCAGTTAACTGTGAGGAAAGAAGTATTCTCTCTCCCTGATCCTTTTGTGATAGTTTTTCTGCTTTAGAAGCCTGCAGAAGATCTTTATTTTTGTTGAGGCATTTGCAGCAGCCACCAAGAAGCAAATGGGAAGGGCTGGCAAACCCTGCCTCACTCTGAACAATGGAAAGCTGCTTTAATGACATTCCTGATGTCTTCTTGCTACTGCCCCTCTGTTGCCCATTCAGGAACCTTGCCCAGGGAATTCTTGGCCCCTCCCTTCTCACTGCTTCCTCCCCAACCTAAAATGAGATGTGTGAATATCACACAGGGGAGAATGGATGGACTCATGAGAGGAGGATATTTAAACCTTAAATCTCCACAAAGCAAATTATCTTAGAATGGAGAACAATCTGGATTCGTCGTTTTCCCCCGAGGAAATTTATCCGGTGGTGGAGGAAGGGTCTGACTATGAACACATGGAGAAAGACTTGGCTATCTCTGACAGGACATTTGCAGAAGGTGTTTGCCTATAAAGCAGAACATCCAGCTAAGTTGTTCAAGGTGCTTTTTTTTTTTTAAAAGTAAAACATAAGCCTATTAATTTCTTTGTGTTTTTCTCTAGTGGAAGTGTTTCCGATTCCCACTGCAGTATAAAAGGATTTGTGAATTTACTGACTTAACAATTACCTGTGTATTACTCCATAGACCATAGATTTTGTAGATCAGGAGAGTGGGTATGCATGGTAAGGTCAGAAGACTTTATGACTGTATATGAATTCAGCATTGAATTGCTCAAGGTTGGAGTCAATTGGCTTCCTAGCTCAGGGGATGCTGAGGACATTCTTTCCTTGGGGGTCACTGAGCTCCACATGTTTCTGCTGGCTGTCAGTCTGAGACCAGTTTGCCCCTTCTTGGCCACTCCCAGAGTTTTCCCATGTGGCCCCCAAGAGGCCATCCACTGCATGGTTCTGCATGGTTCTGCTTGTCCCTGGCCCAGCCTAAGGAATTTGTCTGACATCTGTGATTAGCCTCAGTAAAGCCTGAGCTCTGAAATGGCCCCATAGTTTATTTTGTCAGACACACCCAGAGGCCAGAAAGGGTACCGGGTACCCTGGAACCGGAGTTGAACGTGTATTCGCGGAAACCGAATGCAAGTCCTCTGCAAGAGCAGCAAGTATTCTTCCCCGATCTCTCTTTCCCCAAAGCTCACTTTGTACGAAAGACTGTTGTGCAGGCCTTTGGATACCCAGGTCAGGAGTTGGCTGATAGATATGACATCCTCGTCCTCTGTATGTGAGGGAGGCCCTTCTAGAGGAGGTAAACACACACACAGAAAAACCCTCCATGATCAGAACACCAGACTCCAACTTCTTCAAATGTTTACTCCACTTTCTAGTTACTTTCGCTTTTGTTATCAAGACCATTCCTTGTGTTTTAAACTTTCAGCTTCGTTTACACCCTTCACATTCTGGTTGCCAGGGTAATGAGACTGACAGCTTAGAAAAGCCAGGTGTTACCCTGGCTATAGTGGTTGTCAGAGAGAGGCAGTGAACCCTCTGGTTTCCTGAGCTAGTCTCTCATACTGAGTTCTGACATATGCAGAATGCATTATGAATATGATAATTACTCCCCTACTGGATCAGATTCTGTATCTGAAAGGATTATTAAGAACTAGCTATTGTATAAAAATGGATACATTTATGAAAGAATACCATCCAGTCATTGTTACTGTGTATTGCAAAGCATTTTGATTTATATTCTTTAATTAATTCATCACACAGCAAGGTAGGTGTTATCTTCTTGGCTTCACACGTGGACAATTATGAGAGATGAAATTACATGGCCAGTCTGAACTATAAGAAATAATAGGTGTTATTTGACTTTGGGATTCTATAGTTTGGGTTTATTTTGTTAAACATAAATTACCATAGGCCACTATGATCTTTTTAGTGCTACTCAGAATAATAATTATATGCTGGGGCTGGCAAGATGGCTCAGTGGGTAAAGTTGCCTGTGGCATATGCCTGACTACTTGAATTTTATCCCTGACATCCACAGTAGAAGGAGAGTTTTACCTCTAACTGTTATCTTCTGACTGCTGACTTTTCATGTGAACACCCAAGATGGGAAGCTGATAAACATACCAGAGAAACAATTCCATTTACCTCTAGATTAGTGAACTAGTTTTTTGGGATTGCTTACAGAAGCATAGATGACCCATTGCACTGCTGGCTTGTGCATATCAGCATTGGCAATAACTCACGAGCCCTGCATACCTAGAATTCTCTGTACAACTAGCAGTAACTTCAGCCATCAGAGTCTCCTCTCCTCAGCAGCTGTTACTGTATATAACACAGGGGAGCAGCCTTGTTAATCTTGTGAATTCTGGGAGTTTCCTGTGACTTGGGACTTTACTTCCTGAGTCTTATGAATGTCCATTCTCTCTCTTGTAGGGAACGTTTCAATTCAGAAGAAATGGTTATACATACAATATTATCTTATGGAATGTAGGGTTTCATATTGTTGAAGAAAGGAGACGTTGGAACAGAGTTGCCCAATTCCTGGAAGCCAGAAAGGAAACAAAGAGAAGACTGAGAACCATGCGTGTCCTCTGCGTATCATTCCTCTGGGACCTTTTTTCTCTAACTAGCTCCTACAACCTATAATTTTAGACACTTCCAAAAATAATAACTACCAGATGAGGCCAAGACTTTCATACATGAACCTGTGGGGGGCAGTCTATGCACAACATGGCTTTTTCTGAGAGGAAATATCTACTGTGCTAGAAATCCTAGACCTGGAATTGGGGATGTGGATCCCAACTTGATACTGCCAGTCATGACAGAAGGTCTGAGTACCACTTCTTATGTTCTCTAAGCCTTTGTCTCCTGGTTCATAACGCAGCATTACCACCCACCATCAGTCATACCTCCTTTATTGCTAATGCCTCCAGGATCAACACTAACAATAACTATGCAGTCTATTTCCTGAATTCCAAAGCTTCTGCAATAGCTATTACCTCCACTTACACATGAGAATGAAGTGCTTGGATAAAGGTTTAAAACCCAACTAAAGGTAGTGGAGAGATAGCTCAGCATTAAGAGTGAATACTACACTGACACATGAAGCTGAATGTAGTTCCAAATACCTGTGTCATGTTGCTCATAACTACTTGTGGCTCCTACTTGAGGGTGATCAAAAACCTCTGCCATCCATGGGCACCTACACCTGCATGCACATATCCGCCATCGCCCACACACCTATGCGCAATTAAAAATAAAACATCTTAAAAAAATCTTACTAGAAATCCAGTCTCTAGGTAATGGTAGGCAGGAAACTTAAACCATCTTCCAAGCTCGGGCACTACATGAAGGCATGGCATTGCTTAGGTTCTTTTAACTGTCATCAAATATCATATTTTTTTGAAACATAAGATAATTAAATGAGCTTTTCCCCCAAGAAGATAGGAAGATGTCATGTTATGTGACTGCTTACGCTATCTCCTGCCCTTGTCCAGAGGGGTACTGAGCCTTCCCCCAGCACTAAGGGAGGAGCAGGGGAGGACCGAGCCTTCCCCTGGCACCAGGAGGTAGGTAGAACATAACTATTTTCAGTAGTGAAAATGAGCCTGAGCTCAGAAGCCTAGTGACCTGAAACAGCAACCAGAAGACAGACAGCTCTTTTCATAGCTCTTCTCAATGTGCACGTGTGCATGCATGAGCATGCAGGCTGTATAGGACTGAGCATCTGTGAAAGCACGTGTGTGTGTGTGTGTGTGTGTGTGTGTGTGTGTATGTATGTAAGTAGGATGCATGTGCTCATGTGTGCACATAGATGTCACTGTGATAAGTTCATATTGGTGTATGAATGTGTATTTTTAAGTACATGTACACATGTCAGTATCCCTAAGGGTGTGTGTCTAGACATGTGTGTGATGATTGATACATATGTGTATATATGTTTTATATCTCCTTGTACTTCTCTATGCATTTTATTAGTTTAACAGTGCAACTATATTTTGTGTGCTCACGTCTGTGTACATGTGTGTGCTGATGAACATATGTGCATGTGTATCAGTGTGCCTCTGTATTTTTCTGTCTTTAAGTGACAGTGTGTTATTGTCTAGCTGTGTACATATAATAGATACAGCTGAGTGTGGTGTCTCATACATGTCTAGACACTGTGTTTCTGTGTTGGCCTGTATGTTTGTGTATCATCTCTCTGTCTCTCTGTCTCTGTCTCTGTCTCTCTGTCTCTGTCTCTCTGTCTCTCTGTCTCTCTGTCTCTGTCTCTGTCTCTGTCTCTGTCTCTGTCTCTGTCTCTGTCTCTCTGTCTCTGTCTCTGTCTCTCTCTCTCTCTCTCTCTCTCTCTCTCTCTCTGTGTGTGTGTGTGTGTGTGTGTTTTTGGATGTGCACTTGTCTGTATGTGTCTAAGGGTACACTTTTGTGTATGTGGAAGTATGCTTATGCATATTGTGTACACACATGCAAGTGTGAATGTGCCCAGGCATATGCACTATATTCTTGGGCATGTGTGTGTGTGTGTGTGTGTGTGTGTGTGTGTGCGCATGCGTTTCACACTTACCTGTGTGTGAATATGTGTATGTGACTCTGAAAATGTACCAAGGAAGGAACCCAGTACGGTGAATTTTTGCTGATTCCCTGGGCTATAATTATTGGATCTTACTTTAGAATGAAGTGTTACTGGGAAAAAAAATTATGAATGCATATAGTCAAAACCTAAATGAAGTAATTAGAATATTAACAATAAGTTAGTTATCATCTGATTTCAAGGCCAACTTACAAAGCCAATCATTTTAGCCCCAAGGCCACACAGTATGTACAGGGTGGTGTGGGAATGAAAAAGCTCCCTTCTCTATTGAGTGGGATGGATGGCTTCTGTAAGCTGTCCCCTCCTTTTCCTCAGCCCCCAACTTGCCAGAGAAACCACTTCCTTTGTCTGCAGTTGTTTACAACATATGCCTTATTACATTCCCCAGTCTTAATTGTCCTTATGAACACTGCAAACAGAATGAAAGGAGGGAAACCCACAGGAAAAAAATAGCATTAATTCACAGTTTCAAACAAGGCTGATGAAAAGATAAATATATTTCACAATCCTTTCATTTTGACAAGGAACCTGGAAACCTGACTCTTCCCAGGGGGTTCAGTCTCTGGGGCAGGCATAATTAAGTTTTTGTGTTCACTGTACACACAGAGCTGAGGGGCTCTGGTGCCTGTTTGTCTAGTATTTGATTTTATGCAACTGAGCTTTGGGAGGTCTGAGTGTAAGGTGTTTGTTTTGGTAGTGGTAATGTGTGTGTCTGTGTGGTGTATGTATGTGTATGTTGTGTGTTTTGTGCATGTGTGTATGTGTGTGTGTGTTTTATGTACTTGTGCTCACGGGTATGCATGCACATATGTCTGTATATGTTTGGAGTGAGCCTAAGGTCAACACTGAGTGTCCTTTCTTGATCCCTTGTCACCTCAGTTTTTTTTTTCTTTCTTTTTTTTCCCTTTTATTTTTTTATTAATTTATTCTTGTTACATCTCAATGGCTATCCCATCCCTTGTATCCTCCCATTCTTCCCTCCCTCCCATTTTTCCCTTACTCCCCTCCCCTATGACTGTGCCTGAGGGGGACTTCCTCCCCCCGCATATGCTCATAGGGTATCAAGTCTCTTCTTGGTAGCCTGCTATCCTTCAGTTTTTTTAAGAATGTCTTTTAGCAAGCCTGTTGTTTATCACTTTGTCTAGACTGGCTGACTGGTTTACCTGTCTCCACCCCAAGGCCAATGTGGGGTCACAAGCATGCTCCACATGCCCAGCTTTTGGTGTGATTTCTGAGCATCTGAACTTAGGTCTTCATGCTCATGGTGGGCACTTTGCCAAATAAGCCTGTCCCCAGTCTTCAGTCACAGCCTCAACATTTACTTTAGAAACTGAGCTTAATATTTATCATCTAAAATAAACCACTGATTTTGCAGGTGTTCATGTAATAATAATGAAATACTAGGCCTAGAATATAAAATACTTTTTAAATGGAGCTTATTTTCATCTGCTGTCTTGAGCATGCATTAAATAGAGAATAGAGTAGTTACTATTTCATTAACAGTTGATTATAAAAGCAAAATTGCTTAATGTAAATTCACAGTCAGATCTTATCAAGTTTTGAATGTCTGTGTGTGTGTGTGTGTGTGTGTGTTTCTCCTTTAAAAATACTATAATTTATTCAGATTACACCCCAATTGTTATCCCCTCACTTGTATTTTCTGTTTTCTATCCTCCCTCCCTCTTCTATTCTATTCCCCTCCCCTAGACCTCTGACAGAAGGGGACCTCTTCCCCCATCATATGACCACAGCTTATCAGGTCTCATCTGGATAGCCTGGCTCCCCTTCTGCTGTGTGCCTCTGTGTGGCTGCCTCTGTACAAAGCTTTAGCAGGCCTTGGCAAAGATCCAAAACAATTGTATGATAGACCCTGGTTATGGTGTCTACTCCAGCAACATGACTCAGCTTCTCTGGGTCAGAAATGATTCTTTTGTCATTTAATGAGGAATTCTGAGACCTCAATAGGAATACTTCCCACATTGACTTGACCTTTGTAACAGTGAGCCATGGTACTGTAAGTCACATCTACCACAGGCTGTGCTTGAAATCAATAGGTTGAGAAGAGGGAGAGATGGTAAAAAATCTTGGTATGCTTGCACTCTGTCTTTTGCAAGCAGAACACTAGTGTTAGCAGAGGAAATGTCTTGGTGTACTGGAATGGGACTTGTGAGTGACGGTATGCACCTGAGGACCACCAGAATGCAGGCATGGAAGTACACAAAGGACAGAGGCTGTTGTGGAGGGCTAGAAGACTCTTCTTAAAGCAATACTGATGATGAGATTTTTTTTGTGTGTAAGAAAGCATGGTGAAGAGAACAAATTAAAATGTCAGAGAAGTAATTAGAGGAGAAAATTCTGCACAGAGAGGAAGCCATCTCAGAGGCAAGGGCAAGTGAGGGGATAACAATCGGGATGTAATCTGAATAATATAATTTAATAAACAAACAATCAAATAAAATTCCTATCAGCCAAACCAGGAGCTATTAATTTCTGCCACGGTGGATTATTCTTTGCCAGGGCTCTGATTTATGATCACAGGTGAGCTAGAAGGGAAGGGATAGACCATTCAGAGGAAATGGCTGTATGACAGCAATCAAATCAGTCTAGGAGCAAGAAGATTCAGGTGGGAAAGCAACTCATCTTTTACTTATGAGAACTCATCAAAAGTAACTGTTACCTTGCCACCGTACAGACAATAGTGAAGACTCTGTGACACACAGGCCAAGCCTAAAAGTCATCTCTACAGGGCTTATATAAGTTGACCTCTTGGAATCATGGTGGTCCTGGACATTGGAGCTGGAAGAAGCTGTATGTATGAACCAATTAAAACTTTTAAATATTTCTTAAGTTACAGATGGAAAGGCAGACTTAACAAGGGTTGACAAACACTTTCTCTACTGGATGGTAGCTGAGATGTGTGATGAGGGGTCTCCTAGAAGGTTGACCAGTTCTCTTTAGATGGTCAACAAAGTTGATTCTTTATTTAAAGTAGGTAATACACTTATGGAAATTCCAAACATTAACAGAAAGTGTTCTTGTCTATTGTACCTGTTTCTCCCCTACCAATAAATTCCATGCATTCTCACCATCCAATATTGAGAGCCCCTTTACTCTGATATTGAGTCAATCACATTGTGCTTTTAAAAATTACACCACAGAAATTGTGGTTAAGATGAAGAAACTCCAATCCACGAGGTGGGTGCACAAGAATAGACTCACCTAATCTCTTCTCTTACCTCTTATTCTGAGACATTCAACAATGTCTTTTCACAAAACAACCCACGTTTTTCTCTATTCATTTGTTATATTGCCAAATTATGTGCTTATGTTAATTTCAGAGATGCAGTTACAACCTCTATCCATGACACCCAAGCACACAGACTAGCAATAACACTCATTCTTCTATATCTACAAAACCAGATAGGTGTCACATGACGAAAAGTACTGTGGAAACAGGTCAGTTATATCTGAGATGATATTTTTATTTATGTAGTTTTAACAAGTAACCACCTCATGAACTACTGTAGGGTCAGGTAGAAAGTATAGGTCTAAATAAACAACCTTCAACTGACGTCAAAAACTGTCACTTATTGTGCACTTTTATGTATCTTTCTTTGTTTAGCTGTTCAACCTAAGTTTTCAGTTTCCTCTTCCCAATGCCTCTAAAAGCTCTTACATAAGGCAAGCAGATTCATAGTCCTTTGAATCACCACTGTCCTTGTACTATGAAGTGCCCTTGTTATTACAAAAGCCACTGTTTCATCTTCCCCCACACTCAGCTCAACCCATCAACCATGAGAGTCTTGGTAACTGATGCTGCTCCCAGACATAGTTCAGCAGAGGACAACACTGCTTTACAGGTCTCTGTCAGTTTTCAGTTCTAAGACAATCACTCAGGTCCAAGAACGGTCCCCTTAAAGAAGAACTTAGCAGCACTGTTGACAAACAACACAAGAACAATTTTCCTCATCTTCCACTCCTCTACTTTCTGATCTGTTTTCGCTGAGTAAATATCACACGATATTTTATGCTTCTTGGATTAAGATATTGGTATCAATATGTTAAAATAATGTGATGATATTCTTCAGAATAGCAAGCTGATGCAGAGTTAGGAGATTTATAACTTGACAAATAATAGAAGGCTTCCCTGATCTGTGAAGTGACAGTAATTATTATTGGAATGGAATTATTATTGGACAGGAATTATTATTGGAACTGGTCAATTGGGAAGGTTCCAATTTCTGTCATTGTTTTACCACTCTCCAAATTCCCAGCCCCACCAAAATAGAAATTACAATATAGGAGGGACTGTAGAGTTTAAGCCATTCTTGGTCTACTTGTGTTGTTATGAGTAGTAATTTGGATGATAATTCCCCTTCCTCTATAGGCTTTTAAACACTTGGTTTCCAGGTGTTGACACTGAGGAGGTTTAGGAGGTGTAGCCTTGCTGGAGTAAGTATGGCACTGAAGAGGAGACTTTAAGAGCCCAAGGTGTAACCCTACCCCTAGTTCCCCCCCCTTCTCTCTCTCTCTCTCTCTCTCTCTCTCTCTCTCTCTCTCTCTCTCTCTCTCTCTCTCTTTCTCTCTCTCTCTCACACACACACACACACACACACATACACACACACATTCCTGGTTATGGTCCATGATATAAGCTGTAAGGTTTCTGCTACAACTATTATACCTGCTACCATACCTACCTCTTCCTATGACAGTTATGGACACATATTCGTCTAGAAGCATAAGCTTAAATAAACCCTCCCTTCTCTAAGATATCTTGATCATGGTGTTTTACACAGCATCAGAAAAATAACTAATGCACCTCATATGCCATAAACTGGATGGCTTATACATTGTAGAAATTAATTCCTCTAGTTCTGAGGGCTAGGAATTCCAACACCGAAATGAAACAACATATCCTATCTCTGGCCAGAGATGCTTTCTAAAGACAGTGCCTGGCTCCTACATCTATACAAGGTGGATGGGGCAAAGGTGACCAAAGTACTCAGGAAGCTAAGGGAGCATGACTGGACATTTGAATGCAGCCAGGAAGACAGAGAAACATGAATAAAGTGATATAAACCAAATGCTGCCAGCATGCTGCCTGGTCCTAGTAGGGGTGTCTGATCATGGGGTATCGAATTACTATATAGCAAATATATCATATCAAAAAGTGGGTTTTGTCATAACAACCAGGTGAGAAGAATGGTCAGGTGCAATAACAAAATGTGACGTGGGTGGAAATGGCAAACTTGGGACTGGATTTAGTAGGTTCAGAAGGCATCATTAAGTATCATGAAGGTGTGGTTTAGAGTCACACACCAGTCACTTCTTTTACATTCCCCTTCCCTTGCTTGCAACTAACAGTATGACCTTATAGAGGGAAATATATGTTCACTTCATGTAATAAAATAAAAAGCCTACAAGTGGTTCAGGAAATAAATGGCTATGCATATTGATGGATCTGACAATGGACTGTCACCATGCCATCATCCTTCATGGATGGGTAGGATCAAGTTGAAGGCTAAGGGTTAAAACAGGAGATGCCATATTGGATGGAGTATTTGAATGTGATTACTGTTGATATCTGGTGCTGCTAACAGAAGTTTGCTACCAAGAATTCTTCTGGAGTCAGGGAAGCCCACAGAGTGTATGTTGGTGAAGCAACACATGCTGATAAAAGCAAATGAGCATTGTCAACAACCATGTCCTCATAGGGCTAAAGAAACTAAAAAGTTGTATCCTTTAAGAAAACCATTTGAGTTTCCCTCTCCCACCCCCATAACCATCAAGCAAGCAATCCAAACTCAAAGAACATTCTGGATAGGTTCTAGAGGAGCAAGACAAGCTATTGAAATGTGTTAAGTTGCAATAGCCAAGACTATGATAAGTCAGTTGTACATACTGCAGGAAACCACCACTGTGATGGGCGTCTGTTACGTCCAATGTGAGAAGCTGTGAGGTCTCTGTGGTATGAGGGGCAGGTCATTCTACATATCCACTTGCTCTGGATCAGCCCATCTTTGGCCCCAGTTACTATGGTGATACTTGCATGTCTTGAGTCAGAGTTTAGGAGCCAACGGAATAACACTTCTTTTTCCACTGAAGCACCTAAACAGAACTGAGCTTAGGAAGCTCCCACCGGAACATGTCTGATGCAGACCCACTAATTGGCTTTCATTCCTTCCATTTTCACTATTCTTCCTCTCTCTCTCTCTCTTTCTCTCTCTCTCTCTCTCTTCCTTCCTTTCTTCCTTCCTTTCTTTCTTTCCTTCTTTTGACTTGGTTTTCAAAATACCTCAACTCCAAGTTTTGCTTTGGTCTCAGCATCGTGGAGCAACTATGGCAACAGATGCTGTCCAATATAACTTCTTTCCTCTCTGTGTGTCCTTTCCATGTCATGTTGTGTGGCCCATGCAGGCTCATACTCATATATTCTTGTCTTTACTGTGCTCAGACTCTTCAGCATTAGGTATGTGTTGTACTCTACTGCCTTGGGTTTTGCTTCAATTTGTGTGCAGTTGGTTTCACTACCTGTCTGACTGATGTCTCCCTACCATTCACCAAAATGCTAGGTTTCAACGTCTATGTAAATTGTAGATCCATTTTTGAAGGCAAAATAAATGACATTACCGTACTTTACCTTCATTATCCACTCCCAGATATCAACAGACAACGTACAGGCATTTAAAAAGAAATATGTGTGTACACACAAACATACACCCAAGTATTTTATAACTTAATGTATATTATTCTGATAAATATATAGATAACATGGGATTAGTAATTGACTACAAACTTGAATAATCAGCTTACCCTTGCTTCAGTGTGATCACTTGAGTTTCATAGAAACAGCCTGATTCTCCATAAATAATTGTGCTGAATTGATTGTTCAGGAAGATTTTATTTTATTCCAGACAAATTTGCATTCATTCTAAATCAGTGACTAGCAATTCAAAAGAGCTACTAGTTGATTTTCAGTTTCAATTAGAATTCAGAAAAATCAAAGCACTATGTTCCATGTCACTTTCGGTACTGATTAATAAGGTAATAATATTATTTAAATAGTATGCCAAAGAAAGAAAAGCCTATTCCCCCATTTCTCCTTTAGCTGTACACACATTTCTATATAGCATGTGTAATGATGTGTGTAGGGAAATCAATCTCATCCAATTAAGTTCCCCTTCAATAGTATCCTTCAAGTGATGAATACCAGAGTGTGTTGCAAATGGATGATAAAATTAATGCTGAATTTTTTTTACAAGGATGTAAGTCAATTAGAGTGACTCAAGTTCAGATTTCAAGTATAAAATTGAAGAAAACATCACAAAATGAGCCTCAGAGAGATATTTTAGGATGGTATTTTAAGGCAGCATAGGCAAAGATGTGTTCATTACCAGTGGTACTGAAGGTACTCTATTCTTTATTTTACCATATCAGTCTGCCCATGGTAAAACAAAGAAAAACATGTGGGGTTTTTTTTGTTAGAAAAAAAAAAGAAACTACAAAACATTTATAGCTCCTTAGACTAGTGGTTCTCAACCTGTGGGTCATGACCCCTTGAGCAGGGGTGGGGGTGGGGGTCACCTAAGATCATCAGAAAGCATAGATATTTAAAATTCATTAAAATTCATAACAGTAGCAAAATACAGCCATAAAGTAGCAACCAAAATAATTTTATGGTTGGGGGTTCTTCCCCATCATGAGAAACTGTTTGAAAAGGCTGTAATATTAGGAAGTTTGAGAACCACTGCCTTAGACACAACTATTAAATATGAATCTGTTTCACATTGAGAATAATTGTGCAACTAAGTTCTAAGATTTATCGTACTCCATAATTTTATCTGATAACTTTGTCTTAAGTCAGATATTTGAAATCTGATTTATTGTATCGCCATCATAGACACTTTCCATTCACATGCTCATATTTTATGAATATCAATTTCAGTTTTATATTGCTCAATTATTAAATTACTGCATACCTGGCCTTATTTCTCTAGCCACAATCATATATTGCTTATTAAAAAACATAAAAAAACTAAAATAGGTGTCTGGCCCTAGCACCATTCAGCTTAGAGCCCTTTCTACTGCTGACTCAATCTGCCTGACCCATCTGAGACACAGACAGCAGAGAGTCAGCCGAACCAGCAGAGGTGAGCCTGACCCACCTGGGACAAGGCCAGGAGAGGAACACCAGAGACAACCAGATGGCTAGAGGTCAGAGTAAGAACACAAGGCACAAAACCCAGGGCAATATGACATCACCAGAAACAAGCTCTCCTATGACCACAAGCTCTGAAGACACTATCATGTTTGAAGCAAAAAAAAAAAAAAATCGTAAATCTGAAGTTATGAAAGTAATAGAAGCCTTAGAGGGGAAAACAAAAAGGAAGATACAGTCAAGCAGGTGATGGAATTGAATAAATCCCTTAAAGAAATACAAGAAAATGGGAAAGGAAATGAATAAAACTGTTCATGACCTAAAAATGGAAATAGAAGCAATAAAGAAAACATAATCTTAGGCAATCCTGAGAACAGGGAAGAGAACAGGAAATACAGACACAAGGATACCAACAGAATAGAAGAAATAGATGTGGAAGTCTCAGGGGTAGAAGATACAATTGAACAAAGTACTATATCAGTCAAAGAAAAATGTTAAATCTAAAAAGTTTTTGACACAAAACACTCAAGAAATATGGGACATTATGAAAAGATCAAATCTAAGGATAATAGACATAGAAGAAGGAGACAACTCCCAGCTCCAAGGCCCAGGAAATATTTTCAAGAAGATGATATAAGAAAACTTCCCCAATCTAAAAGAGATTCCTATAAACATGCAAGAAGCTTATAGAAGATCAAATAAGTTGGACCAGAAAAGAAAATCCTACTTCCACATAAAATCAAAGCACTAAATGTACATACAGAACAAAGAAAAATATTAAAAGCTACAAGGGAAAAATTCCAAGTCACATATAAAGGCAAACCTATCAGAATTACACCAGACTTCTCCATAGAAACACTGAACGCCAGAAGGGCTTGGAGAGATATCTTATAGACACTAAGAGACCACATATGTCAGCCTAGACTACTATACCCAGCAAAACATTAAATCACCATAGAGGGAGAAAACAAGATATTCCATGACAAAAACAAATTTAAGCAGTATCTATCCACAAATACAGCCCTACAGAAGATATCAGAAGGAAAAATCCAAATGAAGGAGGATAACTGCACCCAGTAAAACACAAGAAGTAAATAACCCCACATCGGTAAAACCAAAATAAAGGATACACACACACACACACACACACACACACACACACACACACACACACACAGACACACACACACACTCTACCACCACCAACATCAAAATAACAGGAACTAACAATCACTGTTCATTAATATCTGTCAATATCAATAGCCTCAACTTCCCAATAAAAAGACACAGGCTAACAGAACGGATGCAGAAACAACAGGATCTATCATTCTGCTGCACACAAGAAACACACCTCAGCAATAAAGATAGACATTACCTCAGAGTAAAGGGCTGGAAACAACACCCTTCACAATAGCCACATATAATATAGAGTATCTTGATGTAACTCTAACCAAGAAAGTAAAAAAACCTGTAAGACTAGAATTTCAAGTCTCTGAAGAAAGAAATTGAAGAAACTATCAGGAGATGGAAAGATCTCCCATGCTCATGTTAATCCAGAGATCATGTTAATCTGGTAAGATTAACAGTACAAATGTTCACCTTACCAAAAACAATTTACAGAACCAATGCAGTTTCCATCAAAATACCAACACAATTCTTTACAGACCTTGAAAGAAAAAATATAAACTTCATATGGAAAAACAAAAACCCTAGAATAGCTAAAACAATCCTATACAATAAAAACCTTCTGGAGGTATCTCTGTCCATGACTTCTAATTATACTACAGAGCAAAGTAATAAAAGCTTCATTTTACTGGCACCTTTAGTAAATGGTGCTGGTCTCACTTGATATGTATATGTAGCAAAATTGCAGATAGATCCATATTCATCACCATGCACAAAATTCAAGTCCAAGTGGAACAAAGACCCCAACATACTATCTGATAAACTAAATCTATTAGAAGAGTAAGTGGGGGAAGAGTCTTGAACTCATTGGCACAGAAAGCTTCTTGAACAGAACACCAACAGCTCAGGCTCTAAGATCAACAATTAATAAATGGGACCTCTTGAAACTAAAAGGCTTCTGTAAGACAAAGGATACTGTCAACAAACAAAGCAACAGTATACAGATTGGGAAAAGAGCCTCATCAATCTGACAAAGAGCTAATATACAAAGTATATAAATAGCTCAAAACATTAAACACCAAGAAACAAAATAACTCAATTTAAAAAATGAGGATCAGAGCTAAACACAGAATTCTCAACAGAGGAATATTGAATGGCTGAGAAGCACTTTAAGAAATGCTCAAAGTCTTTAGTCATCAGGAAAATGTAAATCAAAATGATGGAGATTCCATCTTACACACAACAGAATGGCTAAGATAAAAAACTCAAGTGACAGCACATGCTTGCAAGGATGTGGATCTAGGGGATCACTCCTCCATTGCTGTTGGGAGAGCAAATTTGAACCACTTTGCAAATAAATCTGGAGCTTTTTCATAAAATTGGGAATAGTTCTACCTCAAGAGCCAGCTATATCACCCCTGGGTATATACCCAAGAGACACTCCACTATACAACAAGGACACTTGTGCAACTACGTGCCTAGCAGCTTTATTCATAATAGCCAGAATCTGGAAACAAACTAGGTATCTGTTAACTGAAGAATGGATAAAGAATCTGTGGTGCGTTTACACAATGGAATACTACTAAGCTATTAGAAACAAGGAAATCTTGCAATGTGCAGGCAAATGGATGGAACTAGAAAAGATCACCATGAGTAAGGTAATCCAGACTCAGAAAGATACACATGGTATGTACTCATATATAAGTGGATTTTATAGTGCAGGATAAACATACTAAACTCCACAGACCCAAAGAAGATAACTATCAAAGAGGATCCAAGGGAGCATGTTCAAATGGAGAAATTAAAAACACAGAGGTAGTGGTTAAAGAGAGGAAACAATGTAGGAGATTGAGGGGAGGAGAGAGAGAGAGAGAGAGAGAGAGAGAGAGAGAGAGAGAGAGAGAGAGAGAGAGAGAGAGAGAGAGAGAGAGAGAGAGAAGGAGGGGAGAGAGAGAGGAGGGTCAGGATCTGATCTGACAGAAAAGAGAAAAGAGAAACTGTTGATGGGATATCTTTGTGACACGTTGGTGACTTAAGTTAGGGCTGGCTCCTGGGAGAGTATGAAGGGGACTCTGGTGAAGACTTTTAGTAGCAGGGCCATAGTGGCTAAAGAGAATACCCTCTAACTAAACAAGACTCCTAGTAGAAAGAGGGAGATACCAGCCCACCCACAAACATACACTCAGAATTTACCCTGCTCTCATGTTGTGTAGGAATAAAGATAGAACAGATAGATCAGAGATTGAGAGAATATCCAACCAATGTCTGACCCAACCAAAGACCCACCCCATGAGAGAGAACCAACCCCCGACACTTAAAGATAATCTGCTATGCTTGCAGAAAAGGAGCATAGCAGAGTTGTCCTCTGAGAGGCTGCACCCAGCAGCAGTTCAAAACAGATGCTGAGACTTACAGCTAAACATTGGGTGATGCAAAAGGAATATTATGGAAAAGTGGAGTAAAAGAGAAAAAGATCTGAAGGTGACTGGAGAGCCACAAGAAGACCAACAGAGCCAACTAACCAGGGTCCAGATTGGCTTGTAGAGTGTGAAGCACTAACCAAGGACCATGCAGGGACTAAACTTAGATCCTCTACACAGATGAGGTCAATGGGCAGCTTAGGATTCGTGTGGGTCCCCTAGTAAGGGAAGCAGGGGCTGCTTGTGATATGGACCTTGATGCCAGCTTTTTGATCACTTTGCCTTGTGGGACTGCATTGCCAGGCCACAGGAGAAGAAGCCAAGCTCAGTCTTGGTGGGAATTGGTGAACTGGGGTAGGTAGGAAGAGGGGATCCCCTTTTCTGAGAATAGGGGAGGGGAGAGAGGGAGGAAGGATCTGGGAGGAAAAGAGGGATGGGGCTATGACCATAATATAAAGTGAGTAAAATATAAATTAAAAAAAACAACTAAAATAAATTGAGCAGTTCCAGTTAAAGGTAACATTTCTTACATCTTACAAACACTGTAAAAAAGATTTAATATCTTCGGTTTTGTGAAATGTTCTTGCTTACTATTTTTTTCAAATGAGGTTCAATATCAAACCCCTACAATAAGAAACCCTCAAAAGATACATATATAATGCCCATATATGAGAACATGATATTTTGGCAGACTACTTAAAATTTTAATTTTCAAAATATCTGAAAAATATTTCTAAAGCGTATTGAAACAAAACCTGTTTCAATTATACTCTTATAACTGAACTAACAGAACCTTTTAGAAAAATATTGTGAAATACTAGTTGTTTCCATGTTTATGTCCAGATGAACTTGAAATTCTTGAGCACTACAAAGACAACATTCCCATGTCCAGACATTCAGCTCAGGCCTGGTGTAGAGGACCAAATGCAGTTGGAATAAAGGAAACCTCACATACACATAACATTATAGAGATTTTCTTATACTCTCTATACTTCTACTGATGGAAATTATAATAAGTTTATAATGTTCCCTCCAAGTATATAACTTCCCCTCTAGCTTCTGTGGGCACTGGAAAACATGATTCCCTGTTGCCTACAGACATGGAAGCCTCAATAGTTCAGAAATCAGTTTGCGTGTAATTTGAAAGTGAAACTACAGATAAGAAAACAGACACGGACAGGAAGTGCTTCTGGTCCAGGCAGCCCTGGCTCTAATTCTCATTACCCAAACTGAACTGCATGGCACTTGCCTATATTTCCAGCACTTGGGAGGTGGATTTCAGGGATTAAAAGTTCAGATCGTCCTTGGCTATACCGCAAGTTGAAGGCTAGCCAAGGCTGTATGAGACCCTGTCTGTGTCTGTCTAGTCCTCCACTAACTGAAGGGATAAGCTCAATTCTAAAGTCAAGTTGTTGATGTTCAAGTGAAGAGATGAATAGGAAAACCACATCAACACAAAAGAAAATAAACAGGAAGGAACGGAAGGAATATGAAGCTACAGAGATGGAAGTGAAAAGAGTGAGGGCATCACTAGACTAACTGCACAGTGAGAGCCTCCTCCTATGGGCATCGCGATCCCACAGTGAAGCAGTATAGCAATTCTCGGGGCGGGGGCTGCAGGGGTGCAGATGGCTTCTTGTACCCCATGGCAAGCATTTAGAGAGAAGGGAGCTCAATTCCATTTGGTACATTCGCTCAAAGTGCATCTGTATTCATATAGCGCCATACTTAAGGCAACTCAGCAGCTGTCTGGCGTCAGCTCAAAGGAAACTTGCCCACAGTAGACTGCAATCAGGTAATGCATAGACCCGATCCCTTCCTATATTCAAAACTTCTCCAGCTGCCAGCAAAAATTTCTCCTCATATTTAAGGGCATCAGGAAGACATCAAAGGATCTTATATGCAAATGTTCTGTTGGGCTCTGTGAAACACATTAGCCAAGTAGATGTACCTGTTCAACAACAACAGCAACAAAGCTAAAAAGCCACAACTTTGCATCTTTTCCTCCTGAAAATAAAATCTTGTCTGTCTGTCATTCTTTAATTCTATTTTTTAAGCTGATTAAATTGTTCTATTTTGGCAAAGTTTGCTAAATCATAACCTAGCAGAGGCCAGTAGACTAAATGCCTGGGGGGATAAGAAGAATAAGGAAAGCTGGGCTGCTATTGAATGTGCAAATATTTTAGGTTAAAAAAAAAGCTGATGATGGAAACTTCCATTGCCTTCCTGACTCACCATTTCTAAACTGCTCACCAATGGCAAATTCTTTCCCAGAGGAACACAGGACTTTGTCAGGTCCCTTCACCTGGGGCTAGAATTCTGCAGATTTGTGTGGAAAGCAGGGTAAATTGTCTTACGTTCTAAGTACAGAATGTGCCCTGCTTAGCAAGTAATGCTGCCCAGCCTTCTGTAACCTGTGCCTCTTGGAATGAATGGTTCATGACTCCCAGAGTACATTTTGATCCAACAACTATAAGGTTAATTTTGTCCAGTTAAGTTTTCTCAGAAGCCTTTGACAATTGGATGGATAATGTGCCTTAGTAATTATCAATTATTATGAATACTCTGTAATTATCATGAATACTCTGTAATTCTCTTGTCCTATTTATTAGTGGGATAAGTAGAAACTAAAGGTTATTATAAAATGGAAACTTTTGGCCCATAAAGAGTTTCCTTACCACCCACCATTAGAACCTGCACCCAAAATCCTAACAGAATTCTTATTAGGCCAGGATTCTATTGTTGTGTACTGGCTTTAGTATTTGTTACAGCATCACCAATGCTTTATAATATATAATATATAATACATAATAGCTGATATATGGACGCTAGATGCAGACATAATGAAACCAAAAACATAAACACATTATGCAAAGGGAATACATTTCACTGGCTTACCTAAAAGTAGGTGGCATGTCAGAGGAGCTGACAGCTTTACAAGATGTTGAGGAAATTATGATGCATGTGTGCCTCCGTTGTTTTCTAGATTCTCAGAAAATAGATGTCCTGTAAGAAGAAAGCGATGCATTGTATAAGAAAGTAGACGAGAACATGAACAAGCCAGAGATCCCAGGATGTCTTAATGTTAGAATACTTGTATTGGTACTTGTGGGATGGTAAAGTCACCTGCTGCTGAACATGACAACGTGAGTTCTGTCTCCATAGTTCACATGGTGGAAGAAGAGAACCTACTCCAGCCTGCAAGTTGTCCTGTTACCTCTGTTTGTCATGCTCATACGTACACACATACACACACACACCCATACTGCCCCATACAAACTTGTGTGCACACATACAAAATATACACACACATTCACACACACACATGTAAACACATACATGCACATACATATGTACACACATACACACACACACCCATACTGCCCCATACAAACTTGTGTGCACATATACAAAATATACACACACATTCACACACACACACACGTAAACACATACATGCACATACATATGTACACACACTCATGTGCACACACACAATAAATAAATAAAATTTAATTTTAAAGACTCATACTAGTTTTAAAAACTTGAAATTGACTGTGATAACAAACAGTTAATCTTTTTTTTTAGAAGAATCAAGCAAGTGTCCAGGCAAAAATGACTAAACAGCTGGATGTCTGGTGAATTGCTAGTCTTATTATATCTAGAGAAAGAGTTATTTTGAAAGGCCGCATCATTGATGTGGTTGCTGTGCAATGGAAGAAAACTCGATTAGTTAAAAAGCTTTGCATTTGGTGAAATGGGTGAGTGAGTAAGAGCATTTGCCACCCAAACCTGAGTGCAACCCCTAGGACTCATGCAACGGTGAAAGGAGAGAACTAGTTCCTCAAAGCAGCCCTCTGACATCCACACGCACAGTGTGGACACACACACACACACACACACACACACACACACACACACAAGTACACATGCACACATGCACATACACATCTCATGGAGTCATGGCTCATCAATTAAGGGTACTTCCTGCTCTTGCAAGGGATCTGTACCTATGCCAACTTCAATCAACCACTTGGTGGCTCACAACCTCCTGTATCTTAATTTCTGCAATTCTCTTAATGTTTCAGGTACATGGTGTACATACATACATACATAATACACATTTGCATACATACATACATAAATGTACATATATAGGCAAGCATTCATACACATGAAATAAAAATAAATGATTTTTTTTTAGTTATTGGCTAGGGAGCTACACTCCAGAGCCAAAAGCACCCCAAGAAGCAAGTAGATAATGGAAGGCTTTTATAATACTTGTGCCCCAAGATTTCAGAATTACTCTGAATCACAGATTGCTGTGCATATCCTATTTCCCTTTTTTTTCACAGGAGGGTATTGCTTGTGATGATTCTGCCCTGTTGGCATGGTGAGAAAGGAAGAGGAAGAGCATAGAACACATGGTTTATTTTCTTGTTAGTAGATCTTCAGCTTAAGTATCATGGGCGAGTTAGTTTGATAAGTCCATTGGAAGGGAATACTTCATAGCATTGGAGAATAAAGGGAACTGCCTCGTGCGGGGGGGCATGGTCTTCGCCAGTTGAAAAATCATCTTGAATGGAATATAGAAGAGGATATAAATAGCTCAAAAAGCAAAGCTGCATCGTTTCACATCTCTTGGCTTCTTCACTTTGCACCTCTTCGCTTCGAGCTGCTCCTAGAGAGAAATGCTTCTAGAGAATGTTTCGAGTTTCCTGCTGCTGTAGTTGTGGTCACCTTCGCTAAACTTATAATCTGCTGTTTAATAGGTCTGCTGGAGTCCTGACCATAAAGAATGGATTCACCCCCAGGGAACTGAGTCTACAAAGGTCTATGTCTCCTGTCCGTATGAACCATCTTTCTCTCCTACCTAAGGTTGATGGGTTGGAAGGTAGGTAGATGCTTTAATGAGCTTTGTACACTTAGATTTTTCAAAAAACCTACTTTATTTAGAGTTCTTAAATGCTTTTACCTCCTTACCAACTGACTGATCAGAGGTACTGGAGAACGAAGGTTAGTAGAAATAATTCCTTGGGATGATTTCACTCTTCATTGTCAGAATACCAGAAGTCCAATCAAATAGCAAACATCAAAGCAGCAACATGAATTAACAGCAGTAGTGTGATCCATCAGAGAGAGCGAGACTCCACCGAATCTGCGCAAGTCAGTAGAAGCGGCAAGGCTCAACTGCCATGAGAAGCCTTCTGGATGTTTCTCTCTGCAAAGCAAAAAAACAAAGTAGAAAAATGAAGACCAGTGAAGTGATGTGAACCATTGCAAAGTGTAGCTATGCAAAAATGCTCTCTCACTGTCTATGGGTGTCTATTTATTCCATAACGGAGTCCACACAAGGATGTTTTTCCAGCTGGCAAAAAAACCATGCCCCTTTCATGAGACAGCTTCCAGCAAAACATTTTCTTGCCCTCTCACGGGGCTGTTTTTAGCTAACAAATACGTGCCTCTCATGAGTCTGTTTTCAGCTGACCAAGACCGTGTGCCTTCTCACAAGTTTGTTTTCAAGTGGGAATGAGCTAAAAATGTTTCTACATCTCACAATTGGGGCCAAAATGAAAATAAAAACATATAAAAGAAACAAAAACTTTCACTACAGAACCCCAAATAAAATAGGTTTTAAAAAGATCAAAACCTATAATTACACAAGTAAGTTAGGGCATTAAAAAAAAGCCTTGTTGTAGCCTGTCTCCTGCTATTTCTTCATAAAATTGTGGATAACATTTTAGTAAATGAAACATTATAAATAAGTACCAAACCTTGGCTTTTAATAATAATAAGTAAGTTGGCCTTTTTGTAAGAGATTTGTTTTATTTTTAATTAGGCACATGTGTACATGTCTGCATTAGATTTGTGCATGTGTGAGTATAGGTGCCTGCAGAGTCAAGAAGAGGACATCAGATTTCCAGTGCTGGAGTGATGGATGATTGTATGTATCCTGAAATGGGTGTTGGGAATCAAACATGAGTCCCTGTAAAAGCAGTACGTGACCTTACCTGCTGCTGATCCTCTGTTTCAATCTCTCTCTCTCTTTTCCTCCCTCCCTCCCTCCCTCCCTCCCTCCCTCCCTTTCTCCCTCCTTCCCTCCCCCCTCTCAATATATATTTCACTGTTGTGCTTAGCAGAATATGTGATACCTGTTGGGTAAGTGATTGTTATTATTCATACTTTTCCATGAAATATGCTTTCTTCTGAGTTGTTTTTTACTTTCCCATGTCCACTTTTCCATCTTTCTCTCAAATTTTCGCTTATATACATGTCTTAATAAGACTGACTAATCTTGTTGCAGTTTTAAAGTAATACATGTTAGCTCTTTGACATTACGTTTTCTTAGTGTTTCACACATTTTGTGCTAAAATACATGTAATCCTTTCTGTGTATGGCATGTGTGTGTGTGTGTGTGTGTGTGTGTGTGTGTGTTTGTGTGTGTGTCCATGTTCGACTGTGTTCATGTGTGTGCATGGATGTATATGGGTGCAGTTGGATTATTGATTCCTGTTGCCTTTTTGATTAACTGGCCTAATTCTATGTACATATTCCCTGTAGCCTCTTGAAAAATGTCTAGATAATTATTTAAAACTCTCTAAAAATGAGTGAGTGGTTCCAGCTAGCAATTGTTAGCAATGGGGTTTCTACTGTTTCCCTCTTTATATGCCAAGCTGCCTTCAGAACCTTGAGCAGGACTCAACCATTGCCTTTGCCTGATAGGTAGTGTGTGTTCTTCCTACCAATCAACCTTGCAGGGCCATTTTCCTTGAGGGATCTACCTGATTTCAGCCGTCTCATTTAGCACATTCAGCTACAGCACCCCCATCTAATAACTTACAGTTGCCTCCAAATACATCTCTTTGAAAACTCTACTGTTGCCTCAAAAATATAATTTATTAACTTGTTTTCTATACCCTAAAATATTATTTTCCTGACTTTTCCATGACCAGTGGGACCACATTTCACCTAGACCAGTAGAGGTGGAAAATAGAGTTGTTGACTTTTCTATGTCCGTGACCTTTGTATCCTATTGTACTTATGCTTTCTTTGCATGCTTTCTCCAAATTCATTTTAATATCTTTCTTTCCTACCTCACGTTTCTTCTGTATTCATTACCAAGACTATAATTATTTACATTTCCGTCATTATAATAGGCTTGGTGGGAATAACATTAAAAAAAGAAAAATAGGTTTGATAGTATCACGAAAGTAAACACAGATGACTGAAGAGTCATGCAAAGGGGTCATTATGCCCCCTTCAGAAGAGAAGACTTCAGGAGAGAGAAAAACAAAATAAAATCAATTTAATATTATCTAGATACCATGTGGTGACTGTTCAATTTAATTAGAGGTTCAGATATAGGTCTTAAGAATCTTGATGCACTATTACTATAACTTGAGTGAGAAACTCAGTAATCAGTATTCTTTATGAGTGTAGTTCCCAGTAGATGTATGGTTTTAAAAAATGACCAGAGGAGAAGTAAATGTGTAAGAGATTGGGAATTTCCATGTCTGGTAGACATTTACAAGGATATGAGAGTGAAAATGAATAAAGAAAAGCCATTTATTTTCATAATTTTAATCGATGGGTAACATGTGTTCAGCACTGATAACAAATGAAGCAAGAATACAATATTATTTATGCATTTTATCTTCATAACAAACTCATGATATAACTTTGTTATTAGCTTCATTTACATAGTTGATGTTCCAAGTACATCCAAGGTTGGCTTCCTCTCTGACTCCATCAGCACCACACCAGACCATGTTTCCATTATCTTTCCTACCTAGCTTTTGTTTCATAATCATTTCCTATCCCATCTTGTGCCCTTTTCAATCTCTCACACTGCAGTATCCAAACCGATCTTTTAAAAATGTACAGCGGCTTACAGTATTTGTATGAGTGAAATCTCTCAGAGTCTAAATGTGACCCTTTACAGTTCATCTACTGAAATCTACCAATCAAGGGCACAATATTATGTGGTGGATTCCTTTAAGGTGCATAGGTGACAAGGGTGGGCTTCTTCCTTGTCAAAGCACCTAGGGGAATCTTGTGAGGATGTGACAAAAAGACAACAAGAAGGCATGAGTAGCCAGTTGTCCCAGGACTCTTGAGTCTGCAGGCTGTTTGATTTTAGCATCTTCAGTCTCCGGAATAGCAAACAGTGAATCCTGATTGTTCATACGTCTATGCTGTTTTGTTAGAGCGTATAAACAGGCTAATACACTTCTCACTGCACTTAGAGGACTACTGAAGTCCTACATGCTGGACAAGCTCATGTGTGATCTGATGTCTATCTTTGCCTTTCCGCTTTTTTTTTTTTGCATTTTTTCTCCTTTATTAATTTATTCTTGTTACATCTCAATGCTTATCCCATCCCTTGTATCCTCCCATTCTTCCCTCCCTCCCATTTTCCCCTTATTCCCCTCCCCTATGACTGTTCCTGAGGGGGATTACCTCCCCCTGTATATGCTCATAGGGTATCAAGTCTCTTCTTGGTAACCTGCTGTCCTTCCTCTGAGTGCCACCAGGTTTCCCCCTCCAGGGGACATGCTCAAATGTGAGGCACCAGAGTATGTGAGAAAGTAATATCCTATTCTCCACTCTACTGTTGCTCTATTAGGGCCCAATTTATATAGTGAAATTCATTCTTGAAGAAACCTGAGTCACAAATTTATGTCTTATGATTTGTGCTCATGATGATCGTGTTCACACAATCAAAATACAGAACATTTTCATTAGTTAAGATGTTCTTAGGGTTGGAAAGATGGCTCAGCAGTTAAAAGTATATATATATATATATATATATATATATATATATATATATATATATATATCTTGCAGAGGTGATCAGATCCCAAAACATACATAACATACATGGCTCACAACTGCTAGTGACACCAGTTGCAGGAGATTGGACATGTTTGACTTCTACAGGTACCGTATACTGTGCCCTCTTGTACACCCAAAATTAAACATATATATATATATATATATATATATATATATATATATATATATGCTTTATGAAACATATGATTTCTAACTATTTCCTCTGAACTTGTGATATGTCTTTTTGATCTCTTGAAAGTATATTTTAAGAGCACAGAATTTTAACTTTGATAATTCCAATTATTCAACATCTTGTGGTTATTTCTAAGAGTATTGTTTTTATAAAAACTGTTTTTAACATTCTCTCAAGGACAGAAATCTCTATATTATCCCTTAAAATCATAGTCTTAGTTTTATTGTGTAATCCAGTTAAATTTTGTAGTTTCAGACAGGAATGAAGATCTATTTTTAACCTAGTCTTTATTGTTTAGGCCCTGACTAAGCCTACAACACGTAAACATACCTGTCTTGAGAACTCTTCACTGGCAAGAAGATTGTTTTTAGAAATCATGGGGAAGCAAATCTCAGCTGTGCTCTCCAAAGAGTTTTGGATATTAGCTTCATTTTTAAAACATCTTAACATTATGTACATGTGTGTGTGTGTGGGATTATGTGCATGTGAGGGCACTGCTTATGCTGCTGGATCCCTTGGTGCTAGGTACAGATTACTGTGAAATTCCAGATATTGATGTTGGGAAATGAACTGAGATCTTCTGTAAGAGCAACAAGCACTCTGAACCCCTGAGCTGTCTCTCCAGCCCCTACCATTCCTTTTCTAACAATGTTGCTTTCCCCTTAAGAACAGAACTACCTAGCAAAGTGGCATCAGTTTAAGCTTGTAAGTGTCTCTGTAATCCAGATCTTGCTGAAGTGATCAAATATATGTCATAGTCTCTCCATCACAGTTCCTGTGACATCTCGATAGAGCGTGGTTTCTTCCCATCCTTTCTGGTATTATCAGGGATTCAAGTTATGCTAAGGGAAAGTTTGTACTATGTTGTTTAGCCAAACAATGCCATTCCTTGTTGTAGCATCTAATCAAATACCTCTATAATTTATTACCTACTACTTCGGTTTCAGGCCAGATCATCAAGTAAGAAGCTGAATAATTCTCTGAAATGTTTTGGCACTCCTCCTTCTTTTCACTATAATGCCCATCTTGACTCTTTGCTTTGTCTTTTCAGACGTTAAAAATATATCCAGCTGTTAATTCTTCCACAAGCTCAAGGTCATTTGATTCATTCAGTATGTAAGTGAGATAAAGTCACTGATAAATGTTAAGCAGTTTCTGCATTGGGATTCAAGGACTGATAAGGAAGTTAGATGTTCTGCCTTCAAAGGCATAATTTTCAGAGGAGATAGCTGCTGAATAAGAAATTACAAATGACCTGGGGGTGCGGTGGGGGGGAAGTTGCAGAGAGAAAGGCAGGAGATCTTGAGACATATAATGCCATTGAGAAACCCCATAATTTTGTGCGTCTTGGATTAGTCATATTGTTTTGTGGTTTGACTGTTCATGTAACACTTGAATATGTTTTGAAATTCACAGTTAATATACATACTCATATAAAGTGTAATAGATTTAGGATGAGTAGATGCCAGAACATGCGTCTGTGCAGTACAGCAACATTTGAAAGTGCCTGGAAACAATTTATTCAATTAATGATAAAAATGGTGGATTCTCATTTGATAAGAAAAATAATTCAAATGTCTGCATCTCATTACACACACATGTCGAATTTATGTAGACTTAAAATATAACTATATAAAAGTACTAGAGTATTTTAACAGTCTTGATGTAGAAAATACTTTTGCTAAACTCATAAAATGCTAATAAACTTGCAGTATAAAATAAGAAGAATTAATCTATGAATGACAAAGAATTTGAAGGACTTTGTTGAGTGGCAATGAATTAGTGAGAAAAATATCTTTAATATATATTATGGAAATAAAGTTAGCATCCTTTTACGGTATTTAAACCAGGAAAAAAGCCACTTAATCTTTGAAGAACATTGAGCAAACTATAAAGTGAAATTGACAATAAAATAAGAACCAAATAAAATTAAGACACGAATTTATGCTAATTAAAATTTTTAATTAAAGGAATGAAATATTTTTATTCATCAAGTAAACAAAGATGATATGTTTCTTGATGTCTTATTTAAGTTAATGTTATAGAGAAGCAAAACACTCCAATAGAAATTGAAATGTACATTGGTCTTCATACTGATATTATTTCTGAGGAACTTTCTCAAAAGCACATAAAAATCTTTGTGATCAGAACTTTTAAATAGCATCCACATTCAAAGAAATATTTGACACAATAACTTGACGAGCATGAAGTGCTATATTAATGACAGTCAGAAAGTTCTAAATGACATAATTAATCCTCATAAATAGAATAACTTTTAGTGTGTCAATTCAAGAAAATAATTGTGGTCTAATAAAACATTGAGATGTAGGTAAATCATGATCATTAAATAAGGAAACACATATAAATAAATAGTATGTGTTTATGTGTGTCTGTGCCTATGTGTGTGTCTGTGTATTGTTTTTTTAAATTATCTGTATTATCTATAGGACCAGGTAGCAATTAATCAAGACACAGACATTTGTTATATTTTAAAATAGCCTTAGTTAACCTGGGGCAAGACTCTAAACTACCAATCACAGTGGGACAGGCATGGGATCCCTGCCTCAATCCCATGCCATCTGCTTCCAATAACTTCTATCAAGCTACTTCCCATCCATAACCTGATATACTTGCTCAAATTCTTCATCTGGGCTGGATTCCCCATCCATGCCACGGGCCATGTGCTTCTCCTCCATCTAACCTATGGCAGCCTTCCTCTCTTTACTTCAGGTCTCTCTCCTTTCTCCTCGTGGTGGTCTTTCTTCCCAGAATTCCTCTCTCTCCTAGCCCCACCTATCTCCTTCCCAGCCCAGGTGGGATGGCTTTTCATTAAGCAAAAGTTGGGCCACAGAGACAGCAAGCTGTAACTAGCATAAAAATACATCAGACCATCCCCTAACATCTGTGTCTATGTGTGTGTGTGTGTCTATTTCTGTGTTTGAGTGTGTTTATGTCTGTGTGTGAATGTGAATGTGTGTGTGTGTGTGTGTGCATGTGTGTGTCTGTGTGTGGCAAATATTAAAAAATATTTGTCCTGGGGAGCATGGTTTAGAATGAAATCAGTGTTTTTATTTGCACAAATTTAATATTGTTTCAATTCCATTTATCATGGGTGTGACTGTCTTCATAGTAAAAAGTATTCATGCTAATCAGAGAATGAAAACAAAAATATAAACACAGAGTAGCAACCATTTCCATTCCCACTTTTTGCCTTCCATTTTCTGTCTACATATGCACCCTTTAAATATACTTGAATCACCACTAATGGATAGCTGGTGTTGTTGGGTCTTCCATTTACTAATTCATTAACCTGCTGTGTATCATCCTCCTGCTCTGACTCTGTTCATATGGGGGAGGGGTGGAGCACTGGAGATCGAAGAAATGGCAATTAAACCCTTTCTGTTACCTAGACCTGGTGGTTTAAGACTCACGTATTGTAATTCTTGGACCTTTGTTGGTGGCACTGTTTTTATAGGTCACGAAACCATGAGAAGGTGGAGCCTTGCTGGAGGAAGTACATTACTAGGGGAAGCCTCTGGGGGTTTATAACTTCACCCCACTTCCTGTTCTTTCTCTGCTTCCTATATGTGCATGGCCATGTGACAATCCAGCCTCCTGCCCCTGCTGGTACAGCCTGTCTTCCCTGCCATTATGGATTCTATTGCTCTGGAATAGTATACACGAGGTCATCGTTGCTTTTGTTTACGGAATTTTATTACAGGAACAACAAAGTGGCTAATACACTAGGATATGAATTCATCAATAGCTTACTAAACTTTGTATGTGCCTGGAGCTACTCTAGACATGACAGCTGTGTCTTATCATGACTGTCTTCTTCTTTTATTAGAAACAGCAGCCGTCAAAATTCATTTTATACACTTTTATTAACAATAAATAGAGACATGCCTGGTCTGCACATGATTTACTCAACATTTACCTCATTGAATATGATAAAATTCTTTAAATAACGAGGGTTTTACTCACTCCAATCTAAGGTCACAATCATTTAAATACCTTACAGCGAACATATGCTCGTAAACCCACGGCAGCTGAATTAAGGAGAATATAAATGGGTCTGTTGATGGAGAAGGAAAAAGGATGGAAGGAAAACCACATGGAGCCAGGAAGTGAGTTCCATATTTATCTTTCTTACAGGTACCTAAGTGGGGGATGAAGATAAAGACAATGCGGGAGATTATCAGTAAAGTTGATAATACTATAATAAACATAAGCAGATTTCTTCCCGTTTCTTTCTTCAAATTCTCAATTGCTTCTTCTGTGCATGAGTGTGTTAGGGAACTAGTTTCCCCGATGGCAGATGCCGGTGTTGGCAAGCTGAATGGAGCTAAACATGGTGCCAGGTAGAGGTCCAGAAACAGGCAGGTTCTGGCAAGGGAATAAAGCAAAGCAAAAAGCAAACGCCTGAAAAGGGGAAGGGAGGGAGGGAGACGTGAGCAATCAGAATGTGTGACCATAGTAGCTGGGATATAATGTGGGGGTACTCTGTGCTCAGAACTAGGAACACATTTAGTCTTTCAAGAAGTTTGAGGCCACAGTGAGAAGTCTTCATTGTTAAATGCTTGGTACCAGCTGGTGGTGCTGTTGGGCTATTTCAAAGTAGTGGGAACATCCAGCTGGAGGAAATGGGTCAGTGGTTGTGTGCCTCAGAAAGCTAGGGAATGTTCTAGTGGTTCCTTCCTTCCTTCCTTCCTTCCTTCCTTCCTTCCTTCCTTCCTTCCTTCCTTCCTTCTTGCCCTCTCCTTCTTCCCGTCCCCACTCTCTCTCTCCCTAAGGTGAGACAGACACAAATTGTGAGACACAAATCACTTTACACTTGACACTTGCATCATCTCTACTGTGGTGTTCTAGCCCACCTCAGGCCCAAAAGCAATGCATCAAAGTGACTGTACATGGGAACTAATAATCCCACAAGATGAATAAACCCTATATGGTCTCTGCTGGTTTAACTCAGATATTCGATATATGCCATACAAAGCTGAGAACACTGAGCTCCTAGGAACTTGCGTGTAGTCCCTCTTTGCTGTCTGGTCTCAGAGATGGGACCTATGCTGCAAGTAGAGCTTCCTTCTAGCTTCTCAGTGGAAGCCAGCTTACCAGGAAGCTCATTAGTTAAGATGGCTAGACCTCTCAATGGTGTGAAACCTGTACAGGTGGCACCTGTAAGGCCAAAGGGAAAACATGGCCCACGGGCATATCCACACTTTCCTAGATCCTCTGATTATCTGTATGGACCTATTACTCGGCTTTCCTCCATCTCCACCTACAATTGTACTCTCCCATGCATGGATTTGGCCCTCTACCTTTCTTCCCACTTTGTTTTAGATTTAAATGAGAACTAGATTAATATCTTCATGGTGGAGATCCTTCACTACACTAATGCCAAACAGAAACTGACAACCTTTAATCTTTATGAAGAAATGTGGATAATTTTATATTCCCCTTGTCCACTTAAGCTCTGAGCTTTAACTAGGTCAATCGGATGGAGTGGAAAAGATACTTTATTTTCCCTAAATAGTTGATTACTACCCATCAGTGCCAGAGTCCTCATCCTCAGGCAGGTGCGTGCTGGGACATTCTTCGGGTTAGCATTGCATGCACCCGTTAGCCTGCAAACAGGCTCCTGCTGTTAGTCACTGTATATATTTTTCTTTATGGCTTTTTAAATCTTTTTGCGTTTTTAAAGACAGGTTTTCATCCCACAGGCTAGGCTAGCCTTAAACTCTCAGCAATCCTCCTCCCCAGCCTTGCAAATATGGGTATCGTAGATTTGGGTTACCATACCTGGACAATTTTCATTTCTTTGGATTTCTTATTTCATGTTTGTACACTTAACCATGAAAAGAGAAGTTGGCAATCAATTCTTTTTTCTCCATGTGTTCAGTGTATCCACTGAAATTCCTCCATTCGTGATAAATAACTACACTTGTTACAAATAGAAAGAGCTTAATTGAAAGTGTTGGTTGTATTATACCTGGCCATTTGTAAGTATGCAGAAGCCAGATGCCATCTGGGAAGTGGAAAACCACTTTCCAGTGCAGTATTTTTAATTATGTCTTTTCACCTGAGCTGCAGGGCACAAGTTCCATTTTCTCTCTGCTCATTATTAATAGAACCCACTAGCACCAGACTTTCTAATTTCATATTTTAAGTGAATTTAGCATGCAAAGTATTCTGAAATGGCATTAGCAGTGTAGTTAAGATAATACCTCAGTTCTGGAATTTCTTCTCTTCACACAGATCGTTAGATGTGACTCAGACTGACTGATTATCCCATCACTTTGGAACACTTACACAATCTGTGTGTTACTGCAAATTTGTGCAATGTGTGACAGTGATTTTATTTACATTTTAGAAACATTTGAAGCTTTCAGAAACTGTGTGTTTGGGTCTGTTATTTGTGACTTTTTTTTTTATGGCTTTGTCCACTCTACAGCCTTTCAAGCAGCTTCTGATTAATTAACCTTAGCAAAATTGAATTCTCTAGCCTACATCCCTCAGTCCCCTCGCTAAGATACTAAATAATAAGTGAGCCCAGCGAGCATGGGAGAGGAGGGCTTTAAGGGGACAGAAGGAAGGAGCAGGCTTGCCCAGTTTCTGTCCCCAGTCCTGCGACTGTTCCTTCAGTGTCTGGAGTTTCCTGCTCCCTGCTCCTTTTTTTTTTCCCCCTCTGGCAACAGAATGAGAGGAATAGCAAGCCACAGCCGGGTAGTGCTGGAGTGTGAAAGAATGAATGCCTAAAAATGTACTTTGAGAGCCTCAAGTAAAATATGCCATGCTTCATGTGGAAATTATTATTAGTTCATTCTTCATGCACTTTTAGTCCTTGCCCTCTAGGCTCAGACTGCCAGCCAAGGCACCAATTACTGTTGATGGGCTGTTGGTTCTTAGATGTGAACACCTGTCCTCAAGCAAATGAACTGAGATAATTTACACCAATTCACCATGTGTGGATAGACCCTACAAACTGAATCTCCAAAATACAGTCTGCGTTGAATAACAAACGACACTGGGTTTAAATGACAGGAAATAGACTGGATACAATAGCTCGGGCATCTGTGTCTGTGCAGGTCTTTGTCCACCCAGGCTGGTGCTGTCATGCCAAGCTGGGCATCCCTTTGCATTCTCAAGGCTAACTAGGGAGCCATTTTAGGCATTCTTTCTTTCTCACTCGACCTCTACATGGTCTGGGCTTGTTATTCCTCTTATGTTATTGTCAGGAAAAAAAAAAAGCAGAAGAGAGCGTCTGACTCCAGGAACTAGAGGGGAACAGTAATAAGACTGAAGATGGAGAATGGGAAGGTTGGCCCTTCCTTCTGTTCCTTGAAAGCCCTCCTCCCCTGTGCTCATGGAGAAAACCACTGAAGAATTGCTGGCATTTGCTCAACCATGTTCATAGCAGCTTTTTTCGCAATAGCCAGAGTCTGGAAACAACCTAGATGTCCCTCAACCAAAGAATGGATAAAGAAACTGTGGTGCATTACACAATGGAATAGTACTCAGCTATTAAAAACAAGTAAATCTTGCAGGCAAATGGATGGAACTAGAAAAGATCATTCTGAGTGAGGTAACTCAGACTCAGAAAGACATGCATGGTGTATACTTATAAGTGGATATTAGCCACATAATACAAGATAACCACACTATAATACACAGACCTAAAGAAACTGAATGACAAGAAGGACCCTAGGGAGAATGTTTAATTCTCATTCAGAATAACAAACAGAATAGACATTGGAAGCAGGTGAAGAGAAAAACCAGGAAGGGGCCCTACCACAGAGGTCCTCTGAAAGACTCCACCCAGCAGGAGATCCAAGCAAACTCTGGGGTATAACACAGGGAGTCTTATGGAAAAGTTAGGGAATAGAAGGACCTGGAAGGGTTAGAAGCTCCACAAGGAGACCAATGGAGCCAAAAAAAATCTGGGCAAAGGAGAGGGGTGATACAAAAATTGATAAACCAATCAAGGACCATGCATGCTGAGGATCTAGCCCCTCTGTTCAGATGAAGTAGATAGGCATCACAGTCTCCTCGGGGATTCCATAATATGGGGAGTAGGGATTACTTTTGACATGGACTCTGGCCCCACCTGTTGATCACTTCCCCCTGGTGTGCAGGCTTGGGAGGCCTCAGAGAAGAGGCTACAGGTAGTCCACATGAGACTGGATAAGCTGTGGTCAGATGTTAGAGGAAGAAGGCTCCCCTTTCTGAGGACTAGGGGATGGAGGGAGGGGATGTGAGGGAGGGAGGGGGTGTGAGGGAGGGAGGATGGGAGTGGGAGGCGATGAGGGAGGGGGCTACAGTTGGGATGTAAAGTGAACAAATTTTTTAAAAAAGGAATTATTGGCTTTCCTGGGGTGGCCTCATGGTGATCAGGTCATTAAAGCCAGGCCTGGGCAGCCTTGGTCCCACATGGCTCATCAGATAAGATAAAACTGCAGAGATTTCAGGGCCCTACACATTCATACATAAAGAAACATGCATCAGGCAACTGGACGAGCTGTCCATTAAAAAACAAAGCCGAACAAACGAACAAAAAACAAAAACGAAAACAAAACCATTGCCCTGGAATTTATAGGACAGAAATTTTATGAGCGAAAAATGGTAAAAGAGAGGAATGGTACAGTGGTGGAGGAAATAAACGGTCAAAGACAGTGGGGCATTTGTGTAAATCTTATGCCCACCTTGGCCAGCACTGTGGTTGTTGGAAGATTACATCCCAAAATGTCCGTGGACCCTAGTCTCTTTCCTTGCCAACATTACACAATGACAATTATATGAATGATGGTTTCTCTGTCATCCATTTGACTAGCTGGTGCAAGGATGGTTTCAATTGTCAAGATGGCAGCATTATCTCAGTCTGGTGATCTCTGGGAGACACTTTTGGGTGAAGAGGAAAAGAACTTCATTGGAATGTGTTCTGGTTTTGTGAGTATCTCATTGGGTGGGTAAGAATACTTAAGTTTGTTTCGTGTGTTTCAAACGAGTCCCTTCAAGGTACTTGCAGTGCACAGTCAGGACTTGATACCTAACACAGTTCACTTAATCATACTTTCATATGATCATGTATTTGTAGAATTTTATAGTGTTTAATTGATTTTGTTGGTTGGGTAATAACCTTAGAGTATATAAAGTCATATAGAACACCATCCCTATTGCTGTCTTTATTATATAGGCACAGTTAACTATAAATTTTTCCTTTCTTAATTTACATACTAACCAGTCAGAACTCTGGGTACAATTTTCTGTGATTATATCAATTTCAAACATCCCTCACATTTAAAGAACAACAGAATGCAAAAGATCTTTATAAACTACACATATGATAGAGGGTTAATATCCAAAGTGTATAAAGAACTCAAGAGACTAGGTATCAAGAAAACAAATAACCTAGTTAGAAATGGAATGCAGTTCCAAACAGAGAGCTCTCAGTAGAGAAAACTCAAGTGGGTGAGAAACACTTGAAGAAATGTTCACCATCCTTAGGCATCAGGGAAATGCAAATTAAAACTACTTTGATATTTCATTTCACCGGGTAGCCAAGATCAACAGAACAAGGGACAGCTCATGCTGGTGAGAAGGTGGAGTCAGAAGGACACTCACACATTGCTGGTAGGATTGCAAACTTACACAGCAACTATGGAATTCAGTGTGTTGATTTGGGAATTGATCTACCTCAAAATCCACTACACCACTCTTGGGCATAATTCAAAGGATGCTTCCCACAAGGACACTTGCTCATCCATGTTCATTACTCCTCTACTCATAATAGCTAGATGCGCCTTGATAGAAGAGTAGACAAAGAAAATGTGGTACATATACACAATAATTCAGATATTTAAAAAATGACACCATGAAATTTGCAAACAAATGGATAGAACTAGAAAAAAAATCACTCTGGATGAGATGTCCAAGACCCAGAAAGATAAATATGGTATATATTCACTTCTATGTGGATATTAGCAGTTTAGTTGATATAAACAAGCTATGATCCATAGAGCCACAAAGAGTAGATATAGAGTAAAGGACTAGAGGGAGCAGAAATATCTCATCAGAAAAATAAAATAAAATAGAAATAATAAAATAAAATAAATAGTGGAAGGGACTTGGAATAGGAGGACCATGTGCGGAAGGGGAGGGAAAGGGGGTTGTGTGAGGGAATACATGGAGAGACAACTGAAATTAAGGCACATTTGAGGAATAGTATGGAACTCTAACACAGTTAGAGTAATCTAAATGGGTAATCTAAATGAAATCACTAAATACATGAGCTAAACAGAATCACAACTGGCCATTTCTTATCATCCAATGAAAATTCCAGCATCTGGATTGAGTTATATCTAATTGAAATGTTGGCCATAGGTGTCCCTTGGGAACTCCCAAACGACCTAGGATGTTTACCAAGACTGTAGATTGCTCTTCATACACTGAGGTCCTAAGGCTGAAGACAACATGTGCATAGAACATAGAGATGCGGAGCTGCTGCCTACATAGATCTGCATGATATGAGTAACATAAAGAACAAGGCAAAGACTAACCCTTTATGTGCAATGGTGGCTTGCCTGCAAGAAATGCTAGGGCAATGGTGGCACACCAGCTTGAGAGAATAACCAACCAGTAAGTGATCTGAATAAAGGCTTAAGGTCCACTTTGTGAGATGTAACCTATACTTGACATTGCTTGCGTGAGCAAGAACCTGAAAGTAGGTAGCCCAGAGACCTAGGAGAAAACAAAATAATACTACTCTAAAAAGATAAATAAAATAAGAAATAAATAAAGAAAAATATAGTAATAAAATGATCCCTGATGATATTCTGCTAAAAGATCAATGCCTTGGTCAGTTATCATCAAAGAAATTTCCTCCAGCAACAAATGGGAATAAATATAGAGACCCACAGCCAGACATTATGCAGAAAATGAGAGACCTGGGAGCACTCAGGAAGAAAAGGTGGAAAGAGTGTAAGAGGCAGCAGGAATGGGGGCAACAGGGAACAGGCCCTTTTACAACTAATCAAGGCATAAAGATTGTATCTTCAAGTTGACGAACACGATATTCTCCACTGTTGAGTGGAGAGTGAGATCTAATTCTCATGTGAACTCTGGTGCCCCTTTTCTGACCATGTCCCCTGGATGGGGAGGCCTGGTGGCACTTAGAGGAAGGATAGCAAGTTACCAAGAAGAGACTCGATAATCTTAGAGCATACATAGGGGGTGGAAGTCTCCCTCAATCACAGACATAGGGGAGGGGAGAAGGGGGGAAGTGGGAGGGAGGGAAGAATGGGAGGAAACAGGGGAAGGGCTAACAATCAAGATGTAATATGAATAAATTAATTAAAAAATGGTAAAAAAAAAAAAACTAATCAAGGCACATGTGGACTCACAGAGCCTGAAGCAGCAAGCCCAGGGTCTGCATGGGTCTGCACTAGGTTCTCTGCATATATGTTAGGGTTCTGGTTTGGTGCTTTTATGAGCTCCCTGAATGAGCAAAGAAGTTGGTCTCTGATTCTTGTACCTTCTCTTGGGCTCTTTTCCTTCTGTTGGTTTGTCTTGTCCAACTCGAAAGTGATAGTTTTTGTTTTAACTCCAAAGTGATAGTTTTTGTTTTATCATAATGTATTTTATTTTGCAGTCATTAAAATGAATAAATGAAAGAAAGAATGAATGAATGAAAACCTAACCACAAGGGCAAAGTTTAATAACTGAACTGTTTAACAACTGATGGGAGAGGGAAAAATCAGTTTTCTCTAGTGTACTGACAATGGGCATTACAACTGTTCCAGTAGAGTACCTGACCAACATATTGTATGTCTCCACAGGTGTGTGTGTGTGTGTGTGTGTGTGTGTGTGTGTGTGTGTGTGTGTATGTGTGTAATTTTATTTGGTATAGTTACATTTTTTGTTTTGTTTTTTGGAGTAGTTTTATTTAGTTTTCTTGGTTTGTTGTTTGAGAAAGAACTTAAAATTGGGTAGGGGAAGATTTGTAGGAACTGGGGGAGGGGAGGAATTGTTTTAAATTTGAGAAAAACCACAACAAGAAGCATGTTTGTTGATTTAAAATGACATCCCTATAATTATATAATCTTTATTCCATTGCCTTTTCTCAGCAAAAAAAGTGTGTAATCTGGAAAGAAAAAGACATCAATGGCTATTTTTCATTTATTATATACCTTTACAGAGAAGATTTTCTCTAGTTTAGACTCTTCATAATGGCACTGGAGTATATAACTCAGAGAAAAGTGCCTGTCCAGTGTCTAGCTCCTGTCACTGAAACAGTTCTGAATTCAATGAGATGAAAGGAGGCATCTACACATCTGCTATTAGGGCTTCCCATCCTGCAGAGAGTCTTCTGTCTCCCAGGATCATGCCCGCAGAAGCTTTGGAATGTTCCTCTCTTGTGATTGCAATTTACAGAATTCTTCACTTCTAGGCACAGTAAGTCCTAAGCGCTCCCTAACCTACCCCCGCTTTAGCATCTCAGCCTTCATCTGAAGCCTCTTAATGTGTCTTGCAGTTTATTGTTTTAGTATACCAAATAAGAAATCAAGTTCTCTTTTTTCTGCATGTCCAAAGATCTTTCATTGTTCTGAGCATCTCCTTAGAATTTACCTGTGAATCTGTCCCAATTCCAGACCTGATAAGTGATGATGAATGAGCTGATCTGTCTGTGTTATATATAGGATAATGAGGAAAGAGTAGGTTAGAATACTGCCACCAACTCTACTACCTACGTACACTCATTTTCCCCAGCTATGAACTTTTTAACACCTTACTTTTTTATTCATTCAGTCTACTGTGCCATTTTCCAATGTTTTGCCAAAACCTCTTTTGGAAGAATCCAGCAAAAGTAAGATAACCAAATCCTGAGAAATACAACCTAGCAAATAGCATTCTGCTTATTGTGGTAGAGCAAAGCAAGCAGGAGACATGAAATGGCAGGTTGGCCACATAGCACAGCACCCAGAATTCAGCACTTTCACCATGCTTAAGAATTATCTTCACTTTAAGAATGTGGGTTCCTAATAGGAGGTATTGTACCCAACCAATTCAATTATAATACAAGGTTTACTTCCAATACCTTGAAAGTAGTGCTGCAGGACACTTAAGATAATTAAGTAATACAAGCTAATTGTTAGTTGAACAAATCATGGTCATGTCAAATACTAGTCTATTTTATCACAAGAATATATATCCTAGGTCTAACAGATAGATGATTCTATAGATATATAATGTAAAATAGATGAGGTCTTCAAAAGTCTCTGAGACATACAGAATATAGCATTTAAAGTTGTTTTTTATTATTCTAAAGATTCTTTGACAAGAAGACAGGCTAACTCCTGGCAACACCCAATCTACCTCAAAGAAGATGATGAGCATCTAAGAACCTCCTTATGGAGATGGCTTCAAATGTGGCAAACCAGCAACTGGGGAAAATGTCCATGTTTCTGCCACAGAGAGAATTCTGCCTAAAAATGGGCAAGCTTGGATGCAGACAGAGTCGACAGCTGAACTCTGCCAAGACAGGGTATTCAAGTCCTCAATAGTTCCTGCGTTGCAAATATGTCTGTCTGTTATATTGGGCCAGAAGGCTAAAGATTATGCTCCAATGTTGTAGAGAGTTTTGGATGATTTTTCAGGCAGTAAACTGTCTCTGTCATTTTGTTTGTTTGTTTGTTTTGGAAGCTGCTAACCTGCACTTCCTGTTCACCCCGGTAATTATGTTTTATTCCTTCTCAAGTCTCTGATGGACTTAAAAGCCAGATAGTTTATTCTTATAGTTAATCTTAGTTAGTTAGGGGTAAAGATGTTTTTTAGATCTAGATAGATGTTTTAAGTTAATAGAGATGAGATATGACAAATATGGATTTTCATTCAGAATTTTAGACCCAACAATATAGGAAAGATGTTTACTTAAAGTTTGCCAAATACAAATGGCCAAGTCAGTATGAATGTAACATTTATATAATTTCTGATTGTCTCATCGTTCTTCCTGCTGTATGTAGTTTATTTTACTCGTGTGTAATAATATAAATGTATACGTTAAAAAAGAAACATAAAAATTTTTCAAGGAAAAAAAAAGAATAAATGTGTTAGCAAGGTAAGGGCAAGCAGGCAGAGTGAGACCTTGCTTCTTCCGTGCATTTATATGGGCACAAGGATGTGGCCCGGATGAAAAGTGTGTCTCCCTGCTTCAAGGTTTGCTTCAAAGGCATATTGTGCTGTCTTCTAGCCTCCGACTCAGATCAGAGCTGTGTCTTCAACGCCACTTCAGACTAGAAGTGCATTCATCCCCTTCAAACCGAGAAGAAAATCTCTTACAGGTGTGTTCTCCGATTCTGCATTTAGTTCATTCCAGATATCAAGCTGACAACCAAGAGTGGCCACCACAACTACTTAATTCCATACAGAGATGATAAAAATGTGAGCATCACAGTGTACATGAAAGAGCTATGAACCAACAGTAGCTTGATGGTGGTATTCAAATCTTTCATGACTATCAGAAGAAGCCCTCATGGAAAAATCTTTCAGATGTGGGATATTGAGGCTGCTCCAGTTTGTCCACAACTGACAAATACATCGTGAGAGGGTGCATGATCTTTCTCATCTGGGAACTACATCATGTGGGGGCTCATGGTCTTTTCCAGTGCCAATAAATGCCAGATTGGGGGCTCAGAGAAAGGCTGCTGGTGCCCTCTTGCCCCTGCTGCTCCTGGTTGCTGTTGATGCAATTTTATGAGAAGTCAGAGATATCCTGTAATGAGGATTGGAGTGGCCCTCAAGGAACCCAATGACCCTTGGATCCCAGGTGCATGTGCTGGAAAGTCTGGGTGCTCCGTGAGGGGAGACTGGGTCTGTCCAATCCAGTGGAATCCCCAAGCAGTGTCATGCAGAGAGCAACCTAGGTTCGCCTGATGAAGAAGCTCTTCTGATAATCTCGGAGGGCCTTTGCCATGAGAGGTGCAAGTCTCTTCTTCGCCTTTCTCTTGTTGTTGCTGCTGCCTACCCCAGATGGCAAGTAGGGAGCCCCCTGCATGAGGCTGTGGATAGAGGCCTCAGGGAGCAGGTGGTTTTCAGAGAAAGGTGCCCCCTCCTGGGGTCCTGACTCTTCCTGCTGGTCTGGGTTTTTGACCTGGGTGTAGAAGGCGGCTATCTTGGTTTGTAGGCGTCCTTGCCTTGCCTTGGCTTGTCTGCTTTAGATGGAGGACTCCTTGAGCTGCAGGTGTGTTCGGGTCTCAGTCTGACTGTGGATTTGCTCGCAGGGCTGGGTCTCCAGGGGCGGGGAGTCCTCCTATGGCTGCCCAGATTTAGCTACCTAGGTCTTAGCTTGGGCTGCTCGGTGGTGAGCACCCCAGGTACCAGTGGGATCATCATCCCGTGGTGGGATTTCTGAGGGAGACCACCGACAGGCCTGGGACCTGGAAATTCACCCTGCTAGCTCACAGTTCAGCCTCTTGGTCAGTGTTCCAGGAAGAGTGCCTCAATCCATGCAGCGGGATGCAGACTTGGCGACTGGGGTGGGACTCAGAGCACTTGGATTAAAATCATTGCAGCTTAAAGACTGGCCTAAAAGCACCTTGGCCCCAGGGCTCTGGACCTCAGCTTTCCAGGAGCTCTTCCTCTTCCTCTTCCTCTCGTAGGGTGGCAGGAGTGGCAGGGGCTGCAGGGAAGGCAGAGCCAGCAATGGAGGAGAAGGTGACCTCTCATAGTTGAGTCATGCCTCAAAAACCCACCCAAGGCATCCTCCTTAGACCAGTAGAGTGGGATCTTTCTGAATCCTCGGATCCTCTTTCCTCGTGGCTCTACACTTCCACTGCCAGTTGTGGTCCCCTCTGTGCTTGTGTGTGCGCTTTTCTTCCTGCTGGGGCCAGGGCTGCCACTGCTGACCTCTAAGACCTCTCTCACGTTATCTTGGGTTTCCTGGATGTGGGAGCAGGTGCCTTTTCTTCTGTAGAGGTTCTCGGGCTCTCTGAATTCAGGTTCCTCACCAAGGCTGAGTCCTGTGGGTACCGGTCCAGGTCTGAGTCGGCCTCAGGCTGGGGTCCAGCAGAGACCTCTGTAACCACCTGGCCGCCGAGTCCTTGGCAAAGGGCACCAGGATCTGCTGTTTCCTCAAGCCATTGATGGTTTGCCTGAAACCAATCTCTGCCAGGATGTTGGACAGGATGGGCAGAGAAGAGAGTTTTTTCAGGGTTTTGTAGAGCTTGTGCGGTTCCATCTCCCTGCATGGCCCGTAGCTTCTGCTGGGCTTCTAGATGCCAGCCTGCTTCCATCTCCATAGCTGAGGACAGGACTGGGCACTTTGGGGGCAGCACAGTGAACTGGGCTTCTTCCTTTCTTGGGGCAGTGGCTAGGTATGTCTCTGTGGCAGAGGACACAGAGTTTGGTCTCACCTGCTGGTCCTAGTACAGTCTGCTGCCTGCTTGGCTGCCGCTGGTTACGCCCTCTACACTCTTGGACCCTTATACTGGTTGGGCCATGCCCTGACTTCAAAACCGTCCAGTCACCCACTAAAGCTGCTTGTTCCTGGCACATCCTTTCCCACTTCCAAGTCTGTGAGCCACGTTCTTTCCACAGCTCCCAAGCCTTCCTCTCTGGCCCCAGAGCCCAACCTGATAGACCCAGTGGGTCCCCAAACATTGCCTTCCTCACAGGTGACCTCTGTGCAATGTGGACCTCTACGAGTTCCTGGCTTGTCCAGACTCTTGCAGAGAGCCTCCTCATAAGTGGAGAGCACCAGCTTCAGGGGCAGGCCATGGACTGCACCCACTCACACTGGAGGAGGTTGAAAACAAAACCCAAACCAAAAGAGACGATGGAACCTGTGTCTCCACTCTGATTTTGCACTGTTCACTATGGATAAGGACGCTTCTGTCCCCATCAAGTCGCCTTCTGGGGCAAGTGGATTTCCACTGTGATACTGGACGTCCTAGCTTTTAAGCCTTCCCCTCTGTCTTGCTTACCGCCATTCCGTCCCTCCTGCTTCCCTTAAGCTAGTTACACATAGCAGTCCACGCAGGTGAACACATTTTTCTTTTCCATTCTGATATTGGGCTATTGGTTCTTCACTTCTCCTGTATCCAAGGATCCCTCTCTCTCTCTCTCTCTCTCTCTCTCTCTCTCTCTCTCTCTCTCTCTCTCTCTCTCTCTCTCTCTCTCTCTCTCTCTCTCTCTCTCTCTCTCTCTCTCTCTCTCTCTCTCTCTCTCTCCTTCTCTCCTTCCCTACCCCTTCTTATCTCTCTCACACACTTCCCGTGGTATTTCATTCATTTTTTTATATTTTACTCACTATTAAATACACTTATTTAAACTTTAACTTTAATTAAACATGAGCTGCATGTTTACATGCCCTGCTTCCATCACACTTTTACAGGACAATTGTCTATATATCTGTGAATCTATGTAACTATTTTATATTACAATGCGTATGTATGCATGTACAGCTATTTATTGGCTTTCTATCTCTATGTACAAAAACCAAGCAACTGTCTATGTATGTATCTATCTACTACTCTAGCTGTCATTATACGCATATGCATACATACACACATTTATGTAAAAGTATGTGCATATTGGACTGGAAAGATGGCTCAGAGGTTAAGAGCACTGGCTGCTCTTCCAAAGGTCCTGAGTTCAATTCCCAGAAACCACATGGTGGCTCATAACCATCTGTGATGAGATCTGGTGCCCTCTTCTGTTGTGCAGGTGTACATGCAGACAGAAAACTGTATACTAATGAATAAAGAAATCTTTAAAAAACAAAAAATAGGAGGCATATTTAATATGCTATGAATTTAGGAATATGGTTATCTTAAACTTGTATACTATGCTTCAAACAAAATTAGGTTCATTATATGTTCTCTGGGGACAGTTGTTCAATTTTGAGGTGCAAATTATAATGACCTAAGGAACAGGTTTAAAAACATGGTTTATTTGAACAGAATGCTAGAATTTTCTTATTTAATGAAACAAAGTAGAATTTAGGTACGTATATGTTTTATGACTAAACATAGCAAAATCAACATGTCTGTATGTCTACACTCCTTGGCAAAATCTGGAACATAACCAGCCCTACTAATGTTCTTTCTAAGTAGAAATGAGTCCTAGTAAAAGCTGCAGATGAGGTCTTAGTATGTCTTATATTTTGAGGAACCACACATTACAACCATGGTGAACATTTTGTAATTCTTTCCTTTGCATTTTTCTTACTTTTATATTTATATTTCACAGCGAGTAATAAGTTTTTCAGATCTTGGCTCTTTTTGTTAAAAACTTCCTTATTCTTGGACGGCTTAATTGAAAGATTAACTATATGCAAAGTTGGCTCAGGCACTGACCCTGAAATTACTTGACAGTAATAAATTCCCATTCAAATATCATAATTTTGCCTGCTTTATGTGGCTTTATAGAGAGCCAAAAAATAGCTGTACATGCCTTGAGCATACATTTTTCTATTTGATTAGATTTATTGTATACATCGTTTTATTATATTTTCTCTGAAGTATTTTCTGATCTCTTCATTGTCTCTGAAGCTTGAAATTTCACTGAAATTATCAGTATGTGGATTTATGGCATATTACATTGTATCTGCCATGCTTGTAAACCCACAATACTTATTAGATTAATATCTTAATATAGTTGGATTGATTCTCCAGAATAAAAATATACACTCTAAATGTACATATGCTATACACATACAACTTTTATAAATACAAAAACCAGGCTTTGTTAGAAACTTCTTCACTATTTTTAATGTTAAATTTGGTCTTGCTTGAATATTTTCTTAAGTGCATTGACTAATTTCTTTTGTAACTATAATTAAATTTTTGGTTTCTACTAACCCTTTTTCTCTGGTGGCTTCAGTCTTTACTTTATGGGTTCAATATCTTCTTACACTTCTCTGAGGGGGTTAATTGAATTATTTTTAACTTTCCTTTGGGTTCTTAAGTCATTCTTGTTTCCTATGAGATTAATTTTTGCTTTTTTCATTTTGATTCTGTTCAGAGCTGCTATTGGTTTTCTTCCAATAGGTATTGATCCTTGGATATTGCTTTGTACATTTTAAATGAAAGATTGCAATCATTAATAGAGATTTGTTTATGTTATTATATGCTTCCTATTATGAGAGGTGTAATTTATTTTTTTAAATCAGTGTATACTTTTTGGAATAAGTTCTGTCTTGTGTGGGTTACTGAGATCGAAAGAATGGGGTGGTCTGGCTGACTTGTATATTGTACTAGCCAGGGTTCTCTAGAGGAACAGAACTGATTATCTGTGTATCTATGTATCTATGTAGCTATGTACCTATGTGTCTATCATCCATCTATCTATCTATCTATGTACCTATCAGTCAATCAATCATCTATTTACCTATCTATTATCTATCTATCTACCATTATCTATCTATATCTACATAATGATACATATGATTTGCTAGAGTGATTTACAAATTGTGATCCAGCTAGTCCAATAACTGCTACCTTCTGAAGGAGGCTGGCATCAGTGAGACACACTTTCCTGTCAAGTAATTTCAGGGTCAGTACCTGAGCCAACTGGACAAACTCTTTTGTGTATGACATAGATGTGAGTGTCTAAGACTATTGGGACCGAGAAGGTCATTATTGAGGTCCAGGTGTTAGACATTGAGCTATTTATTCTGTTGGATTTTTGATTTGACTCTAACTGTTCCCTGGTTCTTCCTTTTTGGAATAAGAAAATATGTAATTTGTTTTTGGTTTTACAGGAACCAACAGTTAAGAGACTTTGTATTTTTAAGGAAAACTTTAACTATGTTTTCTATTGTGGTAATTATGTGAGATCTTGCAGATAAATTAAAAGTGCATAGTTTAATGTGATGTTTTTGTGGTGACTAGGGGAATGTAATAGTTTTTGTCAACTAGTTCCTTTCCAGCAATTCTGAAATAATAAAAATCATCACCTTTTTTTTTTTAGTATTCCAGGTAAAGGAAGAGATGATGATCCTAGAACTATTAAATTCAATACTTAAGTTATAAGAGTGATTTATAACTCTTGTGCACCATTGACCCCTTCAAACCATATGGAAACTGAAAATCAAACCACAAATGATTACACTTGGAACCAAACAGGGTGGAAACATATGTGCCATGATAAAAAAATCAATTATGTATATGCTTGTATATAAATTGCATATAATTAAATATACACATAGGAATAAATATAAGAAAAAACATATATTGGTATTTTCCAAGTATGGTGATTCAAAAATTATAGTTATATTTATTTTTCATTAATTTTGGAGCTGTCTTATATCATTTTTCTTACATTTTAAATTTTAATCTCAGTTTATTTTGTTATTCTTTTTATAGCCTCTTAATTAGTATAAGAATATTAAATCCATTAGTAATGCTTTTATAGCATCTCATACTTTTTGGTGAATAGTAGTTTTATTATCATTGTTTCAGTGTATTTTCTAATTCATTTTGGATTTTCTCAATGATCTGAATTATTTAATAGCATATTTTTAAATATCCAAGTGTGTAAGTGATTAAAATTAATTTTGTAAACCTATTTTCAGTTTAAACATAGTCACTAAAAGATACAGTCGTTATGTCATGATGTTTTGAAATTTAGGGATACTAATGTATGGTTTATTAAGTGACCAGTATTTTGCCAATGCTCTCTATGTGTGTAAGAACCGAATTTTGCATTTTAGAGTGTATCTGTTCCATAGAGCATGCTTACTAATGGATGTATTTATATCTTATGTATCTTGGGTTGAGGAATATAACTCAGTGGCAGAATGCTTGCATAGCATGCATAACATCCAGGTTAATCCCCGGCACAGGAAAACAAGGGCATAAATCTTACATATCTTCATTAGTTTTTGTGTCAGCTTGGTCTATCAATAACCAAGAAAGCAACAATAAATATCTTGCTATGATGGGGATGTATCAATTTCACTAGAAGGCTTTTATCAATCTTTACTTTAGATATTGAGAAGGTGCATTACCCTGTAAGGGCTAGAATTTTACACATTATTTGTGGAATATAGCATATCATATCATATTATTCAAAGCCTTTCTGATACTATAATTCAAATCAGGTATTGTAACTATATTTCCATGGTAGGGCCATCACTCTTGCATCACAGCTTCCGAGGATGCTCATTCTGGCTGATGTATACTTTCTCTTCTTCATAGAGACCCACATTCAGCTATCTTTTCAGGATGTTTTGTTTTCCTTTATCTAAAAAAGAGAAAGTCTTTTGTGAATGGTTAGAAGGCTCAGTGGGCCAAAGCCCTTTCTTTGCAAGTGCAACAACTAGATTTCAGTCCCAGATTACACATAGAAGGAGAAAACTGACTGTCCATAGGACCACAGCTGTCCTATGCATACATATCATGATATGCGTGCACCTGAACACAGGAACACTCGTACTCACACTCACACACATACAAACTCACTCTCTCACATACACACTCATGCACATTCACAAAGACAGACAAAAATACATTCTTAGTGTGCCATTTCCCTCAGACTGCCTTTAGCTTGCCCTTCATGACTTCTCCCACTCCTCTGTCGTGCCTATGTTCTCTGTGAGGGTGTGTATTTCTTTTAATAATAATTTTGTGGATTTATTAGACTTCTTTATTTTTTAATATGTTTTATTACTTTATTCATATTACATCTCAATTGTTATCGCATCCTTTGTATCCTCCCATTCCTCCCTCCCTCCCATTTTCCCCTTACTTCCCTCCCCTATGACTGTGACTGATGGGGACCTCTTCCCCCTGTATATGTTCATAGGGTATCAAGTCTCTTCTTGGTAGCCTGCTAGCCTTCCTATGAGTGCCACCAGGCCTCCCTATCCAGGGGATGTGGTCAAATATGGGACATCAGAGTTCGTGTGAAAGTCAATCCCCACTGTCCACTCAACTGTGAAGAATGTCCTGTCCATTGGCTAGATCTGGGTAGGAGTTCTAAGTTTACTGCACATATTGTCCTTGGCTGGTGCCATAGTTTGAGCGGGACCCGTGGGCCCAGATCTGCCCATCATTATGTTCTTCTTGTAGGTTTCTAGAACCCCCTGGATCCTTCTATTTCCCCATTCGCCCATGCTTCTCTCACTTAGAGTCCCTAGCTGAACTTAACTTATAAGACTTTTTAAAAAAGATTTATTTATTGGATATGAGTACTTTATCTGCAGAAGGGGGTATCAGATTACATTATAGATGATTGTGAGCCACCATGTGGTTGCTGGGAATTGAACTCAGGACCTCTGGAAGAGCAGGCAGCACTCTTAACCACTGAGCCATCTCTCCAGCCCCAACTTATAAGACTTTTAAAATCTTAGAATTGGTACCTTTTTTTAGTCCTAGAAAATTCTTGACTCTTTTCAATGTGAAATTGTCTATAGCCTGTCTTCCTGTCCTTCCCTCAGGAACTTAGACTAGGGATGCAGTCCTATAGCTCTGTCCTCAGCATTTCTTAAGCTCCACTTCATGTTTTGCTTCTTTGTAACTCGTTATATTTGGCTGGTTTTAAACTCAATACTCTACTTCATGAATTTCCTTTTTGTTCAATGCCCAATAATTTGTGTTCAACTCTTCTACTGAATTTCTCATTTCTCTGATTATTTTTTTCCATTTCTAAAATTTTATTTTGAAGTTTTGAAGATCTTGTCAGTATTTTTAAAAACAATCTTATATTCTATATTATACATTTGCCAGTCTTCCTGTCATCTTATTTCTCTGGTATGCTTAGCCTGATGATACCAACATTTGCTGTTATTGAAGTTTTATTTTGTTAAGGTAGTGTGCCCTCCTATGGCTGGTGATGTAGCTCAGTGGTTGGATGATTGACTGACACACATGAGTTTCCTTTCTCCTCCTCCCTCTCTCTTCTCTCTCTCCTTCTCCTATTTATGTGATAATTTTTTGAGACTGAAATTTAAAAGTCACTGCTTCAGAGATATCTGTTCTTTCTGTAGTAAAATATGCAGTGGGATCACTTAATGGTTGGCTTAAGGATTTGTGGACTAAGTGCTCAGTATTAGTTAATTTCTTTTCCAGTCATGAGTAATGATGCATGCATATTTGGGAAGTTACCAGAAGGAAATTTCTAGGTTGAGCAAATATTCTCCCATAACCCTTGCTCCTCCTCCTCTGCTGTCAATTTCAAAAAAATATCACTGCTTGTCAGAATTCTAGGCTCTGTCTGGTCATTTTGCTTCCACAATCACCTTCTGATTTTCATTTTTCTCAGTGCTTGTGGTTCATTAAAGCCTGAAGTATATGTCACCATAGCTGCTCCATCATGCCTCTAGATGCTTCTAGAAGTTCCTAATTCTCTGATGACCTAACCATGCACTTAAAAACAACATTTGTGGGTATATTTCATGACTAGATTGTGGTGTCTACATACCATTTTGGAAATGTGGCTGACATACTGGCTCAAAGAACATATACAGTGAGGCTCATACAACTTGTAGTGTTGGAACCAAATAAGCCCTGAAAGAATGAAGATATGTTGCAGTGAACTGGGAACCAGCTGTGCACAATTCAGGTATCTAAAAGGATACCAGAAATAATTGACCCACCATCTTTATGGCTGGATTAAAAGCAGCCTTAAGGATGGTGAAGTAGCCCAGGATTTGCAAAGGAAGTAATGCCTAACATACTACCTTGAACCAAATGAAGCCCCAATACCTAACTTCTGAAGTGTCTGACATTACTTGTGCTAATAAACATTTTTAAAGTGTGTGAGGAACTGGAGAATCGGCACAGTGATTAAGAGCACTTGCTGCTTTTGCAGAGGACCTGGGTTCAATTCCTGACCCACTTTAGGCACCTTACAGTGCCTGTAACTCCTGTTTCAGGGGTTACCTGACACCTCCTTCTGGTTTGCCTAGGCAAGAGCATGCACATGTGCATATACGCTCAGGCCCACAGACATATGAATCAAATTAAATAATTTATTTTTCTGAATTTTTTCTTTTATTTTTAGATTATAATATAACTGCATCATTTCATTTTTTTTCCATTCTCCTTCCTCCAAACTCTTACTCTTTTTTCCCTTCTCCCTTGTCCAGACACTCACACATACCTGTCCTCTTTCAAATTCATGTCCTTTTTTTCATTAGTTGTTTATATGCACACAAAAAGTCAATAAAATGATCCCTAATGATGTTCTGCTATACTCACAGATTGGTGTCTAACACAATCATCTTTAGGGGAGCTTCCTCTGGCAGCTGATGGAAACATGCAGAGACCCACAGCCAAATGTTAGGTGGAGCTCAGGAACTTCAAAGAAAAGGGAGAGGAAAGGTGTAGGATGTCAGAAGGACACAGCCCACAAAATCCAATAAGCAGGACTCATAAGGTTCCACAGCCTATACAGTACTCCTTGAATAGATGTGTCTCTAGGGATGGACATTTTGGTATTGGATATTCAACTGGTGTTCTTTTTCCTGAGGAAGATGATTTCTCTTGCTCTCTGCATTCCTTGGTCAAAGGTAGTTCTTTGTGTAGAGCTGGGTCCTCATTACCATTCTCAGGCCTATCAGGCTGTGCCTGTTCAGATCATGTTGGTGATGTTCTCTGAGTGTAGTTCTGGCATTCCAAGGAGACACTCTCACAGCAATTTTCTGTCTTCTGGCTCTTCACTCTTTCTTCCATAATGATCCTAGAGTTTTAGGTGTGGGAGTGTTTTGCAGATGTATCCACTGGAGGTAGACTTCACAGCGTTTCATTTACGTTTACATTGTGGTTTTCTGTAATGATATACATCTACTGTAAAGAGGAGTTTCCTTGATGAGGAGTGAAAACTACATTCACCTGTTTGTATACAAATACATATCTGGCGTGTAGTTAAGGGTTTTGTTGTTTTACTAAAGTAATGGTTGTAAGTTCTCCAAGATCCATGATTTCACTGCCCTGGATAGCTGGCTAAATTTCCAGTACCAGGCATGACTTTCATCTTTTCCAATAGACCTTAAGTCCAACTAGGGAGCTGCTGATTATGTTCTGTTGCACTTTGTACTTTAAAGGGCAAAGATGAGAAAAATATAGAAAAACTAATTTTTTATATTTTATTAATTTATTCATATTACATCTCAATGGTTATCCCCTGCCTTGTATCCTTCTATTCCTCCCTCCCTTCCATTTTCCCCTTACTCCCCTCCCCTATGACTGAGGGGGATTTCCTCCCCTGTATATGTTCATAGGGTATCAAGTCTCTTCTTGGTAGCCTGCTATCCTTCCTCTGAGTGCCACCAGGCCTCCCCATTCAGGGAACATGGTTAAATATGAGGTACCAGAGTTCACATGAAAGTCAGACCCCACTCTCCACTCAACTGTGGAGAATGTCCTGTCCATTGGCTAGATCTGTGTAGGGGTTTGAAGTTTATGGCCTGTATTGTCCTTGGCTGGTGCCATAGTTTGAGCGGGACCCCTGGGCCCAGATCTGCCTATCATAATGTTCTTCTTGTAGGTTTCTAGGAACCTCTGGATCCTTCAACTTTGCCATTCTCCCATGCTTCTCTCATCTAGAGTCCCAATAGGATAATATAAAAAGTATAAAATAATACAGTTTTTACATACTTGAGAAAATTAGAAGTGAAAGTAGAGAATTTTTGGCCCAGATGAATGATCCCCAGAATAAAGATTGTTAGCTATGAGTTTAAATAGCAGTAATAAACGAGCAACATACATTCTAGAAACAGACATGTAATTGTCTGAATATAAATCAAGTAGGACTCCATAGTAGTTTGTTTCTACTGTGATTTACTTTTCACAGATGTATATATTAGCAGTGTTTGAATTAATTTATGTATATTTGGGATCAAAAATAACAATTACATTGTAAATAATGAGAATGGGAAGCAGTTACACATAATAAAAAAAAAGAATGAATCATGTGGTAGTTAACGTCAAATACTACAGAAGTATCAATATCAATTAACTTTGAAAGGAAGATATATAATAGGCAATAGATAGTTATGACTGATAAAAGTAGATAAAGATGGTATAATAATAGATAAATAGATGGTGATTATGGGTAGATGATAGATAATAAATAGATAATATGTTATGTATAAAATGATATATGCATAATTAAGTAAATGATAGAGGATAGTGTTAGATAACAGATGATAGTTGATACATAGATGTTGAATGATAGATAAATACATCATGATGATGATGATGATAGGTGGGTAGATAAACAGACCGACTAATTTACAGACATGAAAATAAGACACAGATGTTGTAAGAATGTTTCTCAGCTGTCTGCATTTCAATAGTTTCTAGGAGTGCGAATCAGCTAGCAGCAACGTGCACACATAATGCCAAGATCACTTTCTAAACAACATTATTTAGTAAAAATAAACCTGTGACTAGTTAAGAAATTGCTGATTCCAGCGTTGAGACAGTGAAAATATAAAACAAACTTGCAGTATCTTTGGTGTCAGATGGTAAAGAAATGCTCAGAACACAATAAGATCCCATTGGAAAGGCTAGAACACCCAGTGGCTACATCTCTGACAATCAGAGAACCAGGATAAATGATGTCAAGCAAGAATAATGCATAGAGCAAAATGTTGCTGCGATAGCACTCTACGATCTACATGTAATTGAATACCAATTGAAAGGAAGGAAAGTTACCTTTCTAATATTATTTTAAAAATTCAAAACAAAGTAGAAAAGACACGTTTTAATATTCTTGAGTAATACAGTAATACCTGCCATTGAGGATCATTAATGGAAGCTAAAATGAACAGAACAAGAATCATGGGGAAAAAACACTTTGATACATTTAAAAGCATTTCATACATGATAGTTTACTTATTGTAGGGAAATGGTTGACATGGGTGGGGAAGGCATACATTTTTCCTTTATTTTAGGGACCAACATTAGAAGCTCTCTTAGCAATCCGTTGCTGTCGAGGGTGGTTGTTGGGATCACAGATCTTCCCGCAAAGACTCAGATATTGAGAGCCAGTTCTTTAGATGAGGAAGGCCATGCTGGATCGTCGTGAACTTCTCAGAGGCCTAATGGAAGGAAGTTGGATTGCTGAGGCATGCCCTTGAAGGAAATGGGAGTCTAAGCCCTGTCTTTAGATTTGTCTGTCTATTTGTTTCTTGCCACCAAGAATCCAGCAGAAACTCTCTGCTACTATGGCCCCTGACTCCTGTTATGTTGTCCTTTTTCTTTTCCCTAGGTCCAAAGCCAATGAGGCCAATAGGCCACACATTGTCTGGCACTGTGAAGCAAAATAAATATTTCTTCTTCTTAAGTTGATTGTTAAAAGCTTTTTGTCACAGTGGTGAAAAGGAGGACAACACAGAGGAGGGGGATCACGCTCTTTTAAAGTTGTTCTTATTCCAGCGGGTCCTGGAAAACTACAGGCGAGTCTGGGCCCTGGGGTCCTCCACAAACTATGGCAACAGCCAAGGAAAAAATAGGCAGTAAACCTCGAACCCCTACCCAGACTTGCCGATGGACAGGACATTCTCCACTGGTGAGTGGAGAAGGAGATCTAACTTTCACACAAACTCTGATGCCCCATATTTGAACATGTCCCTTGGATGGAGATGCCTGGTGGCACTCAGAGGAAAGATAATAGGTCACCAAGGAGAGACTTGATACCCTATGAGCATATTCAGGGGGAGGAGGTCCCCCTCATACACAGACTTAGGGGAGGGGAGGGGAGTAGGGGGGAAGTGGGAGGAAGGGAGGAATGGGAGGATACATGGGATGGGCTAACAACTGAGATGTAATATGAATAAATTAATTTAAAAAAATAAAAATTAATTAAAAAAAGTTGTTCTTATTATAGACAAGAGTGGAAGAATTGATGAAATTTAAATATAGGCAGGTTATTCATATGCATTTTTACTTTTTGGTAGTATCATAACTATGATTATATAAATATTAACTAGGAGGGAAACCTAATGGAGACTGAATGACAATTCTTTGTACTATTTTTGGAAGTACATATTTATTACAAAAGAAAATGATTGAGAATAAAAATTAAATTTGTATTTTAGTTTTAAAACATTTTGTCTCTTGAAAGTTAACTTTCCTTTCCAATCCCTGTATGACTTAAAACTTGCAAATCTGTCATCTATTTTCACACATTCAAATTTTTGTAAAATTTTGTAAAAGGAGCTTTCTTTGTGAGTGTGTGTGTTAATCCCTCGAGTAATAGAATCATTAATAGTGACTAATTGAGTAACACATTTTTATAACAGGTACAAAACTAACAGTCAGTTTAATTTGCACACTGTAACAGGAATAGACAAATGCTGTTATAATTTAGTATTTATTAGTAGAGGTTGTTTTAGGGGGGAGGTGGTGCTAGGGTTGATCTCTGAACTTCCTCAAGTTAAACACATATTTTACCACAAAACTACAGCCCCAGCACCTTAAAGGTACTTTCCAAGCCTCAGTTGCTCTCCCGTGGGTGGTGGAAGGCTGTTTAAAATGCATATACCTTTGGGCCACCTGTGAGTCTCTTATTCAGCAGGTCAGAATGTAGACTGAGAATGGGCATTCCTATTATGCTTCTAGTAAAATTGACAAGACTAATCTTGGGACCTCACTTGGACAAACATTGGTGTAGAAGACGGGTTTGAAATTATAGAGTTGATTTATCATCACTTCAGGCTGCACTGAGTAGTCTAGAAAATTGCAAGCAAATCTAAGAACACTTATTCTAATGGCATTTTTAGAAAACATATTTTTATTAAAATAAAATTACATCATTTCTCCCTTCCTTTTCTCCCCCATCTTTCTCATGTCCCTTCTTTCCATCCCCTCCCATGTTATTCCTTGTTTCTATCTCAAAGTAAATACATATTATTGTTGTTGTTATATATGTATTGAGATATATACAGATGGATAGATAGATAGATAGATAGATAGATAGATAGATAGATAGATATGCACTAATACATAAACACAGCTTGCTAACTGGTTCTGTTACTTGTGGGTATGTGATTTCAGGGCTGACCACTTTGTATTGTGTAAAATATTAGGGTATCATCACTGGGAGAGGCTAATTCTCAGTGACATTAGTTGTCTGTAGTTCTTTGTCTGGAGGTGAGGTGCTCTGAGAATTTTTCCCCTTCCTCATTAGTATGTCGATTAATATGGTCATTTCTGGATATTGTTTAGGCAGCCATTATTACCCCAGAACTAATAAAGAGTAAAAAATATTACAAAACAGGGAGCTAGGAAGATGGCTCAGCATTCAAGAGTATTTACTGCTCTTGCAAAGGGATTTATTTCAGTTGCCAGCACCCAGGCTGGCATGGTGGCTTACAAACACCTTGACTCCAACTCCAGGGGAATTGATGACTCTGGCCTCCATGGGCACTTGAATGCATAGGTATCTTCTGGTACCATGAAATCTAGTCCTCAGAGAGAAGGCATTCAGGTCAGCTCCAGATTAGTAACTTCTTGGCCCTGTGTCTGAAATAAAGGCACCTTCACCAATAGGGATTTACCTTGAACCTTTTCAGGGCAACCAAGTAAGATAGCAACAGTCTGTAGTGTTTTGATATTCTCTTGAACAGTGCTGGCTAACAAATGTGTCTCTGGTAATGTCGGTAACTGTGCCTATAGATTCTCATCAACATGGCTACCTGAACATGCGCTAAAGAGAGACAAACAACAACAGGCATGCCAAAGTGGATGGAAGAAAGACCATGAGGCCTCAGACCTGCATAAAGAACTAAATAGACAGCTAAGAAATTCTGAGAGTAGGAGAAATAGTCTTATCCAGCCAAAAGCACACCAATTGGTCATCCAATATCAAATGGTCGACCCTGAAAACATCCAATTAGCATACAGGCTGAGCAGGTTATATTTAGGCATGACTATGTATACATGTACGTGTGTAACAACATTTAATGAAAAGGAGGCCATGGATTTGAAAGAGGGAAATGATAGGCATGGGGGAATAGAGCATGGAAAGATAAGGGGAAAATGATGTAATTGTAATCTCAAAAATTAAAAAAAAATTACAAAAGAATCCGTATGTCAAAGTGAAGGTCTTATAAATATAGACTTGAAAGATTGGGAGAATAATGAGAAAGAAAAAAATATTGCAAAAATAATCAGCATACTTTAAAACAAAGGTTGACTTTCTCAGACACTTATCCTGGCAGCAAAGATTGCTCCTTGGTTACAGCTCTTTTTAACTCAGCAGTTCTAAACCTGTTGGTCCTGACTCTTTGGGGATAGCAAATCAGATATTCTGCATAACAGATATTTACATTCAATAGCAAAATTACAGTTATGAAGTAGCAACAGAATAATTTTATGGTTGGGGTCCTCACAACGTGAGGATCTATATTAAAGGCTCGCAGCATTAGGAAGGTTGAGAACCACTGTTTTAGCCTATCAGTCTTTCTTAAGGACGGGAAAGAAAACAGCTAGTAGAAGTTAAGGCATCGGGAAGATAGATTAAGAATGTTGCTACAGAGAGATGACTTAGTTGCCTTGTACATATGAAAGCCTGAGTTCAAATGCCAGAGCATACATTGAAAAGAGGCAGGTATTATGCCACATGGTTGTAATCCCAGGACTGGGGTGGGGGGTGGCATACACAGACAAATCTCTCAAAATTCCCAACCAGGCAGATGAGCTTAGTCTAATTCTTTTGCAAGCTCCATTCAATAAAAGATGTATCTCTAAAAGAAGAAAAAAAAAAGGAGGTTCATCTGTAACACTTGAACACACACAATACATGCACACACACATACATGCACACATGTACACACAATCTCTAAAAGAAGAAAAAAAAAGGAGGTTCATCTGTAATACTTGAACACACACACATACATGCACACACACATGTACACACACACACACACACACACACACACACACACACACACACTGTCAAAGCTAGATAAAGGAAATGAATGATATAGTAAAGAAAATTAAAGTCCACCACTACAAACCACTATGAATGATCACATCCTCAAGATACAAGATGATAAAAAGTAGTAATATCTAATTTCAAACTTTTAACAAGTCCCTAGTCTCACCTTTCCATCTTCCACACAGGAAAGTATAATATCAATGCCTACTGCTGAGAGCTGTAAACAGATTATCACCAAGAAACAGTACTTAGGGAAGATAAAATTCAAGAGGGGAAACAAAAGGAATGAAACAAGAAATGGAGCAAGAAGATTATGAAGTTTCTAGCTTGTGCAGCTACAGAAAACATTAAATATAGCCTGACTGCCACCAAGGATATCACATGCTAAAGACCTCTTTTCTCCACTCCTAATCTTTGTCCACTTTTTAAAACAATAAAAAATTGTGCTAACAAAAGCAAGAAAAATTAAATACAAAGAGTTAAAGTTATCATTATAGCCAGAATTAGAGATGACAAATGCAAAATTTAATATAATTAATGATGATTATGGTAAAAAATATTGATTCAAAAAATGGGCAAGAAGAACTATAAGGACAGAGATAAGAATTCTAAGAAACAAAGAAGCATAAGGAAATGTTAGAAACAAATGGGGAAGTCCTTTGCTAGGTTACCAGTTGCATGATCATCTTCAGGTAAGAACTGTTGTACTTGGAGACTGACAGTCCAGTCCACTCGGTCTGAAATAATAGCAAGGGAAAGCTAGCAGCTTAGAACAGGGAAGTACAGCATACACATTACTAAGTAGGAAGAAGGAAGAAATCATGTTTCATTCACAATAAATGACTGAAGTAACAGTGACCACAAATTTTCCCAAACTAGTGAAATACAAATAATCTAAAAAGAAAGGGAGTTCAAAAAGCACAAAGAGTATAAAGAAAACAAAAGGCCAAGAAAAAAACCCATGAACACCAAATAAAACTAGGGAAAACCAGAGACAAAGAGACTATCTTGAAAGAGACCAGGGAATTAAAATGCATGTTATCTGTGCAGGAGAATTAAAAAAACATTGGTGAATGCTGTGGGAGTGGTGGTGCAACAAACCTACCAGCCTAGAATTTTATATACAACAAAATCCATGATCAAAAATAAATAAAAACTTTTCCAAGAAGGTCTAAGGTAGTTCATAGCTAATAAATCTTCTTTAAAAGAAATACCAAAATGGTCTGTTCATAATGAAGGGAAATTTTAGAAGTCATAAACCCAGACATATTGAAAATAATGATAAAGAGAAGAATTAAGATGAAATGACACATTTGTATCATTCTTAATTGATCATAAGCAAAATTATTATTAAAGCAATATTAATAACATGGTATTGGTTAGTTTACTATACAGACAAATGCCAAGTTTTGAATGACATGAGAGAAGAATTGGTGATATTCTATTGTATTATATCAGACATTTTCGGGATACATTAAGTTTAATTTTACCTGTAGGTAAATTAGAGTATTTAAATATGAACATATGTCTAAGTATAGTATGTTTTGTATATGTAAGTGTACATTATTTACTACAGCCATAATTCAAACTTTTAAAGGAGCATACTTGGTATGTTAAGAGAAGAAATACAAAAGGATTCACATGCAACTAAACTTCAAAAAAAAGCAGAGAAAAATGCTCAAGACAAATAGGATGAATAGAGAATAAAAACATGGCAGACCACAAACTGGGAACAATCTAGATGTCTCTCAGCTGAAGAATGGATAAATAAAATGTCGTACTTTTACAAAATGGGGTACTACTCAGCTGTTAAAAAGTGACATTATGAAATTTGCAGGCAAATAGGTAGAACTAGAAAGGATCATCCTGAGTGAGGTAAGCCAGACCCAAGAAGACAAACATGATATGCATTCATGTATAAGTAAATATTAGCTATAAAATAAAGAATAACCAAGCTACAATCTATAGACCTAAAGAAGCTAAATAAAAAAAAAAAAGACCCAAGGGACTATGTGTGAATCTCACTGAGATAGGGAAATAGAGGATATTTAGTGGTTGGATGGGGAGAGGTTGGAACAACATGAACAGGACAAGACAGGACAGACACTGAACCACCAAGATTGAGGGAGAGACAACTGGAGTCAGGGTGGGGGAGGGGGCATCTCTGGGACAAGCTAGAAACCCAGGGCAGTGGAAAATTCCAGGAATCTGTGAGGGTGACCCTAGCTAAGACTCCTAGAATGAGGGATATAACGCCTGAACTGGCGATCTCCTGTAACCAGGCAAGGAGGAACTGGGACACCAATCCAAACACAAAACCTTTGACCTACAATTTGTCCTGCTGCCTACAGGACGTACAGGGGTAAAGATGGAGCAGAAATTTAGAGAATGGCTACCCAACGCAACCACTTGGTCCAGCTTGAGATACATGTTGTGAGAAGGAGCCCACCCCTGACAGTGCTAATGATATTTTGCTATATTTGCAGACAGGAGCCAAGCATAACTGTCATCTGAGAGGCTTCACCTAGCAACTGAGAGAAACAGATGCACAGAGACCCACAGCAAACATTAGGCAGAGCTTGGGGAATCCTGCAGAATATGGGGAGGAAGGACGGTAGGAGCCAAATGGATCAAGGACACAAGAAAACCTATAGAATCAACTGACCTGGGCCCATAAGGCCTCACAGAGACTGAAATGCCAACCAGAGGCCGTGCATGAGACTGAGTAGGCCCAGTGCACATGTGTAACTGTTGTGTGTAGCTGGATGTTGGAGATTGGTCTGACATACTTTGATGCTAATTACTGCTTGCTGTCTTTGTGCCCCAACTAGTACCTCGTCTAAGAGCTTATTCCTGTTTGATCAATAAAAGGACATGAAACCTGGGCATGGAAAATAGGACAGGTGTAGCTAAGGTTCCTGGGCTGTGAGAGGTAGAGAAAATCTTGGGAGGAGAGACCAGAGGAGAGAAGAGGAAGAAAGGGTCTGGCACCATGGGTGAGGTCCAATAAGAAACACAAGGCCAGCGTGGATGGAGATTTGGCCCAGATGATGATAATTAGTAAGTATTTAGTATTACGGATGGGAGGTAGATTGATAGAAATTATTAGAAGCAGATTGAATGGGATTGGGGCTGTTATGGGCTACCTGCCCCTCTATGAGAGGTAGTTTAGGGGATTAATCTGCCCTGCCACAGGTTAACAAAGGCTATTTTAAAAATAACAGGTGTTTGTGTCTTCATTGACTGTCAGTGTGTTAGAAAATACCCCTGTAATAATATGTTAGGGCTAATGATAAACATTATTATTCCTACTAATAAATTAACTGCAATAGTTGAGTCCTCATGTGGGACTCCTAACAGCTGGAGCAGGGGCTGTCTCTGACTCTGTTGCTTGCTTTTGGGACCCTTTCCCCATACTGGGATCTGGGGGAAAGGAGAAGCATCAACAGGGGAAGATTCCTTAGTCTTACTGAGACTTGGTATGCCAAGGCTGGCTGATAACCAAGGGACAACTCTCCTTTTCTGAAGGAAAACGGAGAAGTAATGGATAAGGAGAGAGGAAGTGGGTGGAAGGACAGGAGAGTGGGGAATCTGCAGCTGGGATGCAAATTAATTAATTAAGTAAGTAAGTAAGTAAAATAACAAGAGTTTAAAATGGCATAAAATAGCTCAATTACATCCTTAATCACTTACATATAGATATTGAAATGTATAAACAAATGGCAGAGTAAATAACCAAAGATACTCAAGGATGTGTCTTCCTTTACACATAGTTTACTTTAAATATGAATGCTCACATAAGTTAACACTAAAAGATGGAGATTTGATAGAATGAGTTTACTCCAAATAAAGCAAAGTACACAAATATATAAATATGTATATCTTTACACAGAAAACAACAATAAAAAAGCACAGTCATGGTCAAAGAATAGATACCCATCTGTTAAAGAACAGAACAGAGAAATCAGAATTACATTTTTAAAAAGTAGATTATTTTCCCTAAGACCTTAGGTACCTGGGTAAGTCAACCTCTCTCTGCAAATACCAAATGGAACCTACAGAGATGCTTTGTGGGTTGTAAATGGTAAGCTATTCTTGTGTGATTTTTGCACTGTCCTTTCCTATGTCATCTCTTTTAACTATCACAAGACCTAGGAGAAGTATAAAAATACTATTTTAAACCTGCTTCAGAAGTGAGTCCCTTTGGTTCTAAGAACACGTAGGTCCATGTTGGAATGAATAGTTTTTCTATACCAGCTCTAGCTCCCAAAATAATGAGACCGAGAACTATTGTATTTATTATTAAGCTTTAGAGCACTATAACTGGGCAGATACTGATCTATTCTTGCCCATCTATCCTATCCTGGCGGCTTGCTAGCCGTGAGTCCCATGCTACTTGCTGTCTAGTCTTTCCCTGGCCATTTGAGCTCCATCTTTGTCCTCATAGGGACTCTTAGTGTTCATTGGCTGAGTTCTTATAGGGAGGTAGGGTCTTCCCTAGGCCCAGTGTTGCCCCATTCCCTACTGGGAATGGATGTCCCAACAACTGTCTCCTCAGCCCAGTCATAGGCTCTTCAGCTTTTTTATTAACCAATCAGAGATAATTGGTGAATGTTTTTTTACACAACACACAGACAAGAGATTCCTCAATAGCAGTGACAATGCCAGAATCTGTTAGCATTTAGCTCACTGCCATTCAGTAATTAACAGTCAAATATACACAGACACACCTTAATACAGTGTGAATGAAGGTCACCTTTTTCAGGTCCATCTTACACAGTAAGTTGGAATAGGACTATGTTGTATGCTCCACTTCTTTTCTTAAAAAGTAATGATGAATCTAGCACACACAATGGTTTGGATGTATCAGCTCTTTTTCAAAATGTATGCACTTTAGCATTCTACTTATGTCATACTAGATAAAGTGGGTTTTACTCCAGATCAGTAATAGTTGGGGTTGATGGCTAACTTGACAGAGTCTACAAGGTTACAAGGGTGTGTGGCTGTTACTGATTATTCTGATTATATTAATTGAGTTGAGAATCATAGCCCATTGTGACACCCAGACACTGCCATGGAATAAGGCCTGCTTTACAGCCAACTTGTTTATATAATTTAAATCAAAGTATCACAGTCTTAATCCTAAAATGAAAGTCTTGATTTGATTTCAATCAGGTAAATGAAAGATGCTGTCTTAGTGGCAGGGAATCCTGGATTGTCTGCAAAAATAGAGAAGGCAAGATGCACTAGTGTTTGTTCATCCTTGTTTCTTGACTATGGATTTGATATGACCAGCTGCTTCAAGATTCAGCTGCCTTGACTTCCATGATGTGATGAACTTGAACTGTAACCTGAAATAAAGCCTATCTCATCAAAGTTGCTTTTATCAAGGTAATTTATCACAGAGATAGGAAAAGAAATTAAGAGAGCACCTTTAATATATTAACCTGGCTTAAATAAAATACAGAAATTTATTTTAAGATTAAGACTGTGATAATTTGTTTTAAATTATGCAAACAAGATGTTTGAGAAGGTGTTTTGAGACCTTTTCTGTAGCAGTTTCTGGATGAGATACTGGCTACTAGAAGATGAACAAAATAGGAGCCTTTACCCAGAGAATTGAACCTGGGTCCTTTGGAAAGCATCTCTCCAGCTCCCAAATATTTTTAATTTTTTTGTCTATTACTAAAACTGACACTTGACAATTTGGATTCAATCAATGAGGTTCTGACATCTGCCCTTCTCTGCTCCTGTGAGGCTGGACTCCTGAACATGCACTTTTGGTTTTTCACATGGGTTTTGGAGATCTGAATTCAAGTCCTCTTGCTTATGTGTGGGGCAGGAATTTTACCCACTGAGCCATTTCCCAAGGTCCTCTGTTCCTGATGTACAACTTAAGTTAATTGGGTTTGGCAATATATTTTTATTTTAGCATTTTTTAAAAGGCTTGTCCTCCACCCTGGACTTTGGCGCACCTTGAGCAGTGTTCCATGAGAGAGTGAAATGAATGTGTGTCTGGCTGTGGTTGGGGCAAGCAGTCTGATAATGTCACTTGGGTCAAGTTGGTTTATAGTATTGTTCGGGTCATTTGCTTTCTTTACTGTTTATCTCTGAGTAACTGACTGGGATGCGGAAGTCATGGGGTGGATCCCCCCCTTCACAGTGGCTTAGCTTACCCATTCAATACTTGTACTGAGTTTTTTTTTATTAATTTATTCTTGTTACATCTCAATGGTTATCCCATCCCTTGCATCCTCACATTCTTCCCTCCGTCCCATTTTCCCCTTATTCCCCTCCCCTATGACTGTTCCTGAGGGGGATTACCTCCCCCTGTATATGCTCATAGAGTTTTTACTGACACTTTTAATGCCCTCTTCTTAGGTACCATGTATAAAGGGTGTGTGCTTGAAGAACAATCCACTCCAGCATTGCAAATGGCCCACAGTAATCCTGAGAACACATTTAAAACATATTTGCTAGACAATAATGTAGTTGTCCAACTTTATTCTGATACTTTTAACATGGCTTATGTTTTCTCAACTCTTTAATTTAGCCTATGTGTATACTCATTAGTTTAGATGAGTTTCATGTGGGCTATAAGCAATTGGCTCTCAATCTTCTCTCCCCTGTGACTGTTTGGGTCTTTGATTTTTGTGCATTTACACAGCTCACACTTAAGGAGATTAATCGATAGAACTGGTTCGATATTTTCCATATTTGTATTCTTGTGCCATTAATACTGTTTTTATTTTTGCTGGCTCTCTCTCATCTTCTCTTTTTCTCCCTTTTCTGTTCTCTAATTCTAATTACTCATTTTCTATGATTCCATTTTTACCTCCCCTTTTAGCACATTATTATACCTTTAAGATTTGTTATCAATGACTCTAGACTTTCTTATTTATTTAAAGTAAAAGTTTAAATTGAAGGCTGACAGATATGCGGAAAGCTTGCTGATAATAATGATAGAGCTTAATGAGTTTTCACAGAGTATGCCTCATGTGTCATTGCTACCTCAGGGAGAAAGCACAACTTCCCTTTACCCAGCACACAACAGCAGCTACTGTCCTGAGTTTACTCCAGTGTTGACATTGAAAAGACATCCTAACAGCTTAGTCTTATTTGTTACTTGTTCCAGCATGTCAAGATGATGGTTGGTTATTTTAGTAAGTTTGGTCATCTCTGGTGATGTGTTTACAGTTTGTTGATACTAATATGGCATAAAAAAATAGATACCTTAAAATGTCGATATTTCCCTCTGCACACAGAGTGTCAATTTGTTTTAACCAAAGGTAGATGTCAAGGTCAAGTTCATGACTGTTTTAGTTTCAAGGTATTATGCTGCTACAGACTTTTCAGTCACATCCCCAGAACTTTGCTCAAATCCCAAGCCTACTGACTATCTGTAAAATTAATATTGAGCCATAGTGCACAATACTGCTCCCAGGAAAAAGTAATTATTCAATGAAAGTCTGGGACAGAGGGGAGGACATCCTATTGGGACTCTAGATGAGAGAAGCATGGGAGAATAGCAAAGTTGAAGGATCCAGAGGGTCCTAGAAACCTACAAAAAGAACATTATGATAGGCAGATTTGAGCCCAGAGGTCCCACTCAAACTATGGCACCAGCCAAGGACAATACAGGCCATAAACTTCAAACCCCTACACAGATCTAGCCAATGGACAGAACACACTCCACAGTTGAGTGGAGAGTGGGGTATGACTTTCACACGTACTCTGGTGCTTCATATTTGACCATGTCCCCTGGAGGGGGAGATCTGGTGGCACTCAGAGGAAGGATAGCAGGCTACCAAGAAGAGACTTGATACCCTATGAGTATATATAGGTGGAGGAAGTCCCCCTCAGGAACAGTCATAGGGGAGGGGAGTAAGGGGAAAATGGGAGGGAGGGAGGAATGGGAGGATAGAAGGGATGGCATAACCATTGAGATGTAACAAGAATATATATATATATATATATATATATATATATATATATATATATATATATATATATATATATATATATATATATCTTAGTACCCAGTATCGGATGCATCCCTATGAGTTACTGGTCCGGGAGGCACCAGGCACCCAAATACACACAGGTTATTGCCACTGCCCTCGATTGCCTGTCATAAGTAGATGAAAAGACCCTACTGTGGTTCACTTTGGATGTAGGACATACAAAAATCAACCTATAACTGACCAGGAAATTCATTCCTTGCTGACTAGCTTACATAGTATCCTAAAACACTAGGTAGGCTGCTCTAGGGAAGAAAATCCACCTATTGTCTTATGCAGCACTGGATTGTAAGATGTGGTCACTGGTGCAATAGTGGGCAATAATTACAGGGAGAACCAACCCTTTTCTGTTTGGACATGAAGCTTGCTCCATAGGAAGGATTTCATGCCTGGTATTACGACCTCATCAAAAGCCCATGACTGGGGAGAGCATAGGTTCTAGGTGGAAACCTATTGTTTTTGTTTTGCTAAATGGTCAGGTAGCCAAAGTGCACCCTAAATATTTATGTGTATACCATGTAGATTTGTGCTGCTCTGAACTTCAGTCAGAGAAGTTTGATTTTTAAGTGGGGAGTAGTCAATGCAGAGACTCATAACTGGCCAAAGTGCCAAGAATAAATAAGTCTGAATATGGATCAGCCCATAGGTCACTTATGTCCATCAACCAAGGCTTAGGGAACTTTGTAGAGGAAGGCATATAAAAAATGTAAGAGCCAGATGATAATGAAGAGAGCTGTGCAATGTTGACTTCTGGACATGACATGGCTGTTGAATGCTGTATCTCATAGCAGCTGTAGTTACTTGTACAAAACCTGCACAGCACAAGATCAAAAATCCAACATGAATTGGGAGGAGCCCAAGGCATTGCCCCTAAAGGAGGAGATGTTGGCAATTGAAATTGCTGTGAAGGAGGGCGGGTATGTCACTTTATGGATATGGGAGTTTGTGTGTTGTTCATGCCCCTGTGTATGAGAAAGAACTCACGTACACATGAAAAAAAATAATTAGTCTTGGGGTTATTAATAACAAAATCTAAAACAAAAGTAAATAAAAAATGAAAAGAGGGTGTGAAGCAGAGAGGGACATTTGTTGGGAGCATTAGGGGATGTTGGAAGCAGTAGTGGTGGACGGGTGTGATCGATATGCATTATAAAAAGTATGACATTTTCAAAAAATAACACACACTACTTAAAAAGTTGATATTAGAATATCGAGTCTCTTCTTGGTAACTTACTATCCTTCCTTTGAGTGCCGCCAGGCCTCCCCATCCAGGGGACGTGGTCAGGAAAGGGGCACCAGAGTTCATGTGAGAGTCAGATCTCCCTCTCCACTCAATGGTGGAGAATATCCTGTTCGTGGCTAGGTTTTGGTAGGGGTTCGAAGTTTACTGCCTATATTCTCCGGATGAGGTCTCCCTCAATCACAGACATAGGGGAGGGGAGAAGGGGGGAAGTGGGAGGGAGGGAGGAATAGGAGGAAACAAGGGAAGGGCTAACAGTCGAGATGTAATATGAATAAATTAATAAAAAATGTTGATATTAACACTGCTCACAGAATCATTTAGAACTTCTATGTATGTTGACTTCTGACTGTTTTGTTTTCAGATGACTTTGTGTGTTTTTGTGTGTGTGTGTGTGTGTGTGTGTGTCTGCTGCGTGTTTCTTGGCTCACATCTTCTGATCCCAGATACACAATTAAAGCTATGCATTGAGTAGCCTCAAGTTATTTTCTAGCAGAAGGACCTCTAACAGTTGTCAGGCAGCCATAGCACTAAAGGGAGAGTTTCATATTGATTTTATTCTTAAAATATATAAATCAATGTTATGCCTCTACCTTGACTGGCTTCAGGAAGAACATGCACCAATATCACAACTACATGTTTCTTAACCAACAGAATAGTATTTATAAATGACAGTCTTTGTGATTTTTAGAAAACGATGGCCATCTGAACATTTTAAAACATTTTAGAAGGATAAAGCATGAAATCATTTCAGTTTACGTGAGGGTGAATTCACCACTGATGAAATGGATACTCAGGACTCTTTGGTTCAATGAATTGTTTTTTTAAACATATTTATTTTTATTTTATGTGTAAGAGTATTTGCCTGAATGTATATATGTATACCCTATCCCCCTATCGCCTTCTTTTTCTCTCTCAGTGTGTGTGTGTATGTATGTGTGCACTTGTGTGTCCATGTGCGTGTGCATGCATGTGTGTGTATGTGTGCGTGTATATATGTGTATGTGTGTACATGTGTACATGTGAGTGTATGTGCATTTGTGTGTGCATGTGTGCATGCATGTGTGTGTGTGTACATGTGTCTGTGTGCATGTGTGTGTGTGTGTGTGTGTGTGTGTGTGTGTGTATACTGGTAACTGAATTCAGAACCTCAGCAGAAACAGTAAGTGCTCTTAAATGTTGTCATTGTTCCACCATACCCTGCCCCCATTGAAGGAATTATTGAGTTTTCTATGATCATCACTAATATAAAAATTATGGGTATTTGTTTTTCTAAAAGAACACATTCATATGTAAATATTCTCTTTAAAAACATTTTTTCATAACTATGCTCCACTGAAGATGTGAACAGGCTCTTCTATCTTCGCATTCTATTTGGGATTTCATTTTAATGGTCACAATGAATTAAAACTTATTAACTGAAGCTACTTTCACGATTTTGATTAGTTAATAGCATTGTTGTTCTGATTGGGCTTGTTACTATATTATCCTTCATGAAATGATCAGTATGTGCTGTGCAAAGCTATGTACGTTGGCCCTGATGATCAGTCTAATATAAAATTAATATTTCCTTTAGTTAGATGAGACTGAGGCATTCCTCTGATGGCTCTTTTTTATTATCAGCAGAATGAGGAAGTGAATGGTTCCAACAGAACTACCTAAGAAATATTTTTTTCAGAGAAGAAACTTGTTTATTTTAAAAATTATTTGTCACTTTCAAAATTAAATATAAACAATTACAGCTTAAAATTTTAGAGTCCACATGCTTACTCTGTTGTTTTTTTGTTTGTTTGCTTGCTTGTTTTTTTTTTAAGATGAAAGTTAATGATGAACTTTCCCAATGATAAGAAAATAGAGGATTAGGGAAGGGGGGGTCTAAAACGCCTGTTCTGCCTTGCTCCACAGTCTCACCTGCATGATCTGAAGGCGATTCCTTAGTTCCCTTCATGCCTATGTTAGCTTTGTTGCTGATCTTTTAGAGATTTCAGATGTCTGATTTCAAATGTCTCCCTTTTAAAAACTATTTCTAGAGTCTATGATTTTAGCCAAGAAATCTCTGTGCCATTCTTGTCATTTTTATTCTGCAAGTTTTAGGACAAATGTCCTAAGATGATTAATCATGCATTATAAATAACACAAAAGGGCTGGCCAGAGGATGGCAGTAAGGTGTGGCATGGTTTCTTCAGTGACAATTGGAGTAGGAACGGAGAACATGGACAGATGCAACGGGAAGATGAGCAGGCGTATGTTATTACAAACCTAAAGAATGTTTTTGTCCATGACAAATTATTGTTAGAATAATCTAAAAATTATGCAATAATACTGATCACTCAGTTGAAGATGAATATATGGACATATATATATATATATATATATATGTATACATGTACAAATATATACATACATACACACACATGCCATATGGCTAGTGGAAAATAAAGCGATACGTGGGGCTAGAATAAAATATATTTTTTGTCTGCTACAGGAACATAAAAAGGAGACTGTTAACTTTGGGCTTTATCCTAGTTATAATGGCAGGATGAAATATCAAGGGGATAAACGTTGAATGAGTCCACATCAGGGTTCAGGGACTGGCTATACAAGGACCTTGCTCATAGAGATAATGTGGAATATGGGAGTCACAGACACATTTATCAGATCAACTAGATAATGAAATCTAGTTGAGTTTTTTTCTGGTTTGTGAACATAAATAGGAGTCAAATTCTGACCAGTATACAATATTTAATTACAGTGTCAGTTAACAAAAGTATACAAAAGCTTGGAGGCCAAACAGTAAATATAATTTTTTGATGGGGGATAGAATACAGATATTGATAACATGGCCTATGGTTAACAGTACATTTTTCTGACTTTAGCTAATGACAGTTTTGAATATCAGATTACGCTTGAGACTATTCTATAATCCAGACTAGCTTTAAACCCATGGCAATCCTCCTGGTGGCTCAGATTGCAGCTCTGAGCCCCTACATCTGGCTTAGCATTTTTCTTCACTGAAAGAGACCTATAACTTATCAAAGAAGAAATATTTTCACCATTTCTTGAGATAATAGTCAGCAGAGAAGAAATTAAGTCAGAAATTTTAACATCTCATAGGAATTATCTTAATTTTTTTTTCCTGTGCTCAGAACCTCTGTGCTTCAAGGCAGCAAGTTTACCCATTGTGGCTCCTAGTCAGGTTTAGGAACTCAGATTCTCTTAGGAGCACAGCTCAGCAGTCTTTACTCAGCCTTTTCTGTGTCATCCTTGCCCACAGTCTTATCTTTAAGAATCCAGTTTTAGCCTGTCTGCAGGTCTTAATCTAATCTGGGCGAAGCCTAAGGCAAAGCAACTAAATCTTTCCTTTTTAATGTTTTAAATGATCTTAAGACCATGTAAAATTTGAAACTCATTAACAGTCTGGATCTAGTGAAAGACCCATCCAAATTGCCTCATTTCTTCTGAGGAATTTCCCACTACCAGTATTCGCTCCATAGAAGCCAACTTCTGCTACTCAGTGAATGGCTCTCTATTTCAGTCATGGTGGATTGGTGGATCCAAAAATCAGTATCACATGGTGGAGGCTTTCCCTTTTGTAGGGAGAAAGTGGGTAGAGGTGATGTCATTCATTTCTCTGGCTTTAAATTTCCCATATTTATATCTCCAACCAGACTTTTCACTGTAGTTCAAGCTTCTAAATTCAAATGCCTACATGAAGAACTCTCCTGGTATTTCAAATTTAACTCTTCTGAAATTAAATTCTTCCTGCCTCCCCACCCCAACCTGCTTCTTCTGCTCCTCCTTCAGCCTCCAACTCCCAATCTGTTCCTGCTTCAAGCTCCCCTTTGTGAGCCAATGCCTTCATTAGCCTCACTACTCAAGGCTGGAACCAGACAGCCTTCTACGACACTCAAACGCCTTTCCATGTCTGCACATAAAACCCAGTGTGTTCATTCACCTGCTTTGCTATATGTTAAGGATTTTGTAAGCAATAAGTATCCTTTTGTAAGCAAAAGGAGACTTTTCTTGGCGGTAAGTTGAAGATCAGGATGCTGGCAGATTTGGTGTCTAGCTTTATGTTCAATCTTCACAGGAAGGATGCCTTAGGACACCAAGTTCCATCTCTGTGCTTATTTTTGTCAACTTGACAAAAACAAGACTCATTTGGGAAGAGTGGAGCTTCACTGAATAATCCTCTCCATCACATTGGCCTGTGGTGATGGATGTTGGAGAGTCCAGCCCACTGTAAAGAGTGCCACCCCTGGGTGCTGGTCCTGATTGTATAGGAAGGGAACTTTACTAAGGAAGTAAATAGGTTTCCATTGTAGTTTCTTCTTTGTGCCCCATGCCTTGAGTTTCTGCCTTCACTTTCTTTATTGATGGACTGTATTTGGGACATGTAAACCTAGTAAAGCCTTTTCCAAGCTGCTTTTGGTCATTGTTTTTGTCACAACAAAGGAAAAGCAAAGTACGAGAGTTCTCATCACTGAATTTTCTCCCAAAGGCAGAATCTTCAGGTGCTATCGCTTTGAATATAAAAATGAATTACATATGATGTGTTTGGAGGGCACAGGCATTCTTTATATTGCTATTATAAGACCTGTTCTACAGCTAACCATCTTTCCCTCCCTCCACCTTCCAGGTAACATGAAAACCATGATATTTCATGCAAGCTTCTTCAACACATAGAAGTTTCCAATCTGGCCCTCCTTTTTTTTCATGCACAAGCCCTATCCATCCTTTCTCCTTCAAGGAACCAAGGAGACTCACGAAAACTCCACATCATATAATGGTCATGCTTGAAATGGCTTTTTTGGTTTTCGGGTTGGACCAATGATAAAAGTCCATCTCCCAGTTATGACAAGCACTGCCCTGCAAGAGCTAGCTGCCATAGATGATGGCAATATCATATTATGCTTTCCTGTTTCCTGGTCAATGAACTGCTAAGTGAAAGACTGTTGGAACATTTATGTTCATGTCTGTAAGCTCTGAGTCCCTCTTCCAGTTTTTTCTTGCAGCTGGTTGTTGTGTATTATTGTTTCTCTCAGGAAGGATGCTCAGCTCCACTTGCCAAGGCCTCCCGCTCATCATTAGAGTCTCCTGTACCACCATTGTCCCCCCCCCCCCGTACTTACCTCAAGGCCCAACTATTTCCCAGTTTACTGTCTGTTTTCCTGAGAGGCGTTCAAGTTCAGTGAGATGAATGAAGATCATGCATACATAGCCATCCTTTTTTTTTTAAACCCTGAAGCAACTGAACTGATGTTCATGATTATTTGTTGAGTCCACCTGTAACTCAAATGCACTCAACAAAACTTGTTTTATTCTTTGAGCTCTGATCCTATGTTGCTGTCCTTACTATCATTTGCTGATGAGTCTAGTGTTCCAGGAAATTTTTGGTTAATATATTAAGTGCAAGAATTTTTACAATATATAAACTGACCACAGGCCTAAAAGAAATTTAACTTCTGTGACAAAACCATACTGATTTTTGGCATTTTATGGCTAAAATTTTGGCCATTATAAATTTAAAAATATTTTCCATACAACCACCTCTATCTTCTTCATTATTTACTTTCTCTAAAGCTCAGCCTATTACAGACTTGGTGTTACCATATGAAGTGTAAAAATCTCTTTTTGGTAAGGTAAGGTGTATACAGGACCAGTCTGAAAAGTATCACTTAAACCCAAGGCAGCTGATTCAAATGAACCCTATAGGTAAAGAAGAGGCTCAATCTGATGCTCACAGCAGCACTGGAAGACAAAGCCCAGGAGAATCTAAAAGGCGGAAGATGAGTGCGGGGTAACTGGTTGAGAATGGGTTTAAATTTGTTAGAAATTTCACCTGAGATGCATAAGATCACTCAAGCGTTTTTGTTTGTATGTTTTTATTTTGCCTCAGTTTCACAACCAATAATGTACACAGATCTAGAGCAGATGCCGTTCCTGGTTCCATCACCAACAATAGGACCTGGGCTTTTGGAAGATTAGACCTTAAATTCATTTGTTCTCATCTGAACAGTCTTCCAACATTTATTCATTTCTTCTTTCCCTGAAGAAGTATAGAGTTTGCATTGCCTACTTCAGGATTGGGGTGGGGGTGGGGACACTTTTCACTTCTATAGTGAATCTAATTAATGCAAATTAAGGTTGATTTTGTACTTGTGCACTGTCAGTTACTTCACGTTGTAGTGCTCCAACGCTCATACCTAGGGCGTCATATATGCTAGTAAACACAGTGCATATGTGCATGTGGTACGGTTCCTGACATCTACTTAAAGGAGGGCCCAATTCATTCAAGCCACTCACCAAAGTCATCAGAAATAGACTGGGGTAGCATATGATAGCTTCCTTCTCTCTTCTCTGGCCCTCTTCCTCTCTCTTCTTTTTCCCTCCCCTTCTCTTCTTGTCCCCTCTTCTTCCCCATTTCTTCCATCCCTCTCTGTCAGGGACCTGGTGTGTAGCTTTGATTGTCTGGAACTCACAATACACGCCAGGTTTAGCTCATACTGAGACCAGTCTTTATTTCTCTACTTCCTGAGCTCTGGGATGAGAGGCCTGAGTACCAGTCTCACCTTCAACACCCATTTCTTAGGCACTTGTCATGTAGTTTATCCATCAGGTCAGAATTATTTTAGATAATGAGAGAATATGACTTTTATGGTTCCTACAATCAAAATTCTCATTGAACACAAAGACCACATGTAAACACTTAGGCACAACACCAAGCACAGAGGGGTTTTTATGACTCAACAAAATGTTTTCAAATTCTAAGTTGCTTTTATTCTCTGCTGTGTCAGAAACCACATAAATTTCATTGATATTATACAAAGTAAAATATTTAGGGAGAATGGCAAATATCAGAGTACTATATACATTATATATTTTCATAATTTTGAAGTAGAGATGTAACGTATGTACTGTATATCACAGGAAGGTATATGTCTTAGTATAAAAGGACTTTAGAATCATTATTAAGAGAGTTTTGGTGGGAGACAATAATTACATTTGAATGGTGCTTCCTGGTCCTGAGAGTCCATACAGGAGGTTTTTTAGAATAAAGAGCTATAAAAAGGAACATACAGTTATGGACCAACTTATATCTATGACACGGTCAACTCTTTAGAACTAGCTTACCCTTGAGTAAATGAATACCCCAGGACCAGGGACGTCTAGGAAACAGACTGTATACAGCAAAACCTACATCTCTCAACTTGGAATCATGCCTTATCTTAGCCACCAGAAACAAAACTTTCAGAGCTGTTCTTGTGAAGGATATTTCAAAACATTCCTCCATTTGGTCATTCCATATATTGGTGTATTTAAAATATTCGAGTATTTTAAAACAGTAAAGACAAACCGTAAAACCAATGAACTGAAAGTGATAGCCCCTCACTCAGAGGCAGTAGTTTTATTTGTGACTACTGTTTGACAGCAAGTGTCTCTTAGTTCTACTGAACTCCTATTTATCTGGCAAAAATTCAAAGACCCAGGACAACCCATTTATTGTACCATCCTTTGATGCAAAAGGGAAAAATAAAAAGAATAAAAGCAGTAAGGGTGGCTTCAAGAGAAGCATAGTTGTTGTAGTAATCTTGCAAGTTAATGAGAATTCACCCGGGACTCCAGAGCGACTGAGAGGGAGAGAAAGGAGACAGAGGGGCGGGGGCAAACCTCTTCCTCTGCAGCTGGCCCTGTCCCTCATTTGTTGCTCCAATAAGCAGTAATTAGGTCCTGAGCTAATGGTGTCAGCTGATCTGCTGTTTTTAGGCTAGACCCAGAGGAAATCTCCATGGAAACCCTGCTGGACTCGTGTCCCCCCCCCCCCCCCCACCTGGATGCTTCTAGCTCCTTTCCGCCACCTGGCTGCCGCCTGGCCCCGCTGCTACCTCCTCCTGCCTCTAACCTGCAGCCTGCAGCATGCGCACTGCCCCCGGGATCCCTAAATGGGACAATTCTGCCCGTGACGTCAGCGCCCAGCCGTCTCCACAGAAACTTTTGTCCCATTGGCCAATCAGAGAGCTTGGAAGGGGCCTAGGGGTGGGGGGTGGGAGGAGAGGGGAGTGGGAGGGGTGGGGGGTGAGGGGAGAGGCGAGAGGTTTAGTGTGTGGAGCTGCTCACGCAGCGCCCGGGCTGTCAGTCCAGGCTGGGGCCGCCCGGAAACCTTTCGGGAGACGCGCACCCCCGCATCCCGCACCCCGCGCCCCGCACACCCTTGCTCGACCACACACACGCACACGCTCAGCCTGGCCACGCCGGAGTCACTGAGCAGCCCGAGAGCTTCAGGACCCGCTGCAGGCGTAGGACCTAGCGGCGTTCCCACTGGGGCTTTCGCCTGGGAGACCGCAGCGAGCCGCCAGGGCAGGGTCGGACCCCTCAGGAACCGGGCGCAGAGCGGGCCACCGGGCTGGCTGAGCCCATCTTTGAGACTCGCGCGGGCCTCGGCAGGGAGTGCAATAAAGAGGAGCGGCTGCACCAGCAGGACTGGAACTCCCCTGGTTCCAGCGCCGCTGTGACACCCGGCTGGAAATCCTGATGGAGGGATCGCTGACTTCCTTTGCTTGGGAAAATCTTCAGGAGCAACTCCGATTTGGCTCCTTTGAGCAGCGGAGGGGGGTCCATGACGTGGTAGGGGGAAAATAGACAACCGAAACCTCCCGCGTGAACTGAAAACTATAACCTAGGGAGGGGGAAGGACTGCTCTCTGCATTTTATTTCCACGGAAAAGGCAAGTCTCTGTGCGGTAAACTTATTTCCATGTCTTGCACCCACTTCAGGAGAACACAGAGGGTCTTATCTTGGGAATACCGTCATCACGAAGAGCCCCAGCCAGCGGCCTGTCATTCAGCTCCCACAGTCCCCAGACTGGATCCTGGATCCCTGTTTGGGGTACTCCATCGATTCTGTAGCGCTATAGTCAGGTGTCTATGAATACTGAGCGAATTTTTGAAAGCTAACTCTTACAACCTACCTGCGAGGTTGAAATTTAGCTCAATACATCCGAAAAAATAGCATTTTGAGTCGGTTTTAGGATACCTTGGTTGTCTTTAAAATTTAAAAAAAAAAAAAAAAAAAAAAACCAAACCAGGATGTGATAGGCTTGCCAACATGACAGGTAAGAACTTTCTGTCTCTCTAGTCCTGTCGCAGAGAACGCCAAGGTTGAGCAGGACCTAGCAAGAAAGAGTCCAGGAACCCCTGCGCCCTTCGATGCTCGGCCGGTAGTCAAGGGCTGTTTCCACTAGAGGCGAAGCCGTGGCCCTTGGACCATTCGCTGGGGAAGCTTCTAGGGCGCGCGCCAGGAGGCTGTCTTGCGCCCCACCTGCCCTGCCCTGGACACAGCCCTGGGGCTAGGCTTCAAGGGGCCACCTTAAATCAATATTGTGATTTTTAAAAAGCCAAGGAATGGGATTTTAATTATTTAAAAACCCAGCTCCTCTGGGCTAGCTGCTGTTGGGATGGTGCTGGTCATACAGTATTAAAGGGACCAACCGCTAAGAGCACTGGAAAAGCGTCCGAGACATCCTTTGCAGTTACGAACGAACCCGACTTGGTAGCAAGGGGCATTGATTGCTGGTGCCCATCCGGACCCTCCTCCTCTCTCCCTGGGCCTCCCCCCACCCCACCGGAGGCAGGCTCCCGCGGCTTGGCCGGGACCTGGCGTCCTTGCTTCGTGGTCTGGGCTGCATTTTTCATGAGCCCAGGGTGAACAGGTGCGAAGTGCGCTGGGAGCATCCGGCCCACCGCGGGGAAACATGGAGAGCGAGCGCGACATGTACCGCCAGTTCCAGGACTGGTGCCTAAGGACTTACGGGGACTCAGGCAAGACCAAGACAGTGACCCGTAAGAAATATGAGCGGATCGTCCAGCTACTCAACGGCTCCGAGTCAAGCTCCAACGACAACGCCAAATTTAAATTCTGGGTCAAATCAAAGGGTTTCCAGCTGGGCCAGCCGGATGAGGTCCGCGGGGGAGGCGGCGGCGCCAAGCAAGTGCTCTTCGTGCGGGTCAAGACCACGGTGAGCCGCCTTCTCTGTTATTTGTCTGCTGAAGCAGCCAGGAAGGGAGGGCAGAGAGAGGGAAAAGCAGGGGGGGGGGAATGCTGGAGCTGTTGGCTTCTACCCCCCCCCCCCAAACCGTCCCCAAATGCAGTGGCCGGCCGTGATTTCCCTTCTAGAAAGTCTTTGTGGCCCTTTATTTTAAAGCGTCAGGGATCCTGCAGAGCTGGAGGCCCTCCCAGCCTCGGGGCAGCGCTGCTGGACGGTGGCTGGAGCTCTTCTTCACCTAGTCGGGCGGCGCCTGGTGTTAACCCTGCCAGGCCATTGTCCCATGTCCTTCTCTGGGTGTCTGGCGCGTGTCCTACCTCTGCCAGGCTGGGAGCCCAGCCACACGCTCTGATAACATACGATGCTGATGGATAGGCTACTGTGTCTCCTCATTGGCACAAAGCCCGAATGTGGCGGTTGAGGTGGATGTGGGGCTTTCCCCAGGACATTATGGAGTTTTGTTGTGAGTCTGCCAGCGGGGAGACACAAGACAACTCCGAGCGCCTTGGTTGCCCCCTGAGATGCTGACAGCGACTGTTTGGTTGGCAGATAAGGTCCTGGACATTCCTCCTCCCCGCCCCCCATCCCCTCACCCCCTTCTTTACTTGTACCACTGAAGCTTCCTCAGCTAGGCTACGCACAACAAAGAGAGTCGGTTTTGTGCGCGATGATCAAACGGTGTATTTGTTTCTCTTTCTGGGTCGGTTCTGGTCTCCCACCCAAAAAGCTGTACTGAGTGGAGAACTGGCTGTGAGAGACCGGACCAGTATATCTCATTCTAAAACGCAGATGCCCGTGGGGGAGGGGGGTTGGCAGGCTGCTGCAGCATCCGCTTCTTTTGCAAGAAGATGAAAACAGGGGGATCCAAGTAAGATCTCAGATAAGGTATATAACACCTAGCTGCCTCATGAGGGGTACTCACCTTGAGTAGGGGTAGAGGAGCTATCTGGCACCCTTTGTATTTTTGTCTCGCTTTGGGATTTCTTGAGCTTTGCTCCTTACCCCCCCCTCCCCCCCCCTTTTTTTTTTTTACTGGCGACTGTTTCCCTGTGCACAGCTCCCTGAGGATGAAATAAAGGAAGCAGAACGCGTCTGGAGGAGGAGGCTAGCTTTCTCTAAGGTGCATGATTTTGGAGATGTATGCATGAAAGGCTCTTTCAAGCTCCGTCTGGAGGACTCTCTCAGGTTTGGAAAGCAGACCTTTTTTGATTTCCCAAGATTAACTGGGAATGGTTGCTAGAAAGGATGGATACTCCCTTTGGATTTTTTATGGAAAATGTCAAAACAAAGGTGAACCGGGAACACAGAAAAGTTTTCTTTTTTTTTTTCTTTTTCTTGACCTGCAGTCGTTAAACGGTATGTGGGAGGTGGATATACTGCTTTTGCTTTCTCCCGTAGCCCTGAGGGGTGCTAAAGACAATGGTGAGGTGTTTAGCTTGCCTTGATGGAAGAAATTGACTAGGCTGGCATCAGTTGGAGTAAGGCTTATTTACATCTGCCCAGGCAGAAATGTGTTGCAGAGAAGGAACGCTTTGTTTCATTTGGATAGAGACTAATGCTAAGAACTGGACAGAAAAATAACTTATTGTTAAGCAACGTGAATTAGAACTCTAGCTGAGTGAGTAAAATAGTTATATTTATTTGAAGTACTGCATAACTCTGGCCATATAAAATAATATATATATATATTGTGTTCTGTATTATTGCTAGCCAGAAAGTTTTTCAATTCTTCATTCTTTGTGTGTGTGTGTGTGTGTGTGTGTGTGTGTGTGTGTGTGTGTGTGTGTAAAATTTAGATGCTGTGTTTGGGACCAAGAGTTCATGCTTGTATAGATTTAATCACAACTATTATATGTGTTAGAATATGTGTCCCTTTTGAAGACTAATTAAAATTACAAATAACCTAAATTCTATAAAGGTTGTAGAGGCACCATGACAATCGTAGGTGTGAATTATTCAAACCAGCATTCACCTGCTGTGATACCCATATTTTCATGTCAAAAAAAAATACCAATGTGGGGCTGCTAAAGAATTACTACTAAGACATCTAATAGTGAGTGACAGCTGCAGGAGGAATAGTAACGCGGCACGTGTTTCTCTTGTCAGTAAAGATTCCATATATTAACAGGAGACAGCATGATCTGCCAGGTGATATTGTTAAATGATTTCCATGTAGTGTTTAAAGCTCTCAGTATTCCATTCAAGCCTATTTTGAAATGCTGAATAGGATTTTAATTCATGAGCTCTTCTACTGTTCTTGATGAAAAATTTTTCTGTGCTCCTAACACAGAATTATAGGCTCCACCTTCTCTGAGAGACAGCCAATCACAGTTTCAATCAGTTAAAAATAAACAAAATAATATCCCTTTTATCACCTTTCCCAATGTATGAAGGCATTTCCCCTTAAAGACCATGGTCATTTGTCCTCATCGTGGCATGAATACAATCACCAAAAAAGAGAGAAATAATGTTTTATTCTCATCCAAAGCATATGCTTCATACACTGGGTAAAGTGAGGAACTGCCTTCGAATGGTATTTTCAAGTAGTCTTCTTAGCTCCTTGGGGTCTGAGGGATGCTGGCTAGCTTTTCTGTTGGTGAGCTGCACTTGGCTCCTGATGCTGTATTAATCCACTGCTGCTGATAATTAGACATCATTACTACAGCAAAAGGGGAAAGAGAAAGAAGGGAGGACAGGCCTGAGCTAATTAACTACTTTCATTTAATGAAAGAGAGACAGAAAGCAACTGGGAGGGTACATAAGAGCCGAATAGACACACTACATAGGCTTAATTGCAGCAGGACTGCCAATCTCACAGTTAGAGGAGCTTGTTCTTTCTGTCTCCTATTTTTTTTTTCCAGAGAACAGATTCAGCTTTGCAGACACGTTTGCCTCCAACCCTGAACTTTAAAACTGAGCATGCAAAAGAAGAAATGATTTAAAAATAAAAACAACTGGGATGGGATAAATCTGCCCTTTAATATTTACCCTGGCCAAGTCTTATTCTGAGGGAGCTTTCTGTCACTGATGTTTAGATAACTCAGTGGCCTAAATGACACTATTTGGTCACCAAGCAACATCATCCAGTAACTCAGCCATTTTAGGTCTGAATTGGGATCTGGATATATACTCATAGTTGGCTTAGCATCCCATCTGTTTATTTTTTGTTTGATTCTATGCAACCACTTTTAGTACATTGTTGTTACTGTTGTTTTTATTAAAGGTGTAGGAAATTCTGAATAATGAAAGGATGGATACTCTAAAGCTCTGTAAAAAAAAAGACTTAGCAAATATCTGACAGTGTTTGTAACAAACTCAGTCAGAGATAATTTCAAATAAGCAGGAGTGTGGCTGTTTTCTTTATTGTTTTGAAAGTTCATTGGAAACATTTGATCATGAATGGCATTTTGTTTTTTTTTACAACAATGACTGAAACATAGTTACAGTATAAACTGCTATGATAGATTCTACCATTTGATTATATAAATAAGAAGTTTAAAATAATGAGAAAATGTACTTAAATTTTCTTTCTGCATTATGACTAACCTCATTACATTGCATAAAGCACTGGTGAGGATTTGGCAATCCCATGTTTGCAATCCTTCTTTTAGCCTTAGAGTAGTGAATACTGAAGCTGAACAGTCAAATCGTAGAATACTTTGACCTATATTTGTAAGGGAAGACACCAAGGTGTAAATTTTACCTCCCTATATAGTGTCATCTATATTTACTTTACTGTGGAGCATAAAATACATTTTCTCCCACAAAGGAACATGCAGTATCTTTAGTGATGTGATTTAAAAATAATGATTTATTCAGTCTTGCAATCTGTAGCCTCAGAGTTCATACTGTTCTTGCTGTGCATACTACTAATTGGTGACTGTAAAGTGATTATAATGAATATTCATGGACAACATCATAAACAACATTGTGTTAGTTCTCTGACTATGGTCTGGGTCATACATCCTTTATTGTAATCAAAAGGAGAGAAATAACAACTTATGAAGACTTGGCACCTACTTCCTCTTCTGACATCATGCTTTTGGAAACATAGTTTATACTAGAGCTTGATCTAAAATTTGCTAGGAAATAACAGATATCAGAGAGGAGGAACTGTGCTCTTAATCATCTATACTTTGAGTCTATAAAAGAGGCATAAGTTTCCATAGTGGCCATGGTTTTACTAATATATTCTTAGATAGAACTGGTTGCCACTGACAGCCAACACATAGCGTATAGTTTATAAACCATCTGTTTGGAAAGTTAAATAGGGCCCAGAAGTAGTGCCTCAGCAGTCCCTTGTGGCACTGTCATGAGGAACCGGCTATCTCCTGTATGTTTCTTGTCCAGTGCCTGTGTAAGCTCTTTGAGACACTGAGGACATTCAGTGAAGGCCACTTGAATGAGCATCAACTGGCAGGATACTTAGAAATAAACAAACATGAATATAAGGACGAGGCATGTGAAGACTACCCCAGATGAACATCCTCAGAAAACAATTCTTGGCTTTTCTACATGTTCTTCGCCATCTTAATAGTAAATACAATGGAGAATAGGGTGGTCAACACTCAAAATTTCCCTGTTTTCTCCTGTAGACTTCCTGTGCTGCCTGAGTACTTTCCTCAAGATTTTATTTTGTAGACTCACTATACAAGATAGGGAAAGGTGAAGACGCAGATGTCGGGGAATGCAGTAAAACTTTCAAGACCTTCAATCCTGTCTCAGTATCATATAACTATTGTATTTGCTAAATCCTCCTCCTCCTCCTTCTTCTCTGTCTAAATAAGAAAGTTCAAGATGAACTCAGTGTGGTTTAAGTTATATCCACTTCCAAAATCTCTGTATGACAATATATGACTAACAGAAACTAGCTGGCAGGAAGCAAGGCATTGTGGGTGGGGTATAAATCTTTGGGCATCCTTTGATCCTTTGCTCTGCTATTAGTAAAGCTGCCAGTCAGGTAAAGTCTCATAATTGTAAAATGTCAGGATTATGACTTGTCTGTTTTTGCAAAATAACTAATATAACATACTCTACATAATCCATAGTAATGTTGGTTATATCTGATATATTGGTTTATATGTTAGAAGCATATGTCTTAACTAGCATATTCTTGGTACATAGCAAATGCTGGGGAAAAAACCAACAGAAATTGTTATAGATATTAACAAAGTAAAGAACTCCAAGGTATAATTATAAATTAGGCATGTTTTATGAATTCAAAAACATACTGAAACATAGAATTAAAACAAAAGGTGTGTGTGTGTGTGTGTGTGTGTGTGTGTGTGTGTATGTGTATTGTTTGGCTATTTACTGTTATTTTTAAACAAAAATGACATAATTTTGTGAAAATCCTATGCATTCTTGAATTTTAAGATATTCCAATGGATAAATGAAAGAAAAAGACTTACTGAATGTCCAATCTAGACAAGCAACAACAACAACCAATTATGTTGTTTCTTAAAGTGCATATAGCCAAGTCAATTTGGATATATTGATTGATAATTGTATAGGGACAAGCAGAAATGATATTACCAAACTAGAACTGCAACATTATGCTTATCCAAGTAAAAATATATAATATTACCAAAATGTAGCAAAATACATGAAACTAAAATAATTGCTATAGACAAAAATTATGAATAAAACAAAGTGGTTGAATTAATTGCCCTTTTAAGTGAAAAGTTCAGTTGACTATGTCATTATTAACTTTCTCCCATTGTAAAGGGCAGGCATAATTTTCCCTTCTTCAGATCTCTTTGTCACTTAGCTCCCAGTTTATATTGCATTATTAGGTTAAAGTTATTATGTGTTACATATCAAATATTTCTTATATAGTGTAGTTGTGTTCATGCTGTCAAGGTTTTGGCTTTCACAATGTTTTCCTTTGTCCATGTCTACAAGTTTTTCATGGGTTTTTACCTAGTTCTCTTTACTAGTTTCTCATGTTTGGCTAGTTTTTAAACCTGTTACCACTCTTTCTCCAAAGAATAGTTTGTGTGCTGTGTGTCCTTTGAGGCTTGTGTTAATTGGAAGTATTTTTTCTTGGCCTCTGCACTTAGATAACAGCTTAATGATAGATTCTTCCAGTTTTTTCCATCAGAACTTTACAGATCTCTCTTCTATCTTGTTATGAGGAAAATCCCCCTTTCTAGCTTCATAAATTGTATAATTCTTTGGCCTTGCGATGAAGTAATTACTCTAAGAAGCACCAAACTCTTTATCTCTCTGTAATTTCATAGGTGATCTCACTCACGCATTTTCTGTGTTTCCTGAAAATCTGTGTTATATATTCTATTGGGCACTTTTTACAAAATATTTCAAGGTATCTCAACTGAAAATACAGAAAATGATCTTTTTTCCTCATATCCCACCCCAACCTAGGTTCTATAAACTACAATCTCTCTTTGAATTCTCATTTTTTTCCCATGTATAGCAACACTGTTAAGTTTCTATGTAAGCCGGAAGTCTGTGTGGCCTGGTGGATTGTCTTACTTTCTTCTAATAAGCAATTCTCAACCAACTGTTCCTACCACCGGTTTCATAGCTCTTGTAGCTGTGATTCCCACCAGTTACTTATGCACTACAGGAGGTACAAGTTGCTTGGTGATTTGGCCATTTCTCCAAAAAACTGTTTGAAGATAGAGATTCAAAGTGAAGTAATGTGGGATGAATGTTGTTTCCTAGTCAGCTGTTTTGTGACTAGGCATTCCTATTTATGTTCATATGAGAGGGTTTTTTTTCTCCCCTTTCTATATATACATGTCTGAACATTTGCCCATCCCCTCAACTGTGTACTTATTAAAATATATAAATTTAAAAATTTAAATCATTTTATCTGTATAATTAATTAGTGTTAAGCATATTAACACTCAATTGTCTGTTTGAAACATTCCTTTGGAACAGTTCATATGCTTTATACCATTTCCTCCTCCACTTTCCCTCTGACTCCTGGATTTGCCTTTTTGTATCTGTTATTGTGCTTGACACAGTATATTTTATATTCATCTTTGAATGCAATATTTAACCGTATTTTCTTCATTTTTGTGGTTGATAATATTCCATTGAGGATGTGTGCCATATTTTGCTTATGCATCATGCCAATGATTGTGTGAGCTGCTTCCATTTCTTGGTTATTGTGAGTACCACTGCTATGAAATTGGAATACAAATGTTAAAGAAAGCATTGAATAGCAATATATGATATAGATATAGATATAGATATGTGACTGTTGCATCATCTGGCTATTATTATTACTATTAGTAATAATAGTAATTTTTAATGGCATGTTTAATGACAGTTGTAGCCTCTTTCACTTCTACCTCTTGTCAAAAATGAATACTCTTTAAGGCCAAGAAACTAGTGACTTTACTTTCTCTCAGGAGATCTTCAGTGTTGAGGCTAGAGAGATGGCTCAGCAGTAAGGAGAATGTGGAGGACCCCAAAATCAGTGCCTAGCCCCCACAATAGGCAGCTTAAAAGCACCTGAAACACCATCTCCAGGGAATCCAATGCCCCATCTGGCCTCTGGAGGCCTTGAACTCTCTCATGCACTCTTCCATTCACACATTTACACATATGAAACATTAAAATAACATCTTTGAAAACTTATCAGAGATCATATATCTTATTTGAGCAACTGAAAAATACTGAATGTTAATGTGATTAATGATATTATATTGATACTTTATGCTTTCAAGTTCTTACATTAGCTAGATATTTAAATAGTCATTTAAAAGGAAATGTCACCTTTAATCTTCACAATAGTCCTGTAGTGCTATCACTTTCTTATCCATCTATGAAAACTAAGGTCTAAATTAAGGTAGATTTATCAGAATCACTCAGTTTTGGGTAAGAAACTATTAAGTGGGATCTACAGTCCTTGAATTAAGATACTTGTTTCTAAATTTTTAAGTAGAGTACTCTAATATCTAAAAAATATAGAATAGCTCCCCAATATTAGTAATTGCAGATTAATAACTTATACTAATATTTAACACACATTAAATTTGTTTAAAAAAGTGATATATAGAGATGAGCTTTAGATCTCTCATCTCTCTCTCTCTCTCTCTCTCTCTCTCTCTCTCTCTCTCTCTCCCTATGTATCTATAATCTATCTTTCCATCTATTCATGCAAGTTTCAGTATTTTTCCTTATTTTGATAACTTACTTTTCACACTCCCTTGGATACACATGTGACAATTTCTGCATGTATCTGTCATTCTGATCCTTATTTCATAATTGCTTCATCATAGAACACTGTGATTCACACTTTACACTTCAACTAACATTTTGCCTCCTGCTGAATTAGAGGTGCCCTTGTACTTAAAAACAACATCACTAAGCATAACCCTGTAGATTCATGGCATACATAAAACAATTGTGAACAGTTGATGTTTATACTATTAGGGAAATAGCTTCAAGGTATTTTTAAAGGATGCGACATAATCTAGAAAATGTAGGATACAGTAGAGATGATGTTGCAAAGTCATCTGGAGTGAGATTATGAGGCACTTCTAGTGTTTAGATTTTATTCTGCAAGGGATGACAGCTGCCCAAAATGGTATAGCAGTGATGCAATGACTTAAGTAGGTTTGTGGGCACAACTGGATGTTCTCCATGGTTTGTGAATATTTAAAAATACAAATTAAATGAATAAAACAGTGAAGTCACCCAGGTCAACACATTTTTTGAAATAACATTACAGGTAATACATATCATTATTATGTTTCAAACCAATACATTGCAATAGCTGATTACTAATGAGTAATGAAGTGAGGCTATTCACATACCAGATGAAGTGAGGCTATACACATACCAGATTTTTATTAATTTAATAAAATATTTAAAATAGGAATCTGTTAAACTTAGGGAAAAAACAGATAGTGTCAAGCTACTTCATGGTAAATAGAACTTTTGACTTGAGATATATCTGTTAATTGCAGATGTTATGACCAAAGAGCTTCCGGATCTCTTAAGACATTAAGTTTGTGCTTTCAGGCAACAATTCAGATATATTCCTGAGCTGTTTCTTGCTTACATGCTGACTTACATTACTGTCTGGGCCATGGAAGGTCCTATAGGTCTCCAATTTTTGTGAACTGTGTCAGGAAATATTTAGGACATTTCTCAAGTACCTTTATTCTTGAGTAACCTCATCTACTTGGGTGTGAGTGAGGCAGAACCTACACATACACATACTCACAGTCAAGGTTAACCTTAAGACAAGCAGACTTGAGATGTCTCTGGCCTAATAATTTCATTCTTTTGATACCTAGGATTATGGCAAGAAAACACAAAAGAATCTTGTACCATCTCCCAGGCTCTCTTCTCTCTGTTGGTTTGTCTTGTCCAACTTTGATATGATAGTTTTTGTTTTATCTTATATTTTATTTTGTTGTAATTTTTAAGTGGATGAATGAATGAGTGAAAATATAGTCACTAGAGTAAAGGTTAACAAGTGAACTTTCTTGTACACCTGCTGGGAGAGGCAAATCAGTTATCTCCAATGGAGTGGCACTGGGTATATCAAATCCTCCAAGATGAGCCTCATGCTCAGTTGACATATAATTGACTCCACAGGTTTTTATGTGCTTTTCTTTGGTCACAGTTTGTTGTTTTGTTTTTTATTAATCTTTGGGAATTGTTTTCTTGGTTTGGGGGGATTGATTTACTTTTGTTTTTTGAGAAGGAACTTAAAGTTGGGTGGATAGGAAAGGGTAGAGTTTCTTGAAGGACTTGGGGGAGGGGACTAATATGAGCAAAATATATTTAAATTAAAATTTGTTTAATAAATGTATAATAAAATGAAAAATACTGAAAAGTAAAACAGGTTAAAAATAAATAAAAAATTAGCTTGGGATATATTTGACTCCATGGAAATCCTCCTCGGGAGATACAGAGGGAATGGGTTGCTAAGAACTGATATATTTTAGGTTGATTCCATGTCTTGGCTGTTATGAATAGACCTGCAGTAAACACAAAAATGCATGCATCCATTAAACATTCTGTATCATTGCCCTTGCAAATGTATCAACTTAAAAGGGTGCCATTTTTAATATTTTGGAAACCCTATATATCATTTGTTGCATAGATAATATACATTCTCATCATCTATTGGATACATGTATGTCTTTTTTCAAGAAATATCTGTCCAATTGATGCAAAAATACTCAATAAAATACTCACAAACCGAATACAAAAACAAATCAAAGATATCATTTACTATGACCAGGTAGGCTTCATCCCAGGCATACAGGGATGGTTTAATATGTGGAAATCCATCAATGTAATCACCATATAAACAAACTGGAAAAAAACACACATGATCATCTCCTTAGATACAGAAAAAAAATTTGACAAAATACAATACACATTCATGCTTAAAGCTTTGGAGAGATCAGGGATACAACACACACAGACATAAACATAATAAAGGCTCTATACAGCAAGACAATAGCCAACATCAAATTAAATGGAGAGATACTCAAGGAAATTTCTCTAAAATCAGGGACCAGGCAAGACTGCCTACTCTCTCCATATCTCTTCAATATAGTTCTTGAAGTTCTAGCTAGAGCAATAAGACAACAAAAGGAGATCAAGATGAGATCAAGGGGATCCAAATGGGAAAGGAGAAAGTCAAATTATCTCTATTTGCAGATAATACGATAGTTTACATAAGTGACTCCCAAAATTCCACCAGGGAACTCCTATGGCTGATAAACACCTTCAGCAAAATGATGGATACAAAATTAACTCAAAAAAGTCAATAGCCTTTGTAAATACAAATGACAATCATACAGAAATTAGGTGAACTACGCCCTCGCAATAGCCACAAGCAATATGAAATATCTAGGAGTAACTCTAACCAAGCAAGTGAAAGGTTTGTTTGAAAAAAAAAAAGAAGCTTCAAATCTCTGAAGAAGGAGATTGAAGATGACACCAGAAGATAGAAAAGTCTCCCTCATTTGTGGATCAAGAGAATTAATATAGTAAAAATGGCCATCTTACCAAAAGCAATTTACAGGTTCAATGCAATCCCTATCAAAATACTTACACAATTCTTTAAAGACATTCAAAGACCAACTCACAACTACATATGTAAAACCAAAAAACCCAGAATAGCCAAAACAATTCTGTACAATAAAAGATCCTCCAGAGGGAATCACCATACCTGATCTAAAGCTGTACTGTAGAGCAACAGTAATTAAAACAACATGGTACTGGCATAGGAATAGGATGATTGATAAATGGAATAGAATCAAAGACCCAGAAATAAATCCACACACATATGGTCCCTTGATTTTTGACAAGGGAGCCAAATCTATTCAATGGGAAATGGAAAGCATCTTCAACAAATGATGCTGGTCTAATTGGATGTCTACATGTAGAAAAATGAAAATAGACCGATATTTATCACCATGCACAAAACTCAAGTCCAAGTGGATTAAAGACCTAAACATAAAACCAGAGACACTAAATTGTTAGAAGAAAAAGTGGGGAAGAGTCTGGAACTCATAGGCACAGGAGACAACTTCCTGAACAGAAAACCAACAGCCCAGGCCTTAATGTCAACAATTAATAAATGGGACCTCATGAGGCTGAGAAACTTCTGTAAGGCAGGAGACACTGTCAACAGTACAAAGTGACAGCCTACACTGGGAAAAGATCTTCACCAACCCTACATCTGACAAAGATATAATATCCAAAATATATAAGGAGCTCAAGAAATTAAGTATCACCAAACCAAATAATCCAATTGAGAAATGGGGCTCAGAACTAAACAGAGAATTCTCAACAGAGGAATATTGAATGTCTGAGAAACACTTAAAGAAATGCCCAAAGTCCTTAGTCATCAGAGAAATGCAAATCAAAATGACTCTGAGATTCCATCTTACACTCATCAGAATAACTAAGATCAAAAACTCAAGTGACAGCACATCCTGGTGAGGGTGTGGAGAGAGAGGAACACTCCTTCATTGCTGGTGGGAATGCAAACTTGTACAACCACTTTGAAAATCTATTTGGCGCTTTCTCAAAAAACTGGGAATAGGGCTTCCTCAAGATCCAGCTATTCCACTCCTTGGAATATACCCAGAAGATGCTCCAGCACACAACAAGGACATATGCTCAACCATGTTCATAACAGCCTTATTCCCAATAGCCAGAACCTGGAAACAACCTAGATGCCCCTCAGTTGAAGAATGGATAAAGAAACTGTAGTACATTTACTCTGTGGAATATTACTCAGCTATTAAAAACAAGGAATTCCTGAAATTTGCAGGCAGATGGATGAAACTAGATATGATCATACTGAGTGAGTTAACCCCAATGCATAAAGACACACATGCTATCTACTCACTTATAATTCAACACTAACCCGAAAGGGATGCCCCATGAAAGTCTCCACTTAACAGGAGTTTGGAGTAGATGTGGGGCCATCCTATTGGGACTCTAAGTGATAGAAGTATGAGAGAATGGGGAAAGAAAAGGATCCAGAGGGTCCTAGAAACCTACGAGAAGATCATGACGGGTAGATCTGGACCCAGGGAGGTCTGCTAAAACTACTGCACCAGCCAAGAACAATACATACAGTCAAAATTGAATGCCTACTTAGCTCTTGCCAATGGACAGGAAATTATCCACAGTTGTGTGGAGAGTGGGGACTAATTCTGACATGAATTCTGGTGCCCCATATTTGACCACTACCATGTGGTGGGGAGGTCTGGTGGCACTCAGAGAAAGAATAGGCAGACTACCAAGATGAGACTTGATAGGCTGTGACTATATGCTGGCGGAGGAGGTCCCCTTTTGTCACAGACCTAGGGGAAAGGAATAATGTGAAAGAGGGAGGGAGGGAGGAATGGGAGGAGACAAGTAAGGGGATAATAATTGTGACATAATTTGAATACATTAATAAAAATAAAAAATAAATATCTGTTCTGTTATTTGGTCCAAATTTTTCATTTGGGACATTTATTTGCATTATATTGAGTTGCTTGGGTTCCTTACATATTTGAAACATTAATATTGTGTCATATATTTAGTTTTCAAATATTCTCATATTCTATAGGTTATCTTTGTATGATGTTGAGTTTCCTTGGTAGTTTGATAGATATTACATCACAACATTCTATTTTTGCTTTCATTATGAATGCTTGAGGTCATATCTAAAGAATGCCAATGCTCAGACAAAAATTCTGGATTTCCCCCACCCATGATCATACTCTTCTAGTACTTTGAAATTTTTTTGATGTTGAATTTTTATTTCATTTTTATGTAAGTCAGAATGTACCCATTCATATATATAGTGGTACAATGTTTAGCCATGAATAGTTATTTGTGACAACTTACCTAAACCTGATGTCATGACTTTAAGAAAAACGAGATAGACAAAGAAAGAAAAATACTGAATGATCATATTCATACATGATATTGACAAGAAAACAAACAAAAAGGCAAAATAAAAACTATGGCTTTGTGGAAGTACAGAGGAGAATGGGGGTTTACCAGAGGTTTGAGTTATTCATGCTAGGTGAAAACTAGGAGCTGCTCTTTGGAGATACATAGCCACCTAAAAAATAGGATGGAAGAAGAGTCCAAGAGATCTGTTTGTTCTGAATGGCTGCAATGGTTAAGAAGGTGTGACGTATTCATGAAAAATTCAGAGAATGGATTGTCAGTGCTCTTACCACAAACACGGCAATGGTGGTCGAATGCACTTGTCAGTTGACTGGATTTAACCATTCTACAGTGCATGCATACTTCCCGTATTATACATGCACACTTATATATTATATCCTATATAATAAATAGATATATTTTCATCTGCCAAGTTGACGAAATTAAAAAATATAAGAGCAGAGGGCACAGCAGCATGTTGAGAGTACACTTGGAAAACATCTGACAGAATCCTGGGAATTGAAGTCCCACAATTTCAAAGAAATACTTGGTTGGCCAGAGGTGACCTATCCCTTGATTACGAGCAGGGATATCTTTAGTATTCAAATATCAGTGTCCCATGGTGTATCTTTTCCTTGTGGTTAGTGGAAGGAGAGTCTAGTTACTATGTCATAACCATCTAGAAGCAAGTGACATCTTTGTTGGAAGTAATTTTGGGCATGGATTTTTAAAAGCGGTTTTATGCTGCAAATATACTGATTCTAAGCACAAAAAAATGGTACTGCAGATTAAGGCACTTCTGAGTTTGAGTCTTGAAACTTACCTCCCTTCCTACTAACAGCCTTATGGCATAAGCAATAGAATTGTTTCTGTTCTAAAACCAAAAGAAAGAAAGAAGTGGATTCTGCTGGCATCCAAGGGGGGCTTGGAAGAAGGTCTTTACCTAGAGGGGCTTCCTGAGGAGAGACGTATTTAGCATCATAAGAAAAGAAGCAGAAAAGCCAGTTAAAACTTGTTTGCTTTCTGGCCCACAGACATTAGATAATGTATAGGACATTTTGAGGCATTCAGTGGGTAATAATTTGTTATTCAGTAAAAGATAATTAATACATCCACCTTTCATGTAACATTTCCCGAGGCATTAGTGTAGTTAAAACAGTTAGACTGATTACTCATCACTGAAGAAGCAGGTAGAGATAGTTTAAATGCTTATTTACTCTAGTGCTTAAGCACTAACTGTTTTGTGGGTGCTGGTGCTGATGGTCTATAGAAAATACTCTGTAATAAAACAAATAGCTTATAATAAAGCATTTGAAACATTTTTTTAATTTTTAAGTTTTATTTTATTAAATTATTCTTATTACATCTCAATTGTTATCCCATCCCTTGTATCCTCCCATTCCTCCCTCCCTCCCATTTTCCCCTTACTCTCCTCCCCTATGACTGTGACTGAGCGGGATTTCCTCTCCTTTATATGCTCACAAGGTATCAAGTCTCTTCTTGGTAGCCTGTTATCCTTCCTCTGGGTGCTACCAGGTCTCCCCATCCAGGGGACATGGTCAAATATCAGGCACCAGAGTACTTGTGAAAGTTATACCCCACTCTCCACTCATCTGTGGAGAATGTCCTGTCCATTGGCTAGATCTGGGTAAGGGTTTGAAGTTTACCGCCTGTATTGTCCTTGGCTGGAGCCATAGTTTGAGTGGGACCCCTGGACCCAAATCTGCCTATCATAATGTTCTTCTTGTAGGTTTCTAGGACCCTCTGGATCCTTCTACTTTGCCATTCTCCCATGATTCTCTCATCTAGAGTCCCAATAGGATGTCCTCCCCTCTGTCCCAGTTTCCTGGCTAGTGAAGATTTTCATGGGACATGCCCCTTGGACTAGTATGCAGATATAAGTGAGCATATACCGTTTGACTCTTTCTGCTTCTGGGTTAGCTCACTTATTATGATCATTTCTAGTTCAATCCATTTGTCCACAAATTTCGGGAATTCCTTGTTTTTAATAGCTGAGTAGTATTCCATAGTGTATATGTACCACAGTTTCTTAATCCATTCTTCTACTGAGGGACACTTAGGCTGTTTCCATGTTCTGGCTATTTTGAATAAGGCTGCTATGAACATGGTTGAGCAAAGTTTCTTATTGTGTGCTGGAGCATCTTCTGGGTATATTCCAAGGAGTGGAATAGCTGGGTCTTGAGGAAGCCCTATTCCTAGTTTTCTGAGATAGCATCAGATAGATTTCCAAAGTGGCTGTACTAGTTTGCATTCCCATCAACAATGAAGGAGTGTTCCTCTCTCTCCATATCCTCGCCAGCATGTGGTGTCGCTTGAATTTTTGATCTTAGCCATTCTGATGGGTGTAAGATGGAATCTCAGAGTTGTTTTGATTTGCATTTCCCTGATGACTAGGAAGGTTGAGCATTTCTTTGTGTTTCTCAGCCATTTGATATTCCTCTGTTGAGAATTCTCTGTTTAGTTCCAAGCCCCATTTCTCAATTGGGTTATTTGGTTTGGTGGTGTTTAATTTCTTGAGTTCTTTATATATTTTGGATATTAGACCTTTGTCAGATGTAGGGTTGGTGAAGATCTTTTCCCAGTCTGTAGGCTATTGCTTTGTTCTCTTGACAGTGTCTCCTGCCTTACAGAAGCTTCTCAGCCTCATGAGGTCCCATTTATTAATTGTTGACATTAATGCCTGGGCTGTTGGTGTTCTGTTCAGGAAGTTGTCTCCTGTGGCAATGAGTCCCAGGCTCTTCCCCATCTTTTCTTCTAACTGACTTAGTGGCATTTGAAACATTTAATGCCAATGACATTAAGACATACATTTATTTTTCACATCTAAATACAGCTATGTGAGTATATAGTATTCACATATATTTGATATACATACATGTATACATAGTATTTCTGCATCTATATTTATATTTCTATTAAAGCTAGTATTTAAAAATTCTTTCATATTACCAGATCCATACCTAATAAATGCAATGTGACATACTGTTTTCCACAGGAAGAGGAAAACAGAAATGCATGTTTAAAAATGAATTATTATTAACATAATTATAAGTTATATCAAAGATGTCTCAAAATATTTTAGCAAAATGTAAACATTTCTTATTAGAAAGAGCTATTTTGCAACTTAACATAGAAAACATATTTTACTATAAGGTAATATCTTTTAAAATAACCTACCCATTTAACAGAATATAGAATATACCAGTATAATATATGCATATAGTTGTTATTAGAGGGAGATAGAAAGTGGGTTTTCATCTCACTCTTGAGTTTCTTCTGATTTCCTCCCTTTCTCATCATCTGGAGTTTGCTCAAGTGTTCCGTTCTTCCTAATTTGAATCAAGTGTCCATTTAGTGTTGTTATCTCCACAGTTATAGATTTTCAAGTGTGTTGGAGCCATTAGCAAACTGGGAATAGAAAGATTCATTATTTACTTTCAGGAAGATGTAAACTTCATGTGCATAACAAGGAGACACTTAATCTCAGAAAACTAATCTTTCTGGTGTCGGCTAGTTTTCTTCCTTTTAGTTATGTTTTCAGCAATAAAGGCAATTTCATTGAATACTAAATCTCTTTGTTGTGTACAAAGCAGTAGTCATGGAAATCATTTGAAGCACTGTCATTTAAGTTTTTTCTTTTTCTGTTGGCAAGTGGTCAGTGGGAGAGTGAGGTTCTCCCAGACCTGGGTAAGACGGTGAGATACATGGGCCTTTCTGCTAATTTTTGCTGCCAGATGGATGGAGAATTTTAAGGGTTTAATCCAGGGACATGGGGCAAAGCTGACTGGTCCATATGGGGAGCTAATGTCTTGCTTGATCATATCCATGGCATGGTCTATGCAATTGGCCTAATTAGAGGAGATTTTCAAATATACTATCAAAAATTTGCTTGAATATCAGATATGGGTCAGAGTTCTTTGTGGCGTCTGTGCTTATTTGCCTGTTGGTGTTTGCTGAGGTCAGGACCACGAGTTTTGTTATGCTTGCTTCAGCACATTCTTTATAAATCTATTAGTACAAGACAATTAATTTACATGTTGGTCTCCTTAATTTGAATTATGTTAACTTAGAATTAGTGGCAACTTAAACAAGGGTAGGGTGAACTTAGTTTGAACTTTGTAAGAAGGCAGTGTTTTCTAATTTTTTAAAAATAAATTTGTAATTAAGTTAGCAAAAGAAGCATGCTCATAGTGAGAAAAATCTGCCTTAAACTACCTCTATCCACTAATAAAACATTGAGATGTGTATTCCATTATGCCTCCCTATTTAGTAAAGTGTTAGGAACAAGTGCCCTTTACTCATTCGCATTAGTTTTGTTATTTAGCTTCTTTTGGTCTGTGGATTGAAGTGTGATTATCCTGTACTATACGAATACTTTCTCAGTTATAAGTGAGTATATACCATGCATGTCTTTTTGAGTCTGGGTTACGTCATTCGGGATGATCATTTCTAGTTCCACCATTTGCCGGCAAATTTCAGGATTTCCTTGTTTTTGATAGCTGATTGTGGAAATATACCATAGTTTCTTTATCCACTCTTCATTTGGGAGATTAGGTTGTTTCCAGATTCTGGCTATTACAAATAAGGCTGCTATGAACATGGTTGAGCATTTGCCTTGTATGTGGAGCATTTTTTGTGTATATGTCTAGGAGTGATATGCCTGGCTCTTGAGGTAGAATTATTCCCAATTTTCTGAGAAAAGATCAGATTGATTTCCAAAGTGGTTATTACTAGTTTGCATTCCCAACAGCAGTGAAGGAGTGTTCCCCTTTCTCTACATCCTCGCCAGCATGTGCTGTCACTTGAGGTTTTTTTTTCCTTTTCCTTTTTTTTTATTAATTTATTCTTGTTACATCTCAATGGTTATCCCATCCCTTGTATCCTCCCATTCTTCCCTCCCTCCCATTTTTCCCTTATTCCCCTCCCCTACGACTGTTCCTGAGGGGGATTACCTCCCCCTGTATATGCTCATAGGGTAACAAGTGTCTTTTGGTAACCTGCTGTCCTTCCTCTGAGTGCCACCAGGTCTCAGCTATTCCACTCCTTGGACTATACCCAGAAGATGCTCCAGCACACAACAAGAAAATTTGCTCAACCATGTTCATAGCAGCCTTATTCATAATAGCCAGAAAATGGAAACAGCCTAAGTGTCCATCAATAGAAGAATGGATAAAGAAACTGTGGTACATATACACTATGGGATACTATTCAGCTATTAAAAACAAGGAATTCCCAGAATTTGTGGATAAATGGGTTGAGCTAGAAATGATCATAATGAGTGAGTTAACCCAGAAGCAGAAAGACTCAAATGGTATATACTCACTTATATCTGCATATTAGCCCAAGGGGCATGTCCCATGAAAATCTTCACTAGCCAGGAAACTGGGACAGAGGGGAGGACATCCTATTGGGACTCTAGATGAGAGAAGCATGGGAGAATGGCAAAGTAGAAGGATCCAGAGGGTCCTAGATACCTACAAGTAGAACATTATGATAGGCAGATTTGGGCCCAGGGGTCCTTCTCAAACTAAAGCACCAGCCAAGGACAATACAGGCCATAAACTTTAAACCCCTACCCAGATCTAGCCAATGGTCAGAACAGTCGCCACAGTAGAGTGGAGAGTGGGGTATGACTTTCTCACGTGCTCTGGTGCCTCATATTTGGTCACTTGAGTTTTTAATCTTAGCCATTCTGATAGAAGTAAGATGGAATCTCAAAGTCTTTTTGATTTGCCTTTCCATGATGACTAAGGACGTTGAGCATTTCTTTAAGTGTTTTTTGGCAATGTGATATTCCTTCATTGAGAATTCTCTGTTTAGCTCTGTACCTTTTTAATTGGATTATTTGGTTTGTTGGTGTTCAATTCCTTGAGGTCTTTATATATTCTCAATATTAAAGTAGCAAAAGGACAAACACAGCTACAGAGCTTCTTATTCTACTATTGTTTTTTATTTGTTCACTCTTAAAAATATTTTATTAATTTATTCATATTACATCTCAATTGTTATCCCATCCCTTGTATCCTCTCATTCCTCCCTCCCTCCCATTTTCCCCTTACTCCCCTCCCCTATGACTGTGACTGAGGGGGCCTCCTCCCCCTGTGTATGTTCATAGGGTATCAAGTCTCTTCTTGGTAGCATGTTATCCTTCCTCTGAGTGCCACCAAGTCTCCCCATCCAGGGGACATGGTCAAATATGGGACACCAGAGTTCGTGTGAAAGTCAGACACCACTCTCCGCTCAGTTGTGGAGAATGTCCTGTCCATTGGCTAGATCTGGGTAGGGGATTGAAGTTTAGTGCATGTATTGTCCTTGGCTGGTGCCCTAGTTTGAGCAGGACCCCTGGGCCCAGATCTGCCCATCATAATGTTCTTCTTGTAGGTTTCTAGGTTCTAGGTTTCTCTGGATCCTTCTATTTCTCCATTCTCCCATGCTTCTCTCACCTAGAGTCCCAATAGGATGTCCTCCTCTCTGTCCTACTTTCCTGGTAAGTGAAGACTTTCAATGGGACATACATCCCAAGGGACAGGTCCCATGAATTTGTTCACTTTACATCCCATTATAGCCACTCACTTGTCACCTCCCAGTCCCACCCTACCTCTCTGACACCTCCCAACCCTGTTCCCTAGTCCTTAGAAAGGGGGAGCTCTCCTCCCCTATCATCTGTCCTCAGCCTATCGAGTCTCACCTGGACTCCTGCATCCTCCTTCTCTGTGGCCTGGCAGGCTCTACCACCTTGAACATGCCCAATCTCATGTGAGCAAAAGTTTTTTTGTCATCCATGCAAACACTGGCTTCTCAGGCATGAACAAACATATTTAGAAAAAGAGAATAAAGAAAAAGCACAGAGGGGACCAGGAGGAAAAGTGATAAGTGACGTTTGATGAGGCATAATAGTATGTACGGAAGGTTAATAAAAGCAACTAGAGCATCCACAGGATGATAGTCACTGTGGTGGCAGCCTGGCGTTTTACAAAGGCTTATCCTGACTGTGGAGGAAAAACCTTTCCTACTGATGTGCCTGGTGCCAGCATTTAATCAATGCCTAGAATTTATCTTCCTTAAGTCCATACTTATAAAGATCCTATTATTTTGGTCCCTATTTGACTGTGGAAGGAGAAAGCACGTGCTGGTTGGACTTCTGTCAATGGTGGAAATATCTGCTCTATTTATCAGTATAAATAAACAATCAGTTTGTTTTTTTAGATTTTAATATTTTGTGAGTTTTGGTTGAGTGTGAAATCTCTAAATTAAATTAACGTGTGCATATCTCCAAAATCTTACTGCAAGGCAGAGAAGAGCGGCAGAAACAATGACTATTAAGGGGGTAAACTATTGGAGTTCACTGTTAGCTGACTGTCACAGAATTGTGCCATCTGTTTAGCCTGTTTCTCTTGTTCTTCTCTTCCCCTAGTAGATTATTTTCTAAAGCATGCTATCCTTTTTTAGTTATAATGATGTGATGATTTAATGTAACTTTTGATTCATCTCTTTCGATTTTAAATCATTATTACTAACATTTTCAATATGCAAGCATATCATCTCATTAATTATATGGCTCCACAAATAATCAAGTAGCCAACATTTTCTCTACCATTTCCAGGTAATGTTATTCTATTCATTTTCTTTTCAGGCCTTCCTTCTCACAGAATTATGGTGATTACTTATTTTAAAATATATGTGAGTGAAAACAAACATTGAACACCAGGGTCTTTGGTAAACACCAGGACCTTGTGGATGAAAAGTGAGTTTTGTAACCTGGAAAACTTCTTTCAGCTCAGGATATCTAGTTTTTAAGTGCTTGTCAATCAACCATGGATCTTGTTAAATCAAGGCCACCTGAATCTTTGTTTTCGTAAAATGGCCATGTCAGTTTCCCAGGGTGGCCAGATAGCTTGAAATCATCCCATTCTAATAATAACACTAAAAGTCCTGAAAATAGTATGAAGGAATGCTCCCTGTTAATTGTGAAAAGAAATTATTGTCAGGAAGACTACAGAGGGTCCACACATGCGCATCCATGGGCTGGTTCTTACCTTTCATTTCTTGAAGTTAAAGCAGAGATTAGACTTCCTTCTGGATGTGCCCAGTGAGAGAGAAAATATAAAGACTGTCTGCAAGGGAAAAGACTACTGCTAAGTGGGAGGGGTTGGGACTCTCTTTCCTCTCCCCCTTCCTCCTCCTCTGCCTCTTCTCTCTCCCTTCTATCTTCAATGACAGCCTATTGGGATTGCAAGTACAGGTTCTGGAGCCATGTGACTTCTGTTGGTAGTGCCAGCACCAACAGAAGGAAGGAAAACTCACATGGAGGAATCTGTCTCTTTAGTCAAAAGAACAAGAGAAAGGGACAAAAGGGTGGATGTAAGTGTCCGATTACCGAGCTGGAGAGATAGCTAAGTGGTAACAGCAGTGGAAATTCTGAGTTCGCTTCTCAGCTCCCACATACAATCTTGGTTTAGTTGCACTTAAACCTGTACCTGCAGCAGTGTAGGGACAGAGACAGACAGATGATCTCTGTGACTTTCTGTACTTCAGCCTTGCTCCAGATTCAGTGAGGGTCCTGGTCTCAAGGGAAAAAGATGAAAAGGACTTTTCTGGACTCTGCTTTTGCACGCTTGTGCACATGTGTGCAATGAACACACACACACACACACACACACACACACACACACACACACTACCTACTACAACTCCCCTTTTTATGTTTTTCCTTTTCTGATGTGCTTTTCTCTGTGCTATGTTTTCCTGACAATGGCTGTAGAACCTTCTGTTCTTGCCTCAATACAGATTTAAGATTTTTAAGAGAAGCCAAGGTTCTCAGGTCAAGGAATCAGAAAACTGTGTGTGTGTGTGTGTGTGTGTGTGTGTGTGTGTGTGTGTGTGTGTGTGTGTGTGTAAAGGGACCTACACAGTGCTAAATCCCACAGAGAATCTCTCTGAAGTCTAGGTGTAAATCTAATTCATATTCACATTATGAGTCTGCAGAACATATGCAAGGCAGAACATCAAAGTCTCGGAAATGATATAAACCGTTGTGTAAGTTCACAACTGTCCCCCCCAAACACATAAGCAGGATAGATCCAAAGAAGAGAACTTTGAGAAGTAAGCTGAAGTTGAAACTACTATTAAGAAAGCCAGAGCAGGACACCCAAGTTGTAGTAATTTATTGTCTTCCTTCATATGAGGGTATTTTAAATATTGTCTTCTTCCTAAATAATGGCATATGATGACATCAATCTGAGATCACCACAGTGTCACTAAAAATTTGAGAGCTCCCCCCTTTTCATTTGTCATGTAGTCTTCATTGTTATGGTATGAGCCAGATATGATGGCATCTTCAGGCGTATATATCTGACAGACACTCTGACCTTAGATGCATAACATTTACTGCAAGTAAACATTTTAAGCTTATAGTGAAAGTTTTGAGCATTTTTAAGGGGTCTCCCCTATGACTTAATTTAGGTCAAGGGCCAGGGCACACCTGAAAGTTCCAATGAGTGCAACTGGTTAACACTTCAGGGTTTCTCCAGGTGCATGCCAAACAGGAACTGTGAGCATGCCTGCTGTGCATGCCTGAGAGAACACACCAGCTCCCAGTAGTTAAGAAGCCAAGGACTCTTGCTTTTGCACTCAGTATCACCATTTATGCCCTATGACAATAGGCACACACCTAAAGAGGTGGATACCATCCACCTAAAGATGATGGAATGATACAGTAGAATTTATCCAATTTCCCATTAAACTCTTCAAATAAACAGTATTATTGAGGAGACGGTTAGGCCCACGGTGCCCGAGTGGAACACAAACCACCAAGGGCAGGACGAGGACATGCTTGTGTGGTTACTGATATGGTAACATTTATAAGGCTATCTATTACTTTCTTTAGATTTTTTGAGAGAGGGTCTTATGTAGTCAAAGCTGTCACTGAATTTCTATTCCTCCTGTCTCTACTTTTTAAGCACTAGGATTATAAGTAACCTTTACTGTGCCTAGAATATTCTTTCTTTCCTGTACCTATTTTCCAAAGTAAGTTTCAACCAAAATTTACCTTAAGATCCAATTTATGACAACCGAGTGTTTATTACTCTCATCGTGAAATAACATTAAAAATGATAGAAGTACAAAGATGTATGAGCCTCAGGAGGACAGTGAGAGATACTGGAAGGCCTGACCTTGTCCGACAGGTTGCCTTGAGGACTGTTGGACAGAGCACAACGGCCAGTCCTGGCTTGTCCTGTTTGCAGTAGGAGAGCCATAGCTTCTTTTTTAGAGTTTCATCTTCACACTTATTATGAGGTATCTTATTAGGCCAAGGGTGAAATAGGATAATATACTTCTATAGGCACATGCTGTTGACAATTGTTTTGGAGACAAATGATGAAGGTGGCTTCAGATAATATAGGCAGTACTTGTAGGAAACTTAAACAGATCCTATGATATATAAAATAACTTATAGTATATTAGTTTCAAAATATGATCTTAACGTTTGTTAAAACTTAACATTAAGGCTTAGGTAGTGTCAGGCCAATATGGTGGTATCTAGACTCCTGTATTTCTGTGGATCATCTTCAACAAATAGATTCCATCCTTCATCCCACTTGGTGCTTGAAGCTGCTTTAGTTATAGAAGACACACTACCCTGTTCTGTTTTCTAGATAGAACTGTGTGTGTGTGTGTGTGTGTGTGTGTGTGTGTGTGTGTGTGTGTGTTCATTCCGGGGGATGGGAGGCTCTATATCTACCACCACACTAATGAGTTCTTATACCACTGGGGTTCCTCAGTTTACTTTTATAGCTGAATTTAATTACCTTTCATTGTCTCAGCCACATCTATAACCTTATATCTCTTAGGATTGGCACTTTCCCCTCCCCGCTCCCATCATTATTCCCTGAAGTCTCATTCAAGCTGCTGTGTGTATCAATCTCTTGTTTCCTTTTGTTGTTAGTAATTTCTGGGGGCGTGGATGGATCCTCACTTGTTTATAACAATTCTTTGTTGGAGAATATCTGGTGTGATTTTTTGTTCTGTGCTACTACATGCCAAGATGTCATAAATTTTCTTGTTCAGGTTTTGTGTGAGCATAGGTTTTCACTTCTCTTGGGTAAATAAATGCCCAAGAGTGCAGTCACTGCGTTACAGGTGATTGCAAGTTCAGTTTGCTCAGCTGCCAAATGGTTTACAGTGTCTGCCCCCATTTTAGTTTGCTGCCAGCGATGTATATATGATACTATTTGTCTGCCCTATCTGGTTTATAATATGCTGTTAATGTTTTCATCAATGACAACATAATGAAAACCATAACTTCTTTTTATAAGTCATTATTGCATCTTGTGTTGAGGATAGCTGCTACTGCGCATTCATGCCCGTGGTATATCTTATCAAACTTTATTTTGGAGAATCCATGACTAATTTATTCCATCTGGAATCAATAGCTTCCTCCTAACAAGGCTTTGTTGCACTTCTTTTGGGGATGTGTGAATTGTGTATTCTTCCTGTTGGCTTCAGTAATGTCTGCCAACAGCCCCTGAACTAAATGTTTGATTCCCAGTCTGCAAAGAAACTTTAAGAGATAGAAACTGCTGTAAGGGTCTTGAATCATTTGCAATTTGCCCTCGGAGGGGACAGAGGCACCCCAGTATCTTCCTCCTTTCTCCTCTGTTTCATGGCCATGCTTCTGCCATGATCTTCCACCACAAGTTCAAAACTACAGGATCATCCATGGGCAACAACCACTAGAGTTGTGAGCCAGAATAAATGTTTTCAGTGTATAAGTTGGGTATCTCAAATATTTGTTAGAATAAGAAATTACAGCCATTTATGTAACCAAGATTAGAATGTTCAATAGGGGTACGTATTTAGAAGGTATATTTGTTAAATGGAAGCTGTAAGAACAACTATTTTCAATGCTAGTATATGAACAATGAAAGATCAGATTTGATTTTTAACTTTGTAAAAAGAATTTTGAAGTGACAAAAATTGATTATGGTAAATCATGTGCACATGTGATTTATTAGGAACTAATATCACTCTGATGGACTAAACAGCCTGGGCTAAATCTTGTCCCTTAAAACAAGCCCTTCAACATCAAAACTGACTTTAATCATCCTAGTATAACAGGATTCTGCTTTAGTTGCTGTTAGATCATCGCAAAGCAAATTCTTGAGTTTGTAGTTTGAGGGTACCATTTGTCACAGGTGGGGAAGCATGACATTGGAAACACCTCTCTGCTCTAGCACGAAGGAAGATTGTTCACATCTGTGTCGAACAGGGAGCAGAAGAGAAGTCTGTCTGCGTCCTTCCCCCTTTTTACTCCATCTGCATCCCATGCCCATGGAATCAGTGTGACCCATGTTCAAGGGGATTGCTTAAACCTTCCTGGAGAAACTGTCACAGTTACTCCTAAGAGCATGGCTTCTCAGAGATTACAAATTCAATCGAGTGTGCAAAGAGGAATAACCAATACAGGTCCCCAGGTTACTGTACGGTTTCTAACTCAGGTAAATTAGATTTCAACAGATTTTATTTAGGTCAAGACAAATAAAATCAGCATTGTTGCTCTTCAATCTTGGTTGCATTCCAAGCTCAGAACATGCACAATTTAGTAGGATTGACTGTTTAGCTAATAATTTAATGTTCAGAAAGTAGAATAAACATTTTATTACTTCATATATTCCTAAATAAATATAGCTAATACAATTTTTACCTGGACCAAGCATAGATCTACATGAAAGGCTACTTACTCAAACATTAATAATAGAAGACTGGTTTTCTTGGGGCTTTAATATAAAAATTTCATAGTACTACTGATCTATTCACAGATGGAAGTGAAAATATTTCAGTGGTTTTATAATGTAATTCTTGCCCAGGAAGAAGTTTGGAAAATTCCAAGTACATTTTATTTAACTGAGAACTACCATGTAAATGTGGCTGAACTCTGAAACTTACTGGTTATGGACCAGTGTGGGCGTGGCTGGGCAAAAGGAGAGAACTGAGAAAGAAACTGAGAAAAGGGAATGCCATTTTATACGTACCTGAGAAACAATGTGGAGGGAGCGCATGACGTTGTGAGGACTTATTCAGTATACAGCTAAGTCTGAACAGATATTAGTTAGGATGCTCGTGAGAGAGCAGAATAGATGGTCAGTACAACAACACTGATGTGTCCTTAGGCCAGAAACCAAAGACATAGTGCTGGTACAAATGAACTCAAGGACCCCACGTGGGAAGAGATACACAATAAGGAAAGATGAATCAAACATGAGATCTGAACATATGTCAAGTTCAGTGTAAGGAAATGAGAACACTACAGTTGTATTGTCATCTTCTATAGCCACGATATAGTAAAATAACAACTGGCCCTAACAAGGACAGAGAAAAGGATCAACAAGGACTTGAGTCTCCTGTGAAGAACAGCTTCTCAGGTGGAGAGTTCAGCACAATAAAGACTCCGCCTCCCTTGCACTCGTCTTTCCTCAGAGACTGAGCACCAGGGCAGTCCCCTTTCTCTATGACACAAATTTGGTTCTGTGTATCCAAGGATATATCGATTATGGGAGAAAAGCAAGTGAAGGGTGGAGGAGGCTGTGTGGCTTGTGGTCCAGCTGATGACCGCACAAGTAAACAGTATGACTCACACTGAAGCTTTCCACTCTGCTTTCTCCTCTGCGGTGACAGTGGTACTTTCTGTTCTTGTCAACGCTCATTCCTCTGTGAGGAGGCTCTGAAGAGGGTGTCATAATTGAAATCACGGAAATGCTGGCTTTGCCTGCATCCAGATGTGTGAATATGTTGGAAAGAGTTACTTGTTGACAGCAACAGTGAATATTTCCAGCAAAGTTATTCTTGCCTCCTCAGTGTGGGGTTCAACAGCAGTGGGTGATGGGGACCAAAGAGTGGGATGGTTATTTAAAATATGGAAGTTTTTCCTTCAAAACCTGATACTCCTAAGATGAAAAAGAAATCATCAAAACCATCAAAGTGTGTTGTCTTCCAAGGTGGCCACTTTGACAATGCATTGGAAGCAATGAGAATTTAAGGTCTCACGGTTCCAGAGACTTAGAGTTAATGCCAAGTTTCAGGCAGTATTGACCCTCTGATAGCCATGGAGGCAGAGTCTGCCCCAAACCTCTCACCAGATACCTGGCAATGGCTTCCACCCATCACAGCATGATTCTGATGGTCTCGTCTCAGTGTCAATGATACAGCAAACAGCATATTCACATAATTCAATAATTCCTGAGATAAAGGGTGAACTAGAGAAATATCAATTTTAGTTATAGACAAAGTGATTTAAAATGGAAAAGCAGTTAGGGCAAGAGAATAAAGGAGATTTAAAAACACATTCCAGTAGATTGCATAATATGCTGTGTCAAATATAAATTGTAGAAATAACAATAATCTTTTAGCAAGATGAATCTACAATGATGGAAGATATAAGATACATAAAAAGAAGTCTTTACAAGGTCCATGGTAGTGGAACAACAGAGAGTACTAAAGAAATACCTAATGAGCATATACAGGGGGAGGAAATCCCCCCCAGGAACAGTCATAGGGGAGGGGAATAAGGGGAAAATGGGAGGGAGGGAAGAATGGGAGGCTATAAGGGATGGGATAACCATTGAGATGTAACAAGAATAAATTAATAAAAAAAATAACAAAAAGAAAGCATAATAAATTCCTCACCACAAAAAAAAAAAGAAAAGAAATAAAGTAATGTTTAAAGTACAGGAAGAAACAACCTACTATGTCAGATCATTTAAGTATGCAGGTGTCTTATTTGTCAAGAGAAGCAGCAGAAAGGACACAACATCAAAGTCTTGACAAGAGAATACAGTGCATAATGAGACATTTTTATGTTAAAGTTGAAAAAAACTCTGCCATTAATATAGATAGAAATGCCTAGAATGCTGGTTATGGTGGTGCACACCTGTAATTCCATCACTACAGGGGGCAGAGTTAAACTTTGTGAGTTTGACACCAGCCTGGTCTACAAAGTAGTTGCAGACCAGCCAGAGTGGCATAGGGAGGGAGGGAGGAGGGAGGGAGAAGAGGGAGAGGGAGAGGAGGGAGAGAGAGGCGAGGGGGGGGGGGGAGAGGAGCTGTGGGTAGAAGCGGAGGAGACCAGAAATTAATAACCATTTACAGAACATTGGGGTATCATGCCTTCTCACTGACTTCTGGCCTCTTTCTGATGAAAAGGCCCCAATTATCCCCGTTTCTGTTCTGTATACACCATGTGGCTTTTGCTCTCATGTCATCGAGATTTTGTTTTTCATCTTTGATTTCAGCAGCTGCACAGTGATATGGCTTAGTAAGCTCTGCTCTGGTTTCAGCCTCATTTCCTTTGGCCAGGCTCTTGACTTGTACATTTTTGTGTATATTTGTTTCTCACTAAATATTTCCAGTGTCTATATCATTTTCCATCATATAGCTTTCATCGTTACCTTATTTTCCTATTTTTTTGACTTCTGAAGAAGTATATCTCACTGGTTTCCAGCATTCATTATATTCAAAGGAAAAATTTGACTGCATGGCAAAATTTCTAACATAAAATAACTTTGTTATGACTTATGACTTATTTTCTGCTTCTCCAAATGTTCAATTTTATTATTAAATCAATCATTCATTTTTATTTTTACTTAAAATTAGTCAAGTTTGGTCAGGAAGGTATGGGAGTCTTGGAAATTTATTGATCTGTTTTATAGTATAATATATGTGTAATTTTTATAAATAGTTCATATGTTCTCAAGAATTGAGGAATATTCTGGTTGTGAAGTTGAGGCTAAATATATGCCTGTTGGATCTCTTGTTTAATGTTAGAATAAATATTGTGTTTCTATATTAAATTGTATCTAAACTAGGCAATACTTAAGGAAAGACTTGTAACTGACTTCCTATCATAGTGATATATTTGTCAGCTAGTTGATGTGATTCTGTGAAGTTTGATTTATATACAATTTATATTATTGGTGACATACAAGTTTACAATCATGTCTGATGTTTGTACCGCAAATTTTATCCATAATGATGTAATTGTCAATGTACTAATTTGTGTAATAACTACTGTGCTATTACCTATTACTGTGTTTCAATTTTAACCTGTGACCTGATATTTGATATAAGACTTGCAACAGTCTTTGTTGGACTTAAGGTTTTCATATGTCATCCTATCTGAACTTTAATATCTATATAAGTAGCATTGTACAGCTACTCATAATGTTACATGAATGTTGGATCTATAAATCTAATCCAGTGCTCTAGAACTTACAGTTAAGTAATAATTATTTGTAAAGCATTTAAGAGATACATAAAATATGTTGTCATTTATCCTGTTCCACCACCCAGTAAAGGACTGTTCTAATCTACATCCAAAGAGTTTAGTTTCATAGGGTACCTTACAGATGGCCTCTGTCATTCTTATTAAGAGACAGCCAGTCTCATGCTTATGGCGACTAAGGATCAATCAATCTGTTTGTATAGACCCCGATTCCCTACAGAAGCCTGCTGTTAATAAATGTGAATTCCTGCCAGAACAAGAAATGTTGAAATGTATTTAGATACTATCTATGTAAATTGATCTAATGTGCACATAAATACATCGTCCTCTACTGTTTGAATTGTAAATGTAACCAACGATCCTCCGGTGTGGAGTCTGGGTGGAAATGCAATGAGGCTACAGCAAGGCAGAAAGTGGTAACTGGAAATGCACCTCAAGTCTATGTGTCTCCTTCATTCACTTGCATTACGGATGGTCCTGTTACCATTTGGAGATACGTAGTTTGAGCGGGGCATGGAAATATAAAAGTTGACGTTAAAGTATTTTAAGGTTATATGATTTTTATATTGATTTGTTTCAAAATCGGGGTACATGATGGCTCTTCTTGCTTGCCAACTTGACTACATCTGGAATTAACTAAAGCACATGGCTGGCTTTACATGTGAGGGAAATTTTATTTCTTAATTAAATAATTTGAAGTAGAAGACTCACTTTTAATCCAGATCTTTGGAGGTGAGAAGATACACCGTTGAAACAGATCTTTTAAGGTGGGAGGATCCACCTTTTATCTGGGCCACATCTTCTTCTGGTAGCCTGTGCGAAGAACAGAGAAGAAGGAAGCTCCCGCTCTATTTGCCTGCTTGCTCTTGCGTTTCCTGGCACATCCATTCCTTCCCAGGCACTAGAGCCCACTTCTTCAGGATTCCAGGACATACTGAAGACCTGCTGAGCCTTATGGACTGAACAAATATTGGAGTTTTAGACATGCCCATTGTTGGACTATCTGGACTACATCCTGTAGGACATTTTAACACACACACACACACACACACACACACACACACACACACACACACAAATTTTTAAATATATATGTTATCAGTTCTGTTCCTCCAGAGAACCCTGACTAATATAAGGTCCATTGATTTAAAAATACTGGCTGGTTTCTTACAGATAGTCAAGCATTTTTTCCCTAACTCTGAAGAATGACAGTGACATCTTGAAGGAGATTTCATTGATTATATGGGTCACTTTAGGTACTGCAGGAAGCTTTAATAATACTAATTCTTCCAATGCACCGTCTCAGAGAAGTATCAATTTGTTTGTGTCACCTTAAGCTCCTTTCATTGCACACCAGATTTCATTACGGACACCTTTCATCTTGAAAGCTAAATTTGTTCCTGGCATTGTATTTTTGTAGCTGTTGAAAATAGGTTTGCCCTCTTGACTTCCATATCGTACCATAGTGTGTGTTTCTTCTTTATCACACAGTGTTACTAAGTACTCTATTAGCTACAACTGTGTTTTGGTAGTGTTGTCTCAGGACCTCAGGTCATGTCATTTACCAGCAAAGACAGTTTGACTTCCTTCCTCTCAATTTAGATTTCTTTTACATATTTATCTTTTCTGTTGTATATCCTCTTTTGGCAGAATTCCCAGTACTGCATTTAATAAAAACATTGAACATCTTCTCTTTGTTTAGATTTTGGTGTAAAGGTTTCAAGTTCTTGTCTTTCATTGTGTTCCTCGTGTTCTTGTCACCTGGCTTTCATTGTGTTGCCATGGCATATGGTTTTCAAACATATGATCAGACATAAGAAGGAATGTTAAATATATAGCTTGGTGAGCATTAATTTTTTTTACTAGCAACATATCCAAGGTTCTAAAATCATGTTTTTTAAAAAATATAAAGCATGCTTATTATTTGCTGAACAGGTCCATTTTATTTATTTATTTATTTATTTATTTATTTATTTATTTATCTTTTAATGTGGTTTTCCTTTTCTTATTGTTATCCCCTCATTTGTATCTTCCCATTCTCCATTCCTCCCTCTTTCACCCTAATTCCCTTCCCCTAGACCTGTGACAGATGGGGACCTCCTCCCCCACCATATGATCAGAGATTATCAGGTCTCATCTGGATAGCCCGCTTACCCTTCCTCTGAGTGCTACCAGGCCTCTCCACCAAGGGGAAGTAGTCAAATAGGGGGCACAAGAGTTTATGTCAGAGGCAGCCCCTGCTCTATGAAGAATGCACTGGCCATTGGCTAGATCTGAATAGGGCATCTAGGTTTACTTCATGCCCTGTCCTTGGTTGGTATAGCAGTTTGTGCAGGTCCCCCTGGGTCCAGATCCACCACTGTTGATGGTCTTCTTGTGAGCTTCCTGGACCCTCTGGATCCTTCTATCTCCCCATTCTTTCATACAACTCTCACCTGGAGTCCCAGCATCTGTCCCAGTCCCCCGCTGAATGAACACTCTCAGAGGACATCCATGTTGGGCTAGCATAACGAGTCCATTTTAAAGTTCAAATTTCTTAAGATTTGGGTACATCCTCTATGTATATTAATGTATTAGAAATATGGTTTTCCCATTTGCTTTTATCCATCAGTCTATGCAAACAACAAACTGCACAACATTGCATTAAGATCATGGGTGCCATATCCATAAATAAAATCTTCACAGTGGAAATATTCATTTGCATTAAACTATTTATACAGTCATAGACTTTCCCAATACATAAAATGGCTACAAACCTACAATAGCTAAATATGCCATTATAGCTTAAATCTTTTTTTAATTAATTTATTTTTTATTTGCTTTGCATCCTGATCATAGTCCCCTCACTCTTCTCTTCCATGCTTCCCTCCTTCCATTTTCCCACCATCCTTCCTCTCCCACTCCTCAGAAAATGGGGAAACCCCCCACCAACCCACCTTAACACGTCAAGTCACATCTAGAGCACTGAGCATATCCTCATCCACTGAGGCCGGGCAGAGCAGCCCCTCCAGAGGGACATGACTGAAAAGCAGACAGCAGAGTCCATGTTAGAGACATCCCCTGCTCCCCTTACTAGGGGACCTAAATGAAGACTAGGCTGCCCATTGGCTACATATGTGTAGGGCGCCTAGGTCTAGCCCATGCATGGTCTTTGGAAGATACTTCAGCCTCCATATGCCTCCCCTTTTCCAAGGCCCAGGTTAGTTGACTCTATTTATTGGTCTTCTTGTGGAGTTTTTGTCTCCTCTAGATCCTTCTATACTTATCCACAAGGTGCTCTGAGCTTTAACGTTCAGCTGTGCGTGTCTGGCTTGGATCTGCACAAGCCTTGTATATGTTAGCGCAGTATGTGTGAGGTCATACACACACCGAGCCCTGTTGTGTCTGAAAGACAGTTTTCTTAGAGCTATCCATCTTCACTGGCTCTTGGAATCTGTCCACCTTCTCTTCCTCGTAGTTCCCTGAGCCTTGAAGTGAGGGCTTTTGATGAAGATATTCCATTTAGGACTGAGTGCTCCAAAGTTTCTCACTCTCTGCATACTTTCCAGTTGTAGGTAAGGACCCAGTTGTAGTTTAATTACCATCTACTGCAAGAAGCGCTTCTCTGATAATAGCTGAGCAAGACACTTTTCTATGGGTATAGCAGAATGCCATTAGGAGTCCTTTTTATTCAGCAGAATACTAGAGTCAAGTGTACCGTAGGCCCATGACCTGTCTTGTCTCTGGTTCTTGGCCATGTTAGTTTCAGGTATGGATTCCATATTATTGAGTGGGCCTTAAATCCAATATAAACATAGTAAGTTACTCACTTCTGTAAGATTTGTGCAACTATTACACCAGTGTGTCTTGCAAACAGGTCACTACAATATTGGAGGAGGAGTTGTAGTTGGGGGCTATTATTTATCCAAGAGTTAAATTTCTCCTGTAGCAAACAGAGTACCTTTTGGTACCATGTAGCAGTGGGTAATGTTTCTAGTTAGGTACCAAGTGACTTGTGTTTGATGACATATGTAAATGTTGTATTCTGCAATAGGCTCTTAGCATCGGACTGTAGAAAGAAACTAATAGCCTTGTTAATAGCCTGTGATATTTGAGTTTTTTATGGGGAATGTTTAGCCAATGATTCAACAAAATGTAAAGCACTCTTGCAACTAAAGGTTTTACTTGGTGACATAAGATATTTGGTTGGGGCACTGTCTTTGGTAATGTGTCTTTGCTAGATCTTTAGTTCAATATATGTATTTATTTTAGGATGTTTCCAGTGAATTCTCAAACGGCCTTTAGAGTTAGTTGTTCTCCATATTCCTTTCTTTGCCTTTCCCCCACTCCCATTTAATTCTCCAAAGGAAAAGTAATCTTAAGGCATACTTATACTTAGGGACTGAGATCTTTTATTAGGTATGTTAATTTGCAGCAGGGCTAGCTGCCTGTTAGCCAAAGGAGTGGGTGAAAATCTGCCTGTAGGTGGCTAGCAGCTTTTGAGTGTTGCTCAAACCAGTCCTTGATCTACTTTATAGCTTGGCCAGGAATCAGATGATCCACAGGCACTTTAGCTCTTCTAGAGGAAATAATAAAATATTTGTAGTATACATTTGGTAAATAAGATATAAAAGACTGAATGCAATGTCAACAGAGATGCCACTGACTTTTAATTTTAAAAAAATATTTAATTGTTATATTCTATGTGTATGAACATTTTACTTGTATGTATGTATATGTGTGTACTGTGTGAATACCTGGTGCTTTCAGATGTAAGAAGCGGGTGTCAGATCCCCTAGAACTGGAATTTCAAGTGGCTGTGAGCCACCATTTGGGTACCAGAAATCAAACCAGGTCCTCTTCAGGAACAAGTACTCCTAACTCCTGAGCCATCTCTCCCCTTTCATCACCACCTTCTTAACAATAGCCTGTGACAACTATGACCCTAGTTTATTAAGAACAGTGATAGATGGGTTGATGATTTTTGTCTCGGCAGCTGTAGTAATTAATCTGCTGTTAACTTGACTAGATTTAAAACTGCCATGTAAATAATGTACCTTAGGGTTTGTTTGCTGGTGTTTTCGGAAAGTTAAAATGTAGACTCAAATAGAAAGCCATTGCCACTAAACTATGGCCTGGGTCCTGAACTGAACAAACAGGGAAAGGAAAGCCGGGCACCAGCATTCGTCCCTGATTCCTGAACGCAACTATGCAATGTGACCAGCCATGATGTGCTCCTGCTCCCAGGACTCTCCAACCAAAAGAAACCTTTCCTTCTTTGACTTGTTTTTGCCAGGTGTTTGGTCACAATAGTGAGAAAAGTAAGAAAACTAAGGAATGCCACTCGTGTCCAGTGAGCAGGGAGACGGTAAAGATGGGTACACGTGCTCCTGGTTGCTCCTATTTTCTGTGTTGCAACACCATGTCCTGAATTTTCAAAAGTAGAGGAGGTTTGTTGACTTTCTGAAGTATAAATATAATATAGCTTACAAAAAGAGTGAACAGAGTTGAAGGTAAAATTTTGCATATTCAGGACCAATAGATTTGGCAACGTAACATTTCTACCAAGCATCCTTCAAAGGCAGGTTAAACGGGAAATATTTCAAATATCTACAAAAAAATCATTTGATTTGCCTCTGCATCTACTTACTTTTTTCTTGTACATTAGCAGTTACAAAACTGTCTTCTAGTGGCCTGCCATTACTTAGATATGTTGCAAAACAGAGTGGAGCCATGGCTTGGAAAAGCAATCCAAGTGGCATTTCAGAGCAACAGTGAAATAATGCTTTTCATGAAAACAAACAAACAAACAAACAAACAAACAGAACATTTTGTTTCAAAGGCCAGGAAGGTTTCAAAACAAAGTGACATTTTTTTCAACCATGAAGATATCATTTTGCAAATATGTATGACTATTTATCATTAATTTGTAAAGCCTGGTTTTACAACTAAAATAAAGAAAAACATTTTATTCTACAAAAAAACCTGTTGGCTGTCATGTATACCGCACACAGTGTAAAACTTATCATGTCTCCTCTCTGGCTAGTAAGAGGGTCTTTTGAAGCTGAACGAGAGGCCTATCAATGTCCGTAACTTCTCAGTGAAGTAGGAACAAAGTAATGACGTGAGCTCTTTAGCCATGTTGTTAGGAAGGTGATGACCACTTAAGCAAAGCCAGCAATATTTGACAAGTTGAGGAAAATGTGGACTTACTGGAAGACTCAAAAAGAACTTTATACAAATTAAATTTTCATGGAGCTCAGTGGGGAGAAAAGGTGGAATCTGAGAATAATGTGTCTTTTCCTTGGGTGTTTGTTTCTGAATAAAGTCTATTCCTTCTCTGAAAATCACATTTCTAAAAAATCAAGAAAATTTGCCAGTTATCTACTGTGATTTTGGTTACACAAGATGCCTTTCTGTATAATTTTTGTGGTCTTCCCTCTCAATTTGAAATTCATAAAGGGGACTTCATCCCGATTGATTGTAGTTATGGGTTATCTATTGGGTTGAAGGCATCCAGTGTAGACTGGTGGAGACAATTCTCGATGAATCAGATGTGAGCCGTCTGACATCCTCCTGTAGCCAAAAGATGAGGACAATCATAGTAATAATCCATGAAAGCCATATGAAAGTCTTTGTCATGAAGTCCTGAGTGTGTTTAATAACTTTCTTTATTTGGTCCAAAACCAAGAAAAGAGATTGGAGGATTCTTGGAAGGCAAGTTCTGTGATTGTCCACCGCGTCTTCGTATCTTGTGCACAGAGGCACATGGTATGCCTCTCTACCATGGCTGTCAGAACAGACCTAACTTTTCCTTTTATCGCAAAAGTCTGATTACTCACTGTTCAACTTTACAAAATTACCTCCCTCCCAAGTAATAGTTTTGATGTCTCTTCGCTGCCACACACCTCACTACATGCCAGGTGTCACTGGGCTTTCCTCTTGCTTTGTGAGAATTGCAGCTTGGAGAACTCTACATACTAGGTATTTTGGCCACTGTTATCCCTATCATGAAATCAGTGGTTCTTCACAGTCCAAAGCACTGGTGTGCTCTTCAGGCACCCATGTAATTATGCAAGTTAAATATTGTAGGTAGCACATGTAGGGAGGCCTTTCAAGGACATGGAAGACATAAATGTAATTCAGACACAAAGATCATGATTACTTTCATAGCTGACCACGGAGGTCTAAGTTATGGTGATTAAGTACGGTGTAGAAGTGGCCTAATAGGGGCTGGGGAACTGGCTGAGTAGATAAGAGAATGTATCAGTCTTGATATGAACTTAAGTTCACTTCCCAGCAGCCATATCAGGTGCCTCACAGCCACGTGGGATCTGGTGTACTCTTCTGGCCCCTGTGGACACCTGGACCCACATGTTGCTATCCTTCAACATGTGACTATTCCTTCCACATGTGGCTGTCCCTTTCACATGTGGCTGTCCCTCCACATGTGACTATTCCTTCCACGTGTGGCCTTCCCTCCCACATGTGGCTATTCCTTCCACGTGTGACTTTCCCTCCCACATGTGGCTATTCCTTCCACATGTGGCTTTCCCTCCCACATGTGGCTATTCCTTCCACATGTGGTTATCCTTTCCACGTGTGGCTATTCCTTCCACACTGGCTGTCCCTTCTCAAACAGATGCATATGAGGGTGGTCCCAGCAGTAACATGGACTCAGGAGAGCTTGCTCCACTCTTCACCTGGGCAGTGATGGGTGTGGGGAGCTGACTCTGGTGGCATGGGCATAGAAGGGCTGGCAGAGTTACCAACTCAGCTAGCACCCCAGCCAGTATCTAGGGCTTTGATTTGGCCCACCACAACATACGCCCTTCCTATGAACTACTTAAGTGTGTGGAGGGGTTCCGGTCCTATAGAACTAAAGCAAAAGAACCTTCATGACACATGGTAACAACAAAATATCCAAGAAGAGTCTTGATGAATGTTCAGTATTGATGCTGTAGCAAGAACCAAAGGCTGTGAACCAGACCAATGATTTATTATATTTAACATTTGAAAGGAAAACTGTTTGGACAAAAATGTACACTGTGTGACACACAGTGGCATACCACGGCTTCCACTTGGAGACTTTTTAAATCAGTGGAATCGAATCGAAGACCCAGATATGAATCCACACACATATGGTCACTTGATTTTCGACAAAAAAGCCAAATCCATTCGATGGAAAAGGGATAGCATCTTCAACAAATGGTGCTGGTCTAACTGGATGTCTATGTGTAAAAAAATGCAACTGGACCCATATTTGTCACCTTGTACAAAACTCAAATCCAAGTGGATTAAAGACCTCAACATAAAACCAGAGACACTAAGTCACTTAGAAGAAAAAGTGGGGAAGAGACTGGAACATATTGGCACAGGAGACAACTTCCTGAACAGAACACCAACAACCCAGACATTAATGTCAACAATTAATAAATGGGACCTCATGAGGCTGAGAAGCTTCTGTAAGGCAGGAGACACTGTCAAGAGAACAAAACGACAGCCTACAGACTGGGAAAAGATCTTCACCAATCCTACATCTGACAAAGGTCTAATATCCAAAATATATAAAGAACTCAAGAAATTAAACACCACCAAACCAAATAACCCAATTGAGAAATGGGGCTTGGAACTAAACAGAGAATTCTCAACAGAGGAATATCAAATGGCTGAGAAACACTTAAAGAAATGCTCAACCTCCTTAATCATCAGGGAAATGCAAATCAAAACAACTCTGAGATTCCATCTTACACCCATCAGAATGGCTAAGATGAAAAAATCAAGCAACACTACATGCTGGCGAGGATGTGGGGAGAGAGGAACACTCCTTCATTGCTGGTGGGAATGCAAACTAGTACAGCCACTTTGGAAATCTATCTGGTGCTATCTCAGAAAACTGGGAATAGGGCTTCCTCAAGACCCAGCTATTCCACTCCTTGGAATATACCCAGAAGACGCTCCAGCACACAACAAGAAACTTTGCTCAACCATGTTCATAGCAGCCTTATTCATAATAGCCAGAACATGGAAACAGCCTAAGTGTCCCTCAATAGAAGAATGGATAAAGAAACTGTGGTACATATACACTATGGAATACTATTCGGCTATTAAAAACAAGGAATTCCCGAAATTTGTGGATAAATAGATTGAGCTAGAAATGATCATAATGAGTGAGTTAACCCAGAAGCAGAAAGACTCAAATGATATATACTCACTTATATCTGCATATTAGCCCAAGGGGCATGTCCCACGAAAGCCTTCACTTACCAGGAAACTGAGACAGAGGGGAGGACATTCTAGTGGGACTCTAGATGAGAGAAGCATGGGAGAATGGCAAAGTAAAAAGGATCCAGAGGGTCCTAGAAGCCTACAAGTAGAACATTATGATAGGCAGATTTGGGCACAGGGGTCCCGCTCAAACTAAGGCACCAGCCAAGGACAATACAGGCGGTAAACCTTAAACCCCTACCCAGATCTAGCCAATGGACAGAATACTCTCCACAGTAGAGTGGAGAGTGGGATATGACTTTCTCACATACTCTGGTGCCTCACCTTTGACCATGTCCCCTGGAGGGGGAGACCTGGTGGCACTCAGAGGAAGGACAGCAGGTTACCAAGAAGAGACTTGATACCCTATGAACATATATAGGGGGAGGTAATCCCCCTCTGGAACAGTCATAGGGGAGGGGAATAAGGGGAAAATGGGAGGGAGGGAGGAATGGGAGGATACAAGGGATGGGATAACCATTGAGATGTTACAAAAATAAATTAACAAAAGAGAAAAAAAGTAAAAAGAAAATTTTTTCCTATTTTCTTTAGGTTGGAGTTTATAATGGTGGAGGGCAGATAAGGAGGGAATGGGAAATAAATGGGATTGTTGGGAATGATGTGAAATTCACAAAAAAATCAATACAGAATTATGGGAAAATAAGTGTCATTACACGTGCACACTCATGTATTTACGTTACATCGTATTATGTTATTATAGAAATAAGAATGATATAGACTTTTTTTATATAAAGTAACTTGACATTTATTCAAATCAGTAATAGTTTCTTTTTATAGGAATTAACTGAAGCTTTCTGGTCACTGCAGAGGCAATAGTGTTTGATAAACACTGTTCTCCATGCCTTGGGAGTACTGATGTAAGTGCATGTTTTTGTGCAGGCTGTAGCAGAGGACTCATTTGCCCAGTTATATTTTGCTCAAAACTATTCATGTATGATCAAACTGATTTTTTTCAATATATTCTTTATTGAGAGTACTTATACTTTTATTACCATTTATTTACATAAACTCAATTTATCTTTGTAATATAGTTTTATGAGTTTTGACAAATGCATAGTCATGTATACACCCCACAGGTTTAATAAACAACATGAACATTAGCACCCCGCAGCTTCTTTCTCCTCTCTCTTGGAATGGCTACTCCATGCTTTGCATGGATGTGGTGAGATGGATCTGTGCACTCACTCATTAGACTGGTTTGCTTATTATTTTGAAGTCATATAGCATAAGTCAGTTTTTTATATGATCAGATATCTGAGGAGACAACTTAAGGGATGGAAGATTTATTATTTATGCTGGTGTTAAAGGATGTGTATGCCCCATCATGACAGGAAAGGCCTGGCAACAGCCGGATTCTTGCTAATGCCTTGAAGTGGGGAGCAGAGAAAGAAGAATCCTTGGCTGGCTTTCTCTTTACCCTCTTTTGAATTAGTCTTTGACTCCATAGGGTGACTCATATCTAGTGCAGATCCTCTACTGTCAGCTAATATTTCCTGGGCACGCCCTCACCTACTCCATGGGGCTATGCTTATCCAAGTTGAAATGCAAAGTAACCAACACACGGTGAAGGTCTCTTCGCCTAAAACAAGCTTAAGCATCTTCTTCTATGTAACATGTATGTGTATAAATCATAGCTTAAGTGTCACTTTTGGTCTGTTTATTTTGGGCTGATACAATATAAAGCATGGGTCACATTTCATTGTATATTGTGATAAATAGGTTTCCACTAATTTCTATCAAATTCATTTTCATTTTATATCTTTTGTCAATTGAATTGATCTGACTAATTTGGGGTTATCAAGTTAGTGCACATACTTTTGTCAATGGCAAATGATCAACCCTGAAAATATACATACAGGGAACAGACAGAACAGGTTACACACACACACACACACACACACACACACACACACACACACACACACACACGCACGCACATGTGCACACATGTACAGGCAGGAACAATTATTAAACAAAAGAAGCCTTGAATTTGGAGAAGACTGGGAGGGGTATATCATAGATTTTAGGGAGGAAAGAGAAGAAAAAATGTTGTAATTATAATTTAACTTCAAAAGTAATAAAATAGAACAAGTGAAAGAGGGAGATTAATTTTAAATATTTTTTTCAGCCCAATACCCAAATGTACTCATTTGGGGCAGTTTAGTACACTTATTTCTAGACTGCATTCTTCCTGTACTCAATTTATAACAAATCAGCAAAAATATGAAACTACTCACAATGTATTAGTGTATTGATCATTTTATTGACCAAAAATAGATACTGTAAAACTTACAATATTAAAACATTCAACTGGACATTAATAAGAGTATCCCTAGGTCTTTGCAACTTGCACCAGATCACAGCCAACTTTTCCTTCCATCCCACAATGACCTGCTTTCCTTCATATTGACTTCTTCCCACTGTTCCCAGGCCACTGGCAAGTAACCAACTGCCCATCCAACAGTTTTAGCTTTTCTGAATATGTTCCATAAATAGTATGATATAAAGTATCCATTCTTTTGATTTAAATAATATGTCGAGGTTCAGTCTTGCTCTGCATGTCCAAGTGCATCATTGTTTAGATAAAAACTCCTTTACATGAGCATGTCAAACTTCACCTCTACCTAGTTGATGGGAACTTAGGTAGTTTCCACTTTGGCTATCACAATAATAATGACAGGAACAATTGTGAATGAGTGTGTGTGTGTGCGTGTGCGTGTGCGTGTGTGTGTGCGCGCGCGCGCATGCACGCACGCGTGTATTCCCCTTTTCAGTTATCTTGTATATAAAACCCAGGAATAGTTGTTTTAGTCATTGGAGTGACAGTGTATTTTGCCTTTTAAGTTGTTGCCAGGTTGTTCTCAAAGCTGCCATATTGCTTATACTGTTATTTTTCTAAATCCTTGTCAACTCTTGCAATTAACACTTTTGTATTAAACATATTTAAGCTTATTTTTAGCTGACAATCAATTTATTGAAAAATAACCTCGAAGTCAGTGACAGAGCACTTGTGCTTAGTAATTGCTCAGTAACTTATGAATTATTATTTTTGATGTCTCTATTACTTGTCATTAACAACCAAGGAACTCCTCATCTTCTCTCCCCCTTCCTCCTTTCTATTCCCTTCCCTTTGCTCCCTTTCCCTTTATTTTTCCAAATGTTTTTAACTGAGATAGAATTACATCACTTCCCCTCATCCATTTTCTTCCTTCATTCTTTTCCAATTACCATCTGTTGACACCTTTCATGTCCCCAGATCTCAGGTGATTAGCTTTTTCTTTATTATATTACACACACACACACACACACACACACATATATATATATATCTGCAAATGCACACATGCATGCAAGGCACATGCCCCCCCCCACACACACATAATCATGTCATCTAAAGTCTGTTTTTGTTTCTGCACCCTGCACTGGACAACTGATAAGCAGGCTTATCTCTGGAAGACACTAATTCGGCTTCTCTCAGCAATCAACAGTCACCTATAGTTCTTTGTTTAGGGGAGAGATTCTATGAAAACTTTTCCTGTTTCACTTTATCATGTTGATATTTTCATGTTCCTGTCTTGCTAATCAGCAATTTTTAGGAGAGAACCTTATTCACAGCAAACCTCCTCCTCATATTGTGCCTTTTTACAGTCTTTCTTCTTCTACTACTACTATGTTGCTTGGACCATAGCTGCAAAAGCTGTGGTGAAGAGGTGTCCACTGGGTCTGGCCTCTCCACAGCCATTAATCTCTCCATTGTGTCCAGTTTTGGTTTTCTGTGATGGTCTCCACTTGTTGACACTTACCTGTGGAAATGAGGGCAAGATTTATAAAGTAGTAAGAAATTATGCTGGTCTTGCAGAGAGAGAAGGAGAACAACCAATGTTGTTCAACTGAGACCCAAGGAATCTATTTATATTTATCTAAAGTGATATATATATATATCAGATATACTTAGGAAGTTAAGCCACATGGTCTGACAGAAGAACCACAGACTAACAAAAACCTCATAGTATACATGAGAAGCTTCCTTTCAAGATAGCCCAAATGACTCCCCAAACAATATATAGTATTGACTTAGTCCTTGGCTGAGGGTATTTAGGACACATGTCTCAGGTGACATCAACTGGATCAGACCGAATAGACTTTTTCCTGTCTAGCTTCCATGGTTCCAGAAAATACTGTGCAAGGTGTCAGGTAAGGGAAGCAATTAAAAGTCCTACAACACCTATGAGCCCTGGCACTGACTTGTGTGGCAGGATATGCCTAATCAGACCAGTGGCAACCAACAGCTGATTGATTGGACTTCAGACTCACTCAAGAGGAGGGAAACCATGTTTGCTATCTGAAACCAAGCCATTTCCTGGCACTAGTGAGATCATGGATCCTAGAAAAGAATCTACTACAGTCATTTTGCTCTACCAGCATGACCCCTTTCTTTTTAAATACAGCTCTCACTATAAAGTCAGGTTGGCTCCAGACCTTTGTGTATAGCCCACATCAGTGTCAAACAAGTGATGCTCCTATCTCAGACTCCCTCCCTAGTGCTGAGCCTGCAGGTGGGTACCATCATGCTCTATTCTGGGAACTCTCCCCCAGTTTAAAGCATTTTCTGTGGTTTATAGACTAGGTTGGCCACCTGCCTTAGCCTCCTGAGTCACAGGTGCACACCAAAAAAAAAAAACCCTTACATTAGGATTTTAATGGCAATTAATTTAAGTGCCTGTAACCAAGGAATCTTCTTATGTCTGCCAAAGGACTTTGGTGTCCATCAGCACACTCCTTCTATCATCAATCTAAGGGTTAATAGCTTCCCCTAAGTCTTACTGCTTGTGTAGAGCCTTAAGGTCCATAGGAGAGAGCACCTTGGTCCCTTAGTTATTACCTGAGGACGCACATCTCTGTATCTGCTGCCTCCTCAACTCACAAACACACACAAAATGTGGACTATGACAACATGGATACTTCATTAATTTTTTTTCCTTTCAAGCCTTTTATTTTGTTTGCTGCTTGACTCAAGTATTATCCACTAACTCAGGTAATGGCAAAGATAAAACCATTTCTTGCAGGTGTTTCTTGCGGTCTGTTTCCACAAATGGCACTAAAGGAGAAGGCTCTTCACATTGGATGTGTTCTGAGTCTGGTAAACAGCAGTTAGCCTGCTTGGTGTGGCTTCCAGGGGACCAGCAGACTGGAAAAACAGTATGACAGAACCTTGGGGCTGAGGCTTCATAAAATTCCAGCTTCATTCTCTTTTACAAGGCTGCACAGGAACATGACTGTTCATTTTTCAAGGCTACTGCACAGTTACAGAACAGCAGATGGAACACGGGCGAGTTATACCAACAACCCCCCTGTTCTTATCAGGATTCAGCTGTTTTATTGAACTGTTGCTTGAACTCTGTGGATTCTGAGACTCAAACTCGGGTCTTCAGGCTTGGTGATGAGTTCCTTTACCCATTGATCCATCCTTCTGGTCCTGAATTTCATCTTCTTATAGTCAGCAAAATCTGTCCACATTTTTCATTGTCAAGCTCACTCCCACAAGAAGGACCAGCAGCGAAGCAGAACGTTGCTAAGTGAATGGTGTGGGAGAATTTGCCAACTCTTGTGTGCTGTTGTATTCTCTGGGTCATTTCTCATAACCTAAAAAAAATAAGCATTGGAGGAATGGTAACAACGTGACAGTGAACAATTATAATTGAAGTGGCAGTGGACATTAGCATCCATACTGCCAAGGATGAACCTACTATTTCCTGAAAGGATGCTTTTCTTGGTAAAGGTGTAGTTTCATATAACCCAAGTACCACCAAGCTTTGATGTTCATATTATACCTGCAGACTCTGTGAGTGTGGCACTGATGTGCTATTTGGAATTCATAGCACAGACATAGGATGGACACATCAAGGTATAGGGAGTTCCATGGCCTTAGTCACTATATTCTTCACATATTCTTTCAACATTTATTTTGGTGTATACGAGGAGAAACTGAGTTTTCTAAGCAAAAATATTTCTTTGTTTACATAACAAGTAATCAAGATATGCTATTTTATTTATTTATACAAAATAACAAATGAAAAGTAAATATACACTAGGATCTGTTATACATAAGCATTGTACAGTGCTCATATGCATATGCAACAAAATTCTCATCCATTATGGAGATGAGTGTGGGGGCTCCTGAGACAACTAGAGAGACAAATATGCTACAAGAGTCCCACGTGTCTACAAAGCCAAAGAAAATGAAAGTAGTATTGTAATGAGGCACCCATGCAACCTAAGGTTTCCTGCAGCACCACTCACTAAAGTGTGAGAGAAGTGGGTGAGAGGGTTAGCAAAGAGTGGCATGCTTGTATGATGGGATGAAAGTGTATGTGATTGAATAGAGCTTTGAGTCAAGTTTACATTTCATATTAATCAGGAGGCTAATGCTAACAGCGATACAGTTATCAAAACATTCCTTTTTTATTTGAAGCAGAGTGCTAACACAGGGGGTATAAGTACAAATAGAGTGTAACTACTGTTTTCAAAGTTTGTGTGTTTATGGTAAAACATCTTGCAGTTGGCATCCGGTGTCCTACTGGGGTGTGCTACCAAATGCCTTAATATCCAGAAATATCTAAGTACTCTCCTTGCTACTTAGAGATGGAAAGAATAATTCTGCGTATAGCCGTGAAGTCTTAATTCAGGAAAGGATGGTGAAAGTGGAACCTACTTTGGTGATCTCTGACTTTTGTTAAGGGACTGTACGCAAACATCTGTCAGTTAGCATGCCTTTACTTCATCAAGGAGATGGGTGCACAGCTGGAGGGATGCAAGTGTCTCCTTCATCTGCAGATGAAGATCTCAGATCAGCAGATCCCACTGTCATCTGCTCTAGTTTTCTGTTAATTAAATTGTACTAAACTACACAGGCTATGGTTAGCCAGAGACTTGGCTGTCAGTGCTTAGAGGAAAACACAAAGAGAACAATCTGGAGACTTGGCTAATTTATTGTTACTTGAAATTTTGTGATAATGGTAGAGATTAGTGGTAGAGATACTCACATGGGTTCACACCTGGTCCATGCTATTAAATTAATTGCAGCTCAATTCCCTATTTCAAGAGGAAGCCTTATCGGTTGTTTTATTTCTTCCTCAAGTAAGTCTATGGGTTCTATAGAGGGAACTACATTCTTTTTTTCTTAACAGTATCCCCCAGGGTAAAAATAACCACAGCACATGCAAACTTACATACATGTAAACTCTTACAGTGAATATTTAAATTAAATTAAACTTACTATCTCAAGGGAAATCTGATGAAGACTGAGAGAGAAAAAAATATATGAAGTAAAGTGGAAACAATGCTAATGAATTAGCTGAAGAATGACAAGCAAAATGAAGATGGTATATTTTTATATTCATTGAGAACCTGAGACCTTTTACAGAAGAAAGATCAGCATGTAAGGAACTACAATAAAATGAAGATTAGATCATTATTGACCTTTTGCAAGAAAGCTTCATTTATGTGCTTGTTTGGTTTAATGTATATGTTCTGTTGTAAAAATGTACATCACAGTTAGATGTTAATATAGATGTCTTCCTCAGTTGTCCTCCTTATCCTTTTGAGAAAAGACTGGTGTTCTCTGAGTGATCAAATTGATTGGGCACTGAATCCCCAGATCCTCTGGTCTCTCTGCTCAGCGAACCTGGATCACAGACCTGCCCCACTGTGTCTGCTTTTTTTTTTTTTTTTAGGTGCGTGATGGGGATCCAAACTGAGGTCCTCACATCTAGCAGCAAGCTCTTTATCCACTGAACTTATTTCCCAAGGCCCCATCTTTCTGTAATTTCTATTTTAGTCTTAGTGATTGTTCAATGTCTGACAGAGAAAACATACATGGCTTTGATGTATGCTGATAATCCATAAGTCTCTACCTGTCTCAACATTTCCTTTAATAGACTATTAAGTGCCTGACTTAGTTTCCAGCAAGATAAACAGGCATGCATACTTTTGGGGGGGGGAAATGATAAAGTTTAGTTGCTGTTGAGTTGCTGCTGTTTGACATCAGGTCCTGTTTGATAATTCATGGAATGATCTATTATGTTTGAGATGAGACATCTTGGTGATCCTCTCTTAATATTTATTTAGATTTATTATATAGAAATACAAATGTTTATTTAGATGTCTATGTTTAGTAATCAGAGAGCATACATTTCATTTTCTTTTTTTTTTTTTTGTAAGTGGAAAAGTTTGTTTTACTCTGGCATTTTGTGAGTGAAATTGTTTTATTTGCACTATATAAAGTTCTTAAAAATGGCTTAAGATAATAGAAAATATGCCATCTAAACTCCCTTACTCAACAAAATACTTGAGTAGAGTTTTGGATAGAATAATGGCTCCTTGCAGAGATGCCATCCAGATTTTACTCAATGTGAAAAAAAAAAAAGAACAAGACTTTAAAGATGTGGGAAAGTTTGAGATCTTTAGGTAAAACTATTATGTTGGAATTTTAATATGGGACCAATGAAATAACAAAGGGTTCTCTGACAGGGAGGGAGGAAGGTAAGAGCACTTATACAGTAGAAAAGACAATAATTCAAGGATTGCTGGGGAAATTTCAAGATAATCAGCTGCCTTTTCTTCTCCTCATACAGTGTACCTTTATTTCTGGGCAAGCAAATGGTGTATTCTACTGTAATGAAATTAAAAAGTGGCCATTATAACTTTGTATTCTTTTTATGAAATACTTTAGCTCCACTTAAAATTTTATTGGTAACTATTGATACAGATAAACTATAATGTGATTATGTTCTTAAACAGCAGAGTATTAAAACTGTCATCTTTCCATTGGATAAAGCTTCAGATATTTAAAATGTTATAATGCTATCTGTGGATATTATAGATGTAATAGTTTCGTATACTATCATAGTTTTATTACATGAATTAGAGGTTTCCATCAGGTTTCTCTGGGTTTTTAGTTAAGCTATTAGAGTTGAGATAAGATAGATATTGATTCTCATTCAGAAATCTAGACCCAGCAAGACAGGAAAAACACTTACTTCAAATGAGACGAATGCAGATGGCCAAGTGACTATAAATGTAACATATATAGAACTCATTATTCTCATGATTGTCACATGGTTCTCCCTGCTGTATGTAGTTTGTTTTATACATGTGTAATAAAATAAAACTATAAAAAATCAGTAAAATATTATAAACCCCTATAAATAGATATTCAATAAGTTTTCATTTGGTTATCTTTTTTGTAATATATAATACAACTTATTCTTATATTAAATTATAATATTCTTGTTAGTAGAAGTAACATATTAAAACAAAGAAGTTTACAATCTTCTTTTAAAGCCAAAATATAAAACATTAAAAAGATATACCATGTATTATAATTATCCAAATACCTGCCCTCTGTAGATTTCTTGAAAAGCAAAGATGAATAAAAGTGCCATTCCTGGTTACTCACAGGCATTTTCTGTTAGTAAAGATTACATAACTAGTTCTTAGTATTTGCTGATAGATTAAAAATAAGTTTTCAAGTATATTCTTTTTTTTTGCCAACTGTTCAATGCTTTACACACAGTGTAGACACATATGTCTCGTTTGGTTTTGCTTGAGATAAAGTCTGACTAAGTAATGCTGATCACACCACAAGTGAGCTCTTACTGCCCCAGGTCCCTCTATGATGGAATTACAATCATGCACCACCACATGTGAATCATGTTCACCTGCTTGTGTCCACAGGAACAAACAGTACTCGGAGACACAAACACCCAAACAAATGTGGCTGAAGAATGCCAATCTGATGTAACATTCACAACAGATGAAACACAGGAAGAGCAGGGTGCTCAGCAAAGGTCTCAAATGTCACAGGAAGCCCCACAGAAGGCTGAGTCCTTCCACTTAGCTTCCCGTTCTATGATATCTCTACATACTTGCACAGGAGGCTCTCTGCTGTTCACAGTTCTCCATGGGAGGACAAGGATGTAAGATGGAGCTTTCATTGTCAATAGAAACACAGTCTGGGGCTTATTGAGGGGAAATGAGAACTCATATTTTCCCACTATGGCAAATGCAGCGAATTTGGCAATCGAGGGCATGGGTAATATTACTGAAGAGAGTGTAGGGAGATTTCTGCCAATGTGAAAATAATCAGGCAGTTTGGAAAAATTAGTTAAGAAGCATTGTCTTTGTTAATTTCTAAAATAAAACTTTCAGAAGAACCAAGAGATTGATCACCTCATATAACTGGGTATTTCAGAACAAATACAGCAAGAAATATTTATGTTAACAGCTTGTCTTTTAAGAAATATATCTAATTTAAAAATCAACTTCAAAGATGCCTTATGGTTTAGGTTCCAAATAACTGTCTTTACCCTTTCCTGCCCCCTCTGGTGTGTGTGTGTGTGTGTGTGTGTGTGTGTGTGTGTGTGTGTGTGTGTGTGTAATCACTTACTTACATGTCTTAAGCAAGCTATTATACTTTAATTCAACTTGGCCAATACTATTGTTTCTGGCCAATGATTAATATCTTTCGAGGTATTCGGAAAGAAGCTATCACTTAACACTGCACTGATTCATCAAAGATTTTCATAAATATTTAGAAAACCAACTATGCAGTGAGCATACAGAGACACTTACAGCTTACAAATTTATTAATTTCAAATTTTGGGGTATTGTACTAAGAGATTGCCGAAGCTTTTATTATAAACCACCCTGGTTACACCAAGAAACAGTAAACTGTCACTCTAGAAAAGAGCAATTCTCCACTGTGCACTATAGAAAAATTTCTCTAAAACTTTCAAATAGAGAACTTTAAAATAACTTCTTGAGGGGTGTGTGTGTGTGTGTGTGTGTGTGTGTGTGTGTGTGTGTGTGTGTGTGTGTGTGTGTGTGTGTGCGTGCGCGCGCGCACGCACGCGAGCCCGCGCACGCACGCGTTTCCTTCCAAGCCTGGCATTTTGGGGGAGTCGGGCTAGCCTGGCTCATCATGTAGTTTCAAATTCTTAGCGTTTCTCCTTGGTTCAGCTTCTCAAATACCTAGGTTATGGAATGAGCCGTTTTTCCTAACTCCTGGTACCATCGGATGCTTTTGAAATCAAGGAACATGTTTCTCCATGGACTTCTCCACCTAAACAGGCTGTGATAAAGTATTGTCATTAAGTCTTTGAGGCCTTGAGCAACATTAGTTTCTGTGTGCATTTAGCAGTAAATGCGATGCATAAGGGATACACTTATGCCCGTGAGCTACAGCCAGCTGCTTCTGTATGGCAATGTGAATTGTCCTTTAGTGGTGCTTATACTAGGCACTTGATTTGCCAGGCCTGGAGTGATGTGGAAGGACCTGGACCCCAGGCAACTAGAAGGGCAGGACTAATAGAGCTGCAGAGCTCAGGGAGGGATCTGGGGGTTGCGTGTGCTGGAGGCGTCTGCCCTGTCCAGGATGCATAAATCATCCAGATTCCAGAGAAAGCCAGGGAAGCAGGAGATTGCGGGTATCCTGAGGTTAATAGACATCTGGGGAGTGTGAGGCACTTCTGCTTCTGACTCAGGGGCATTAGGAAGTGAAACTCCAGCAGGTCTGTGCTATCTACCCCACAGGTGGCCTTGGCCTTGCTGAACTATGGCTAGAGGGGGTGGGGCACGTTTTCCGTAGTGATGGGGTCTGGTGTGCGTCTTATGCCACACTGAAATCGTGCCTAGCAGTCTCTGTAGGGAAAGGGCACAAGGTTACCTGAGGGGTTAGACCTGATGGTAGGCTGGGTTCAGCAGCATCTTGTCAGCCTTTAGTGTTTTTTGAAAATCTGAGGCTCCAAAGGCCCAGCAGTGCTTGAAGGCCGCTGGGATCTCATCCATGCCTGGGCACTTAGGACACTGAGTGCTAAGAACCCGCAGGAAGAGTCTATGCCATCCATCTCCCCCACCCACCCTCCCACCCCCGCCCAGATGTTGCTATGGCAACCTCTCTGTTTGTGGCTGCAGGTCCCCAGGCTACAGCGCAGCTCCCCCTGGCGGAATGCTGAGTATCAAGCACGCCCTGGTGGCCCACGGAAGAGAGGCCTGGCCTACTGTTGCAGGCTTTGGTCCTCCCAGCCCCCTCCACTGTTGCCATGGAGACCGCCAGGGCAATCTCACCAGTACTGGCTGCATCAGCCACAGCAGCTCAAGAAGAAACAACCTGAGCCCCCTTTGGCCCCAGAGCCTCTTCCAGGAACTAAAACTCAGCAGCTGCCACAGCCAGCCTCCCACAGGCAGGAAGTGAGAGGGCAGAAGTCCAGAATGGGCGGGTTCCTCCTCCACACCTTTCTTTATTCCGTTTTCCATCCTGAATTTTATACCTTGACATCTTTTATGATAAAGAGTTTAGAGCGGAAATAACATTGTTCCCTTTATTCTGCCTGCTACATTCGTACTGTTAACATGTAGCTTTTGATTCCAGAAAACAAAGTGTTGGACCACACTTAATCATCAAGTCCTTCCCAGTCTGTCCTTCCTTTCCTCTCTTCCTCCCTCCCTCTCTCTTTCCTTCCTTCCTTCCTTCCTTCCTTCCTTCCTTCCTTCCTTCCTTCCTTCCTTCTCTGTCATTTCCTCTCCCCTTTCCTGTCTTCTTTTTGGCCATTGCATCAAATGCATGAAACCCCCACTTTTATTAATCAAAATAGATTAAACTTACATGACTGTCTCTAAGCACCAGTCCAAAAAAATTTTTTTGTTTGTTCTCTTGACAAATATTTGATACTGTTTTTTGCCAGAATATCGGGGGCTCCTCGAAGAAAAGGAGTAGGCTTTTTGGAAACTCTTTTTCTGTATTACTTCCCGTGTCACACTCAATGTAGTGCCATAATTGGTCTCTTCTGGACTCTCCTTCCTTCCCGGTTATTGCTTTCAACATTTGTAGGTGATGGGGTAGGGGTAGGGGTCAGAGGACACTGCCTTTGGATTAAACACTCCACACTGATCACAGTCAGGTTACCTGAAAACCTTAGTGCCTGGATGCATCTCTACTGATTACCGATGTGAACACTCTCACCTAAAGGGGACTGATGGAAACACACGGGACCCTCTGTGAACTTCAGTTGCCATTCTTAGCCTGGCATGCTGAGAACTGCCTTTGGTCAGAACCCCTAGCTTCTCAGGTTACTTTTCTCTGTCATGCATCTGCAGATAGTTTTTATTTCATGAGAGCCCCCCCCCCCGCCAGTAAAGTCAGAGTCTCATAATCATGACTTTCTTGCATAGTTCCTCAGCTTTGAGTTGACCAGCCTTTTCAATTCTGCTTTCAACATACTCTTTTGAAGAATCCTAGCAATGGGGGGTGGCTGTTTCTTTCTTACAGTTTGGGAATTCTTTGTTCGGCCACATTTTTCTGTCCTGAGGGTCTTAAAACCATTGGCATACTCTGATACAGTCCAAGCCCGAGGTGAAACTATTGATTTAACTGAAGTGTCCTGGACTTTCTTTCTTTTTTCCCCCCCAAATGTACCCAGGGTTTCCTGAAGAAAAACAAAGCAAATGTCCTCATTGCCATCTTTCTTAATCCTAAGGGTCAGATTTTTTAAAAAACAACCTTTGGTTTTCCTTGGAAACCTCTAGCGCATTTTCTAGTACCCATTTCACTGAGGCTTTGCATATTTTCCTTCCCATCATCCCCCTCTTTCTTCTTTCCTTCATGATAGTTTTCCTTATAGGCTTATAACCAAGATGTAATTTACAGCTGCTCAAAAGCATGGTGTAAAAAGGAAGACTAAGGTGATATGTGGAAATAATTGAGAAGCCTCCTTTTTTCCTCTGTCTACATATTTTATTATCATAAGTTAATTGTACAAAATCAATTGGTTCCATCACAACACTTTTGGAATACGTGGCTAAACTTTGATCACATTCACCCCCATAATCATCTTTTCCCCTCCTTCTCCAAACCACCTCCATTCTAACTTATAGCCTGGCTTCTAAGTTAATTTCATTTTTTTTCTGGATTTCATGTATGAAAGAAACATGCAATGTTGGTCTGACTCTGGCCTATATTACTTAACATGGTGCCATATAGTTATTTTTCTGCAAATGATAAAATTTCACTGTTATTTATGATTGGGTAATCTTCCATGTGACTTTATAACACAGTTTATCTACCGAACCTTCCATTTACATAGACTTACCTCATGACCTGGCTGTCGTGAATGGTGATACACGATACACTATGCATGGAACTCCAGTATCTCTAGTAAATGGAGGCTTTGATTTCCTTGGATATAAACCCAACTTATTTTTCAGTGGAGCCATTGTTTTTGTTTAGTAAGAAACTGCTGATTTTTATATATTCATTTTGGGTTATGATAAGTTAGTTGAGTTTAACAAATTTGGGTGGAGACCAGTATCTTGTTCTTGGGTAGGTTAGTATCATCTGGATATATTAACTTCTTTATTACTCATTTGTGCCTCTTTTACTTATTTTTCTTGCCTTACTTCATTGGCTTGAATTTCATGTTCTGGGACTAGAGAGGTGGCTCAGTAAATATAAATGCATACTGAGTTTGGTTCCCAGCAACATGCCAGGCAGCTCATAGGGGATCCAACACTTACTTTTTTACCTCCTTGAGCACCTTCACCCATGTGTGCACATAATTTTAAAGTGCACCGCTTTATTGAATAAGGCCTGTGAAAGTGGGCATCTGGGCTCAGAGCATGAGCTTCATCTGCTCCCTTCATCGTGTCATTGGCTAAGAATTTGTCATAGCCAGTCTTCATATGCTAAGGTATTATTCTCCTATGCTCAGTACTTTATTAGAAAGTGAACTGAATTCTATTAAGAACATCTTCTGCTTCTACTGAGTTTCAAAAGCACTGTTTAATTCCCATGCACTTACATAGTTTCTTTGATTCTCCTTGCTGTTGTTTTCTACTTTTATTCCACTGTGTTTTAATGAGTTACAAAAGTACTTCACTTTTTCAAAAAATTTCAAGACTTTGTTTGTGAACATAATTATCCATTTTGGATAATACAGAACACTTCTCAAGTACTGAGATTCCCTCCTCCTGTCTCACACAGATTCCATAACAGCAAAGTTTAGCTGCCTGTTTCTGTGCCAGTTTTTAGTAATTATGTCTTTCTTTTCACTTTTCTGTAAACGTTTCTGATTTGACATCTTAGCTGTACTCCTGACGTTGCATTTTTACCTTCTCTCCACTTTTTTTCATTATGAATATTTTCCTGGTTCTTTCTCCTATTTAACCTGTGCTGTCTTTTGAAGACTTTTCTGAACTTTAAAATCCCTATTTGAAAGAAATTTTAATCTATTGCTTTTTTTCTGTATACATTGCAAAGTCAACCTGTCCATGACTGAGCTGTGTCTCCATAGAAAGTGGCTCCTTCCTGTCTGTTTTGTATATTACTTAAGGATCTCAGGAAGTTCTAATCACCTAAGATCTGCTACACAACAAGACTTGGTACATTTGGTCTTACCAGATTTTCCTAATGATATCTTTTGTGCAACAGGAAAACAGTGTCTTGAAACCTCACAGCAGAGAAAGTGGCACATTTATATCTATGTACTTAAATCACAGATTTTTAAAAGTCTAATGCAGACATTATCTGCAACACATTGTTAACAAGTTGGGCAGAAAGCTCTGAACACAATAACAAGTTTGTGTGTTAAAATGAGGATGAGACAAATTCAAACAGATAAATTGCTGGAAAAAGAATCATCACCTAGAGGGAACAGTAATAACAAAAACCTCATGGAGACATCATATTCTGTCCATGCTGCTATGAGAGAATCCCATAGGCTGGATGGTTTTAAAAGAAAATAAAAACATTTCTCACTTTATGGAAGTTGAAATCCCAAGATCATGGCACTGGTATTTTGTGTCTGTTAAGGCTTGCATATCCTCCACAGTGTGAGTACACTGTGTTATTATGTGATAAAAGACAGAAGGGAAAGGAGGGAGAGAGAGAGAGAGAGAGAGAGAGAGAGAGAGAGAGAGAGAGAGAGAGAGAGAGAGAGAGAGAGAGAGAGAGATTTGTCTTCTGAAAAGTCTCATGAGAAGAACATATAATTCTTTTTTAAGGCAGAAGAGCTTCATTGAGTGCATCCATTCTCCGTGCCCATTGGTAAACATCTTACCTTTGAAGAGATTCTATCAAGCCACCGCATATAGAAAAAGGTTGTTTGGTTTTAAAGGATTGACCTAAAGTACTGAAAAGATGAGGTGATCTGTGATGGGGTGAAAATGGGCAGGGATGGCTTTTGCAGGACTTTGTGGGTCTCAACAATTTTGTATTCCCTCTTGTGTGCAATGGGAAGGCAGAGGATGCTGTTAAGAAGGGCAGAAGGAATTGTCCCAGTATATTCGAAGATAATCTGACTTTGGGGTGGAGATTGAATTAGAAAGGTGAGAATTTGGACATGGAAACGAGAAAGAAATATGATGGAACTTTTCCATGAATGTCAGAGACAGGGACGTGGAGGGGGTGGTGAGGGAACAGACAGGTGGTATTTTTAGTGCTCTTTCTTCCTTGTCACCCACTGTTGTGTCTTCATCTCATTTCTGTCCTTAGAGGACTGCATGCCATATGGGGCTTTCTACATCCCAGATCCCTCTACTGCAGAACTCTGATTGTTATTATCCTTAGTCTCTCAGGCCTCTCTCAATGCTAATCACACTGTAAATGGGAAGGAGAAGGTAGAAGACAATAATGAAGACGTTGGGCTCCAGAGTTGAGCATCCCAGAGGCATATTCAAAACAGGTGTCAATACATGTTAGCTTGGTGCTTGGAGGGAGGACCAACTACTCCCAATCACACTCCAGAAAACATCTCAGGAAACCACCTGGGTGAGGACCCACCCTGTATGTTGAATTTAGAACCAAGGTACAGAGTCTAAGTAGGGAGAGTGCCATGGCTAGAGGTTGGGTGAGTGTAGTTGTCAGTGGGATGGTCACATCTTCAAACTTCCCTTCCTGGGTAAACTTTTGTCTAAAAGAATATTTTCTCTTGCTTATTGATTTTTAATTTTGTTTTCTTTGAGACTGCTTTATTATCTTGTTAGTTATAAGGAAGAAAGTGAAGGAGCAATTTTCATTCAGGAAGGAAAGATACAATTCCAAATAATAAAACAAGGAAACCTGGGCCACAGTGCTTCCTGGTGCTCTTTATGCTCTGCTGATTTTACAGTTAGCCCCTGTGGCTTCTCGTCCATTTCCATCTTACATCTGACAGCATTGTCTATTCAAGTGATCTCTCATCATTTTGCGTTCAATTATCAAGGCTTCTCTGTATTGACTGAAGAAATAAATGAATTGATCCTTAATAAAGAGCTTTAACTTTTTCTGTTAAAATGATTAATATTTTCTGTAGTGGATGTAAACATGTTTTTGTTCTTAATTCCAAGTGTGAGATGTGAAACAGACTTGTGTGAGGGTGTGTGATGTTTGTTTGCTGGAAACAGATTTGTGAAAGAACACTTGATGTTTGTCCACTAGAAAAGGAACTGCCCCTTGCAGGAGTATGGTCATTGCCAACTCATAAGCATTCTAGTATGGACTCTGAGAGGTGATAAAGCAGGAGGCTGGGCCTTTTGGTTTTGGTATGGCTTCCCATCATTTGGCTGTTCATCATTCCACTTAAAGACGTTCCTGTAGAGAAACAATCCAGAGAACAGTTTGACCATTCAGGTTCCTTTGTTGAATTGCTAGTTTGCTATTTAACAGGTCTGTTTAAATCCTGACTGTGAATATCACTCCAAGGAACTGCATCTAAAAAGGTCTACTTCTCCTGTTCCCATTAACCTCTTTTCTCTCCTCTCTAGTGTAGGTGGATTGGGAAGGTTTGGCATTATAGAAACCCAAATAAAATAGGTTTGAAAAAGTTCAAAGCCTACAACTTTCTGAATGATCTCTCATTGTCTTCCTTAAGGAGTATATATACATATATAATGTATATGTATATGTGTGTATGTATATATAATGTCTATATTATATGTATACATACATATCAATTGACACATGATATTATATATGTTGTCGGTCTATATATACCTGCTTCAGATTTCACACATTTTTGAGCCACTGTCTTCCTGTCTAACCTAGCCTCACAAGGCACTCACCATATACTGGTGTTACAGGCCTGTGCAAGTGAGGTTGGCTCATCTACAAATTATTAAGGTAGGGTTGATTTTCATCAGCATATAAAGCTATTCTTACCATCTTTCATAATTAAAAACATTATTCATAAACTTAAAGGATGGTATAGAGTTAATATGCAGCTGGATTAAAGAACTCATATAAATAAGGAAAAGACAACTTAAAAACAGGGCAACTGACAAGGAGAAATTTGGAAGGCAAAGACTATGCCAATGATGAATACAGATAATTATTGATCTTCACCTCAAGTCATCAAAGAGGGCGAGAAATTCAGCAGCAGCCCACCTGAGAATGGCCGAATGATGTAATGACATTATCAGTCCCATCAGAGAATGAGAGAGTGATTGACATCCCAGGCGTTAGTGGGGATGTAGGACAAGGACAAGGAAGTACACTTATTGGTCCAGGGTCAATAGTTTGATATGGCCACTTGCAGAAACTCTTCAACATTATCTATAAAAGTTAAATACAGGGCTGGAGAGATGGCTCAGCAGATGCTTTTATAACATGAATTTCAGTGGCCCTGATTTGCTCACTTCCTGTTGGTGGGTAGGCCCTGCGGGCACACAGAAGAAGGGGATGTAGGCTATGCGGGTATGACCTGGTAGGCTATGGTCATATGATGAGGGAGGAGGCCCCCTTCTGGTGGAAGTCTAGGGGAGTGGGATAGGGTGAAGGAGGAAGGGAGAGTGGGAACGGGAAGATACAAATGAAGAGATAACAATCAGGATGTAATCTGAATAAATTAAAATAAAAATTTTTAGGTTTCTAGAACCCTCTGGATCCTTCTACTTTGCCATTCTCCCATGCTTTCCTCATCCAGAGTCTCAATGGGATGTCCTCCCCTCTGTCCCAGTTTCCTGGTAAGTGAAGGCTTTCGTGGGACATGCCCCTTGGGCTAATATGCAGATATAAGTGAGTATATACCATTTGAGTCTTTCTGCTTCTGGGTTAACTCACTCATTATGATCATTTCTAGCTCAATCTATTTATCCACAAATTTCGGGAATTCCTTGTTTTTAATAGCTGAGTAGTATTCCATAGTGTATACGTACCACAGTTTCTTTATCTATTCTTCTACTGAGGGACACTTAGGCTGTTTCCATGATCTGGCTATTATGGTGGCACTCAGAGGAAGGACAGCAGGTTACTGAGAAGAGACTTGATACCCTATGAGCATATACAGGGGAAGGTAATCCCCCTCAGGAACAGTCATAGGGGAGGGGAGTAAGGGGAAAATGGGAAGGAGGGAAGAATGGGAGGATACAAGGGATGGGACAACCATTGAGATGTAACAAGAATAAACTAATAAAAATAAAATAAAATAAAATAAAAATTTTTTAAAGGATCTGGGTCAAGTTCCCAGTACCCTCATGGCAGCATGTAACTGCCTGTAAGTCGTGTTCCAGGTGGTCTAAGTGCCACTTCTGGCCTCTACAGTCTTCTGCATGCACGTGGTATGCATAAAATCACACAGGCACATAAACATACACATTAAAAATAATCTTTAAAAGAGTAAGAGCCAGAGGAGATGGAAGACACCAAGAAAACATGGTCCACTAAATCAACGTGAGTAAATCTCTCATATGTGCTCACAGAAACTGAAGCAGCAAGCACAGGGCCTGCAGAGTCTGTCCCAGGCCCTCTGCATATGTACTACTGCTTTCACTTTAGTGTTTTTATGTGATACCTGAGTGTGTGAAGGTGTGGCTGTCTGATTCTTGTGCCTTCTCTTTGGCTCTTTTCTTTCTGTGTGTCTTGTCCAACACTGATGTGTTAGTCTTTGTTTATCTTATTATATTGCAATATATTTTATTATTATCCCATAGAATCCTGTTTGCTTTGCAACGAGAGACAGAAAGGGGTTGGATCTGGATGGAGGGTTGGGGTGGAGGGAAAACTGGGAGGATATAATAAATTTGTATTATATATTTTTCAATAAAAAGGAAAAAAAGAGAAAACTTACTGAAAGTATCTTTTAAAAAGCTAACTAAATATACATATATTTTGAAGAAATTCCACCACTTGACTGGGTATTTGTACTAGCTAGCTTGATTTCAACTTTATATAAGCTATAGTTATATTTGAGAACCTACTCCAGATGTAAGCTGTAAGCAGACCATCAGGTAGGGCATTTCTCAATTAATGGACAACGAGGGAGAGCTAAGCCCATTGTAGGTGGGAACATCAGTAGACTGCTGGTCCTGGGGTTTTATATATATATATATATATATATATATATATATATCAGGTTGCACAAGCCACGAGCAGCAAGCCAGTAAGCAACAACCTTCCACAGCCCCTGCATCAGCTTCCAGCCTCCAGGTCCCTACCCTGACTTCCTTTAGTGGTGGACACTGATTTAGAAGTATAAGCCAAGTAAACTCCTTCAGCCCCAACTTGCTTTTAGCCATGATGTCTCACTACAGAAATAGTAATCCTAACTAGGACAGCTTCAAAAGCAATGAGTAAGAGACAGAGAAAACTTGCAATAGTATTGTTTCTGACTGGTGATAATAGGAGGCCTTTCTGATACATACCGTACTTACCTTGAAAACAAAGGTTAAATGCCGGCAGATAATTTAATAAAACCGACACATGCTGTACAGGCATGACATCACAGTAGGAACTTTCATGCTCTCCTGAACAGTGAGGTAGTGCTGGTGTTTGGGTAGGCAAGCATGCGTGATGGCCAGGCACAGCCATAAATTTGTGAAGACTACCATGCCGTTAACTGACCTGAGTGCTCCTTGCCTGTGTGTGCTTACCTTGAAGAAATTTATATCATCCTCTACACTTATAATTTTTGCAATTTTCTCTACATCTTCTTTTATTTAATTGATTTATTCAGATTACATCTCAATTTATATCCCCTCACTTGTATCCTCCTGTTCCTCCCCCTCTCTCTTTCACCCTATTCCTCTCCCTTAGGTCTGTGACAGTAGGGGACATCCTCCCCCACCATATGATCATAGGCTATCAAGTCTCTTTTTGCTAGCCTGCTTATCCTTTATCCGAGTGCCACCAGGCTTCCCTACCAAGGGGAGGTGATCAAATATGGAGCACCAGAGTTCATGTCAGAGTCAGTCCCTGCTCTCCACACAACTGTGCAGAATGTCCTGTCCATTGGCTAGATCTGAATAAGGGTTCAATGTTTACTACATGTATTGTCCTTGGTTGGTGCAGTAGTTTGAGTAGACATGCTGGATCCAGATCTGCCTGTCATGATGTTCCTCTTGTATGTTTCTAGGACCTTCTGGGTCCTTCTGTTTCCCCATTCTCCCATACTTCTCTCACCTAGAATCCCAATAGGAAGTCCCTGCATCTATCCCAATGTCCTGGTAAGTGAAGACTTGCATAGGAAATCCCTTTTGGGCTAGTGTCCAATTATAAGTGAGTACATACGATATGATTCTTTCTGGGTCTGGGTTAACTCACTCAGTATGATCATTTCTAGTTCCATCCATTTGTCCACAAATTTGAAGATTTCCTTGTATTTAAAAGTTGAGTGGTAATCTATAGTGTAAATGTACCACAGTTTCTTTATCTACTTTCAAATATTTTCTTAAGGGGATTTCCCATTAACTATTTCATCAGGCTGTTTTCTTTAGCTAGGGGTTTGATCCTCCCTTACTGAATTTCAACCTGCTATTTTTTTCTTATCACACATCCTTGCATATTTGTGTGTGTCCTGTGTTTCTAACAGATTTCATGGTAAATGTGGAAGATACTTCCAAATTGACCATTATCTTCATTGTTGTCATCCTTTTGAGTAATAGTACATTTTGGATTGTAGCAGGGCATTTGGACGTCAGTGGTCTATCTTCTCTTTGTGTTGATGCATTTGTGTCGGCTTGTTAAGACAACCTTGGATATAGTTCTTCAGGAACTCTCAACATTACTTTTTTTTTTTTTTTTGAAACAGAAACTCTCATTGCCCTGGAATTTGCCGTGTAGTCAAGCAAGTAATCAAGGTAGTTGGCCAGTGAGCTTAGCATTCCTCCTCTCCCTATGTCCACAGTAGTTAGTGCATGAGCCTGTGCCACAGTGCCCATTTCTGAAAACAGATTATAGAACTCAAAACTCAGGTCCTTGCACTTGCAAAGCAAATACTTCACAGGCTGAGCTATATTACCCAGCCCTGTGGAGCACCTGACTGCGTTTTTCAGCTTTGCTTCTATGTGTGGTTGTGAGATGACATTCAGGCCATGGGGAACAGAGGGAGTGCTTGGACACAGGGAAGAGAGGGAGTGATGGGAGCTGCTCATTCTTGTTCGTTATCTCCTCTTCCATGGATGTTTTTTCTAGGCTGGGAGATAGCAGTGTCTTGGAAAAGCCTGGCAAGCATGTCCTAGGTGCCGTTGCTGCTATGCTGTAGAGAGATATCAATTTCCATTTTATTTCAGTTTAAATACTTTGAGGTTTTTAAAAAAACTTACAATATAGTCTGTATCTTAGTGCACTAAGTACTTTCTAAATACCAGGCTTCATATACATCTTTGAGTACTCAGTTAGGCTCATGTCTTTCTGAGATGTTCTAGGTCACTGAAGGGGTACAGGCTCTGCTGTCTTCATTAGTCTACCTCTTGCTGTTTTGTAGATATGTTACCTGTATATGTAGATATGTCACAGATCAATTCATTTATCTGTGCTTCAGCATTCTTAACATAAATTGGGACTAGACAGTTATTAGGAAGAATAACATTGTAGTGCCTGTGAAGGTTTAACATAGTCAACAAGCTAAAACTTTTAATAATCACTGATGATATAAAGCTATGGAGAAAATGAACCCTGGGGCCGGAGAGGTGGTCAGTGGTTAAGAGTACCTGCTACCCTTCCAGGGGACCCTAGTTTGGTACTCAGTTCCCATGTCAGATAGTTCATGGGTACATGTAAATCCTATTTCATGTCATCTAACACTCTCTTCAGGTATACATGGATACTGCTCCAATACAAAAATACACACACAGGCACCTATACAGATAATTAAAAATAAAATATGTTTTGAAAGAGCTACTCATCTTGTTTTACAACTCCTGCCCTTCAGTAAACTCATTATTATTTCTTAGTATTTGAAATGGTATGTGAACATCATTAAAATTTGTAACAGCAATTCTGTTTATATGTCTGTAATTAGCACATGCACATACTAACCACACAAACCATCCAAGGGCACAATTGTTTCAATAAGCAAGCATGGAAATTACTGAGTTATTTCCTAGATGAAGGAAGAAAACTACTTCTTAATTGTAGCCATTTGTTCTTTACTGTGCACAGTTTGCTTCCCTGGAAGACAACAACAAAAACAACAAGCAACAACAACAAATAACCAACTCTGCTGGGCAAGACCATAGGAATGGGGCTTATTTCTTACAGTGTGTGAGGAAAGTCTAAAGATCTCTAAGGTGTTTCAAATATACCAGACTTAGAATTTTAGTATTTGCCTTCTAGAATCTTCTAGCAAGTCTCAATCTACAGGACTTCCCTTAAGTTCTCTAATAAGGTGATAACTCTTTTGGGGTTTTGTTTGTTTAGAGATGCTCATTCTTCAACAAGGAGCATCCATGGATATACTTTCCCTCTGAGAGGCTTGGAGTGATGTTCCACCGCCTTCTGACTGGGTGGAGGCATGTGCTGACAGACAACCTGTTCGTCTGTGAGCCGATCTGATCTGCCCTCTCTGTCTAGCTGCTTTTAAATATAGTTGTTCTGTGGCTATAAGCAGTTCTCCGGCTGCTTGTTCAAGAGGAGATTCTTCTTTGCCTTTAAAATTCACTTTTCATCCTGGTTGTAGCCCCAACCCTTCTCACCTCCCTCCCTCCTCCCTTCCCTCCCCCTCCCTCCCTCCCTCCCTCCCTCTCACCTATTCCCCTCTCTTATTCCTCAGAAAAGTGTAGCCCTCCTTCCCATCTACCACAGCTCATCACGTCTCATCAGGACTGAGCTTGTCCTCTTCCCCTGTGGCCTGGCAAGGCTGTCCTGCCAGGAAAAGTGATCAGAAAGCAGACAACAGAGTCCATGTCAGAGACAGGCCCTGCTACCATTACCAGAGGACCCACATGAAACCTGAATGAAGCCTGAGACGTCCGTTGTCTACATCTGCACAAGGGGCCTAGGTCCAGTCCTGCATGGTCTTCGGTTGATGCTTCAATGTCAGCAGGCCCCTTTGGGCCCTAGTTAGTTGGCTCTGTTCGTCTTCACGTGGAGCTCCTGTCACCCCCAGGTCCTTTTTTCTTTCCTTCCGCTTTTCCACAAGACTTCCTAACATCGCCCAATGCTTGGCTGTGCGTCTTAGCATCTGTTCTGAAGTCCTGCTGGGTGGAGCCTCTCAGAAGAGGACTCTGCTAGGCTCCTGTCTGCAAGTATAGTAAAGTATCTTTAATAGTGTTAGGGGCTGTTTCTCTCCCATGGGTTGGGTCTAGGTTTGGCCAGGCATTGCTTGGACATTTCCTCAGTTTCTACTCTATCTGCTCTATCTTTATCCCTGCACATCTTGTAAGCACGGTAAAATTTGGGTCAAAGTTTTTGTGGGTGGCTTGGTGTTCCCCTCCCTCTATATTGTCCTGTTGCAGGCCTGTAATGCCATCACTTCAGAAGTCAGAGGCAGGTAGACCACTGTGAGTTCAAGGCCAGCCTGCTCTATAAAGTGAGTCCAGAACAGCCAAAGCTACACAGAGAAACTCTGTCTCAGAAAACCAAATCCCTAAACCCCAAAGCAAAACAAAACAAAACCAACCAACCAAACAACCAAGCAAGCAAACAAACAAACAAACAAAGAAGAGCCATGCATGGACTGGACCTAGGCTCCCTACACAGATGTAGCAGATGGGCAGCTCAGGCTTCATGTGGGTACCCTAGCAAGGTGAGTGGGAGTTGTCTCTGACATGGACTCTCTTGCCTGCCTTTTGATCCTTTCCCCATGGTGGGCCTGCCTTGCTAGGCTACAGGGGAAGAGGACACCCTGATGTGTCTTGATGAGATGGAGTGGGGGTGGTGTGCTCCTCTTTTCTGAAGAGTAAGTAGGGGAGGGGGAGGAGCAAAAGGGGAGGGAGAGAGGGACAGGGAGGAGAGGAGGGTGGGAGGCCTACAACCAAGATGTAAAGTGAATAAATAAATAAAGAAGTTTTAAAAATTGTTGTTCTTAACTCTGAAGTCTATCTCTCTCAAATTTCCTTTCTTTTCCCTTAAAAGCAGAAACTCTTTTTTCCTCAACCAAGATCAAAGCAAAGCAGAATGGGTCACCTTGCTCTGCCTCTTTGCAAAAGGAGAGATCTGATTTTCGTCTAGTCCTCAGTGTCCCTGAACGCAGACCTTGCTCTGCAAATGCACTGTTTTTTTTTTCATGCCATAGCTCAGATAACCCCTGGGTACCGGCCTAACTTGCAGAGCTCAGTGGTTTAAACTTGGTTGTTGCTCAGCTTTCCAGTTTTCCGATGGTGGAAATTTTCTCTGTTAAAAGAATATCAAAAGAAGTAAACGTATTTAGTCCTGGAAAACGTTGCTTTTACTGTTTGTTTGCGTTTTTGTTGTTATTTTGTTTTGGTTTTTTGTTGGTCTCAAACTTAGCTCTTCTGCCTCCCCTTCCTGAGTTCTAGAATAACAGGCACATGCTGTCACACATGAAATGGTGTTTTTTTAAAAAATGAAGAAAACACTTTTAAAGGCACACACACTGCAACGTACATAAACATCTTGCTGCTGTATTTTAGTTTTCTATACATTTTCACCATTTTTAGTTGAAGACATATAGCTTATGAAATTCTGGAAGCTAGTTTTTTGTGCACTCAGATAGCCTTTTCTCATTGCCATTGAGGAGAGCAGTGGCTTGGCTCTCCAAGGATCTCTGAAAACTATTTTTCACCTCACTTCTGCTAAAGAGACTTTATATTTACATCAACATGAAGTAAAACCGTAGCATTCTAAACATGCTCCATCCCCATGTGCTCATCCAGGCCAGCACTGTTAAGGTTCATAACAACCAGTAAAGCCACTGATGAATCCGTATCAGCAAGAGGTCATAATTTATACTCTTCATTGTCACAAGTGCAGAATGTCGTGTAGTGACAATTATACATGCAGTGTAATCTGACTGTTCTAAAGACCTCCTCTCCTTATTCATCCCTCCTCCCATAACCCCAGCCCACACTAGTTCTTTACTGTCTCTATAGTTATGGATTTCCCGTGAGTATATACATCCTTTGGAGAAACACGCCCTTCATTTAGAAGCATACGCTTTAGATCTCTCTGTATATTTACTTCTTTTTTTGGTAGTAGATAATATTCCATTCTCCAGATGCCATATAGTCCACACACCTACTGGCAGCCATCTTGCCTGTTTCAAAGTGCTGGCACTTGAGAATGAACCTGATATAAGTATTTCTTTTTTAATATAAGGTTTTCTTTGTGTGTGTGTGTGTGTGGATAGAAAAAATTAACTCCATGTAATAAGGGTCAAATAGGGTGAATGCTGAATTATATCTTGAGTATGTTTAACATTCTTAAAAGAAACAGTCAATGTGTTTTCTCAATGTGATATATGCTTTTTATTCCTATGAGTAATGGTTAAAAACTAAGTGGTTTTGTGTTTTGGGTTGGTTTTTAGCCTTTTTGATAGGCAGGCTTACTAGTAAATCTGCAATTCCTAAATGACATACAAAGCAGAACTTCCTTTTAGATACTCCTTTGCCTACTCTGTAATTTTAATCAATAAAGATGCTGCCTAATATGTTTCTTCTTGTTGAGGTTCATGGCCTCTTTGTATGGTGTGAATAACAATGCTTTTTAAAAATTGTATTTATTTTATTATGTTTTATTTTTTAACATATATGTTTATATTATTAGACATGAATAAAATAAACTACATATAATAGGAAGAACCAGGAGACAATCAGAAATTATATAAATGTTATACTCATAGTGATTTGACTATTTGTATTTGGCAAATTTGAGGTAAACATCTATCTTATACCAGTGCTTTTAAACATAGTTTTATTCATGCTTCCCATACACATAACAGTTTATGTTTCAGTTAAGAAATGGATATCTTTTGGTTTTGGAGTTTCTTTGTAGCATTTTTACTTATTTTTTGAGATTGTAAGTTAAGTACAACATCCCTACCTTCCCTTTCTTCCCTCTAAGTCCTCCCATCCTCACGCTCCTTCAAATTCACGGCCTTGTTTTTCACTCATTCTTATTGAGTGAAGTACAAATGTGTATTACATACACATGTATTTCTAGATATAACTAAATAAATTCATCCATGTAATGTTGCTTGTATGTATGTTTTCAGGGCTGGCTAGTTGGCTTCCTTAGGGAAAGCTGCTTTTTCATTCCCAGCATGCCTTAGTTGCCTAGAGTTCTTTGTGGAGGGTTGAGGTCTCATAAGCTTTTCTCCATCTAGTTTGGCATGCTCTTTTGAATCATCTTTTTACAGATCCCATTTGCACAGTCATGCTGGTGAGGCATGGGTGTAGCTTCTGGTATGACCAGGAAACAGTATCTCACAGCAAAGCTCCTGATCTTCTGGCTCTTAGAATCTTTTTGAAACATTCCCTGAGCCTTAGTTTCAGGAGGGTCTTGTAGATTAATCCACTGGGACTTGGATCCACAACTCTTTGATCAGTTTTTTGTAATGGCCTCCATCTGTTATAAAGAGAAGGTTCCTTGATGGTGGGTGTAGACTATGTTTATCTGTTGGTATAAGGACAAATATGTATATACAGTTCTTAGGGATAATGCTGATTGAGTAAATTAATGGTTGTAGATTGTTCTTCAATAACTATGACATCATAGTCTTCCTCTGGCCGAGCAAGTGCTCATTCCAATTAGAGAGCTGTTGGTTACTGCCAAAGTAAGCATAACACTATTGCACCCTTAGAGCTATTGTGCTATGATGGTCATTGATTTGGTTCAGAGGAATGAGAGCTGTGTATGACTGTTGGTCCACTGCCTCCTGTGCCATCTTGCAGGATGATTTCTGGTTCTATGCAAGTTAATCCTCAGCGAGGGAAATTCTTGTCAGTTCAAGCTCAGGGGCCTCTGTTTCTGAAATGGATGGTGTCTTCAGCATTAGGGACTTATTTTCCCCTATGGGCCTTAATCGGAGGTAACAGCAATAGCATGTATGTTTTGGGAGTCTTTTGGACATCCTTGGCCAACAATACACATAAGGGCTTCTCAAGTTTGTTGTTAAGGATTTTTGTTATGTGGTCTTTAGGTTTTGGAGAAAGGACAACCACCTCAGATATGGAAAGTTTATATATATATATATATATATATATATATATATATATATATATATATATACACACACATATATATATATATGTATAATAGGTGGAACTACATGTATTTTAGTTTTTAATTTAGTATATAGAAGTATAGTTCTGAGTTCCTGTGTCTTTACCAACCTTCCTCCTTCTGTGTCTGCTTCTCTCTTCTTTTGGTAAAGAACACTCTTTTTGACTATGCATGAACTGGACTTAAGACCCGTACACATACGTAACTGACGGGTCCCCTACTAAGATGAATGGGGATGGACTCTGTTGCCCGCTTTTCAGTCACTTTCCCCTTGCAGGGTTATCTCACCAGGCCACAGGGGAAGAGGGTGCTGGGGTAGGTGGGGCTCCTCTTCTCTGAGGAGTAGAAAGGACAGATAGGGGAAACAGGGAGGGAGGGTGAGGTCAGGAGAAGAGGAGGGGAGCTATGACGGAGATGTAAAGTGAATAATTAATAAAAAAAAAAGAACTCTGTTTTCCATTTTCTATTTCTCCTATCAGGTCATTTGAATCTTGCTAGTCCTCTTTAGTCTCCTACGTCCTTATTCTGTATTTACCTCACTCCCCTGGCCTAAAGATCTTCCCTTTTTCATTTTTCTGATCAGACCACTTGTACCCTAACATTATCCTATTTCTTCCCAATATCCTATCCTATAAATGGCCCCATTTTACCTTCTTGGATTTTTGTAGTTATGACACGTTCTTTTCTTCAAACATTTCCTCTTCCCTAAACTCACTCAGGCACTTGCTGTTGGTTGTTCTGTTGATCTTTGCCGTAAAACTGTTGTTTCTAGTCTCACAATCATCTGTAGTTTCTCATGTGTTGTTTTAACTTTATCTAGGATGCATTTTTAGTTAATTTTTGGAGGGTCCATATACACACATGTTATGGGCTCTCTACTCCATATTATTTATTAATCTTTTGGATCTATTACTTCTAATGTCAGGCTGTCCTGATTACAATATAGTGAGTCTTGAAGTCAGCTAGTCTAAGGACTCTAGCTGTACTCTCTTTTTGTATTATATTAGCTATTTCTGGCACCCCTGTCTGTTTCCTTCATTGTATCTTCAACATTCTATGCATTTATATAACAATCTCAGGTATTTAAAGCGGTCACATTACCTACAACAAAGTAGGAACTAACATTTGTTGATTGCTTCTTAAATTCCAGGGAAATTCAGTTAATAGTCAAGTAAAATTCAATGTATCAGTAATATAACTATTTTTATATTTCAGATGAAGAGGCTTACCCTCGGTTTAAAAAAAAAAAGGAAATACCCTGTAATGACTCAGGCAGTGAATAATGAAGCATGGTAGTCTGCTTTAGAAAGGCATAAGGATATCTCAAAGCCCACAGCATGAACCAATTTCTCACAATGGAATTACACAAATTAGCCAGGTTATAAAGAAAAAAGAATATGTTTAATTTGACCTTTACCGATTATGCCCTATATACCAAAGACCATCCTAAGAATTAAATTTCCTTTTAAAAAAGTATTCATTCTTTCAAAACTATCATAAATATATGGAATGTATTTTGATCTTATCTGTTCCCCACTCCCTCTTGTTACAAGTCCCTCTAGGACCCACTAAAACATCTCTCCCTGAATTTCATGCCTTGATTCTCCTTCTCCTTGTTCTTCTTTTCATCATCTTCTTTTCGCCACGACCACTGCCACCGCCACCACTGCCACCGCCACCCCCGCCACCGCCGCCGCTGCCACCACCACCACCACCACCACTACCATTACCACTGCCACAATTATCACCATCCCACTGAGTCTAAATAGTGTTTACCATATTCACATTGGTGTAGGGCATGGACAATTTACTACTGCTGTATCTATAAAGAAAAATGACTTTCTTTTGCGCAGAAACTACCAAATGACAAAACCATCTCAGATAATGGTGGAGTCTTGGGAGCCTCATACAGAAATCTTACTTGCCTTGATCTTGTGCAGGTTTTGTATGGGCAACTGTAGATGTTGTGATTTCTTGTTATGTTCAGAAGACAGAATTTTACATCTTATTTTTCTATCTTCCAACTCATAAACTCTTCCCACCTGTTCTTCCATCATGGTACATGAGTCTTGGATATGGAGGGGTTGGTACAGATGACTTATTACTTATGGTTGAGTACTAACGGTTGTGAATCCTCAACACTTTGACCAGTCATGAGTTTCTGTGTTAAAGGCTCCATTGCCAAAAAACATGGAAAAATCACTTTCAAACTGACCAGAGATGTCTCGTCCTGGCTATCTTTCATAGTACTACAAAGTGTAATGCTTTGGGACAAAAGGTATCAATGGTCTTACCCAGTGCTGGGCCCTGAATGCTGAAATATCCTGCCAGTCAAATTGTGCTCACTGGTATAGTAGTGGCATGAAGGTTATGAGGGTAACCAATTGCGTTCTAATGAGATTTAAGAATTACTCTGTAAACACCAACAGCCCAGGCATTAATGTCAACAATTAATAAATGGGACCTCATGAGGCTGAGAAGCTTCTGTAAGGCAGGAGACACTGTCAAGAGAACAAAGCGACAGCCTACAAACTGGGAAAAGATCTTCACCAACCCTACATCTGACAAAGGTCTAATATCCAAAATATATAAAGAACTCAAGAAATTAAACACCACCAAACCAAATAACCCAATTGAGAAATGGGGCATGGAACTGAACAGAGAATTCTCAACAGATGAATATCAAATGGCTGAGAAACGCTTAAAGAAATGCCCAACCTCCTAAATCATCAGGGAAATGCAAATCAAAACAACTCTGAGATTCCATCTTACACCCATCAGAATGGCTAAGATGAAAAAATCAAGCAACACTACATGCTGGCGAGGATGTGGGGAGAGAGGAACACTCCTTCATTGCTGGTGGGAATGCAAACTAGTACAGCCACTTTGGAAATCTATCTGGTGCTATCTCAGAAAACTGGGAATAGGGCTTCCTCAAGACCCAGCTATTCCACTCCTTGGAATATACCCAGAAGATGCTCCAGCACACAACAAGAAAATTTTCTCAACCATGTTCATAGCAGCCTTATTCATAATAGCCAGAACATGGAAACAGCCTAAGTGTCCCTCAATAGAAGAATGGATAAAGAAACTGTGGTAATACACTATGGAATAATCTTCAGCTATTAAAAACAAGGAATTCCCAGACTTTGTGGATAAACGGATTGAGCTAGAAATGATCATAATGAGTGAGTTAACCCAGAAGCAGAAAGACTCAAATGGTATACACTCACTTATATCTACATATTAGCGGGACAAGGGGCATGTCCCACGAAAGCCTTCACTTACCAGGAAACTGAGACAGAGGGGAGGACATCCTATTGGGACTCTAGATGAGAGAATCATGGGAGAATGGCAAAGTAGAAGGATCCAGAGGGTCCTAGAAGCCTACAAGTAGAACATTATGATAGGCAGATTTGGGCACAGAGGTCCCGCTCAAACTAAGGCACCAGCCAAGGACAATACAGGCGGTAAACCTTAAACCCCTACCCAGATCTAGCCAATGGACAGAACACTCTCCACAGTAGAGTGGAAAGTGGGATATTACTTTCTCACATACTCTGGTGCCTCACCTTTGACCATGTCCCCTGGAGGGGGAGACCTGGTGGCACTCAGAGGAAGGACAGCAGGTTACCAAGAAGAGACTTGATACCCTATGAACATATACAGAGGGAGGTAATCCCCCTCAGGAACAGTCATAGGGGAGGGGAATAAGGGGAAAATGGGAGGGAGGGAAGAATGGGAGGATGCAAGGGATGGGATAACCATTGAGATGTAACAAGAATAAATTAATAAAGGAGAAAAAAAAAGATCATAGGTCCTATCTTGTGACTTACTGTGTCATTTTCCCAAATGGTCATGCTGTCCAACTATTTCTTTCGTATTTTGTTTACAACAATAGATTTGTACGGTTCTAGGAATTAGATTTCTAAAATAGTTGCTACCAAGTACCTTTTTTTTAAATGGGCTCTTTGTGTGGAGAGACTTACAATAAAGAGATAAGTTGAAGTACAACAGGTACTATTTTTAAATACTTAGATTTAGTTTACATACACAAGTGTTTTGGTTGTATGCGTGTCTCCACAGCATGTGTGCACCTTTCTAACTATGGAGCTCAGAAGAATGCATCAGATCTGCCTGGAGCTCCAGTCCCAGTGCAAAGGGAGAATGTGAAAATGGCTTAGGTGTCTGCAAAACACAGTGAAGCTCTTTTGAAATTATGATAAATTTAGAAGCAAAACACAATCTTTTTGCTTTGCATTTAGTTTTTTTAAAAAAGAAATTCTTAGTATGAAGCCACATGCACTCTAACTAGGTTGCTACCAGAATTTGTCTAAAATAAAAATCCTTTTTATTCAGGCCTATATCTCATGAGATTGACTGCTTGACTCTCAAGATTTAAAGGATATTTTTATTTTATCCTTTTGTCATTTCTTCCAAAATATATTCATGGTGACAAATTATTGGGTGCGGGAGTGTATACTTTTTAATCTATTTTTGAATCATTAAAGTTGCTGTGAATATTGATCACACATATTTTGTTTGATTTCCCTGGTTCCCAGCTTCAAAGACATGAAAGAGAACTTTTCACACTTTAACCCCATGGTCATGTACAAGGAAAATGGAAGACAGAGCACTTAAACTTTCCAAACACAGGCAATGCTGAAGGACCCTGAGTGATGACCCCGAGGGACAGCTTGAGTGATTATATAAAGTGGGCCTAGCAAAATGGCTTGGTAGGTATAGGCACTTTCCTGCCAAACCTGATGACTTGGTTTTCTATCTTTGGAGCCCACATGGTGAGAGGAGGAGAAAACTGACTCTTAAAAGCTGTCCTCTGACCTCCGAGGGTTGGCATTACATATGAGGGCATCCCATAGAAATGGTTCAAAAATCTTCAAGGAGCCCTACATTTCAACTGAAGGGAATTTTGGTCTCTGCTTCCCTGACAATTATATAAGCTGCTTATGAGTTGGTAGCACAAGGAACGGCACACAAAAGTGCTTTCCTGTTAATGCCTATTTAATCAATGCCCTGGGACACAACTCATTTGTGCTTTAAGGAAGGGAAACAACAGCATGCATGCATCAGAGACTGTTGACAATCCCTGGTTTAGACTGTCTAACCACCAGAGCTCCCGGTGAAGCTGTGTTTTCCAGTGTTCTCTGTGCTGGCAAGCTGGACCTCCTGGTAACACAGTCTTTTGTTTGTGCTGAAAAGGGGATGAATACTCCATGTAAATAATTGTAATTATCTTCTCATTGAAGAAGCATAAACTTGGAATGCAGCACTGTTTTCATGGGTAAATTGTCAATTTTGGAGTGAATAGGATTTTTTTCTCCATCTTTTCAAATGAATAGCTGATGAGAAGTTAATAAATTTTGTATAGAGTTGCTTCTCTCAGACACTTTTCTTTCTGTAGATTCAAAACCTTCATTTTCTTTTTTTGTGGCTCTTATTTTGGCCTGCTTTTCTTTCCCAGAAATATCATCTGGTTAAAATTCTGCCTGCTCTGTTTTTATTGCCTCTTAAAAAATATTTCCAGTAGCTTAAACTCATGAAAGAGCTAAGAAAAAGAATGCTACATATTCAAAATTATAGTTTGATTTATAAGCATATGGCTTTACACAAAATTAGTGAATATCTGTAGTGATCAATACATAAAACTCAAAGGTTGTACCTTGAAACGTTCTTATAAATCACTTAGTCAGCTAGATGCTCTATTGATTGTTTCTATGGTTATTTTGTGAACTGAAGCTTGTAGGTCTAATGGTAAGATCTTTATGGTGAAAAAAAAATGCCAGTTTAGGGCTTGTGATGTTCACTTTAAAATTAACTTATTCTAGATAGATTTTTAAGTTGATAATGATGAGAGATGATTGATATTGATTCACATTCATAATTTTAGACTCACCAAGATAGGAAAGATGTTTTCTTCAAGGCTGATAAATACAAATAGCCAAAACAATAAGAATGTAATATTTATATAATTCCTGACTGTTTCATGGTGGTTATTGCTATAGGTAGTTTTTTTGTATATATGTCTAATAATATAAATTTTTATGTAAAATATTTAATAAAAATAAAACTTATTCTAAATGAATAAATGGTACCTTTCAGTATAATAGAATCTCACAGGTGATTGCAAATTAGACTATTTTCTGGTAGTCTTTGTTATTGTGTTTGAAATTCTTGAAAGGTGATGGCTGAAGACATTACATATGTGTCTTTATTCTCTCTGTCTCTGTCTCTTTGTTTTTTTTTTTTTTCACTATATAATTTATGTGTTTCTCAATTGGCAACCCTTCCTTTTGCTTTTGGCTCTAAATATTTCACTGTAATTTCTATCAATAACAACAGCTACTTTATAATTATAAGATTTTTGCCAGTTAAGACATCTGTCTGATAATAGCTAACTGAAGAGGGAAGAATGTTAAATACTTCACCCACTAACTTCTACACAGTAAATGCAATGATGTATTGGCCTTAGTTAGTTTTGTTCAGTGAATTATATATGAAAAACAAAACAAAACAGGGTATGTTTGCTTAACTTTCTTATATTTTCTTATCTATCAACATTTTCCAGTAATATCAGAAATATTTCCTAGCACCTTAAAGTGTATAGCTAGATGAATTAGTTTATTAAATTTGTGATCTCTTTGCACACCATTATTTCAAAATTTATTCCATAAAATATTCAACAAATTCAGTGATTATGCCATTTTCTCATATTAATTGATATAATATACTATTTATATGGGTTAACTTTTCATAACTTTAGAGTTAATTATTAATATTTTCTTATAAATCAATAGTTGGAGAATTATGAACATTACTAAAAATTACATTAGCTAAACTATTAAGTAATTTATACTAAATTTAAAAATACTGAGAACTTGCCAATGCTCAACTTTTATATAGTGTATTAATTTCTGTGCTCTTGAAGGGATTATTCTGGTATTCAATGTCAAGCAAAAAATATCACATAATGCTGCATTTCTGTTCATTTCCTCATAAGTCTTTGTTCAGTGATCACATAGTCGTGTCTTGAAATAGCTGTGGTGGAAGTGTTGGATACAGAAACCAGAGAGTACTCTAAATCAGGGCTTGACTTATTCATTTATCCATTTGTGTAGCATGGAATTTAAATTCTCACTTTAATGATAAAAATGTGTACATATGTGAGAAAATGTTTAACAGTAAATTGAATACCACATTAATACCCTCGAATATTGAGAAGATGGTGGGTGATTGAGCTAAAATTTCAGTTGTCATCTCATACACCAACCAAAGCCACAAGCTGTCTAAGCATAAAAGGGCAAGAAAACATCTTGTGAGAATTAGTCTCTTACATGGAATTTGTCATTAAAATATATTTATTATCATCATATAAATTTTTAAGACATGCATTTTTTTCTGTGAGTGAAATTTATAACCTTATATACTTGTGTACCTCTTTCATGAGATAATTGCCTAATGTTTACCAGACCCTGCCCCCGTATCTGCTTCTATTATAATATATGTTGAGCCACTTAAGCCTACTTGACACTAATGATTTTGAGTATGGTTTGATTTCAGATGATTTGAGTGACCTCCTTCCATATGTTGGGTATGAAACCCCTTCCCTCATGTATGCAAGGCAAAGTGTTAGCTCTGGTCTACATAACGCCTTTCCTCTTACTTTCTTCTTATACATTCTCATACCTCACATTCCAAATGATTAACAGAGTTAGGGGAGAGTAGTTAATATACCATAGTTTGATGTTTTCCGTAAGTTCAGAGGTGTACAAAAAGTCCAGGTTGTACAACAATCATTATCCTCTAAATTTAGAATAATTTTGTTCTTCCTAAAAGACCTTAACCATTAGTAGTTGAAAGTCTTTATTCTCCCTTTTTCTGGACTATAATTGATCAAATTTGTATCTGTCTTAATTTTCTTATGTCAGCTCCTTCACATTAATTGAACCATACAATTTATGTTTGATTTATCTAACTCAGTGTCTAGAGTGTTTGTTCATTCATAGTTTACCATGAGCAATAACTTCATCCTTTCTGTGTCAGAACAGTATTCACGTGTATGGTTATGCCATATGCATGCATTCCCCATTCCAAAGAAGTTTATATTTCTAGATTTGGATAATAAAAGGTATAGCTATTATGAGACACAGAACCTCTAAATATGCCATTGAATTCATTTTCTGTTGGCCATCTGTTTCCCCACTGACTCCTTCAGAGAAAACTAAACTTTCATTTGCACGTGGTTATCAATTGGAGGTAGCTCTGGGTTAGGAATGGAGGCGTGTGTCCTTTTCTCCTTTCAGTTCTAGGGCCCCATTTGGTACAGACAGGCCTATACAGGCACTGTGCATCTTGCTACAGTCTCTGTGAGTTCATGTATGCCTGATGTTGTGTTTAGAAAGCCTTGTTTCCTTGATGTCCTCCATTCACCCTGAGATTTACACTCTTTCTGCCTCCTCTTCTGCAGGGTTTCCTCAGCCCCAAGGAGAGATTTTTATGGAGACATTCCATTTAGGGCTGAGTGCTTCAAGGCCTCTCACTCTCTGCATAGTGTTCGGCTGTGGGTACCTGCAATATTCCCATCTGCTGCAGGAGGAAGCTTCTCTGATGATGGCTGAGCAAAACATTCCTCTATAAGTGTAGCAGAATATCAGTAGGAGTCATTTTATTTCTAAATTCCTTTGGTAGAACATTAATATTTAGTTTCACTCTAGGCCCTTGGGCTATCTACTTTTAGGTTCTTGGTTACCAAGCAACATTGAGCATTGGCTCCAACTCATGGAATGCACCTTTAGTCAATGCAGATATTTTTTTATTTATGTAGTATACTTTATTTTTTATTTTAATTTTATTAATTTATTCAGATCTCTGGTGCTCCATATTTGACCACCCCCCCTTGGTGGGGAGGCCTGGTGGCACTCAAAGAAAGAACAAGCAGGATACCAAGATGAGACTTGATAGCCTATGACCATATAGTAGGGAAGGATCAATGCAGATATTGATGGCTTATTCCCACAAGTCTTGTGCCACCATTGCCCCAGGGTATCTTGCATGCAGGAGGGCACCCCTGTAGATTGAAATGTTTGTAACTGGTTTGCTGTTTATGTTTTTCATATGGTAGCATGCAATGTATCTTCAGGTACCAAGATCACTAGCCCATCGTGGTCAAGGCTCTAGGTAGGCACCAGTTTGATTTCTCCATATTCAATGAGTTTTGTAGGTGTTGTCTTCAGCAAAGGAGTCTTGCTGTCAGTTTGTAAAGAGCAACCTATAGCCTTGGTGATAGCATAGTCATTTGGGTTTCCCATGGGATCCCCTTTGGCCAATTAATCACTTATTTATAACCCATTCCTACTATTATAGGCTTTACTTGTAGAAAAAAATAGTTCCATGTGAGGGCTTTTTATTTTCTTAAAATTTATTGCCCCTCTCTCTTTGTCTCTCATCATTCTAGACATTATTAGTGTATATATTATGGCTTCCACGTCTGTGTTTTTATGGGATTCCTGAGTATAAGAATAAGTGGGTAGCTGCATCTATATCTGTTTTTTGTACCCTTGGGGGCTCTTTTACTTCTGCTTTTGGGTTGTTGTTCTATTTCAATGTATTTATTTTTGTTTTATCTTTTCTTTTTCTTTTTAAAAATATATTTTATTACTTTATTCATATTGCATTTCAATTGTTATCCCATCCCTTGTATCCTCCCATTCCTCCTTGTTTTATCTTTTCATTGTATATTATATTATTATATAATATTACATTATATTATTTTAGTTTTTTTAATTAATGAATTTAATTATTCATTTTACTCACCCATTGTATCCCCCTCCCTCCCCTTCCTGGTGTCACCCTCCCTCTCTCCCTCCTCCCCCATCCCCACTGTTCTTTAGAGAAGGGGAGCCTCCCTACTCCCAACCAACCCACCCCAGCTCATCAAGTCTCATCAGGACTAAGAACATCCTCTTCCCTGTGATCTGGCAAGGCAGCTCTGCCAGACAGAAGTAATTAAAAAGTAGGCAACAGAGTCTATGTCAGAGACAGCACCTTCTCCCCTTGCTAGGGGACCCACATGAAGCAGGAGCTGCCCATCTGCTACACTTGTGTAGGGGGCCTAGGTCCAGCCCATACATGGTCCTTGGTTGGTGCTTCAGTCTCTGCAAGCTCCTCTGGGACCTGGTTAGTTGGCTCTTTTGGTCTTCTTGTGGCGCTCCTCGTATATCCCAGGTTCTCCTTCCTTACCCTTCCATTTTTCCAAAAGACTCCATACATTTCACTCAGGGTTTGGCTGTGAATCTCAGCATCTGTTTTGATCCACTGCTGAGTGGAGCCTCTCAGGGGACTGCTCCTGCCTACAAGCAGAGCAGAATATCTTTAATAGCGTCAGGGGTGTGTCTCAGGTTGGGCCAGGCATTGATTGGACATTCCCCCAATCTCTGCTCCATCATTATTCCTGCACATCTTGTAGGCAGCATAAATTTTGGGTCAAAGTTCTTGTGAGTGGGTTGGTATTTCTTTCTCTCGATTAGGAGTCTTGTCTAATTAGAGGGTGAGAGGGTGTCCTCTTCAGTCTCCACGACCCCTGCTACTAGGAGTCTCAGCTAGAGTCACCTCCATATCCTCACAGAAGCCTACCCTGTCTTAGGTATCCAGCTTATCACATAGATGCCTCTGCCCATGATTTTTCTTTTCTCTGTGGGCCCTCTGTCTTCCTGCCTCCATTCTCCCCTGGACTGATCTCTGTCCTCATTTCTCTCCGTGCTCCCTCTCCTACCTTGTTCTCTTTCTTCAACCACTTCTACTGTCTATTCTATTTCCCATCTGACTGAGATACATTAAATCTACTAGAAGACAAAGTGTGGAAGACATTTGAACTCATTGGTACAGGAAAGAACTTCCTGAACATAACACCAACATCTCAGGATTTAAGATCAACAATTAATAAATGGGACTTCTTGAAACTGAAAAGATATGTAAAGGCAAAGGACACTGTCAATAGAACAACATAGCAGTCTACAGATGGATAAAAAAATCTTTAACGGTCCCTAATTTGACAATGAGCTAATATCCAAAATATATAAAGAAGTCAAGAAATTAAATGCCAATGAACCAAGTAATCCAGTTAAAAATGGGGTACAGAGCTAAACAGATAAGTGTCACTAAAGGAATCTTGGATGGCCAAGAAGCATATAAAGAAATGTTTAGCATGTCTGGTTTAGGTCTTTAATCACTTGGATGCTAGTTTTGTGCAGGGTGATAAATACAGATCTATTTGCGTTTTCTACATGTAGACATCTAGTTAGAACAGCACCATTTGTTGAAGATGCTATCTTTTTTTCTGTTTTATGGATTTGGGTTCTTTGTAAAAAATCAAGTGTCCATAGATTTGTGTGTTTTTTCTGGGTCTTTGATTCTATTCCATTGATCAACCAGCTTACTTGTATGCCAGTACCATGCCACCTTTATCACTGTTGCTCCACAGTACAGCTTGAGATCAAGGATGGAGATTCTTTTGGAAGATCTAAAACCTAACACATTAAATCTGTTAGAAGAAAAAGTGGGGGAACAGCCTTGAACTCATTGGCACAGGAGACAATTTCCTGAACAGAACACCAATAGCTTAATCTCTAAGATCAAAAACTAATACATAGGAGCTCATGAAACTAAAAAGCTTTTGTAAGGCAAAGGACACTGTCAACAGAACAAAATGACAGTGCACAGACTGGTAAAAGATCTTCATAAATCCTACATTCGACAAAGGACTAATACCCAAAATATATAAAGAACTCAAGAAATTAAACACCACCAAAACAAATTATCCAATTAAAAAGATGGGGTACAAAGTTAAACAGAGAATTCTTAAACAGAGGAACATCAAATGGTAGAGAAACAACTAAAGAAATGCTCAAAATCCTTAGTTATCAGGGAAACACAAATCAAAATGATGCTGATGTTCCATTTTATAGTACTAGAAGGGCTAAGATTAAAAAAAAATCAAGTGACCACATACGCTAGTGAGGATGTGGAGAAAAGGCAAAACTCTTTCATTGCTAGTAGAAATGCAAGTTTGTACAACCACTTTGGAAATCAACCTGGCACTTTCTCAGAAAATAAGGAACAGTCCTATCTCAAGACCCAGATATACCCACTCCTTGGCATATATCTGAAAGATGCTCCAGCATATAACAAGGACATTTGCTCAACTATGTTGATGGCAACCTTATTCATAATAGCCAGAACCTGGAAACAAACTAGATGTCCCTCAATGGACGAGTGGATAAAGAAAAATGTGGTACATTTACACTGTGGAATACTACTCAGATGTTAAAAACAAGGAAATCTTGAAATTATCAGGCAAATGGATGGAACTGGAAACGCTCATCCTGCGTAAGGTAACTCAGACCCAAAAAGAAATGCATGTTATTTACTCACTTATAACTCACCCAACATAGATGTCTTCAGAGAGACTCCACACAGGTGGGCATCAGGACAGATGGTGGAACTCGCTGCTGTAATTTGCGCAGAGTTGAGGGTGGTATGGAAGAATGAATGAGGGGATGGAAGTACCCAGAGGGTTCAGGATCCCCATGAGGAGACCATCAAGGCTGGTGCATCTGGACCTAGGGAGGCCTGCACAAACTGTTGCACCAACCAAGGACAATGCATACAGGGAACCTAGACCCCTGTTCAGATATAGACAGTGGACAGCTCATTCTCCACTGTTGTGGAAGGAGCAGAGACTGCCTCTGACATGAACTCTAGTGCCCCTGATTTGATTTCTTCCCCTTTGTGGGGAGGCCCCATGGGCACACAGAGAAAGAGGAGGGAATCTATCCAGATAAGGCCTGAAAGGCTGGGGTCATATGGTGGGGGAAGAGATACCCTTCTTTCAGAGGTCTAGGGGAGGAGAATAGGTTGGAAGAGGGAAAAAGGTGGGATCAGGAAGATAAAAGTGAGGGATCACAATCAAGATGTAATGTGAATAAGTTATAATCAATTTAAAAGAAGAAATATTCAACATCCCTAGTCATCAGGGAAGTGAAAATCAAAATGATTCTGAGATTCCATTTTACACCCTTCAGAATGGCTAAGATCAAAAATTAAAGATGTAGAGAAAAGGGAACATTATATTATTATTCTTTAGAAGCTTGCTTGTATTATAAGGAGAGACATAAAGGAATAGGTCCCAACTGGGGTCGGGGAGATAGGAAGGAACTGGGACAAGTAAAGGAAGAAACTGTGATCAGAATACAGTGTATGTAAAAATCTATTTTTAATAAAACAAAAACAAAAGAGATAAAAATAAAAGCCTTCATGATGAATAATATATAATGTATATAAAATACACACACACATATATATATAATGTATATAATGAAGAATGAAAAAATAATTGTAGAAGAGAATGAGACAGTCAAAGAGAATAAATACACAATCAAAGTGTGTAAATGTGGAAAGACTATTCTATACTAAAGAAAGTTATCCAGAAGAAGAAATAGGAGGAGGAAGAGGAGGAGGCACATATATCTAAGCACAAGATCTTAAGATCCAAATGTTCAGAACCTTGCATGATCTAGGGAGTGTTTATAATAGACTGTAATAGGCAGTCATTGACTGGCTATTACTACCTCTTCACCTATTGCAAGCAAATGTAAGATACTAGTATTTCTAAAATATTTTGGCTCAGTGTCATGTTTGGAATAAATTTATAAAATAGTCATGTACTAATTACTTTATGTTGCTGTAATAATTTAGGATTTTACTAAGCATGTAGGAGGTCTCTAGTGTCTCTAAATCTTCAGTACATAATTTCATTCTGGCAATGCCATTGAACGTGCCATGTGCACTTCCCTATATCTAACAGTGATCACTTTATTTTATATTGATTTGCTATTTGAGCTTCATCTTTAGAAAAGAATCTCATCACAGTCATTTCAACTTTGATTTTTTAATAATCTTACTCGTCCACCTACCCTTGGCTCCTCCCAGAACCATGCTCTTTGTCTTTCCCACACAACTTTTCCTATTCTTATTTTTTTACTATTACTTTTGTAAAACCAATCCAGTCTAAGTTATGCTGGCCATGTGCACCCTTAAAGATAATTGATTCCCCTTCTTGCAATAGCTCTTGTTGCTGAAAAAACCCTTGGCCCGGGAAGATGCTTGACGCCCAGATCCTCTATCTATCTATCTATCTATCTATCTATCTATCTATCTATCTATCCATCATTTATCTATATACGTCATATACATATAAATATATATTAATAATTCTAGTGAGTAACACAGGGTTTACTAATAATTATCTTTTCAGATACTTGATAAAATTAATAGTTTATCATGTTAAGTTCAGCCAGGTAAATGGATGAGATTCAAGTGAATCAGAGAAATAAATTATAACACTACAATTTTTGATGAGTCTGTAAGTGTGTATTTGGTTATTTAGCAAAGGCACAGGAGTAGGCACTGTACAAATTTTATGATATGGAGAAAAGCAGATGAAACTTCATGGATGAATTTACTAATGAACATAGTCAGAATTTGCATTTGCACTGAGACAGAAGGATTTTCTCTGAGAATGGGGAATACAGGCCAGTGTGGGACCTCTGGGACAAGTTGTGCTTTCTTTAAGCTGTGTGTTTCCAGAGGTCACTGCTGAGTTTCATATATCCCTTGCTATGCACTGGTTTAGTGTCACAAGACTGAGTGATGTTATTCTTGGGACCTCATTTTAAAGGGGTTACCTAAGATTTTAAAGCTGGATGCCATATATGAGATAAGATTAATAGAGAGAGAGAGAGAGATGAAGAACATGAACTTGGGTGTTTATGGGGAAAGGAACATCTGGAGTTAATGGAAGAAAAATAATATAATTAGGATATATTATTAAAAAAGAAGAAGAGATATGAGAAAGGTCAGAAGCCAAATTAGGTATTGCCAGTATCACAAGGAATGTGCAAGGGTGAGCTTTGACTGAGCAGTCATGAGAGACCTGACTGAGCATCCTGTGCAGCCTCTCGTGGGAAGCTCTATGAGCTGCTCCAGACTCCGCTACGCTCAAAGCCTACTGCGAAGCGCAACTATGCAAGTCTATGCTAAGTGTAAGAAGAAAACAGATGTGACCTGCTTTTCATTTCACAGTAGCTCAGTCTGTCAGGGTTGCCACTGGAGATTCATTGACTACTTAGAGCTTTTACTTGAAGCAATCAACCTCTTATGATATCACTTTTAATTTTTAAAACTTTTTTGATATTGAAATTACATAATTTTCCATTTTTCTCTACTTTCCCTAATCCTTCCCATGTACCCACCATTATATTTTTTCAAATTCATGGCCTCTTTTTATTGTTTTATAATATTATATAACATATAGCAATTACATTATAATATATTACATACAATTATATATAGTTGGATATATATATACATATATATATGTTGTTATAAATCTAGCTTAGCATGTATTATGTTATTTGGATTTTCAGAGCTGACCACTGGTTATTGGATAATCAACTGATGTGCTTTTTCCTGGGGAAGGCTATTTCACATAGTTTTCAAGCAACAATGGCAAGGTCATATTACACCAGAGTATTTTTCAGAGTTCAAATAGGCACACTATTGTGCATGCTGTGTTTATGCATATATTTATGTGTGCAAGTGTATGTGAATGTTGGTGTGGATGGATTGTCACATAAGATGAACTGTTTTCATGGAATATTAATTTTTTTCTAGTATCTCAAGCCTACCGTTTAATGTGATTTAGCATCTGCTTACTATTCACTTTTGGCTGGACTTCCACCTGAGACTTAAAAAACCTATCTCTGTGTCAAATTGTGTTTCTTCCAAGGAGCGACCCGAAGAAGAGATAACAGGGTGATACTAGGCACTCCCATGGGACCATCTTTATTTTGTAATGTGATCATTGAAGTGACAAGCACTGCCAGCGTTCACTGGAGGTTTTCAGTGTGACAGAGACTGGGTCACAGGCTTTACATATCTGATATCCGTTAGCGGTGGCAATGTTCCTGTGAAACAGCTTCTGCTGTCTCCATTCTGCAGCTGTGGAAACTTGAAGTTAGAGATGCATAAGTAATTTTCTCAAAGTATGTAGTTTGTATTTGGAAGGTGCATTGTTCACAGTGGGTATTTTTAGTGCGCTGGCTCTCATCCTTCCTAATGTTGCCACTGGCCCTTTAATACAGTTCCACATGTGGTAGAGATTCCCCAACCACGATTTCTTTGCATTGCTACTTCATAAGTGTAATGTTGTTACTTTTACTAACTGTAACGTAAATATCTGCTATACAGGTTATCTGATGTGTGGCTGCAAATGGGTGGCAACCTACAGGTTGCCAAATGCTTCCTGCCCTAGAACATGGCATTTTAACCTTTAGCACATCTGTCACTCAGTCTACAATTGGGCAAAGATGCCTTTATTTACTAAGTTATGATGCTTGGAGAAAGAGGCCCCAGTAAGTGATGCCGTCTTTGTCTTTTATTTTCTAAATACAACAGGTATGACCCAGCAACTCAAATACTGTTGGCATGGCTGAGAAATATCTAGAATGAAATGACTGTAGTAAAAGTTAACAGGTGTTAAAATGTAATTTATAATTTTTAATGTTATGCCAATTGCTAGGAATCATTGTTAAAAAAATTGAAAGATGGAATTGAGGGGTAAATATGATTTACTTACTATTAACCACTTATTTTTCGCAACATTTTATAATTCAGTATGTGTAGTACAGAATTATGGGATTGCTGGGTGTGGTAGTATCTGTGAGAGGCAGCAGGACTGAGAGACTGAGGCCAGGCCGGGCTACAGAGAAACATCTTGTTTTGCAAGAAGAAATAAGGCTAGAACCTCATTCAAGCACCTTCAAAATTTTTTGTTGGAGATGATTTGGTTTATTTTATTAAAATGTTTTGGCGTAATCAACTTTATCTTTCAAATGCCAATAATTTCAACAATCTTATGTGTTTTCTGTTAAATAAAAATAATCTTCATTAATCTTAACGTGTTTTTGTTTGTTTCTTTTCTTCTTTTTGTTGTTGTCTTGTTTCATCTCCAGGATGGCGTAGGAGTTGACGAGAAGTTGTCTTTAAGGAGAGTGGCTGTGGTTGAAGATTTCTTTGACATCATCTATTCCATGCATGTGGAAACAGGGCCAAATGGAGAACAAATCCGGAAACATGCTGGGCAGAAGAGAACTTACAAAGCAGTAAGTGAAAGAGAGAAAAGCGAGAGAGAAAGCATGTACTCCGAGTTGTGTTACTGTGTTTGCATGTTAACACGAGTGCAAAGTGTTAGTAGAACCTTGAATTCAGAACAGGCTAGATCATACCATGGTCAAGCCAAGTACTTATGCCAAAATTTATTATTGGCTGTTTTATTCATAGTCTTACAAGTCTATTGCATGAAGTTTAAACCTATCTCTAGAATTCTTACATTATTTTCTTTAAATACCGGTATGTGTAAAACATAATGTTCACAGTTAACTATCTCTAAACAGGAAGGCAAATTTGAAATGTATGTTCAGTATGTCATAATACATGAATTATATTCTAGAAGATAAGAATATTTTTACAATCATTCAAGTTTCTTCCATCAAAAGTCATATTGGTGTATTTACATATTTTCTATTCCATCTTAGCCGTATAGATAAGAAAATTATTCATTATCTTATGTTCTTTTATATGTCTTAATTCTCATGAACATAATATTAAAATGTTATATTCATAGTACCAAAGTATATGATTTTATTTTTATGTGAAAAATATATTTAACTATATATTGTCAAAATGAAGGTATATTTCAGTTTTGAAGTTACTAATTAAATCTACAGTTTGATATACACATTTTAATCTATATTTTATTTAATTAAAATTTCATAAAACCATATTACTGTAGATATTTTACCCTTTCTAACAAAATTGAAGAGTAAATTACTTTTTGCCAATACAAGCAAAGTGTATGTTGTAAGAGCTTTCTCAGAAGATGAGATAATGTTCCTTTTATGAATTCTTATTGAACTTCGCTTTTGGCTACCTTTATATTAACTGTTTTCAGCTATCTTGATATACAATATCAGTCTGGATCCATTTTTTTTTCAGATACAGAAAAATGTGTGAAATGCTCAAAGTTTCAAATACAGGTACATATGTTTGAAAATTAGCTCTGAGCATAAGAAATAGCTTCTTTTCATAACTATTTTTTGCTATATTGCCAGGATCATATTGAATCTTTGTAGCTGCATAATAACCCTTAATACAATGTTGTTATTTATCCCTCTTTCTATATAGTTTTGTTTCTTGGCTGTTTCTAAATTGCATGGTTTGTGGGCAGGCCCTAGTGTAAGTTCCCTTACATGACTCTGCCACATAAACTTCCTTCTGATTTACGCTTCCCAGGAGACATTTCCTACCATGACTAACGGAAGTGACCTAGCATCGTGAGATATTTTTATGTAGACTAATATCACTGAACATACTCATTCCTCCTGTCTCCTAAACCAGAATTGTTCTTCTGCATAGTAATACAAAAATTATGTATTGATCTACTAATATCACTAACTGTGGAATCTTGGGAGAGTGCACTTTCATGAACTAGCTATGTGAACTTGACAGGACTTTGTATGACAGGAATATACAAATTCAATTAGATTAAATGAAAATTAAAAACAAAGTAAAACTAAAGTATGGTGGGAAAAGCACCTTCATTGCTGGCTGCCAATCATCTTATAGTTACCAAATGCAATTTGAAATAGCTTAGCTTTTAAAATGAATTTGTCAGAGACCTTAAATTCAAGTGGAAACATGAGCAATATCAGACCCACGCTTTCACCTCTCGACTTCTTAAGCGACTGTGGATAACCTTGTTTATGGCCATCACTCAGACTAAACATTTATAATGCATTGGCAACTATGGTTCCAATACATACAATTTTGTATCAACAGTTCATAAAACCCTTTCTGCATTGTAGGGTCGGAGAACCAATTTCAAGAGCCTAAACAGTATCTGAAATTCCTCTTGAGAGTGCCTTATTAGAAGAACCTCTCCTTCTTCATGTCTAAACTCCTTGTTCTAATATCAGGAAAGTTCTTCTTAAACTTTTCCTATGGAATCTCCCAAATGAATTTTAATTAGGAAAAATTTCCATCTTATATAGCTGCAATTCAATGTAAGAAAAAAATCCTGCAATGCCAGTGAAACTGTGCACACGACTATTCAAAGAGTGGAACTCAATGAAAAAAATTAATGTAAGTGTGCCATTAATGGAGCATAAAGCTAAAGAGAAATTGGAATGGAATGGCATAGTTTTGTTAGAGTCAAAGGCTGTTGGGCCAGAGCTTCTCAGTCGTACTGCTGGCATCATTAACTAGAAACCTGTTGCACTGATAACGGTTCCAATTAGGCTTCAGTTTTTTTCTTACTTCTAACACGTGAGCACATAGAGAATGCATGGTTATGTTTATTGACCTTTTTCTCCCCCTTTGTACATGGCCAAGAAACCATACTTGTACAACTAATCATAAAATTATACTACGTCTTAACAATATTACCAATAGATTTAGTGGTCATTTTATTTACTTTGCCTCTTTTTGCAAATATTCTTTCTATATTTCCACTCTGCAGGAAATGGTGGTCTTTTCCTATTGAATTAACTATTGAATGCTATTTGGTTTTCTATCTGCAGTATATCATTCCTTGAAATATCTAGGCATTACACTAATTACAGTTTATTTCAATCTAATTTGGCTATAGAAAATTTGGAAGGTGAATAGGTTAACTCTTGAGCTCTGAAAATCCACAAAAATGACACACTTTGGAATATATAAGGACTTTCATGACTATCTAAGTAGCTGTTTATTATTTTATAGGATGTTCTTATATTTGATAAGTTTGTACATTAACAATTACTATAGCATTGGACATGCTTTCTGTAATGTGTTTGACAATAGTCAATTTGTAATTACCTACATTAAAATAATGGACCATTTAAGTAGCATCTATGCTTGAGCTTAACATATATCTTTGCATGGAAATTTGAATGCAAAACACATCTTAGGGATATGGAATCTTATTTCAGAATTAATAATACAATAATAGTATGCATATATGATTTAGAATACCGCCCTGGTCTCCAGTCCTTCCCTGTACTTAACTTTGACCTAAATGATTAAACAGTGAACACATCACTGTTCCCCAGTTCCCTTACATCACTCCAATTTCACCATAAGCTGAGTGCACCTGGTTTCTAAGGCATTTTTCTTAAGTTAGGGGTCCATCTAATAGATAGTGTGTCCAAGCTCTTTCTTGCCACATCTAAAGAGTAGATGGAGGAAATACAGGAACAGAAGGAAAAACAGTGCCATCAGGTGGGAACATTTACATGCATACATGTGCACACTGTACCTAATGTGCAGTATGAAAAAAGGTGCATCTACTACTATTTTTACACACACACACACACACACACACACACACACACACACACACACACACCAGTTATGACATTTATTTAATTCATGCAGAGATCATATGTGATAGCAAAAATAAAGGAAAATGCTGGATGCCCACCATACTCTAAAATTCAGGGTTAACATTTATTTGCTCTCTGTGGTGCTGTAGGTCATTAGTTACATTTTCATCCTGCCTGAAGTGCATGATGGGGTAAATGGCTTCACATATATTAATGGCTTGATGGATGAAGATTTTGTGATGAGTGATATTTTTGTCTCTACCCAATCAATCCTTGGGATCCTACTAGAAGAATGTACAAGACAGGTGGCCTATCTCAGCTCTGCAGACAAGAAGAGGCCATGGGACCTGCAGTCTCTTAATTTGCTGGTTCTAAAGTTTAAGTCTCAACACAATGAAGTTTCATATTTCAAAAATTAATCTTTGCTTATTAATTTTCCTTGGAACCTATGAACTTAATTTTCTGAGAAATATTAAAACTGGCTTTTTAGTATATTTGCTTCATATATTAGTTACACCTAATAATGGAGTTCATTATAACACTTCCATGCATTTACATGACATATTTCAATTATACTTTTTCACCCATTATCCTCTTTTGTCCCCTCCATTTTTCCCATGAGCTCCACTTTTCCTTTACTATTATTTTCTTCTGATGATCTAGGGAGTTTCATTAGGGTTGTTTACGAGAGCTTCTGAGGGAGCTTTTTCACAGAAGCACATGTACCTCATTGGTACCTACATTATTATAAAAAGAAGATCTCTCCCTTTCTTATGAATCATAAAGCCCCCTCTTTAAAGACTTGCTCTCAACATGAACTAAAGATCCTACTTTAGAGAAACCACCTAGAAATCACATTTGTGCAGATCTTAATTCCTTCTGTGACAATATGTAGGGGAAACATTTACTCTATAGCATCTAGAACACACACCTTTCAAGCTTTACTTCACAACAGTTTTGTCCTATTATTTTGATAAATATCTGCTGTTTCCATGGCCGTGACTTAAACAGGCCATGACCTGTTCTTTTGAACTAGGGATGAATGACAAGCTTGTAGCCTTTTGGTGTGGGAAAAAAAAACTAATCTAAAACACAGTAAGTCCTAATAGTGTATTCAATATCTTTCTGGTTTAAAAAGCTGATGATTCATGAATAAAAACGTGGAAGGACTTTATTCCACTTATTTGTTCAAATGGTTAACAAAGGGATGGTAATATGTGAGGCCATTGGTGTCCTGTGGGAACAAAAATGGAAATACTCACCAAACTAGGCAAACAGGTATATACAGGCCATGCCAGAGAACATGGAGTGTTCATAAAAGCAGATCAACTGACAAGCATCATTCTGAGGTTGATGAGCTTTGCTACATTATCTATAGTTGTACAGGGATAATGATAATGATAATGATGATGGTGGTGGTGGTGATGACAATAAAGTAGTTATGTAGTGTGATTTCACAGTTGTATGATTTTAAAATAGCAATCAAAGAAGAAAGACCTAAAAGTGTCTGTGTTAACAGGCTGTCCATTTTGCTAATATGTTTTCTGGACTATATTAAGTATCTTGAAGATGCAGAGCAACAGATGTCAGGGAACTTCAGTGACACTTTTCATTGACCTAAAATAATGACCACCCTATATATTCTTATGGATTGCTTGTCCATTTACTTTTCTTTGCATCTTCGCTGGAATCACATAAGATATTGTGAACTCCAGTCTTCCCACTTTTTTGTTCCTATACTCTGAAGCACAGTGGAACAGGGTTATTTAGATATTACACTGACCAAATAAGACATGATCTATACACTTATGGGATTAGAACCAGCAAAGCTGTGGTCTTCTACTGGTTTCTTTTCCAGTTGCTCTGATGAAATTGAAATAAACAAAGAAACATGAAACAAAAGCTCAAAGGAGGAAGCTTTTATTTCATCATATGGTTCAAGGTAACACTGTCTACCCATAGCATGGAAGTTAAGACATCAGGGCCTTGAAGGAGCTATTCACATCCCATGCACAGCGCAGAAGATCCCAACCTAGGATATTGTGGTGTCCATAGAAGGCAAGTCTTCTCGTTTCGCCTAAAGTATACAAGATAATCTCCAATGGTTATTCGTGCCCAGAATCTATATTCCAGATGATTGTAGATACTGTCAACTTGTCAGCTGAAATTAACTGTCATGTGTCCCAAGCATCTTTTTCTTTCTTATCATAGTACCTAAAGTTTAGAATTTAGAACTTTACTCATTTGAGTTGAACCATTGACCCTATGTTATTATGAAAACCCTATGTTCTCAGGCAAAAGGAGACTGAGAATAAATTAAGCTGATAGGCATGCTTCGGTTAAGAACAGGCAGAGTGAAGGAAGACATGACAGGGCATGGATGAAGCTGCTGACATCACTGTGTGTGTATGCCCTCTCGAAATGTCATGACATGGCCTGATTGATGTGGGGAATTTTGCCTCCAAAATGAAGTTAGAGAGGCTTCAGATGTTTTATTTTCTAAGAGAAGTCATCCCTTGAGGAAACATTTTAAAGGAGCTTGAACCCATTATCACCAGATTAAAACAATAGATTAAAAATCAGGAAAATTAAGTACATTCCTCATAAAAAAGTAGAAAACTTTGTGTGTGTGGTGTGTGTGTGTGTGTGTGTGTGTGTGTGTGTGTGTGTGTGAGAGAGAGAGAGAGAGAGAGAGAGAGAGAGAGAGAGAGAGAGAGAGAGAGAGAGAGAGAGAAAGAGAGGCAGACAGACAGACAGACAGAGGTGGAGACAGACAGAAACAGAGACAGAGACAGACAGAGAGACAGAGAGACAGAGAGACAGAGACAGAGACAGAAACAGAAACAGGGACACAGAAAGAATTCTCACTTTTCTTACTATTTTGAATTTTTTAAATCTTTGCCATAGATGTAATATAAGAATAGTTTGCTGCTGACATAAAAAGGGATATGGGAGATATGCTGTGAGTCTCAATCAAGTTCATATCCATAAGCCACAAATGAATAACCTGGTTACTTTATACATAATACATTATTTGTATCACTTATTACTGGATATTCTAGGTCCTTAAATAAACAGCCATTCTGGATATCTGAGGTAGGGAAAAATAAGAAGTGCACTATTTCAAATTAACCAATACCATTATATAGACAGTAAATGGATTACCTGGAGCATATTTTCATAGTTTTTTGGAGAGTGTATAGGTAAATACTGTTCAGTTACAGATAGATTACAGGACATTCTGCAAGGCAATTTTGTTCATTTTTATAAATAGCTAAGGGGGAGAACATTATTTTTCCAATACTGCTGTAAAACACAGCTTAGCAAAATGCCTGGCTCATGCCATTTGCTTAATAAATGCAGAATGGAGAAGCTATACCTATGGAGATTTTTCCTTGTTGATTAAACAGCCTGAATAGTTTAGATAAAGCAGTGATAATGGAGTAAGACCTGGCTACAGCCAACTGCTGTGGACATTAGTGGGGAATAATGGGTCCATTAAAGGAAAAGTGCCCTTTACTTCATACATTTTGGAGCACCTCATAAAAACACACAAAGCAAAATTTAATATAGGTCAGGAAATTTTCCTTAGATCATTTTCAGAAACATTTCATACTGGACCTGGGATATAGACATTTGTGGCTATTCCTTGCATTGTTGGATTCATTTCAGTTGTACCCATTAAAAAATGGTGCCACTTCTGAGATGATACTTACATGCATCAGTGTATGTATTTCAGTAACCTGCATACACACAGACATACACACACACACACATCCATACACACATACACCCATATATACACCACACCCATACACACACATATTCATGCATACATACAAAAACATACCCATACACACACACACACACACACACACACACACCCATATAACCATACACAAACCCACCCCCCCACACACATACCCATATACCCATACACACACACACACACACACACACACACACACACACACACACACACACATACACACTTGTACACACCAATATACACACACATACATACTATGGTGTTACCCATCGTGTTCTACATATTGGGAAAAGGTTAAATTTAAAAATCATATGCATCATGCTGCATTTTTTATGTTAGGAAGTCTGTCCTTATTAATTTAGTCAACCTAATAAAGCATGTGCGGAAAAAAAAACCTAAGGTGTGTGTGAGGGGGCGACAACTAGAAAGGAACCAGTGACATGGCCATTTAAATTTTCAACTAGCCATCTTAAATCAGAAGGTCAATATGCTTCACTTATAAAAACCTATTTTTTCCAGGATAGTGGAACACACATCCCAGTAGCATGAACGTCACATGGAGATGTGAGAGCCTACAGAAGTGATTTTTGTCATTGATTAGCATCATATTATATGTCATCAATGAATATCTTACTGAACAATAATGTCCAAGTGAACTTTCATTAACTCTTTGTGTCTACCTAGTAAATTGCAACTTCAGTGCACCCTAGTGGTGAAAGTGAGATGCTGCAGCTTTAAGAAGTTAGGTCTAGATAGATATTTTAAGTTAATAGAGATGGGATATGATAGATATTAATTTTCATTCAGAATTTTAGACTCTCCAAAATAGGAAAGATGTTTACTTCAAGTTTGCCCAATACAAAAAGCCAAATAACTCTGAATGTTACATTTATATAATTCCTGATTGTTTCGTGGCTCTTCCTGCTGTGTGTAGTTTATTTTATTTATGTGTAATAATATAAATATATGTTAAAAAATACAATAAAAATACTCAACAGGATTCACAGTCACTTCAGTGGCTTTTGCTTTCTTGAGTGTCATCATGTTATAAATAAATAAAACCCTGAAAATAATGTAAACAAAACCCTGGATTTCTCAAGGCAAAACAGTGCCTGGATCTAAGTAGCTCTCTTAGTATAGAATTGATGTGGGATATAATTGCAGGAAACAGCATGATATATGGGTCAGAGTGAGGTAATAAAAAGAGGACATCACTAGTTATAATGACAACCGAATGTGAGTCTAAAAATTGGAGTGTAAATTCTGTGCTGTTGTTTTGGCATGTGATTCCTTTGAAGTTGCTGTTGTGAGGACCATATATCATATATGTAAATGTCTTAACACAATGCTTGCTTCAAACATTGTAGTCACTATTAAAGTGATATGAATAGATTTTTTTCTCAAAAACATAAGAATTGTTTATGTGTGAACAAGTGGGAAAATAGATACTTTCTATTTAAGTATTTGCTAAAAAGTCTTTTTTCTTCTGTGTCAACTGTGCTTCACAGTGACCTACACTCATTACCTCCCAGGCATTTAGTCATGGCTATGCCTCACCTGAGAATGGCTTTCACCAGATTATAAGAATCATTTATATTAAAATGTTAATACATAAACACAAATGAGATTTAACTTATTTTTTTATGTGCCACTCCTCACTTACCTCTCTTCCTTCAGTTTACTGGACGTGTCTTCTCACAGCAGGCACCACAGCTGAATTTTGGCATCACTAATACTCTGTCATGGTTAGTAAAGAAGTCCTTAAAGAAGCTGAAAACAGTGATTTAGATACTTCTAAGAATTTGACATTTGCACAAAGAATTTCCCCTTTTTCCACTTTGGTAAACAACATGTAAGCTAAATAGCTATTGCCAGACAAATTTAATAGGTGTATAATACCTACAAAATACAATACAAAACAATACAAATACCATACAAAACAATATATTCCAAGAATATGTGGTAGAATTTGGACACAGACAGGGGCATTTCCACAAGTACTCCATGCCCTTACAAGATTCCTCCTCAAGCTTATGTTTCAGAAAGACAGTCCCAGGCATAATGGTTTGTGAAACAAAGCTCTGTTCATTGCTTGGAAAACTCACTGGTACACATATCAAGCATCTCAGATCTGAGAGATTTTCTAAAGGGGACCGTATGACAAGTTCTTTTTATGTAACATCTCCAAAAAAATAAATGTTCAGATGTCGAACAATTAAGACAATTCAGAGAACATGTGTTGCCTCCGTGTTACATCATCACCCTGCCACTCTCCCGACCTTGCCTGTGAAAGTAAACAAAGGTGGAACTAAAGGGCCAAACTCCTTAGCAGAGTCTCAAAGCCAAAGGGTTATTTATTTTTACCTAATGTGCATGAATGAGTGTGCATATATGCACCATGTGTATCTGGTGCCCACAAAGGTCAGAAGAGGCCATCAGATCCCTCGGAACTAGAGTTACGGAGTGTGAGCCTCCATGTAGGTGCTAGAGATCCAACCCAGGCCCCCTCTGCAAGAGTAGCAATTGCTCCTAACTGTTGGATCATATCTCCAGCTCTTAGGGTCTGAAATATAGACTTCATCGTTTTTTAAAGGCTTAATATTTATTTTTTCATTAAGCATGGCTCTCTCTCTCTCTCTCTCTCTCTCTCTCTCTCTCTCTCTCTCTCTCTCTCCTCTCTCTCTCTCTCTTTCTCTCCGTGTGTGTGTGTGTGTGTGTGTGTGTGTGTGTGTGAGTGTGGTGTGTGTGTGTGTGTGTGTGTGTGTGAGTGCTCATTAGTGCAGTTGCTACTGGATTTGGAGTTATAGTTGGTGGTTAGTGACCCTTTGAGAGTACTAGGAACTGAATTCTAGTCCTCTGCTAGTGCACTAAGTGCTCTTAACCACTGGACAATATCTCCAACCCTAAAACTTCATTTGTTTCCGTCACCATAAGATGGTTAATTTGCACATTCTGTTGTGTCTGCAGTAACTGTATACGTGGCATGTATGCACCCAGGAAATTGCTGGTGACCCATGGATTGGCAGGGCACAGGAAAGACACAGGCTCAGAGAGGAGCTGCGACAGGATGACATAAGAACATGGATGTGACAGAGAACACTAGACCAGGGAGGAGCCTGTTATTTTCCACTAGTCCTACCTAGCCCTAGCAGACTCATGACTGCATCATATTGTACACATTCCTGAGGGTAAATAGAAGTACATTTCCACAATAATGTGCACAAGTGTCTATTATAATGCAGTGCTTCCTGATGCTGGGAGTTCTATAACCAATGGCTTTGCTGAGTCCTATTTTCACTCAATATTTAGGGATTCTTTCATTTTACTATTAGGAAACATTTCTGAACAAACCCTTTTCCTGGACCATCTGCTCATATTTTATTCATCTAGTGTCAGCATTCCCTTTTACAACAATATGTTCCTAGAAACCCAACAGTCTTCAATAAGAATCAACACAAGAATGGCACTTGACTCTTAACTTTGGGGACACACCTTTGGTTTACCTGAATTATGATATGGTCACACTCAGTTTACTATTTTAATTATTGTAAAAATAAAGCCAGTATTATAAGAAAGGGAAAAGAAAAGAAAACTCTTGGCTCAGTAAAGTAGAATGTCTGCCAAGTAAGACGACCTGGGTATGATCCCTAAACCCCTGTAAAACAAACAAACAAATGAGTAGAAAAGAAAAACAAGAGCAAATGCTCAGGCTTGTATTCCCACACTTGCGGTGCAGACACAAATGGATTCTCTCTGGCCAGTGGGGGAAATCTGTCTATGTAACAGGTGAACAGCAGCTTATGTTGACCTCTCGCCTCCATACATGTGTGTGTAAGCTTGCACATGTGCACATGCACATACAAATAGGAGATACCTTTTACTCATTAGGCAACGTGTTTATATTGGAGGCCTAATTAATAAAGCAAAAATTATTTTCAATAAAAATAATTTCTACTTAACTGAATTACATTGTGTTTCTCCTTTGTCTTTCCTCTTTTTGGGAGATAATGTAGTTCAATATTCATCTGACATGGCTCTGGGATGGATGTGTTTCCTCTGTGTGTTTTCCTCTGGTAGAGTTTTGATGGCCAGTGACTTTCTGAGCCTTCCCATGTCTCTGCAAAAAAAAAAACCTGATTTTTTTGCCCCTATACCACATTAAATTATTTCTTGCATTCCATGCCATATTTGAAGCATTTGCTTCAAGTCTTTGAATTGCTTTTAGCTGTCTGAAAAAAATGACCTGAACTGTCTAAAAATATTCCTGCTCACTTTAGTCCTCTGTTGGCTTTGCCAACTTTCATTTTAAATTTGGCTACTTATCATCACATTCTCTCAGAAACACATTTAAAAACCCCCTTTGGATAGATGGATGCATGCTTTTGCTTTTCAACCATTGTTTTCACATTGCATGGTATATCCCATTATGAATTATTGAGACAATTTAGTGGACTATAACAATTAAAGAATAAAATGAAGACTAAAAACAAACAATATTATATATTACTTCCACACACCTTAATTCACATTTCTGCTCTTCTGATATTATTAGCTATTCTTGACCAAATAATTTGTTTGAAATTTGAAAAGAACATTAACCTTCAGACCAAAGCCCATTTTCTCACATATCAAATGAGGCTGAATTTCTTATGTTTTGTCTAGCAACCTTATTTTTGTTCAATATTCAGAGTCTGAAGAGATGGATCAACAGTTACGAGGGCTTGCTGTTTTTCCAAGAGATTTGATTTGGGTTCCAGAACCCATGTCTCTCAACCATTTATGACTTGAGCTCCAGAAGATCTAATGTTTTTATTTGCCTCCTGTGGGCATCCATACATACATACATGGCATAAAAATTAAACCCAGGTTGGGCTAAGTCATCCCTCCCTGCCTCAATTAAGTACAAATGGCTAGAGAAACTGATGGATTGGTGGGAAGATTAAATGTAGAAAGTGATTAAAGAAATAAAAACAACATGGGGTGAAAATAGCAAAATGAAATAATGATAATAGTGTCAAACAAGTAGTATTGTAGGGCTGATAGGAATCCAAAAAATATGAGAGCCCTCCATAGGTCAGCAGCAATGGACTTGGGTGGATAGGAAAGTTGACTAGCACCTTGGTTTTGACATTAGACATATTACAAAGACACAGAAATTCAGTCAGTCATTGGCACAGACATATAGAGCATATAGACACAGCATAGCACAGCCATTCTTGAAATAGTTTTGAATCTAAGTTCAAGGTCCTTAGTAACCACATTTTGATTGACAGCTTGGCATGCCTGGAATTTGGTGTAGTTGACTAAGGCTATTTTTATACTTTTCACTTAGCAGGCCTTACATGTTGAATCTTCATCCAAGAATCTTTCAAAAATCACTTAAAAATTAATCAAGTAATTACCAATAGGTGATTCAAGTATTCTGACTTATTTAGTCCCATTAGTTCTTAGAACCTTATTTAGCAGTATTAGCTAATAATTAAAGTGATTATTCATTCAATAGATGGATGTGGAGCAACTTCATCTTAGCTGAGAAATGTCCTTGTTTTTGCATGGGTCTTCCTTATACAGCCCTGGAAACTATTTCATCTATAGAATCACAATGGTGCACACAGATCTTCTTTTCTTAGCATTCTTAGCAGTTTTGTAACATCTAGAAGTATGTCACATCTGTGGATGTATGTCAGTCATCATATAAAATTTCACTCCCCATCAAATATGAAAGCATTATAGGTGCTTTTAGTCTTAATTGCCTTCTATAAAATGTTACATGATATGTAAAGTAAAAGTTGAGGGACTCTTATTCAATCCACAATGCTGCTCAGAGCTGAGGTCTCTCTTCCTAGACAGAACTTCATCTATACATCACTGTGTGTGACTTTACAAATATAAACAAAGTTTGGATTAGGTTTTCTTTTTAATTCCATTTAGATTATTTTTAAAATAATTTTTCTATAGCTACATTATCCCATTATATACATTTCAGGTAGTTTATTGTTAAAGAAAAAGAAATGAGTTTCACTAGGAAATTATTGTGTAATTTATCCTTTACCTATTGTGAATAAGGTTTCATAGAAGAAAATGACAGAAGTTTGACCTTTAAGAGCAAAGCTTTATAAGGAAATACTGAGTAATATTTGGGGAAATTATGATTGTTTGTTTGTTTGTTTGTTTTTGGTTTTTCAAGACAGGGTCTCTCTGTGTATCCTTGGCTGTCCTGGACTCACTTTGTATACAAGGCTGGCTTTGAACTCACGGAGATGAAAGTTGTGATTCTTAAAGGTGTTAATTCCTATTATGTACATTATATATATGTACATATATGTAATAAATAATGTGATTATATGAAGTTTTTATTGCTCTCCAGATCAGTACCTGAGAAGGTCACATTCTACCCACACATCATATCACTTCACCACTGACGTAGCTTGGTGGCAGAGTGGTTGCCTACCATGCCTGAGGCCCTTGGCTTAGTCATTAGTACTGAAGACACACAAAAGCTCCCTTCCCACGTGAGTGACATTACAGCTGTTTTCTAAGTGGTAGGTAGTCACTGGTACACTTGGATCAACATGGTACAATATTGAGTACAGAATCTTGGGGTTTTCTGAGTTCTGTTTGTTGGTCTATAAAGTGATGGTTCAGGCTCAGTGTAATACACTTTATCTCTCTTTCAGCTCATGCGTTAACTTCACATCTTAGGCTAAGATTGGCATCTAGCCAGTACAAGCCTTTATTCTTCTTCACTTTATTAGCTTTTAACATTAATATTATTCTGAGTTGATGCACAAAATAGTTGATTTCGGTGTGACAGTGTATATATATGACTCTCTCCTTCTTCATGTCTAATCTCCTTGTTCTAATATCAGGAACATATGTATGTGTGTGTGTATATATATATATATATGCATTATATATATATATTCCCCTCATCCCTTTTACCTTCTTCTCCCTCCTACTGATTCCTTTATGCCCCAAGTAACCCCATTTCCTTCTTTTATTCCATATTTAAATGACATGAGTTTATTTAAAATTTGATAAAAATACATAAAAGTAGAGAAAAATCAGGTGTAAGAGTCTCTTTCTCAGCACATTAGCTCCCCCTTCTTCTTACTTCCCTTCTCTCTTTCAACACTTTCCTTTCCCAAACAGCCATGTATATGCACATATGTACACCCGCACACATATCCCGCTTGTGCTTATTTGGGCCTATTTGGTTTGCCACTTTCTGCACATAACGTTCTATTCTTCTCTGTGGCTCTGTATATGCACGGTATGTTCCTTATCCATTCATCTGTTACCGAGTCTCACTTTGTCACCTATTTTGGCTGTTTTCAATAATGCTGCAATAAACATGGATGTGCAAGGATCTGTGCTCTGATGACTTTGATTCTCTCAGGTATTCACCCAGCAGTGGTGTGGCTGGATCCTAGAGTAATTCTAATTTCTACTTCATTGATGAACTTTCATACTGATAGCCCTGGTGACCAACTGTGTATATGGCTTTCTTTTGACTTTAATCTTTTTAAAAGATTTTATTTTATTTTTGGCATATACATTTATATTATTATGCATAAGTAGAAAAATTACATACAGCAAGAAGAACCATTAAACAGTCAGGGATCATATGAATATTACATTCAAGGTATTTTGGTAAATTGTGTTCGGCATCCTTGCAGAACACATCTTTCCTCTCTTGGAGACTCTAAAATTCTGAATGAGAATCAATATCTATCATATCTCATCTCTGTCAACTCAAAACCTCAATCTAGACCTAAAAACATCTTAACCCCTAAATAGCTAAGGTTAATTGTAAGACTAAACTAACTGGTCTTCCACCCCATCAGAGACTTGAGAAGGAATGCAACTTAGTTACTTGAGTGAACCCAAGCGCAGATTAGCCACTTCCAAAATGAGAAGAAAAAAATGACAGAGTTTGCTGCCTAAACAGTCACCCAAAACTCTTTATAACATCAGAGCATCATCTTCAGCCTTCTGGCCCAATATGGACGACAGAAATATTTGTGAGACAGGAACTATTGAGGACTTGCTCACCCTGTCTTGCCAGAATTTGGCCATCAACTCTGCTTGTATCCAAGCTGGCACATTTTTAGGCAGAATTTTATCTGTGGCAGAAATGAGGACATTTTTCCCAGTGGCTGGTTTGTCATATCTTAAGTCATCTCCATAAGGAGGATCTTTGATGCTCATAATCTTGAGATAGGCTAGGTGTTGCCAGGAGTTACCCTGTCTTGTTGTCAGAGAATCTTTAATATATTAAAAGCTTCTTAAAACTCATATTCTGTAGGACTCTGAAGCTTTGAAGCTTATCTAACTATTTTACCTTATCTATCTATAGGATCATATCTATCTGTTAAACATGGATGTATATTCTTGTGGTTAAAAATAGGCTGGTGGTTGACATGACCATGATTTGAACAACTAACAATTGGTTTGTATTATTTAATTGTCCTAATCAGCCTGCAATAGCACATTCCATGTATTGGAAGTAAGCTTTGCATTACAATTGAGCTGTATGGGTTCAATATCTCATATTAGAGTAGAAATGTACATAATGTGTGTGGAGAATAGTCTTAAATTTGAATTGCACATGAATGTATCAAAATCATATTTTGTGTCAATATACAAAATTCTATGCCAATGAATTAAAAAATAACCTCTTTTGTTAATAACAAATATGGCCTTAGGTTGAGGAGTAGATTTAGTAATCTACATTTTGTCCTATCATCCCTCTTTATTTCTATATCCCCCCATTCTTTCTTTTCAACCCCTACCTCCATATCTATGAAAGAAAGATAAAGGAAGAGAGATATCCCTGAGTCCAACCTCGTTTTCACTCTGAATAAGAACAATTATAACTTATAAGCAACTCCCAATGAAAACAAGCATCTGTAGCCCAAGAGAGCAAATATAAACTTATCCAACCCCCTTAAGGGAAATAAGATGTCATTCTCTTAAGGTTTCTTCTGGCTAATTTGGGGCAAACAGTACTTTTGTAGAGGCCCAAGTAAAAATGTGAAACATGGTTAATCAAGCCATGAATAGCATTTGTGGTCCAGTTTCCAAATGTTGAGAAATTCCAGGCTCAATAAAAGTCCTGTGTGGGACAGTCTAAAATACTGGACCAATTTGTATGGAAGCTTTCTTTGAAGCTGTCCTGCTCTGATGAGTAACAGTGACTGAAGTACTTGGGGCTGGAACATGAAGGGTGCAGGATGTCAGCCTGCTGAGAGGAATGAATCCTGCCAGGTCTGATCCAGCTTTAGTGTCCAATTCTTTTGTTCTGAAAACATATAAATTTTCATAAGCATTATACAGTCCTAAATTTATAAATATATGAGATGTACATGATGCACAGGCTGGTTAAGGCTGGTTTTCTGCTCTTAGTATGAGAAGAAGAAAGACATCTGCTAATCTTCATGCCATATGAGGAATGGCATCTAATAATAAGTCACAGGGATTCTGTGACCAATAAGAAGCCTTGTCTATGCATAGACACTCATGTCTCAGCCAGTCTCAGGGCCATTCTTATGTTAGCACTACATGTTACCTGCTTGTTTTGCAGTTTGAATACTTTACATCCTGAATGCAGTCCCTTCCCTCATCATCTTCTTCCTTCATCCCTTCTCCCTCCCTCCCCTAGTCCTTAGACAGGAGAAACATCCACCCCTAACATCTTACCTCTGTCTACAAGGTCTCATCTGTTATCAGTCAGACAAGCCAGAGGTACCTGCTGGCTTGGGCAAGGTCACTTTTGTCTTGATGAGTCCATTCAGTTTTACACTCTATCCAAACAGTGGGGATTCTCTGGCCCAGGCACTCAGGACCATGCTTTTATCCTGACTCGGGATTTGTCTTTCTTTGGTCTTACAGAAATGTGGAGCCAGTTTCTATGTGCTTTTTTATATCTTATTCTTCAGTTTATATACAAATTCTGTCACCCAATTTGGGTCTTGAGAGAGTGCTCACCATCAAGAGCATTAGCTTCCCAGTCATTTGCACTGGTTCAACAAGTCCTGCACATGCCTGTAAGCCTTGCTCTAAGGGCTGCAAAGACAGGAAGAGCTCTGGGTGGGCCAGCTGGCTTCCAGCCTAGCCTGGAGCACAGCATCCTTGGCTTCCAGGAATGACTCTGCCTCAAAGGAAGAGAAGGACACAGGACATCATTGGAGGGGGACAGCTGCTGTCTTCACCAGGACGTGTTTGTTTTAAAGAAAGAAATGAAGTAGATTTATAAATATAACATGCAATAGTATATTAATACATTAAGTCATAAATGTAATTATATGATTATAGTATTGATAGATTGCTAGGTCCAATATCTGAGTACACACACACACACACACACACACACACATATATATATATATATATATATATATATATATATATATATATATTAGTTTTTTTCCTTTGTATGTTTTAATTTTTCAGATGCTAGGGATGGGCCCCAGGACCTAACAAATGTGACACAATTGCTTTACTATCAAGATAGACACGAAACCTACAAGAAGAACATTATGATGGGCAGATCTGGGCCCAGGGGTCCCGCTCAAACTATGGCACCAGCCAAGGACAATACAGGCCATAAACTTCAAACCCCTACCTAAATCTAGCCAATGGACAGGACATTCTCCACAGTAGAGTGGGAGAGTGGGGTCTGACTTTCACATGAACTCTGGTGCCTCATATTTGACCACTTCTCCTGAATGGGGAGACCTGGTGGCACTCAGGAAGGACAGCAGGCTACCAAGAAGAGATTTGATACCCTATGAGCATATACAGGGGGAGGAAGTCCCCCTCAGTCACAGTCATAGGGGAGGGGAGTAAGGGGAAAATGGGAGGGAGGGAGGAATGGGATGATACAAGGGATGGGTAACCATTGAGATGTAATATGAATAAATTAATAAAAAAAGATAGACACCCAGCCTCCAATATTTTGAGTTGGTTTTGTATTTATAGGTTTTTCAGGTTTTAAGTCTCTCTCTCTCTCTCTCTCTCTCTCTCTCTCTCTCTCTCTCTCTCTCTCTCTGTGTGTGTGTGTGTGTGTGCATGCTGCATAGGTGTATGTGTGTGCATGTACATCTATATATAAAGGCCGGAGACGGACATTTTCTTCTTCTTCACCTGTTGTCCATGTTACCCTGTGAGACATGGTCTCCTACTGAAAGTTCAGCTCACAAGTTGTTCTTGGCTGCCTATGCAGCAGACTCCAGGCTTCTTTCTGCCTACACTTGCCAGTGCTGGAATTCTAAATGTGCACTGACACCCAGAGCTTTACACAGGTGCTAGGGATCTGAACTTGAGTTCTCATACTCGCCTGGCAAGAACTTTACTGAGTCATTCCATTTCTTATCAGCCAATGGAAATAGAGCGTCTGTTGGTTTAGCCATGGTGGTACTTACCACATGCCACATAATCAAAGGGGCTTTTAAACAATCTTTTAGTATTATTTAACATAACTGAATAGAGGTATCAACAGAATCAAATGAGAGTATTATATCTTAGATCCTAACTGTCAAGTTGAATTTGCAAATAGAGGAAATGTAAGAGCTTAGTAGTTTATTTTTTTATTTTCATACGTGCTTTGTCTTGGTTGATCTTTCAGATTCACATCCCCCCTTTTCCATCTTCCTCCCCTGAGCTCTTTCTGCTCTGGCAGTCTCCTTTGCACTTTTGCTTTCTTGTTACAAGTATTGTATTACCACTCCCCCACTTCCTCAAAATATTTTCCATTGTTGGGGTACCTTGTCTAGTTTCCTAGTTTAGAACAGTGGACCCAGATATAGACCCATATTTGATGATCGTAGCTAGGGTTTGCAAGAATGCATTCAATTATTCACCTTTCTGAATATTTGTTGCCTCAGGCAAGGTAGTAATTACCACAGCTATCCATTTTCTGAAATTCTCACGTTTTCATTTGTCTTTATCTTTCAGAGTTTTAGCGTCTCTCTCTCTCTGTTGCTGGGTAGCCATGATCACTCTGCTGCTTCTTCTGGGGTTGCCTTTCCATCTTTTTCTCTCTGGATTTTTCAGCTTTTAGCCTGTTTATTTGAACATTTTCCTTTCTTATTGTAATGTAGGAGTTTGTCAGTGATACATCTCTCTTAAAGCCGCTTGTCTTGGATCCCAGCAGTTTGATGCCTTGTTTCTCCATTTCATTCCTTTTAAAATATTTTCCCTTTTTAGCTTATTTACTCATCCTTTGCTGAGGAATTTCCAAGCATTTGTGTATTTACAACATTTCTCCTACTGATAATTTCTTTTTCTTTTTAAAAGGGATTTTTATTTGTGTATATGTGTGTATGTTTGTGTGTGTGTGTGTGTGTGTGTGTGTGTGTGTGTGTGTGTGTGTGTGTGTGTGTGTGTGTGAGCACATGTGCTTGCAGAGGCTGGTGGAAGGCATTGCTTCCCTGCAATGGGGGTGACAGGTTGTTGTCAGCTGCCCATTGCTTACACAGGACATCTCACACTATTTGAAACTGATTACTGTGCAAGGCTTATCACATTAAAAAATCTTGTGTGTGAGAAAGTAATATCCTACTCTCCACTCTACTGTGGAGAGTGTTCTGTCCATTGGCTAGATCTGGGTAGGGGTTTAAGGTTTACCGCCTGTATTGTCCTTGGCTGGTGCCTTAGTTTGAGCGGGACCCCTGAGCCCAAATCTGCCTATCATAATGTTCTACTTGTAGGCTTCTAGGACCCCCTGGATCCTTCTACTTTGCCATTCTCCCATGCTTCTCTCATCTAGAGTCCCACTAGAATGTCCTCCCCACTTTCTCAGTTTCCTGGTAAGTGAAGGCTTTCGTGGGACATGCCCCTTGGGTTAATATGCAGATATAAGTGAGTATATACCATTTGAGTCTTTCTGCTTCTACTCTGGTGCCTCACCTTTGACCATGTCCCCTGGAGGGGGAGACCTGGTGGCACTCAGAGGAAGGACAGCAGGTTACCAAGAAGAGACTTGATACCCTATGAACATATACAGGGGGAGGTAATCCCCCTCAGGAACAGTCATAGGGGAGGGGAATAAGGGGAAAATGGGAGAGAGGGAAGAATGGGAGGATACAAGGGATGGGATAACCATTGAGATGTAACAAGAATAAATTAATAAAGGAGAAAAAATTTTTAAAAAATCCTGTGTGCTTGAGTGTTAAGGTAGCGTTGCTTTTGGGATCCAGTTTTAAACTGAGGTTGTGATCACTTCACTCATCTTCAGCATAGGCTCTCTCTCTCTCTCTCTCTCTCTCTCTCTCTCTCTCTCTCTCTCTGTAATTTTTCTCTCTGCACCTGTATCTCTGTCTCTGTCTGTCTCTTCCCTGTCTCTCTGTCTCCCTCTCATCTGTCTCCGTCTCTTTGTCTCTCTCCCTCTTCCTCCCCCCACTCCTGCACCTCCCTAACATGTAACATGGTAACATGGAATTACTGTTCCTGCCTTTCTCATAGAGTTTTTTCTTTCCCATTTCTGTGACCCATGCACACTGTGATCTCTTACACTGACGCCTTACTTTATTGGGAGCTTTTAGGTTTAGACTGATACATTTTTCCATGATAAAATGATTGTGGGGCATTCTTCTTTCTCTTCCTTGGTTTTAATCATTGTTGACAATCCTGGGAGGCTTAGTTTTAAAGAGATCAAGAAAGATTAAAGATTATGGGTATATTAGAAATAAGCAATATATGCAAAAAGCCTTCGATGGGGTCTTTACTCAGTGTGCCTGAGCAGCTGCTGTGGTCTGTGTGTCCTAGTAAAATGGGATCCACTGGGACCAACTGTTGATGCCCTGCTTCAGTGTGACTCTGCTGCTCATTCCGGTCCTTCCAACGGGCCAACCCTGCATGAGCCAGAATTCCAAATGTCGGATGCAGCATACATCATAACAGGTTCTTGATTTTTACTTTGGAGTTATTGTCAGGTGGATTTTCAGATGGCAAGGACAAAATGGTCACTAATCACACACAAGTGCCAAATGAGTGTATTGGTCTCCTGTATAAAAACAGAGAAAATAGGAAGCAAGTTTTTGGGCTGTTTGTTTGTTTCTAGAACTTTTATTTAATCACTTTACAACTTGATTGCAGCCCCCTCCCTCCTCTTTTCAGTCTCCCCGTAATGCCCTTTCTCCCTTAACCCCCTCAGAGAAGGGGAGGTATCATCCTACCCTGGCATCTGAAGTTGCCCCAGAACTAAACTTTTGAAATTTATTTATTTATTCACTTTACAACCCGGTCATAGCCCCATCCCTTCTCCTCCCACATATCCCTCAGAAAAGGGGAGCTCCCACCCACCGACCCACCCACCCACCCACCCACCCACCCACCCACTGGAGCTCATCAAGTTGCATCAGGACTGAGATCTTCCTCTTCGCCTGTGGTCTGGCAAGGCAGTCTCCTGAAGAGGAAGTGATCAAAAAGCAGGCAACAGAGTCCGTGTCGGAGACAGCCCCACTCCCCTTACTAGTGGACCCATAGGAAGCCTGAGCTCACCATAGGCTACATATATGTTGAGAACCTAGGTCCAGTCCATGTATGGTCCTTGGCTGGTGCTTCATCCTCCACAGACTCCTCTGGGTCCTGGTTAGTTTGCTCTTCTGGTCTTCTTATGGAGCTCTTGTCACATCTAGGTCCTTTTAGCTTCCCCCACCCCCACCTTTTCCAATAGACTCTCCATGCTTTGACTAATGCTTTGGTTGTGAGTCTCAGCATCTGTTGTGAACCTCTCAGAGGACAATTCTGATAGATTCCTATCTGCAATCATAGCAGAGTAACGTTAATAGTGTCAGGAACTGGCTTTCTTTCTTAGAGTGAGTCTTGAACTAAACTTATATTCTCCAATTGAGGCGAGACAAGGCAGCCCAACTAGGGGAAAGGGATCCAAATGTAGACAGCAGAGTCAGAGATAGTCCCTACTCTCATTGTTAGGGGGACACACATGTTGACCAGGCTGCACATCTGCTACATATGTGTTGGGAGTCTTGGTCCAGTCTTTGCATGGACTTTGGTTGTTGGTCCAATCTCCATGAGCTCCCATAGGCCAAAATTAGTTGACTCTGTAGGTCTTCTTGTGGAGCCCTTGACCCCTCAAGCTCCATCTATCCTCCCTTCCACTATTACACAAGACTCCCAGAGTTCAGTCTATTGTTTGGCTGTTGCTCTCTTTATCTGTTTCCATGGGATGCTGGATGAAGCCTCTCAGAAGACATTTATGCTAGGCTCCTTTCTTCAGGCATAGCAGAGTATCATTAATAATGGTAGAGGTTGGCTCTCTCCCATGAGATGGGCCCCAAGTTGGGCCAGTCATTTGTTTACTATTTTCTCTGCTCCATCTTTATCCCTACATTTCTTGTATGCAAGACAAATTTTAGATCTAAGGTTTTATTCATGTGTGTATATGTGCATATTTACACGTAAGTGCAAAAAGAAGCAAAGAGGAATATAGAGTGAATGCAAATTTTAACTGTATTTTTTTTCTATGTGATTTAGGAACAAATAGACATAGTTTAGAGAAAATGGTTTCAAATTATTCTTATTTCTTTCTAATCTCTGCATTTTGAAGTAGATATTTTACATTCTGCACATCTTAATTACACTTTGATAGAGGTTTAATTTCAATCTCAGTGTTGAGTTTTACTTACTTATATCTGGTTAATCCACAGCAGTGTTTAACATAGGCCTCTTTCTCATCTCTGGATTCTTACACATTCTATTTTTAAATTCCTTTTTTTTCTTTGTATATGTTTGAGGTCATAATTTTATTATAACATTTCTTTCTTCTCTATCCACCCTGCAAACACTCCCATGTATCTCCCCTTTCCTTCAAATCCATGATCTTTTTTTCACTAATTGTTATTATATGTGTGTATGTATGCTTCTATATAAATATAATCCTAAGTATAACCTGTTGTGTTCATATAATGTTACTAGTATGTATGTTTGCAGGCATGACTATTTGACATCAAATAACTCTTTGCTGTGCTACTCCTTGGGAAGGATGACATCTCTCTCTTCCAGCTTTTCTTGGTTGCCTATAGTTACTTTTACAGGGTTTAGGCCTCCTGGTCATTTCTTCATCTTGTTTGGCATGTTCATTGGTATCATCCTTGGGTAGCTCATGCTTGAGCAGTCACGTTGGTGCGACGTTGTGAGTTTAGCTTCAGATGCTACTGGGAGACACAATCTCACAGCACAGTACTCAACCCCTTGGAGTTGCAGGCTTTCCACCTCATCTTTCTCAGTATTCTCAGAGAAGTATTTTGTATATACATTTATTGTGACAGGGCTCCACAACCCTGCATTTTGATTGGTTTCGGTTTTTTTTTTTTAGTGGACCCCATGTGTTGCAAAGAGAAGTTTCCTTGATGAAGAGTGAAAACTACACTAATCTGTGGGTATAAGGACAGATGTTTAGACCGTTGTTAGGAATTATACTGGCTTGGTAAATTAGTGGTTGTAGATTCTCCTCCATTACCCATGAGTTCACAAGTGCTGGATAGTTGTTAGGTTTCCAGTACCAGGCGTGGTCTCTCTCTCTCTCTTGTGGACCATGTAAGTCCCATTAGAGAACTGTTGCACTCTTTTTTGTAAGAGTGGATGGGGACAGCAGAGTAAGGCAAACTGATGGCAATGCCAAGCTCAGAATACATGAGCTTTGCAATGTGGAGGTTCAGAGTATGTTACTTCTTCCATGCTGTGCATGGAGTAGCAAAAAATGACCTCATGAGCAAGGTAATTGGTGCACACTGTCTCTCAATGATATTATTGACTACACATTTCCTTCTCCTTTATACTAACTTGAAGTACATCAGTGTTCGGAGCACCCCAGCATATACCTAAGAAATTACCCACACATTTACATTTAATTTATAACTCAGATGTTCCTCCTAACTGGCCAAATCATTTTTCTTGTAGCAATGGTAGGAAATTAGGAGGAAGTTAAATGCCTGCATCGGACTTCTGAGTAGCACTCTCTTAGCCAGTGCTTCACGGAGAGAGGCTTAAAATCTATCCAGTGTACATCACAGTGTTATTTTCTTTAGTAAGGGAAACTTTAAAATGGCTAAGATTAAGCAAATCATCACAACAGGAGTGTCAGCTGCTACTGTAGATCAAGGTCATAGCTCTGAACATCAAGCTTTACATGGGGCTTAGGAAATATTGCTCTGCCAACCTGAGCTATTATAGACATAGATTATAAAAGTTGCATAAAATAAATGAGCTAGGTGGCTCAAGCTCATTCCCAAGTGTGTCATTTTTTGTGTGGAGAGAATAATTTACTGCTGCAGTACGTACTTTAATTTAACTTTTATTCTCTTAAAACCCTTTAAAGCAATAATGGAGAAATGATCGGTATGCAGAATCCAAAGAGCACTGCCTCTTATTGACTCTAAATTTTAAAATGCGGAGATGAAATGAGCCAAATTTTCATCTTGCTATGAGTAAGTGTAAAGATAAATATCCAACAATGATGAAAATAAACAAGAATATCTCTATATATTGTGATTATTTTTCTAAAACAAATGCAGAAACAAAAACCCCATATATCTACCCAGATGCAGCCAATGCCTTGTCCTCCACTTGGCATTGCTGGCTTTTGCTGAGAATCACCTGATCAAGTTGGATAGATATTTCTTGAAATGATGCATGGTTTGCCGTGCATGCCTTCACTGTGCTTCCTGCCATTATGGAATAACGTGTCTTATTGGGAAAGACAGGGGTTATTTCTGTGGGATCTTGCTCAGTCGGCTCCCATATTAACACTGATGTTTTGTGAATCATTTCAGATTTCAGAGAGCTACGCCTTCCTACCAAGAGAAGCAGTGACCCGGTTTCTAATGAGCTGTTCCGAGTGCCAGAAAAGAATGCATTTGAACCCAGATGGGACTGATCACAAAGGTAGCCACAGTGCCCAATAGGGAGATTTGAAGTAATTTTTCTTCATAATGTCCATTTGTATCTTACACTTTTATAAATATGTGGAAAATTGAAGGAGTTCAATAAGTCATATCATCTTGTTTATTCAAGTGGAGAGCAATAGATTCTGAATATCCACTCACAAAGAAAGTCACTCCTAGAAGGCCATTTTAGCTCTACAGTATTTTATATGATTATACACACATATATATAATGCAGTTTTAATTTCCATCATGGTAGTATTTCATGGTATATTACATACACTCAGTAAGGAAACGTCAACACTTTAAATAACCTTTCAAGTCTATAAAATCCTTATTTCCAGAAGTCATAGATTACATGGAATGCCTTCAATTAAAATTTTTATAAGCATAATTTGGCTTTACCATTCATTGAAATTACACAGGTAATTTTCCTAAGCACAAAGTTGTCTCAATAATTAGATTAATCTCATAGGTACATTTAAGATCCTTCTATGCGTTGGAAGATAGGTGACCTAAGTGCCTAAAGGAAAAGAAAAATAAAGGCCAATTTCTTTAGACTCTCAATGTTTTATATATAGGATAATGAATGATTTTAAGTGCTTAATCAGCATATTAGTTTTATTTTTTTATTGCTTGTGATATTTAAAAGTCACTTTATATTAAGAAGTAGTGGATTTGTCCATTCTGTTCAATTGAGCCAACACATTTTGTGGAAATTTGCATGTCATATTTTGTGCAGTTCATAGACAGTGTGTTCATGGTTCTCAGTCATTAACATGCTGAAAATGGTATTTTAATTAGACCCACTAGTTCACCCTGAAGGTGCAGGTGGAGCACAGGTGACATTCATCGCAGATTTAAATTTTTCTGTTGCAGATAATGGAAAGCCTCCTACATTGGTGACCAGCATGATCGACTACAACATGCCAATCACCATGGCATACATGAAGCACATGAAACTGCAGCTGCTGAACTCACAGCAAGACGAGGTAAACCAGAAGCATCTCTGATTGCATCACTCACAAATGGCAACAAAGCTCCACACCCAAGACTGTGGGGTTAAGCATGGCGCCACTTGAAGGCTGTAATTTATATTGTTAATGAAAAAAAAAAGTGTCGTCAGGAACTCATTGGTTTGGAAAGGGAGTAAAGATGGCCCATCCTGGATGCAGAGTTCCTGATGCTTCTGTTTTCCTTGGTGCTATGCAAGAAAGATTCCGTTTCCTCACTAAGTTGCCCCTGAGGCAGTCTTGGCAAAGAGCTGAGAAGTCTGAGCATCTCTACCGAGAGGGAGTCCAAGGACAGGGCACCTCTGAAACTCTCTTCTCTGAGAAACTGCAAAACCAATTTAAATGATGGCAAGTGCAGTTGTTTCCCTACCAGCCACATCTCCATCTTTTTAAGTCTTACGATTTAATCAAGTTTTGTTCAAATAGCTCCATGTTTAAGAGAAAATGTGTTGCAAGTCGTTTTAATTACAGACACTTTCATGTTTCAGATTATTATATCTCATTGGAATCTAAAAATGTACTGTCATATATCAAACACCAATGTGCGTTTACAGATGTTCTCTAGGAATCTAGTTCTCTTTTTGGTTTAAAAAGAAATAAGTGTGTAGATCTGTGTGTGATCTGTGGGTGTATGTTTGTGTATATGTGTGTGTGGTTACATGTGTGTCTTTGTTATGTGTCCATGTGTTTGTGTGTGAGTGTGCATTTATACGTATCTGTGATTATGTTTGTTTATATGTACATGTGCATGAGTGTGTCTGTGCCTGTGTGTGTGAGTTTACATGTGTCTATATGTGTCTATGTATGTGTAGGTGTGTGTGTTTGTGTGAATGTGTACATGTGTGTAGGCTACTTGCATCCTCCATAAGGAAACAAAAGCAATCAACACACTGTACTAAACCCTCATCAACATTCAAATTATCTGTGTTGGAAACAGACCTTTAGCTAATAAGTGCCTTCCCTGAACTTTCCCTATACCAGCAAATATGATCACATATTCACTTTTTTAAAAATTTTGTATTAATTTATTCTTGTTACATCTCAATGGTTATCCCATCCCTTGTATCCTCCCATTCTTCCCTCCCTCCCATTTTCCTCAGAGGAAGGATAGCAGGTTACCAAGAAGAGACTTGATACCCTATGAGCATATACAAGGGGAGGAAATCCCCCTCAGATATTTACTTTTTAAATAAATAGAATTTAAATATTTTTCTTTTTTCCTCTGTACTTGATAAGATTTCAGTCTTAAAACTCTGTAGCATTGTTTTACCTCAGTAGATTTTATTTGGGGTTCACTAACTAAGAATAATTGTAAAGTGGCCAAATTACATTAGCTATTGCCAGATGGCTCACAATAAATGATTGAATTAACAGTGATAAATTCGTTAAACTAAAGACCCCAAAGTCAGATTTTAAAATTGTGTCTGTTTCTAAGAATGAAACAACTGGCATCAGGATCATTACAGAACTGAAAGAAAAATCTCATAGAAAAGTTAAAGCCATCAAATCATCTGTAGAAAACAAATGTGAAGGTCAATTAAGTTTATTTCTATAACCAAATTATAATCAGTTTCATGCCTACCACGCTGCCCATGTTTTCCAAGTCCTTCTGGAGCTAATGAATCATACACATTTAAACTAAAAAGCAGAGCTTTAAAAAATTGTAATATTTGACCACGTCCCCTGGATTGGGAGGCCTGGTGGCACTCAGAGGAAGGATAGTAGGCTACCAAGAAGAGACTTGATAGCCTATGAGCATATAAAGGGGGAGGAAATCCCCCTCAGTCACATTTATAGGGCAGGGGAGTAAGGGGAAAATGGGAAGGAAGGACAAATGGGAGGATACAAGGGATGGGATAAACAATTGAGATGTAATATGAATAAATTAATAAAATATATTAAAAAGAAAGGAAATTATCCTTATCGTCATAGTTTGAAATTATTAAATTTGATGCATGCTGTGCTAAAATATTCAAAGAAATTACTAGTTATAAAGTTTACAAATTTTAGAAAATATAACTATTACTGGTTTGGGAAATCTGAGTAAGATAAGCATATTGAACTGAAATTCAGATGAGGTAAATCTTGATTATAAGTTGTATTTCAATTTAAGTAAGAATCAATCCAATAAATTCACTAGTTTTTAACTCAGTACCTCTTAGGTACTCCTGGAAATAAATTAACAAAAATAAACCCTGTATTTATGTAGCCTGTCTTCCAGTGAGAGCAAAAGACAAAGAAAATAAACAGTAAGATGATGAAACTAAAAAGATGCTAACTCTATTAAAAGAAAAATGGAAAACCAGAAAGTAATCCATTCAGAACGCAAAACAGTAATGCAGAGCTCAACTTCCTGCCTATGAGGTCCTGGGTGTAAAGACAAGCACCCCAAAAGTGAGTAAATGAATGAATGATTGAATGAGGAGACAGATGACATCATTTGAGCAAAACTAAAAGAAATTAAGTGTGCTGTTACTACCTATTGCTGTGATAAAACACCACAACTAAGGCAACGTATAGAAGAAAGTCCTTTTTATCTTATAGTTCCATAGGGTAAGAATTTATGATAGACAAGTGAGTGAAGGAAGGAGCAGAAAGCCAAGGGCCCCCAATTTGAACTGCAAGCACAAAGCAGGGTGTTTAGCAGGAATGGTGTGTGTCTTTGAAACCTACCAGTTTACCCCTAATCACATACTCCCAGCAGTAAAGTCACACCTCCTAAACTATCAGAACAGTGCCACCAATCAGGAGGTGTGTGTTTAAAGAGCTCAGTCTATGGAAGACATTCTGATTCAAGCCACCACATTCTACTTCCTGGCCCTCATATCTTCATGCCCTTATCATAATGCAAAGTGCATCTTGCCTAAAATCAAAAGTCTCTGTAGTTTTCCAGTCTCAAGACTGCTTTAAAGCCCAAAGTCTCTACTGATACTCAAAGCAATCTCTCAACTGTCAGTCCCTGTAAAATTAAGAAAAAAAAGCTAATTACATACTTCCAACAAAATATTACAGAATATGCTTTATCAGAAGGGAGGAATCTGCCCATAGTGAGAAAATACTGAATCAAAGAGAGACTGAAATTTAGCAGTTAAAATAGTATATCCTGTAGTTCCATGTCCAACGTTAAAGGACTTAAGTAGATCAGTCCTTCCATTTTGCTGCCTGCAACATTTTTTTTCTTCTTGGGATGGGAGAGTTGGCTTTAGAATGTACCATAGACAGGATGTCACAGAGGCTGGGGGGTGAGTGGTGATAAGGCCCATAGAAATAGTACTCTGTTTTCTTAGTTCCTTAGTGACAAAGGAAGCAAGAGTGAGGTTGTTGGAGACATTGTCAGAAGTTTAAGAAAAAAATAGTGAGGTTGCAGTTTAGATGGCAAAGAGTGAGGACATTTGATTCCTGATCAGATACAGTTATAAAATAATTTAAATAAATGCCCATGAATATGTTTGTGTGGGTGCATGAGTAGAGTAAGGAAAAACTAGAACTAGTTATTTAAGTGCAATAAAAGATGGCTTCAGTCATTTTATGGGAACCAAGGTCACTGGAAAGCTGGTGAGGAAGAGGTTGATCACTGAAAAGATGCTATCAAAATTATTTATAAATGTCAGTGTAGTGTAAAATGTATTTGTAATTGTATAGAGAGCTGTATAGAAAAGTTGAGCTGCCATAGAAATGGAAATTTACAAATGGACACTTCCAACCTATTGGTCCCACAGATGGTCTTGGTTAAACTGTGGGGCCACAAAAGTCATGAATTTGGAAAAGGATGTGGTGAAGGGGAAGGACTTATAAAGATGGGCATAACAGTAGCTGCGGACAGGAAGAAACTAATCAAAATATATTATATACAAGGACGCAAGTTGTCAGTCAACAAAATTAATGAGTAAAGACCCGAGGAGAAGAGATTATAGATTTGTAGTTGGTGGTGGTGAATATAGTAAACGATTATGGGGGGAACCTGGCATTAAATGTTGGGGAACGAGGTCATTGGGAGCCATCACTGGGGTGAAGACCAAGCAACAGACATAGTCATGGGTTCTACATGAGAACTCTTAGAGTGTGATGAAGTCTTTAAAAATCAGGGAGGAAAGTTCTGAGCTACAGGAAGAAGCATGTTGGTCCTAGGCAAAGGGTAGGGCTCTTTGCTATAGTTTTGTTAAGTATTTTATAAATAGATCCAAACATTTAAAAATGAAAGCCTTGGGTAAGTGGCCACAAGGGATCCGTTCTATCAGCTTCGTCTGTACCACCTAATTTAACAGTTACAATTGGCTCACATGCCATTACCGTTGTGCAGATGGGAAACCCAGGCTTTTCTGTAGCAAACCAGATAAACTGCTTACACCCAAATTTATCTGATATTAGAGCCCACTCTCTGTCTCTTTATAATACATGCATTTTAATTATTAATATTTATTTAAAAGAGTTGATATAAGATATGATCTAGCTAGTGGATTAACTCAATTTATTATTTCTTATTCTGTAAGTGGAAAAATGTCAGAGTGAACGTCTCTGTTAACTCTTTCTGTCACTCATGGCACTCGTTTCCACTTTCTCAGCTATGCACTAAGCTGGATGGTAAAAGACAATTTCATCTAAATATCTAGAAAAATAAAAACAAACGAAGTGTAATTCTTAATAAATAAAAAAGAAATATATAGCTTCATGATGATCCTTCCTTGTAATCTTTTATATATATATATATATTGGGGGGGGGTTCCGAGACAGGATTTCTCTGTGTTGCCTTGGTTGTCCTAGACTCACTTTGTAGACCAGGCTGGCCTCGAACTCACAGCAATCTGCCTGCCTCTGCCTCCCGAGTGCTGGGATTAAAGGCGTGTGCCATCACCACCCGGCTAAAATATGTATTTTATTTATTCAATAAAACTTACATATATATATATATATATATTTCCATTTTGATCATGTCCACTACTTATACCTCACAGTTTTCCTCAGGTATTCCTTTCTCTCTCCTTATTTTATGTCCTCTATTTTAACCCACTGAATCTAATTAGTAATGGCAGCATGTGCATGGATGTAGGGTTATCCAGTGGAACACACACAGCCTATGTAGGGCCACGGGACTCTCTTTCAGTGACTACCCTCTGTAATGGCCAGCCTAGGCACATTCACAGTATGCTACTCTCAGTGGAACCAGGTAATTTTTACAATGAACAGATAACAGAACATGAGAAAGTTTGATACCTTGAAAAGACCTATTTTCCAAATTATGGATGTAGAAGAAGTAGAAAACAATAATTGCCAAAACTCTTTTAGAAAATATTTATGTCCTTTGATAAAGTTAGCTACAGGATGCAATAAAGGAAGCAATTTAAACATGGGGATATTTAAAGTATTATTATGGATAGTAAGTGATTGAATATATTTTAAGACTGAATGATGAAAGATTATCAATAGTTAACTGCCATGTTATTGGGTTTCTTATATACTATGGTGTAGACATGAACCATAGTTCATGAGTAGAGAAGAGGCAGATTCAGAATTGTGAAGATGAATTTTCAGTGAGATTTACATAGGACTGAGAGCTATGGTGGTATTTCAGTGACATGAGCCATGAACTTGCCTGCACACTCACCCCTGATTATTCTACAACAGCAAACAGGTGCTTATGTGCAAAAATTTTCACATGACTCTTCTAAAACTGACCCTGGAGAAACAACCCCATAATAACAACAACTACACTGTCTAATCTCAGAAAAACCTTCCTTTGAAAATTTAACCATTAGAATTATTCTGTTGGCTTTTCTCCAATTATAATTAACTTTATTTATATGTTAGTAAAATAACAATCTTATCTTCAATAAATCTTTGTTATTTCATTAAAAAGAATAGTTCAGTTAAGAATTCGGAAGTAATTGGAATAAAACTATAGAATGAATACATTGCTCCCAAGTGAATTCAGGCTATATAAATATATAAAAACTGATAGTTGAATCAAGAGAATTATGATAAGTCACATACTGCATAGAGTAAAGTTAAAAATTATTTTTAAAATTTCCAGTTATTAATTCACCAATAATAACAAATACTTTAAAGTTGCTTTATGTTGTTATTGTCATTTGTTGTTCTTTGTTATATTTGGTTTTGTTTTTTTTTTTTGAGACAGGGTTTCTCTGTGTAGCTTTGGCTGCCCTAGACTCACTTTGTAGACCAGGCTGGTCTCGAACTCACAGCGATCCACTTGCCTCTGCCTCCCGAGTGCTGGGATTAAAGGCTTGTGCCACCATGCCCGGCTAAAGTTGATATTTCTAAAGATCAAAAATACATGGCAGGTATGCTTGTTGGCTTTTTGTTCAGTTGATTCAAACTTAGACATATTTGGGGAGATAAATATCAAGTAAATCCCTCCATCAGATTGCTTGTAGGCAAGCCTGTGGGGCACTTTCCTGATTAACAGCTAATGCGGGAGGGACCAGCCCACTGTGGGTTGTACCACCACTTGACAGGCATTAAGCAAACTAAGAAAGCCAAGGGAGGGAAGCAGTGTTCCCTGTGGTCCCCACTTCAGTTCCTGCCTCTAGGTTCCTGCTTAGAGTTCCTTAGAGTTCCTGCTTGGCTTCCCTCAGTGGGCTGTGAGTTGAGATTTGTAAGCTAATAAACTCTTTCATTGCACAGACTGCTTTTGGTAATGCTCTCCATCACAACTAGGACAGTAGTTAATTTAACCAGAGATCTTATCATTTGTCCAAACTTCTGAAGAAGTATGCTGCAGGTGTTATTTAATGATGATAAATGTATAGACTAAATGCGTACAATGTCCAGCAGTTTTTACAGTCATTTCACAGAACATGGAGCATGATTGAGACTTTACATCTAGTTCTCCTGTGGGCTTCGACCTTTCCAAACCTACTTTATTTGGGGTTCTGTAATGCTTATACCTTCCTTTCAATCCACCTGCCCTAGATAGGAGAGAAAAGAGGTTAATGGGAACAGAAGTAGACCTTTTTGAACTCAGTTCCTGGGAGTGATAGCCCTAGCATAGTTGGCCAGATTTCAGCAGACCAACAATTCTACCAAAGTTGCTGCTGGAACCTGGAACAGCAGCCAGAACCCGGAGCCCTGAAGCGTTCTCTGGAGCGGTTCTCTCTAGGAGCATCTCAAAGTGAAGCGATGAACAGTCAAACAATACGAAGACTCAAAAAGCCTCACCTCCTGTTTTGAGCTCATATATGTGTCCCCTCTTAGAGTCTGTACTAAGATGTGTTTCAGCTGGCAAAAACAAAGACATGCCCTCCTCACAAGGTGGTTTGTCTTCTAGTGGATAAACATCACCTGTTCTCTCTCATGTCTGCTCCCCATCCCACACTTGGACTCAAAAGAAAACTGTTTACATCCACTATACTCTCTTTTAAATACACACACACACACACACACACACACACACACACAAACACACACACACACAAACACACTCACAGTCTATAGAAATAACTGTATTCAGTTAAATACCATCAGCTGTCTGTGGTATCTATAATAAATACTTGGTTTGGTAAGATAGTGAAGCAGGTGGAAGGTGTTTACTGCCAAGTTCAATGACCTGAGTCCAGTCCTCAGTATGGATGCATATCAGGGAAAGAGGCAAATGGCTCATGCAAGCCACTTTCTGACCTGCACAACAACTGCGCAACAAAAGATAAGTAAATCAATGACAAAACTATACATAGTTACTCATAAAGACAATTTTAGCATTGGAAAGGTGGCTCAGTGGAAAAGTACTTGCCCCTTAACCATGAAGTCGGCCATGTGTGGTTCCCACCCTTATTCCCAACATTCAGAGGCAGAAAAAAAAATAATCCCAAGGGCAAGCTAGCTTACAAACCTCAAGCCAAATCATATGATGTACCCCAAGACTGAAGAAATAACCGCTTTTTTGTAGAAAAAGTTCTTTGCTAAAATAAAAACTACAAAACCAACAGCGTGTTATAATCGGCAAAGAACTACAAACCTTGAAGTACAATGATAAATTCTTTGCTTTGGGGAAGTTGGAGCAAAGTATCACAGTTTCATACAGATGCTTCCTTGATGGAGGGTGATGACTACACTTATCTGTCATATGTTTAGATGTTTGTTAGGAAATACATTGGCTTAAGACATTAGTGGCTGCAGATTCTTCTCTGATACAAGTTCACCAGCACTGAATAGTTAGCTAGGGTTTCAGCACCCTGCATGTTTCCCTCTTGTTGAGTGGGTCCTAAGTCCAATTGGATGGCTGTTCCTTAACATCAAGGTAAGCACGCCACTACTGCACGCTTATTACGCTGATAGATGATGTGGTCAAACGTACCGTAGCTGGGTCTGACTGTTGCTTGTCTCCCTCCTTTGGAAGCTTGCAAGGTGTCATCCATAAACAAAAATGTAGGAACCACTAAGGAATGCTGAGAGTTGTAGAAATAGTCTTTCCCAGGGAAGAGTCTACCAACTGGTTATCCAATATCAAATTGTTATCCCTGAAAACATACATGCAGGCAACATTATTCAAACTCATCAGGTTAGGTTTAAGAATGAATATGTATATGCACATACATACATGCATGTAAGAAAAACTAATGAGCAAAAAGAACGAGGAGAGGTATATGGAGAAACTTGGAGGTAGGAAAGGGAAAGGAGAAATGTAATTATTTTAAATATCAAAAATTAAAATGTATACCAGTTTCAGTTTATTAGTTTTTCACATTCAACATTTTCCTGAATTAGTCATTTGGTAGACTTTTTTTGTCACCTGACTTAGTGAAGGAGTTTTACACAATGTTATATAGAACTCCTTTTGTGATTTCAGTGTTTTACCTTTCATATATCTTTGTATTATTTATCTACATGTAATCATCTACCTTTTCTCTATGAACCATCTATCATCCATATCGTATGTATGTATGTATGTATGTATGTATGTATGTATGTATGTATATATCTATCATCTATCTATCTATCTATCTATCATCTATCTATCTATCTATCTATCTATCTATCATCTATCTATCTATCTATCTATCATCTATATGTCATGTATCATTTATTTATCTGGTATCTGTCTACCCATGACCTATTACATATATATCATCTATACATTATCTATTTATAATCTGTATCTATCATCTAAAAGCTTTGTTTGTAAAATATACTAAGAATTACTTGCTCTATACCAAATGCAGCCAGTAAATCTATACATATATGTTGGTTTATTATTGAAGCCCATCCTGTTTGTGGATGAGAAATTCTTACTGCATTATACAATCTGTGCATACAATATTTTACCAAGTCATTTTGTTCATAGTAAAAATTCAATTTTTCTTTCCATCATGTTTTATGACAACATCTTAAAAGACAAATTTTTGAAGAACTCTTAATACTCATTAATAATACTTCAGTATTTCAGCCTAAGCTAGCTCCCAAACTGCTTCTTTTCTAAACACATTGCTCTCTCTTTACAATGGTACTGTGCATAATATGTTGAGCATCCAAAACTCATAGCATTTCTTGAAGTGATAAAGAGGTTCATCGTTTCTTGTTCGAAGCATCTTTCAGTATGTACCATGTTTTACAGAGTCTGATGATCATTTACTGACTGACTTACCTCACACTGAGCACATAGAAAGAATGGTTGTTATTTTGACACAGTTAAATCGTATGGTGCCTAATGATGTTTTCAAATCATTTCAGGATGAAAGTTCGATAGAAAGTGATGAATTTGATATGAGTGATTCAACACGGATGTCAGCCGTGAACTCTGACCTTAGCTCCAATCTGGAGGAAAGAATGCAAAGTCCCCAGACTCTCCATGGCCAGCAAGATGGTAAGCCTTTCACACTGAAAAAAATAAATCAACAGAGCAATGAGACCCAGAAATGAGTAAGAACCTATAAAAATCAGAACCACCTCTTCACTCTTGTGTCCACTAAAAAGCCCTGTCTCTATGGATACCTTTTCTGGGCATTCAGGTTATGTCATCCACTTTATTATTTTTAGATTTAAGTACTCTTTTCAAAATTAAAGTGTTAGACTGATTTATAAAAAGATGTCAGCTATGAAATCCAGGCACACCCATGTTTTGCTCCACAAATACAAAATGTGCTAAAGCGGTGCGGTTGGATATGCATGCTCATGTTTTCTGGCTATGGTTTCTTGTGTCATCACTTGTTTTTGAGAAAATGAAGAGTTTAAAGGTGATTAATTTTGGTTTGACCTCATAGGCATGTTCCAAATATAAAGGACCTAATATTAAAGGACAATTTTATCAAAGGGTTGCTGTAGGAAGCCTACTTCTCTGAGATCCTTAGCTCTTTTCTTGCTCAAAGGAATGGGAGGAAAGATTGTCATTTCCTACTGAATCATCCCAGAGTGATTCCTGAGTCTTCCTGCTGTTGGTGATGGGAACAAAACTGAACGTTATAGATAAAGTCACTTAATGGTCAGTGCTTTAGTGCTGATACACTCAAGGAACTTTGGGAAATTTTGTGGATTCCTGCCTTTGCAAGTATTAAGTTTGATGCACATGAATATAATAGCAAGTATAGAATTAAGTTTTGTAAACAGAAACCAGAAATTTTAATTTAAACTTGGTTTATTATTTCAATCATGTATTAGTTTTTATGATTGTAAATTTTTTTCTTTCTTTCTTTCTTTCTTTTTTTTAATTTACTCACTTTACAACCTGATACTAACCCTTTCCCCCTCTCTTCCAGTTCTGCCCTCATGCTGCCCTCTCCCATGCCCCCCTCCTTCTTCTTAGAGGAGGGAGTGCCTCTAAGTGCTACCAACCCACCCTATCACCTCACATCACAGCAGGACTATGCACATGCTCTCCCACTGGGGCCTGACAAGGCAACTCAGAGAGGGGACTAGGATCCAAAGGCAGGAAACAGAGCCAGAGACAGCCCCTATTCCATTATTAAGGGACCCACATAATGACCTACTGCACATCTGCTACATATGTGTAAGGGGTCTAGGTAGAGCCCACGCAAGTTTTTTGGTTGTCTCTGTGAGCCCACGGGGCCAGGTTAGTCGACTCTGTAGGTCTTTTTGTGACGTCCTTGACTCATCTAAACATGTCAGTCCTTCCTCTCACTCTTCTACAAAACTCCCTGAGCTCAGCCTATTGCTTGATTGTGGATCTCTGCATCTGCCCCCATCATTGCTGGGTGAAATATCTCAGAAGACAGTTATGCTAGGCTCCTGTCTGCAGGCATATCAGAATGTCATTAATAGTGTCAGGGGTTGGTTCTCTTCCATTCAGTGAGTTTCAAGTTGGGCCAGTGGTTGGTTTGCCATTCCATCAAACTCTGCTCCATCTTTAACCCTAGTCTTCTTGTAGGCAGTAAAAAGTTCAGGTAGAAGGTTATATGTGTGGGTTGGTGGTCCCTGCTTTCCACTGGAAGTCCTGCCTTGCTATAGGGGGTTGTGACTTCAGGCGCTATATCCCTCCCTGTCAAGAGTGTCAGCGCATAGACTCCAGGAGCTTTCCTGTCCCAGAGATGCTCTCCCAATTATTTTCCAGTCCTCGCCTCCCTTCTCTTCCTCCCTCAGTATCCCTACACCTGATCCCCGCCTCTGTTGCCTTCCCTACTCCCTCTTCCACACAGCTCCCCTCCTCTATCTGCTTCAGATTTATCTTTTATTTCCTCTTTTCAGTGAGATTCCAGCATCCTCACTTGAGCCCTCCTTGGGTTCTTTGGGTCTGCGGATTATAGTATGGTCATCCTGTACTTTATGGCAAATGTCCACTTACAAATGAGTACATATGTCACTGCATCAATAGACAGGAGAAAATGCTTTCCTTGGGTTTCTTTCTTTTTTTTTCTTTTCTGAAACTTGCTATTAAAACCTAGTTTTAAAAGTTGTTGGTGTTTCAAGCTGGTTTTGCATTCTATTTACTCCAGAAAGTCTTAAGATATCCCTAGTGTTGAATATGCAAATGTCCCATCATTGGACACCTTTCTTTCCTACATTTTACAATAGTCTAAGTCGAGTAGAAGCTACATCGTGATTTATAAGAGAAAGAATGTTTATGATTATGAAATCAGATTATGTCTGATTTTCTATACAATAGAACAGCTGTTCAGTAGAAAGGGCTTTCATTTGGGAATACTATAAGAAAATTCTTGTCACTCTGATAATAAATAAGTAGATATTTTTTACACATCAACGCTATCAGACTAGCTGACATACACATCATATCTATATCAATCTATCTATATATATCCATATCTATATATATCAGTGAATATACATATATATATACATATAAAATCAATTATCTGTTAATGCATTTTGTCTTTATATTCTCATCCTGCTTACACACAATTCTGGAGTGTGTGAAGAATATACAGTTCAGGACTGTGGCTCTAATCATAAAAATTCATCACTTTCTTGATTGAAATTTCCAGTTGTAGATGTTTGGCTAAGGTACAACTCATGTGATGAAAGTCTATATTGACTTAATAAGATGCCATGAAATGTCATGGGGAAGCACTCCATGTATATTGATGGCTGCTGGACATGACCATTAGTTAGGTCTTCCCCGGCCCCCTTAGGCATTAGGAGTTCTTCCTCATACCACCTCTCTTTCTCTCTCTCTCTCTCTCTCTCTCTCTCTCTCTCTCTCTCTCTCTCTCTCTCTCTCTCTCTCTCTCTCTCCTAGTGCATGAGACATGTTCTCCATCCCAGGCGATTATTGGGATCACCACCTGAAACTAACACAACAAGCTCTTTGTTTTCCCGTCATCTCTGGGAGCTCCCAACCACTTTCCACTCACAGGCATTGGGTGTATTCCTTCACCTCGTGTGGGCACTCACCACTGAGGAGAGAGAATCTCTCTCCTCAAGACCTTCTGCACTCACTTGAACCCCCAGCTTTCTTCTCCAAGCCCTGATATCTGTAAAGAGACTATCTGCTACCTCCTTCTAGCCATCTCCTAATTGCTAACATTCCTCAGGGAATTTATTACTATGTGAAACTATATTATCTTCTCATTCATTACCCTTTCCTCTTTCTCCTATACTGCAAGAATTATTAATTTATAAGCCTTCTTGCACTGTGAGTTTCCTGTTATGTGCTCCATTTCAGATAGTTCTTAGATGCCCCATCATTTAAATAATTAAGGTGTAGCTTTCCTACATGATTATGGTTTGCAAAGGGAGTTTTTTCTATTTTATTTCTTTTTTTTCCTAATAATGGTATTTTCTTAAATTATCCATGCTAACACCACTGTGTAATCTCTTATAACCCTATGTGTGCACACCCATGGGCGTGCACACCTCTCACCCCCTCACACCTTTACACTCTTGTACTATTTTATCATGCTTGTTTTATAATTATAGTGTCTTTATCTTGTGCCATTAATACCTAAATATTCTTCTTTTACATGTAAGATATATATATGTGTACATTTGGGTGTGTGTCTATAAAATGTCCACCTCTGTGTACAAATATATGTATGTGTATTTTTGTATGTAACAGTGAGCAAATAAATAAATAACTTTCATGTAGGATATAATATAATGAAAGTGATCTATCTAGCCTTTATGAGAAATTACTTCACTCTTTAAAATAAAAATTTAAATATATATCTTTCTTAAATGACTGGGATGCTTTAAGAACCAAGTCTAAGTTATCTTTTTTATATTACTTCCTTGTGGATGGTGTATGTTAAACTTTGGGGAGTGGGACCAGGTATGGACTTGTGGCATAGCCTGTTTAGTCTTGCCTGAGTATCCTGGTGTGGGCTCAGCACATGAGGGATAGCTTCCCAGCCTCCACACTGATGATCTCTGACATGTTGTTGCATAAATGTCTCCTTAAAGCTACTGAATGTGTGGTTTCTCCCTAGAGATAAGTGTGACATCTTCAGATGTGACAAAGACATCCTGGTGGGTAGAGTGCCAGCAGTCCTACAGTTACAAGCAACCTTTATAGGGAAGGAGTAAGAGTCTGTGTGAGGCAGAGGCTGACTGTAGAGGAGGGCCCACAGGGAGATGCTGTACAGTGAAACTTGGAGAAAGGAGTAGGAAGTGTGGTATAGGAGACATCTATGAGGCTGAGGAAGTTCTCTGATTATGCTGGTCTATATAGCAGTCACTGACCATACTGGGGGCTCAACATATGATTGTCTGAGTGGGGATCACTTTCAATATTAATAGTATATAATTAAATTTTCAGTAGCTACATGTGATAGCAGGCAGTGCAGAGTAATATTTTATTGTGACAGGGCTCCTTTGCCTGTATCCATAAGTCAAATGTGTCTAAAGTGTTGGGAAAAATCATGGGACAAATTCCTACTTTAATCATTGCTTAAAACGTTCATGTTTTTTTTTAAACTATATTTAAAACCTTTTATTGTCCCTGTATTTTTTGCATGTTATTTTGTTTTGACAGTGTTTCATGCAGCCCAGCCTGGTCTCAAATTCCTAATCTTCTTGGCTCAGCCTCACCATGACCAGCTAAAACCTAAACAAACAGGATTTCCAAAATCTGATCAGACAACATTTTCAGTTAGAGTTAATGTCAAATTGAAAATGTTCTTTGAAGGGAATAAAGTAGGATGCTGCGGCTTTTTTGAAATTCCAGAAACAGAGATGTGGCAGGTTTGCCCCAGGTCTTTATTGAGCAACACATAAAACAGAGAATGAAATCTAAAGTCTTCCTTTCCTGTTCCCATTTAACTATGGCTATGGCAGATTTAAAACCTACTCATCAAATTCTGGTTTATTGAGAAAAGGGAAGGAAGGAGGGAAAATGTCTTGCCCTGGGTTAGGTAATTAAGCAAAGGTCAAGAAGACAGAAGCTGAATGAAAAATTTATGAGAAGATATTTCAAGATCAGCATAGAATAGGGAGTTTCGTTAGCTTATTTGGAGCTCATAAGGCTTTCTTTCCCTACTCAGTAAAAACATAAAGGTAAGACATACATACGTCCCTTCTAAAAACAAAACCAGAAATATAGGAAATACATGAAAATCACAGTGTTTGCATGGGAAGCATGTTACCCTTATTTTGGCTTAAAGAGACCACATTGTAGTGTTTAAATAGTTTAATACACATAAAAGAACATTTTTTTGATTAAATTCACCCAACGGCTCTGCTTCCATTGAGTTTGCTCCTGGAAGCACATGGCCCTCAATGGTGTTATTGAGGCTAGGGAGCTTGCTGTGAATACAGCTTTGGTATTTTGGCTCCCAGAAACATCCCCAGATCTTAACATCCTACAGCCTCCGCCTGGATTTGGAGACAGCCTACTTATGTTTCATCCTATAGCATCCATTTAAAGCGAGCCTAGGTAAAAATATCACACATATCCTGCAAATCCTGTAATAGTTCCAAACAGCATTTTCCTTGTCTGAGTTGTTAGTCTGCCATGAGACACCTGACACAGTTGACACTTGCTTTTTGAGGTGGCCTGTGACAGGATGCCTGACAGGAGCGTCAGCCTTTGGAGTAGATGGAAACTTAGGTTTAATCAAGCATTTGATCCTCTTTGGTAGGGTCAATTGTTTTCTATAAAAGTCTCCTTGCTTTTCTAAGTTAAACACTGTACTACTGTACACTAAGCTACTTCTGATATATTTTATAATGGGATATTTACACCTAATTTAACTAAAAAAATCTTACAGCTGAAGAGTCCTCTCTTTTCGTAGTCACTGTGAGTTGTTGCTTTCTCCTCTTTTGCCTTAAAAAATATGGATGTCAAAGGAAGATGAGGCGCATTCTTTTTCTATTTTTTTGCATTATAATTTTTTGTTAATTAATTCATATTACATATCAATTGTTATCCCATCCCATGTATCCTCCCATTCCTCTCTCCCTCCCATTTTCCCCTTACTCCCCTCCCCTATGACTGTGACTGAGGGGGACTTCTTCCCCCTGTATATGCTCATAGGGTATCAAGTCTCTTCTTGGTAGCCTGCTATCCTTCCTCTGAGTGCCATCAGGCCTCCCCATCTAGGGGACGTGGTCAAATATGAGGCACCAGAGTATGTGTAAAAGTCATACCCCACTCTCCACTCAACTGTGGAGAATGTCCTGTCCATTGTCTAGATCTGGGTATGGGGTTAATGCTCACTGCGCGTATTGTGCTTGGTTGGTGCCATAGTTTGAGTAGAACCCCTGGGCCCAGATCTGGCCATCATAGTGTTCTTCTTGTAGGTTTCTAGAACCCTCTGGGTCCTTCTATTTCTCCATCCCAATAGGCTGTCCTCATTGAGGAACATTCTTATGCTTTTGTACTCTTCATATTAATCAGCTTTAAAACTAAGGATTTACAACAGAAAATGTACATTTCCATTCTTAACACTTTTCTATTATTTTTGTGTTCTTGGGTAGCTGGTCAATGCCTGTGACTGTGGAATGCCAACTCAAGCAATACTGCTGTTTTTTCCTTTTTCACGAAAATAAGGTTTTGTGTTGTGTTTGGTATAGTCATACAAAGACATTCTGAGAAGAGGATCACTGAATGGTTGCACCATTGTGTGAACATTGGTGTGCTTCCATAAATGAAGACAGCTACGATGTCACTGATGGGTGTGCTTTTATGGGAATGCCATCACACACACGTTCTGCCCTGTACTGAATGTTTTGTGTGGCTCACGACTACTACTCCATTATTGGATAAGAACTGGCTACCAGTGCCTGTGTGCTGAGCACATGAGTGTGGAAGTGACTGACTAGAAAAAACAAAGAGGAAGAAGGACATGTACACTGACTTTTCAACAGTCACATCAACTTCTACCAAATGGTAGCTTTTAAAAGATATATCCTAGGCCAATTTTTTATTCAGGATCACATTTAAGAATTCTGCTTGTATTTAGAAATGTATGGTTCATTCATTAGAATTTAAAATTCTCCATTTCTTCATAATATTTGCTTTATAGAAATGTTTTCACATACTCCTACTGGTCAGATTATTTTTTATTTAAAAAAAGCATTGAATTCAAATTTAGTGGTTACTACAAATACAAATAGCATACTGTAAAACCATACATATAATTGTACATACATATGTGTGATCTTACAACAATCATGGTTAATTATAATAAATTGTGACTCAATAAGTATTTCACTATTAAGAGGAAGTATTTTAACTAGAAATATTAACTTGAAAAATTATAATCACATGTTCATATAAAATAAGTTATGTGAGGAATGGTGGCTTAATCTTCAGTATCAGCACTCAGGAGATTGAGAATAAAAAGTCTAGAGACAGGTCCAGGCTACAAAGTAAAACCCTATCTCCCCTCCCCCAAAGCATAAAATAAATAAATATATAAATAAACAAGTAGCTATGTTCCTTTTTGAGGAGGTTACTTTTCTCATTGCAATAACACTATCACAGCATAAGTAGGCAACACTGTATTATCTCTCATGGTTTAGGAACAGATACAATCTATCCTGGTGGCATAGTATGGCAGCAGAAGGTCAGAGACAGATGAATTCTGGTACTCAGCTCTCTTCTTTTGTATCAATCCAGAACCCTACCCCTGGGACAGTGCTGCTCACATTTAAAAAGGATCTTTCTTTGACACACTCGGAAGTGTGTCTACATGGGGAGTCTAAATTTAGTCAAATTGAAGATAATCATTGAACGTTGTGTTGTTTATGTACAGGTTTTTATGTGAACGAAACAGCTGGCCAATATTTGGAACCTAATGTTTCTAATTTCTTTCTTCTGAATAGAAAGTATAATTTACCTATAAAACTATGACTTTCCAAATAAAAATTCAGAACACAGTTTCTGAGATTTTGATGTCTCTTACTTTGAATATCCTCTGGATAAACTAATCCTGCCAAAGTCCTCTTCGGCCTCAAAGTCCCCTTAAGGCCTTTGTTAAGTGAGAACAGTGTTTGCTCTCAACAAGCCTCTTTTAGAATCTAGACTGGGATTGCTACTTTCATTATTCTATATCATAACATATTAGGACTAAAATTAATAGTAAAGTAGAACAGTAGACCTAAAATGCACTCTAAGAAAACATTCACGACACTTATATATATTAATTGTTTTCAACTTTGTTTTTTTTTTTTTAATTAAATAGTTTCTTTGAGACAGTTTGCTTCCATAGTGGGGGTTTCTCCCTCTCTCAAAGATATATATCATGCACAATACACCCTAAATGGGAAGACTGCTCAAGTGTTGGGTAGTCAAAATACAAGCAAATGCCCCATTCAAGACAGAGTTTGGAAAAGTAACTGTTTGCACCTTAAATAGATGGTTGGCAAGAGTAAGTGGTAGGACGTATAATCTATCTATTCCATGTGTGAACTGAAACCTAGAATTGCTAGATAACGTAGTTACAAAAATAAACTAAGTGCTAGAGCTGTATGAAGTTGCCTCATTCCATTGGTCCATTCTAAAAGCTCTAAAATAACCCAAACATTAAGAATATCAAATCTAGTCATACTTGAAATCTGGCCCATTTCTCTCTCAGTTACAAGTAAAATGACAATAGCCCTGGGGAAATATGAATGGAGTCGATTAAAAATAGAATGCTCTAGTTGTGTGATGAATAAGTAAGTAAAGAGATATGAAATAGGGTCCCACATTTTCACCTATTCTAATTTAGGCTGTGTGCTGAACTGGCTGCACAATTCTCCTGTGTTACAATTTATCTTAAAATATACAGACCCTTATGAAGCCTATCAAACTAGATGAGCGTTAGGAGTCAGTGCCTCCTGCCTTATTTCTCACTTCTCCATAGCTGCCCCTAAGCCCCACAGTGGTGGCCGTATCAAGCGCAAAACCTGAAACGCGGTTCTACTCAGCACTTTCTAAATTTCTTTCAGAATGAAAATTCACTTGTGAGGTCATGCAGGGTTCAGCTCTGTCCTTTCTCATGACAGTTGCCATGTGTGGCAGTTCTTTTATAAATTATGAAAATGCCTCATTAGTGGCCTTAGAAATGTACAGTCTGTTTGGGATTATTTGCTGAAAATTGTACACACAGGATATGCCAAGAACATGCATGAACATACATGACATATAACTACTCGGTGTTTATGTGCAGCCTCCCTTTACTGCTCAGTGGATATGTGAGCAACGTTGTAGTAAAAATAGGCTCCTGACTAAAACTGCATCTAATTTGTCTAAATACGATACTTTCATGTAGTTATTAAGGCATATAAACCAACAATAAAAGCATCTACTGATTCACCATTTAATTTAGTTGGGAAATCTAATAAAACATGTTTTTAATAAGAATGATGTAAAACTATACTTCGTGGGAAATTAAATTTGGCAGTTAATTTTTTATGATGCTGAGTTTTAATTGGAAAACCCATTAAAAGTGTTTTTAGTATAAATCCCAAATTCCCCAGAGATTCTCCTGTTTTATGGGAGTCTGATACTTTTTTCTGAACTTTAAGAAATTTTACTTAGCATTTTGTGGATTATTTTAGAAATTTTGTGTGAACTAGATGTATATTTAAAAAAAACAAAATTAATGCACTTAACTTTAAAATTAAACCTGTTCATAAACATGGTTTTGTTCTCCATGTTTAAATCCCAAACAGTTCTGGCTTTAAAATACCTGAAAATACAATAATGCTGCTGTTTTATTCTCATCAAGTTTCTTTAATACCAAATTAAAATGATTTACATGATGAATTTATTTAATTATTACTCTGAGTCAAGGTAGTTAAACTAATGAAGCTTTTAGAATGTGCTCTATAAATACTCAGGTCATAATGTTCAGAAATATAGACTAACTTTACAAGTAATACCAAAGGAGCTGGCAATTAGAAAGTCATTTGCTATAAATTGTAAGGAATTTTGACTCTTAAGTCCTTTAGCTATATTTGCATGTGTGTACTAGTGTACACAGGTATATTTTATCATTGGAAATTCCTTGTAAGTGTATTTCTAAAATCAGGAGGAAGAAAATTTTTTGCTTGCATCTAAAGCCTAAGTATTAAAAATAGTAGCTTAGTTCTGTGTTTACTTAAAATGCATCTACAGGGTCTTTATGTTTGCTGTTCATGTAGAGTTGCATTGTTACAAAATCTGCTCTACTTTCCCCAAGTTAAAACTCTGCATCTTAGCATTTCAGTCACATACATGGTTTTCATGTAAATATGTACAGAAAGAGTTATCTTGTATTTCCATCTGAATCTGGGATCATGTCGCACCCCAAAGACCAGCCCATCTTGGTTAAATCCTGCTGCTTTAACTCAGGGCTGAGACACCCGATTGATCAGGCCAGGGGAGGATGTCAGATGACTTGGGAATTTTTCCTCTAGCTCACTTATTTAGAGATATCACTTGAGGTTTGCCAGTACTTTCATGACCACATTTCATAGTCTGTAAATGACTGTGTGAATCAGCACCTTGGGAGATGACAAAATTGTCTTAAAACTGAGAAGCAGATTCAAGATTTTTTCATTCTGAAGACTAAGTCACGTGTGCCTACCAATATGCAGGTGAAATTCAGAGTTCACGTGACTCTTAGGGAAGACATGTTTTGTGTTCGTGTGTGTGTGTGTGTGTGTGTGTGTGTGTGTGTGTGTGTGTGTGTGTGTTGAGATAAGTTTTTCCTGTCTATCGTTGACTAGCCTGCAACTTGATATGTAGCCCAGGCTTCCCATCCTCTTACCTCAGGATGTCAACTACTGTGATTAGTATTGACCTACCATGCTTATCTTACTCAGATACATTTTGTGCCTGTCTATAAGCCATTATTTGAGCCTTATTGCAACATAAAACCCGCCTGGATTTTCCTTACCTAAGTGTGTTGAGCAATGGCTTTCTTTTCCCTAATTTTGTATGCCTTTAGGAGTAATACCACACGGCTGTATTTTATAAACTTTCAGAGAAAGGCAAACTAATTCTGTATTTCTTTATAATTTTATTGTCCTTGTTTGATTCAGCTGGCTACTAGTTTAAAAACAGTGTTAGTCCTTAGGCAAATGGACAACTCAATAAGTTCAGTGTTGTCTAGGACACGGAAGCTGGAGTCCCATGACAGCTAGGCAAAGAGATAAATCACCTGCATCACAGAGTGAAATTGACCATAAAAATGTTTATTTACTGGGGTGATAAGAATTGTAGTAAGACTGCGGATTGATAAACAAAAAGGGCAGCTGCAGAATATTGAAGAAAGGAGTAGAAGGAGTATTTCACTGTATTTATTACAAAATTGTAATGTGATTGTTTTCTAATCAGTGTCACTTGCCCGTGTGACTGGGCATGTCTTGACACCTTGAAACAAACCTATCTTATTCATTTTTGTGCATTTTCTTCAGCCTGGGACATATGAGAAATAAAAATATATGGAAAAGTAAAAACATTTTTGAGATGAAATCATGATTTGACATTTCCTCCCATTCTGCTTGTCTCTGTAGTAAGATAAATTCAAATGTTATTCAATGTCTTTTAATCAAGTGTTTGGTGATGGGTGCTTTTTGGTGTGGTCCTCTAAACAATGCAACAATAAAGGAGTGAATGAGCTTAAATTGAGTTCTTTAAGAAGGCATCATGAAGGAACTATGGAATCAAAGAATTTGTTAATATGTCTTATGAAATTATTATTTTAATAGCATTAACTATTTACATCATACTACATCCATCGTAAATTTATAATAAAATATTTAGTAATTTTTTAAAAAGAACTGAACTGAGACAAAGTGGCTGTTACTCACTCTGCCAGTAACTTTTGCACTCTCGTGTGTGGGAGTCATCATTTTCTCTACATCTCCGAATGGGTTTAGTGCTCCCTCGTTAAGACCATAAACATGTACTAAAGGATGTGGGATGATGGAAGCCTTGTTCCTATCCTTCTCCCAGCTGGTCCTCTCTCCTTCCAAAGGCTATTTGAATAGCTATATTACACACATGAGGGGTGCTTAGAAAGTAGAGAGATTGTTGAAGGAACAGACTAAGTTTCCTCCTGCAAAAGTAACCCAGAACTCCCTGCCATATTCTCCTGTCATCTGGCATGCACTGGCAGAAAACAAAACAAGATAAACAAAAAAACAAAAGCAAACAAACAAAAACAACTAAGCAAACAAAAAAAAAAACGTAGTCAAAATCTATCAGCAGTTCAAAACCAAACAGTTACCTTCATAATGTTATTGAAGGTACACTTTCCTTCCTCTTTCTGAATACAACTATCTCTTTTGGATCTTGACTGTAGATACTCACATATGTTAGCTTTCCCTCTCTGTCACCAAATATGTAACATAAACAACTTCAAGCAAAGAGAATTCATTTTCACTCATATTTCAGAGGAATCAGGCCCCAGTTGTTAGCTCTGTTGATTAGAGGTTCCCAGTGAGGCAGACAGTCCTGTTGGAAGGAGCCAATGGCTGAAGCTGTTCATCCCATGGTGGACAGGAGACAGAGTAAGGGGACACAGGAAAAGCCAAGGCAAGATTTAGCCCAAAGGCATGCCATCAGTGATGCATTTACTAGAATGTAAGTCTCATTAGTGGGTCAGTTCCGGAAGTGCCCAGAGGTGCACATAACTAACCTCTCGGGCATCTCTCAGTCCATAACAGTTGGCACCATCTAGATGAAGTACCAAGGTATATGTACATACATGTGTAGGTCTGTGGGCATGTGAGTATGAGAGGCAAGAGAGCAGAGGAAGAGACAAGAGTGTCAGGAAGGAGAAGGAGAAGTAGGAAGGAGAGACGGAGTAGAAAGAAGAGAAGGGAAGAAGAGGAGGCCAAGGGTGGAGTGAGAAAGAGACAGTTGAAAAAAGAGCTGTTCCAACAATAATTGCTACTTTCTTTTAAGCATCCTGTAAGAAAACTTTCTTCTTTCTTATTTTGTTCTTTGGACTTTATAAAATTGCTTCATTATATATTTGTGACCTGAAATATCAGGCTGTCTTCTAGAGTTCTCATATTTTTAATGTAGTAACTTCAGCTACTCTCTCTCTCTCTCTCTCTCTCTCTCTCTCTCTCTCTCTCTCTCTCTCTCTTTCAACACAGGGACTTATTTTAGTAACATATTATTACTTTAATATAATAAAAAGCTTGGAGGATATCTCTTAGCATCACATAGAATATGGAGCACAAGGCTTGTCTTTTTTTCTTTATCCAAATCTATGATAAAAGGAAAAAAAAACGGCCAAGGGAGTGAGACCAGGATTTTCCATACAGTGGAGTTGGCGCACTAAATGCGGATCCAAGCATCTTGAGCTTGCCTGCAGCAGGGTACACAACCTTGAAATGCATGCTGATGATATCAGTAGATTGTTCATCTAAAATGCCACGTGCATGGATCTATTAGCAAAATACACCTAAACTCTTCCATAGTATAACTATAAAACCACATTACCTTACCATTGGTTGTAACAGGAAAATGAGCACACATGACGATAGAGGCTGGCCTTTCTTAATTGTTGATTAAATACCACATGTGGTTTACAGAGTTAACTTTGTAAATTTCCTACAGACCTACAATGAAACAGTTAGTCTCTTGATATAGATGAGGTAACACGGGCTCATTAATTAACCTACTATCTCTATACTAGATGCAAGATTAGAGTACCGACATTCACACCATGGAGGCTCTGGCAGCAGCTGTGAGTTTCTACGTTGCCACAAGCCCTCCTCTGTGGTGAAGCCACTCATCGGACTGTGTGGCTATGCTTGTGTCTGCGGCTTAGACCGTTCCGGTTTCAGTCACTGCAGCACCCTCTCGTCGTCTGAACAGAGTTAATGTTCCGACATTTTCGTCTAGCGTATGTTTTTGACTTCACCTATAAGATAACTGCCTTTGGGTTGATTTTGCACACCTCCCACAGCACAGCTGCATTCCTTTTATTTTACACTGTAATATAGATCTTTCAATTTCACTCCTAGCTGCTGAAATCTACTGGTTCGGGGTGGTTTTTGAAGCAGGAGAAGCAAGCTTTAAATTACGTTGATTTCAATAACACATCTCGACAATAATTACTCTGTGTTTAAAATTCCCATTCCTTATTATCTGTTAAAAACGTAATTGACTTCTAACAATTCTTTCACCCTTCTCTCTTCTTCCCCTGCGTAGAAAGGACAATAAGAGATTGTGCCTGGCTTCCTCTATTGCATCCATTGTTTAGGATCTTCTTGTTTCATTTTACTCTGCTTTATTCTAAATAATGAGGCCAGGCTTTGGTGGAGGGTAGAATAGAAACACTTTCATTCATGACTATCTACTCCTGCCAATAATGATTTACATTTTTCTCATAAGCTTTTTATTTTTATAACATTTCGACTTTGCCTCACATATAATAACAATAAAATATTTTTATGAAGACTGCCATTTTCCTACATAAAGCATCACAATAAAGAAGCCGCTTGAAGTGTCAGCCACACAAATGCTGTACCCTAAAATAAATACTTTATGTAACAATAGTGGTCTTCAGATGTAATAAACATACTTTGAAAAGAGTTTATATTGTACGAAATATAGATATTACCCAAAGTATAATTCGTCCACCTGATTAGACACAAATGATAATAGGACACTTGATCCTAAAGCAAGCTTTGAAAATAAAACAAAAGGTAAAACTTCAACAGAAACATGTTGAGGTCAATTGCACCTGTGAACAGGAAAAACAACTGAACAGTAAACATCATTACATGCTTAAAAGACACAGAGGCTTTCAAGGATGTACTTAGTGAATTGAGAAGTTAGTTATCATTTGTAGTTACTACTTAGTTACCTCATATTTTTATTTAAGTGTATTATAATTTATATCAGATTACATTCTGATTGTTATACCCTTGCTTACTTGTATCTTCCTGTTCCCACCCTTCTTCCTTCGCCCTATGCCCCTCCCCAAGACCTCTGACTGAAGGGGGCTTCCTCCCCCACCATATGATGACAGCCTATCAGGTCTCATGAGATTAGCTTGTTTCCCCTTCCTCTGTGTGCCAGCAGGGCCTCCCTAGCAAGGGGAAGTGATCAAACCCCAGGTACCAGAGTTCACATCAGAGGCAGTCCCCACTCCTCCCACAACCATGGAGAATGAGCTGTCCATTGGCTATATCTGAACAGGGGTTTTAGGTTCTCGGCATGCATTGTCCTTGGTACAGTTTGTACAAGCCTCCCTGGGTCCAGATCCGCCGGCCTTGATGAGAGGGGTCCATGCTGTGTCAAGCATGAATGCCTCAGGCCTCGGGCCACCCAGCTAATGCACAAGCTACCACATATTTTTCTGATAGCTGTAAACAGTATCTAGCTCTCCCTGAGTTACATAGCTTGCCAGCTACCCGTTTTTAAAGAGCATACATTTTGCATTTGTATCTATGGATAAATGAGCAGTTCCTAATTCTTATCATGGGAAGAAAGGTGTTACTCTGGGCAAGAATAATTTTATAAATTAGATATCTTGATTTTTCATTCGGAATCTTTTTAGACCCATAAAAATGAGAATTATGCTAATACAAAGTAGCAAATTTAATAAATGAAAATTGTCTATTTTTACTTTTTTCACTTTTGTAGTTATATAAAATATTGGGTTTGGGTGCCATATTTATATATAATCATTGTACTTTGTTCATATTCACCCTATCCTATCATCCTATCCTGTCATCTGTTCCCCCTAGTTCTCCTCCTTATGCCACCTTGTGCTTTCATATCACATAAATATGAGTGCATACGTGTGTGTGTGTGGTGAAATCTAGCTTCTACATGTGAGAAAAAACATGCAGTATTCATCTTTTCAAGTCTCGCTTATCTTGCTCAACACAATGAATTCTATCAATTTCCCTGAAAATAGCATAATTTTCTTTTTTATTATTATTTAATCCCTTTACAGGCTGATACCAGCCCACTCCCCCTTCTCCTCTCAACCCTACCCTCATTCCACCTACCCGCTTTCACCCCCTCCTTCTTAGGAAGGAGAAGCCCCAAAGAGTACCAACCCACCCTGGTCCCTCATGTCACAGCAGGACTAAGTGCATCCTCTCCCATTGAGGCCAGACAAGGCAGCCCAGATAGATAGAAGAGATCCAAGGTCAGGGGTAGCCGTTCCTTCCATTGTTAGGGGACCCACATGATGACCATGCTGCACATCAGTTACTTATGTGTAGGGAGTCTAGGTCCAGCCAATGCAAGCTCTTTAGTTGGTGGTTCAGTCTCTGTGAGATGCCATGGGCCCAGGTAAATTTACTCTGTACGACTTTTAGTGTCCATGACCCCTTCAGTTCCCTCAATCCTTCCTCCCACTCTTCCACAAAAACTCCCCAAGCTCTGCCTATTGCTTGGCGGTGGGTCTCTGCAGCTTCTGGATGAGCCTGTCAGAAGACAGTTATGCTAGGCTCTTGACTTCGAGCATAGCGTCAAGGGTTGGTTCTCTCCTGTGGGGAGCATTTCAAGTTGAGCCAGTCATTGGTTTGCTGTTCCCCCAATCTCCACTCTGTCTTCATCTCAACATATCCTGTAGGCAAAACAAACTTTGTGTCCAAGGTTTTATGGGTGGGTTGGCATCCCTCTTCCTCCACTGGAAGTCTCACGTGGCTACAGGAGGAGGGAGCTTTAGTCTTCACATCCCCAGCTGCTAGAAATCTCAGCCAGTGTCACTCCATAGACTCCATGGGGTCTCCATTGTTCCAGAGATGCTCCCCATAGATTTCTGCTCTCTTTCCTGGTCCTCCCCTTCCTCTGTCTAAATATCTGATACACACCCCAGTTACCCTCCTTATGGTTTTCTCAAACATCTCCCTCCATCCATTTACTTCAGTTGTCTACTTTATTCAAGCATCCTCCCTTGGGCCCTCTGCAGATTCTTTGGCTTACAGCATCCTTATCCTATAGTTAATGGCTAATATCCACTTATAAGTGAGTACATAGCATGTGTGTCTTTCTGGGTCTGCATTACTTCACTCAGGATGATCTTTACTAGTTTCATCCATTTGCCTGCAAATTTCATGATGTCTCTGTTTTTAATAGCTGAGTAGTATTCCATTGTGCAAATGTACCATATTTTTCAGTCTATTCTTCAATTGAGGGACAACTACGTTGTTTCTAGATTCTGGCTATTATGAATAAAGCTGCTATGATCATAGTTGAACAAGTTTCCTTGTGGTATGTTAGAGCATCTTTTGGGTGTGTGACTAGGACTGGTATAGCTTGGTCTTGAGGTAGTTTTCTATTACCAGTTTTTGAGAAATCTCCAGATTGCTTTCTGAAGTAGTTGTACAAGTTTCGGCTCTCACCAGCAATGGAGTAGTAGTCACCTTTCGCCACATCCTCTCCAAAATGTGCTATCATTTGAGTTTTTGTCTTAGCCATTCTGACAGGTGTAAAATGATATTTTAGAGTTGTTTTGACTTGCATTTCCCTGATGATTAAGAATGTTAAACATTTCTTTAATTGCTTCTCTTCTATTAGAAATTCTTATGTTGACAATTCTTGGCTTAACTCTGCATCCCATTTGTAGTCAAGCTATTTGGTCTGTTTGTGTCTTTAATTTCTTGAGTTCTTATATATTTTGGATATTAGCCTTTTACCAGATGTAGGGTGGTTGAAGATATTTTTCCACTCTGTAGGCTGATGTTTTGTTGTATTGACAGTGTCCTTTGCTGGACATAAACTTTTCAGTTTCATGAGGTCCCATTTATTAATTGTTGATCTTAGAGTCTGAGCTGTTGATGTTCTGTTCAGAAAGTTGTCTCCTATGCCAATGAGTTCGAGGCATTTCTCCACTTTTTCTTCTAACAGATTCAGTGTGTCTAGTTTTATATTGAGGTCTTTAATCCATCTGGGCTTTAGTTTTCTGCAGGGTGATCAATATGGAACTATTTGCATTTTTCTACATGTAGACATCTAGTTAGGCCAGCACCATTTGTTGAATTTCTTTTTTCTATTGTAAGGTTTTGCCTTCTTTGTCAAAAATCAAGTGTCCATAGGTGTGTGGATTTATCTCTGGGTCTTTAATTCAATTCTATTGATCCACCAGTTTGTTTCCTTGCCAGTACCTTTCAGTTTTTATTAATATTGCTCTATAGTACAGCTTGTATTTAGGGATGGAACTACCTGCAGAAGTTCTTTTATTGTATAAGATTGTTTTAGCTATTCTGAGTTTTTAGTTCTTCCATATGAAGTTGAGAATTATTTTTTTCAAGTTCTATAAAAATTGTGTTGTTATTTTAATGGAAATTGCATTGTGTCTGCTTTTGGTAAGATGCCTGTCTTTACTATGTTAATCCTACTCATCCATGAGCATGGGATCTTCTTTAGTTTCTTTCTTCAAAGAGCTGACAGAACATTCTCCACAGTTGAGTGGAGAGTGGGGTATGACTTTCACACGAACTCTGGTGCCTCAACTTTGACCATGTCCCCTGGAGGGGGAGACCTGGTGGCACTCAGAGGAAGGACAGCAGGTTACCAAGAAGAGACTTGATACCCTATGAGCATGTACAGGGGGAGGTAATCCCCCTCAGGAACAGTCATAGGGGAGGGGAATAAGGGGAAAATGGGAGGGAGGGAAGAATGGGAGGATACAAGGGATGGGATAACTATTGAGATGTAACAAGAATAAATTAATAAAAAGAAAAATAAAAAAAAGAAAAATGAGATTTAAAAAAAGAGCTGAAATTCTTGTCATACAAGTCTTTGACTCGCTTGGTTAGAGTTACACCAAGATCTTATATTATTTGTGGCTATTATGAAGGGTGTAGTTTTCCTTGCTTCTTTCTCAGCCTATTTGTCATTTGTATACAGGAAGGCCACCGTTTTTTGTTTGTTTGTTTGTTTGTCTTTTTAGTAAATCTTGTATCGAGGCACTTTGCTTGAGACAAAATTGGCTGTTTTCACTTTTCACATGTATACATTGTTCTTTTATACACTGTGCTTTGCTCATATTCACTACCACCCATCGTGGCCCTTACTCCTCCTAGTTCTCCTCCTCTACCAAATATGCCACCTTATGCTTTTATATTGCATATACATAAATGTAAGTATATATGCATATGTGTATATATTATATATATATGATGAAATCTAGCTTCTAGACTTGAGCAAAAATATGCAATATTCATCTTTCCACATATGGCTTATTTTGTTCATCATGATGAATTCTATCCATTTCCCTGAAATTAGTACAATTTTCAAAATAGTCTCTTGTGTTATGATTCCTTCTCATTTTATAAAATAAGCTGGTTTTTTTTCTTACCATTAAACCATGCTGGTATGATTTGCTGCTGAAATATAATGTATTATTATATTATGAAAAGCTTCCTGAGAGTTCTTTGTCCTGAAGATCTCAACCTGTTCTCAAAGTAATAGTGGATGAGAGCCAAGCGACCACAGAAATGGAGCTCAGGTTCCTGTTCTGTAACTACACATGTGTGCCCTGTGTTGGAGGTCAGCCAGGGAGACTCCACATTAAGAGGAACATTTACCTCAGTCACATCACAGAGTCTATGTAAGGGACCAATAAAGAACATAGGCATTTTGTTTGTTGGTGTTTAATTTCTTAAGTTCTCTATATACTTTGGATATTAGCCTTTTGTCAGATGTAGGATGGGTGAAGATCTTTTCCCAGTGTGTAGACTACCATTTGGTTCTATTGAAAGGATTGTTTGCCTTACATAAGCTTTTCAGTTTCAAGAGGTCCTATTTATTAATCTTAGAGCCTGAACTGTTGGTGTTCTGTCAGGAAGTTGTCTCTTGTACCAATGTATTCAAGGATATCCCCCACTATCTCTTCTATTATATTTAGTATGTCTGATTTTATGTTGAGTTCTTTTATTCACTTGGAATTGAATTTTGTGCAGGGTGATAAATATAAGTCTAATTGCTTTTTCTACATGTAGACATCCAGTTAGACCATCATCATTTCTTGAAGATTCTTTCTTTCCATTGCAAGGTTTGGGCTTCTTTGTCAAAAATCAAGTGTCCATAGGTGTGTGGGTTTATTTTGGGGTCTTAAATTCAATTTCATTGATCTACCAGTCTGTTCCTATGCCAGTGCCATGCAGTTTTCATTACTATTACTCTATAGTGCAGCTTGTAATCAGGGATGGAATTACCTCCAGAAGTTCTTTTATTGTATAGGATTTGTTTAGCTATTCTGAGTTTTTTGTTCTTGCATATGAAGTTGAGAATTGTTCTTTCAAGGTCCATTAAGAATTGTGTTGGTATTTTGATGGGGATTGCGTTGACTCTGTAGGCTGCTTTTGGGAAGATGTGCATTTTTACTCTCTTAATCCTACCCATCCATGAGCGTGGGGGATCTTTCCATCTTCTGATGTCTTCTTCCAATTCTTCCTTCAGAGTCTTGAAGTTCTTGTCATACAGGTCTTTCACCTGCTTGGTTAGAGTTACACCAAGATACTTTATACTATTTATGGTTATTGTGAAGGGTGTAGTTTCCCTAACTTCTCTCTCAACCTATTTCTCATTTGTATACAGGAGGGCTACTGATTTTTTTTAGTTGATTTTGTATCCATCCACTTTGCTGAAGGAGTGTTTAGCACCTGTAGGAGAATGGATAAAGAGACTGTGGTACACTACGGAATAGTGCTCAGCTATTAAAAACAAGGAAACCATGAAATTTGCAGGCAAATGGGAAAAACTAGAAAGGATCATCCTTAGTGAGGTAACCCAGACCAGAAATACACACATGGTATACACATACTTCTAAGCAGATTTTAGCCATATAGTACAGGATAAACACACTACAATTCACAGACCCAAAGAAGATAAGTAGAGACGAGGACCCAAGGGAAGACGTTTAAATCTCATTGAGAAGGGGAAATAGAATATATAGCAGAAGTGGTTGAAGAGAGGGAACAAGGTGGGAAAGGAAACTCAGAGAGAAATGAGAGTGGAGATCAGACCTGAGGAGAGGAGGGGAGTACAGAGAGTCTGCAGAGAGAATAGAAAGGATGGATGAAGACATCTCAGTGACAAACTGAGACCTAGGACAGGGTAGGCTTCTAGGAGGATATGGGGTTGACTATAGCTGTGATTCCTAGTAGCAGGGGTCATGGATACTTAAGAGGGCACCCTCTAACTAGACAGGACTCCTAGTGGAGGGAAGGAACACCAACCACCCACAAAAACTTCGGCCCAATATTTACCCTGCTTACAAGTTGTGCAGTGTTCAAGATAGAGATTGAGGGAATATCCAGCCAATGCCTTGATCATCCCAATACTCACCCCATGGGAGAGAGCCAGCTGCTGACACTATTAATGATACTCTGCTATGCTTGCAGACAGGAACCTAGCATAGCAGCTAATCCAAACTAATGTGGAGAATCACACCCAAACATTGGGTGAAGCATAGGGAGTATTGTGGAAAAGTGGGGGTAGGGGGAGGGATAGAAGGACCAGGAGATGACAGGAGCTCCACAAGAAGACCAACAGATAAATCTAACCAGGGCCCAGAGGGACTTGTGGAGGCTGAAACACCAACCAAGGACCATACATAAACTGGACCTAGGCCCCCTGACACAGATGTAGCAGACAGGCAACTCAGGCTTCATGCGGGTCCCCTAACAAGGAGATCAGGGGCTGTCTCTGACCTAAGCTCTGTTGCCTATTTCTTTTTATCACTTCCTCCTCCCCTGTCTCACCAGGCCACAGGGGAAGAGGAAGTGTTCAGTCCTGATATGAGTTGATGAGATGGGGGTGGGCAGGGGACTCCCTTTTTCTGAGGAATAGAAGAGGGAGTAGAAGAAGAGGGGAGAGGGTGGGACTGGGAGGAGAGGGGGGCTGAGATTGAGACATAAAGTGAATAAATAAATAAAACATTTTAAAGTACATAGCCATTTACATCACATATATCAGCTGCTCCTTATGTGGCAGGACTACGTAAGGTGCTCAAAACAGAAAGGGGCCTTCACTATTAATGTTGCAATGTGGTCTCGTTGAGGTGCTTTAGACAACAATTGTAGATTTGAAGGAAAAGAGCCTTCTGAGTAGAGCACCAGAATTACTGGAAATAGGAGAGTGAAAGATGCCTCTCCAAGGAAGTGTTCAAGACCTAAAGGACAGATGACAGCTCACATGTGAGAAGAGATAAATAACAGATGACTCGAAGTGTAGCACAGGCAGAAGTAATGTGTCAAGGTCGTGTGCCCAGAACACTCTCAAGTTATTATAATGGGTCAATGTTTTCATGTCAACTACATTGCACAGCTTTCAATTTCTTTTCTCACGACGGTTCCTTCATACAGATTTCAGATGAACTGCCCTCAGGCTAAGCTTGGTGTAGCAAAAATAATCAATTACTTGCCTTGTAGACCTTACATACTTACCTTTGAGTTAAAGCATATATATATATATGCATGCCCTTTAATTAGGAACAAAATCCTAAACGTCTCAGAAAACAAATTGTAAAATGCATAATTTTATGAGACTATTTTCATCTTTATTGAAAAAGTCAGTAAATGAATCACAGCAAAAGCAAGCTGCTTGGAGAGAAGTGACATGAAAATTCTCTGAGAAAAACTGAGTCGTCATAGCCAGAATAGGAGGTCAACTTGAGAGGGACAGTTCCGTGCACGGCTGTGCATGGTGACCCACTCTCAGGATGACTGTGAACTTCTCATAGCTTCACATTTCATTCTCAGGAGGATGAGTAAAGGGACTTGGAGATATATGCTTTATGATAGAAAGGGTCTTATGGATGCAACAAAGCAGTGTGGGGCTGGCTAGCAGGGACAAAGAACCTGACTGATACTTTGATTAGGTCAAGTGTCCCTCAGAAGTCTAGCATTTTCGGCAAGAGAAGACTTCTTATGGGGGAGTCATTGTTCCTTGTGCAGGAGAAAGAACAGAATAAACTGATCTCCCTTTAAGTCGACCTGTCGCCTTTTCTGAGAATCAAAAAAAAAAAAATCTTCATTCAGCTCCTATGAAGGAGGGGCTTAGGGAGAAGATGCTGGTGCTTCTAATGGAATATGCTCTCTGACCTAGAAATTACTCAATGACCTTTATTGAGTATTTTTCGCAGAATGGAGGTATGGATATAAATATAATTCTACCTAATTTAAAAGAAGAATATCTCTTGCTGTGTGCTGGGAAGCTTTGTACCCTTCATACTTTAAATGCAAATGTTAGCCATGACCATCGCTACGTTGCAACGTTTCACAGCGCCCTTCAGCTACTATCACTGCCATTCTTCTTTTGTTTTGATAACCTTGCGGGTGTCTGAGCATTATGCTCACTGTTCATCTTTGTTCTTTCCTAAGCAAGCATTCCCTACACATTTCCAAAGCTCTTTTCTAAGCCAGATAATGCTTTAAGCTATTTTCTCAAATTCTATTATCATCTAAACAATTATTTCATCTTTGCCTTTTATATCGACTTGTTGTTATATAATCATGCATTACCAAACAATGAAGGTGCATTTTGAGAAATACATAATTAGGCAATTTTTCCTTGTGCAAACACTGTGTGTGTATATATACATAGGTACAGATATATGCACATATATGTATATATGCATATACTGAGAAAAAACATTCATGTGTATGGATATGGGGACATGGTATGAAAACAGGCTTGTGGGGGTCAGAGGACAAGTTCTGGTGTCTGTCCTCACCTTACTACACTGTACAACAGTCTCCTTTGCTATTTTTCTGCAGTAAATGCCAGGCTGCCTGGCTCTTAAGCTTCTAAAGTTCCCCTTGACTCTGTCTCCCACATGGCTGTGTTGGGGTTATAGATGTACAGCATCTGTCAGGATTCTGAAGGTCAAACTCAAGTCCTCTCACTACACGGCTTATTCATCCACGGATCTGTTTGCTCAGGACAAACTCATTTAATGCCTGTAACATATAGTATCAGTTTGTAAACAGGGCTGACTGAAGGTGCCCTGTACCACTGGCTAAATGCTTATATTATCAAGACACAAATAGATCCTTAAAAGGAAGAGCATAAATATGAAAAGGCAGAATTATCAGGTTTTTCACTTTTAATGAAAGCCTAGTGTGTGTCCACTAATATGAGTGTCTGTTACTATCTCTGTGCTGATAGGGTCATGACTCCCTCTTCCAAAATCAATCTATAGGTCTTTCCAATTTAAAGATAAATACAAAAGTTGATCTCATCTGCAAGGGAAATTATGCATTTACTGCTTGCATGTTTAAATGTTAGCTAAAACATTTTTAGATCAGTAAAACATCAACAGGTTCCAAATAACTTGAGATGAGAGGAAGGAAAAGCAAGTATTTAATTATGGGAAATGAAAATCTTCATATTTAAAATGTTTTTAAGTATAAAAGTAACATTTTATTTGATGGCTTAGTGTCAACTTAGAAACTTAGTTTTGTTTTTCTTGGTTTCACAAAGATAGAAAGAGCCGTCCGTTAGTACTTGTACTATCTCGACAGAAAGGGAGGTTAGGAAGTTTGCCAGTTACACAAATCACCACTAGAGGTCTACAAATAGAACACTTCTGAGAATAATCTTTCTTTCTGCAAACGTTTTTAATTAGCTAGCTCAAATGAATGAAGGTAAGTTTCCTTCTCTTTCTCTCCAGCATCATTTGTTTTTGTGGACTTTAGTTCCACCCATGGATAGGATGCCCTGAAGCTGATGGATTTTTATGTTTCTCTCCCTCATATGTTTAAATGCTGAATTGTGACTATTGGTTTGAAGAAAATTTAACTGTTAATGACTGAGTAGCCCTTAGGTGTAATTATATACATATTTAATGTATTTATATATATCTTTGTATTTGCATGTAAAATTAGTATTTATGTGAGTAAATATACCTATTATAGAAAAATAAGTTTGCCTTAATTTTTGTTCAGCAGACTATGTGAATTCCATTTGCTCTTAAGGAATATTCTGTCTAGCAATACACCTTTCCATACCAATTTGTGAATGGTTCTTCAGGGAGTTTCGAACATGCATGCAAATTAAATATAAGCTGAGAGTTCAGCACTCAGGGACCTACATTATACTCAGAGATGTGGCTAAAAATAAATGCTTTTCATTTGATTATGGGTAATAAATGCTACCATAGCCACTATTTAGAAGGACCCTGAAAACATTAAGTGCTGCTATGGTATATGATACAATTTACCTTTTGTATTCTTTCATGTAAAATATTTCTTAGCTCAAATATCTCTGCAAAAAAGGAGGATTTTTATCTTTGTTCCATGCTTCTGGGAAACTTAATTTTACACTACTTAGGGACAGCCTTTTGCAGAAACATGATGCTACTGCCAAAGTATTTGGAAGAGGCCAGAAATGGCTTCTCTTGGCTAATGGGAATGATGCGTTGAATGGTGAGATTTATTCTGTCTCTAGTGACTGCTCATAACAGGCCATGTTCTGTCTTTGCCCGCTGCATTGGTGGGAGCTGCACCTGTACAAGGAAATGGTGATGGGGAGTTGGTAGAAAGGAAGGAGCAGGTAGGAAACACCCTTTGCATGTAGCCAGCTTTTCTATAGTTGGTTCACATCCAACCAGTGACTGCCTAGACCATGTTGGGTCTCTTCTATCACCTTTTTACCTGTTGTGCTTTGGTAATTTTTTTTTCCATCCAACTTCAAAACCACTTACCCTTTCTCCAGCCATCTCCAAGTTTCTGCTAAAGACATTTTGTGAATTTTAATTTTAGTCACTGTTTTCCTCCAGCTCTGTAATTTCCTTTTGGTGTTTGTGAAGGGTTTTTGATTTTCTACCAGAGCATCTCATCAACAAATGGAGTGTCTCCATGTCTTGCTGTAAATTAGCACATTAATAATGATTAGGTTAAAGCCCCAAAGCATGCTGAACTCGGTCCCTGAATAATCAACGAATCATCTTTTATTTATTGTACTTTCCCTTTAATACAAGTAATTTTCCCTAACATCTTACAATGCTTTAATGAATTCTGGGAATGTCTACAACAGGATGATGAGTGACAATGTGTTGTGGCTGTTGGGCCAGTGTTTCTCTGTGCATCCCTGCATGTCTTTACAATAAGACGGTCACCATCTATAACTCCATTGTGGCTGATTTATCAAGTCCGTGGCTTCCCATTTCCCACAGTTACTCTTTTTAATTTTAAATCTATACTTTATGTATGGCAATATAGTGTACATGTTAAAACCACCATAATAGATGGTGTATCAAATGTCTCGTTCTTGCTGCGCCAATGGGCAATAGAATTGAGAAGCAAGCCCAGTTTTCAGTCACTGCCTCAAAGGAATGACACCCTGGTGACATGTCGAGTTCTTTGTTCAAATAACGATTCTTGCTGCTCTAATACCGAGAAAGCTGAATTTGCATATTTATCAAAACGAAACAGAGGGAGCGAAAGAAAGGAAGAAAAAAAAGGAGGGAAGCTATGGAGTTCAAATTAGAAAAAAAAAATAGGTTTATATATTTTTCCCTGACATGTGTGGTTTACCCTGCATTCCAAACCTTCCCCTAAACCTAGTATAATCTCTTCACAGCCTTTCTAAACTATAGACTGTCCCCACGTTCACTCCTGTTTAAATAGAGACAGAGGATCTGTATATGAGAAAGAACATACAATTTTTTCCTTTCTGAGTTTGAGATGTGTTGTGTGATATTATACAACACTCAGATTAGACAAGATATTGTTGTTTTTCTGGATTCATGTTGTTTATTTTATTTAAAATTGAAATGATTTTCCTAATAAAGTTACTCATGCATACTCAGCCTAAGCATGGCAGGCATCTCCATGCTCCCGCAAAGCCGTTCCTGCCACCGCAGGCCTCTGCTGCACGATCCTCTTCTTCTTGTCTCCTGGTCTCTAACTTTTCTTTCTCACTTTTGTCTTAATTTTTCTCTTTGTTTCTTTTAACATTTTAGTGGTCTGTGGCTCTTTAAATATCTTACTTCTTTTTATGATGACTTTTTTAATGCACAGTTTAGACATGCCATCAAATGCCACCTCTTCTATAGTGAGTTTTATTTTTCTCTAAAGCAGACCTCTCCTGTTAAACCTCGACTTAGAGATTCAATTGCCAATTTTGCATTTCCACCTGAACACAAAATTAAAAAAAATTAACCCATTGTAAACTGAGTTTTTCTTTACATAGGGATAATTAAATTAACGTGCCATCCCTGTAAACTTTTCCAGCTCAAACTCATCTCCGTTTTTGTTTTTGTTTTTGTTTTTGTTTTGTTTTTGTTTGTTTGTTTGTTTGTTTTTTGTTTGTTTGTTTGTTTTGAGACAAGGTTTCTCTGTGTAACCTTGGCTATCCTAGACTCACTTCATAGACCAGGCTGGCCTTGAACTCACAGCGATTTGCCAGCCTCTACCTCCCCAGTGCTGGGATTAAAGGTGTGTACCACCACACCTGGCTCCTTCTTTTTCTAACACTCGTTATTTTGCTTATAAGAAAATTCTGATGTTGTTCACCCTGTCTTGAGAGCGTGTCCAGATCTGAGCACTTACGTCTGTATATGCTTCCCTAACACAAACCACAGCCATAGTTTCGTGTTCTCCCGCGGCCACTTCTGGCTCTACTCAGAGCAGACTCAGTCGGGACAACCCCTTGAAGCTGAAATTAGCCCTTCGATGGTGTCCACATGTCTCACAGTAAACTGTAAAGTCATATTACATATGACATAGCTACTGTGTTTTCTTTGTCGATCTTTAAACATGTCAGAGATACAGAAACTGTAGGATTCTCTGTGGTTAGCAGGAATTATGTCAAGGCGCCTCTTCTTTTTCCTTCTGATCCCACAGTTTTCTTCAACAGTTTGTTCCAGGATTGTCTTTCCCCATGGTCTAAAATGATCATCTTATTTAGATTACAGTGCCTACCCATCTTCTCCATTTCATTTTCCTCCATACCACTTGTTTCTGTAATGTAATTTTTGTGTTTCATTTGTTTCCTTTCATACATCTTCAGAATATCAGTGGATAGAAGGGACTTGAACTGGTTTGTTAATGCTGTTTCCTTAGAATGGTGCTTCAAACATGTAATGCTTTTGAAATGTGTTACCATATTAGGACTGATCTATTGATTCCTGTTGCAAGCTTAAACCTTTCACATGATCACACTCTAAAGAGATGAGGTAGTCTGACCCCTTGCCTTTTCTGAGCCTCTGGAATTTTATAGTTTTGGTTATTGTTGTAGAGGGGCTAGTAGATGAAAACATAGTATTATTGACAAAGAGCTAAATGTTACCTTGGAAAAAGCAGCATACATTCATACTATGTCTTTCAGAAATATGTTCTGGTGTCAAAGCACTTTTTAAATAGTCATGGCTATATATAGAAACTCACCACCAGCAAAGATAGGGTGCTTTTAAACTTTAAGAATCAACAACATAAAAAATTTCTGAGCACGTAAATTATGGGAAAATATCTTAGTGTTTTAAATCAGAATTCCTAAAGAACTCAGCAAATTTAAGATTTTAAGATTTTATTGATGTCTATAATTAGTAGCCATATTTTCATCAGCTATAAACTGAAAACTTATGTAAATAGAAAAATTAAGACCAGCCACTCATTAGTTATGAAAGGAAAAAAAGAAAGTTTATATGTTTTATTTATTTATTTATTTATTTATTCATTCATTCATTCACTCTACATCCTGGTTGTAGCTCTCATCCTTCCTCTCCTCCTGGTCCCACTCTCCCTCCCTCCCTCTCCACTCATCCTCCCTTCCCTATTTCTCAGGTAAGAGAGTCCCCCATTCCCATGAGCCCCAGCCCATCAGGGTGCATCAGGACTGAGCATGCCCTCTTCCCCTCTGGCCTGGCAAGGCAATCACACCAGGAGAAAGTGATCAAAAATCAGGCAAAAGAGCCCATGTCAGGGACAGCCTCTGCTCCTCTTACTGGAGGGGCTACATGAACCCTGAGCTGCCCATCTGTGTAGGGGGCCTAGGTCCAGTCCATGAATAGTCTTTGGGTGATGCTTCAGATTCAGCAAGCCCCCCTGGGTCCTGCTGGCTCTGTTGTTCTTCTTATGGAGCTCCTGTCACCTCCAAATCTTCTTCTCCTTTCCCTCACTTTTCCACAAGACTCCCTACACATCATCCAATGTTTGACTGTGCGTCTCAGCATTTGTCTGCAACTGCTACTGGCTGGAACCTCTCAGAGGACAAGTCTGCTAGGCTTCTATATACAAGTATAGCAGAGTGTTGTTAATAGTGTCTGGGTTTGGCTCTTTCCTATGGGGTGAGTCTTCGGTTGGGCCAGGCAATGGTTAGTCATTCCTTCAATCTCTGCTCTATCTTTATCTCTGCACATCTTGCAGGAAAGGTTAAATTTAGAATGGAAGTTTTTGTGAGTGGGTTAATGTTCCCCTCTCTCCACAAAGAGTCTTGTCTAGTAAGATGGTGGTCTCAAGGGACAGGGCATTCTCCACAGTTAAGTGGAGACTGGGGACTGACTTTCACAAGAACTCTGGTGCCCCATATTTGGCCATGTCCCCTTGATGGGGAGGCCTGTTGGCACTCGGAAGAAGGATAGCAGACTACCAAGAAGAAACGTGATGCCCTAGCATCATATTCAAGGGGAGAGGGTCCCCTTAAGTCACAGTCATAGGGAAGGGGAATGGGGTGAAAGTGGAAGGGAGGGAGGAATGGAAGGATGCATGGAATGGGATAGCAATTGAAATGTAATATGAATGATTTTATTTTTCAATAATAAAACAGTATCATAAAAAAAGATGGTGGCCTCTTCAGTCTCTATGACCGTACTAGTAGGAGTCTCAGCTAGAGTCTCCCTCATGCGCTGTGTCATGTTCATCTCTAGGCCTCTATGTTTGTACCATCTGATTCAGAAAGGAACTTCTCAGATTATGGTTGAGCAAAGCACTATGAGCTATGATTCTTTGCACCTGTGATTTCACATTGTTAATTTTTGTGCTTATTTTTGTTGTTGTTGTTTTTTGGAGACAGGGTTTCTCTGTGTAGCCCTGGCTGTCCTGGACTCACTTTGTCGACCAGGCTGGCCTCGAACTCACAGCGATCCACCTGCCTCTGCCTCCCGAGTGCTGGGATTAAAAGTGTGCACCACCATGCCTAGCAATTTGTGCATTGGAAATAAGTTTATCCTGTGAAGTGTGGTTCTGTTTATAGAGATCAACTATGCTTAGACCAAACTCTCAAAATTGTATTTTGAAAATTCTACATCGATATTTAAAACTTTTCCAAGTTGAATAACTATATATTACTTACTGTCAGAAATTTGACATTTCAACCTTCTTTTTTTGTAATATGTTGAAATTTCCTCTGATATTCAGCTGAACTCTTCAACTTAATGTCCTGAAAATTCCTGTAACTTGTTGATTAATCTCCTACTGTGTTTGTTTATGGAGCCATGGGGAAATGGTTTAACAGGTAAAGTGCTTACTGTGCAGATATGTGACCCTAAATTTGGATCACCAGAACTCACATAAAAGCACATCTGAGTTCAGATCTGCAGTGCCCACTTAAAGGCTAAGTATGTAAGCAATATTCTGTAGCCCCAGGATTGGCAGCATTGAGGCCAGGGGCCAAGACTGGTAGATCTTGAGAAAATCACTGGTTTGTCAGCCTAGTCAAAAGGGTCAGCTCCAGATTTGGTGAGAGACCATGTCTCAGAAACTATGTCATATATCAAGGAAGATGCCCAACATCTACTTTGGCTGAACACCCGTGCACACCTATACACTAGTGCTTCTGCACACTCATGTATACACAAGTTTGTTTTAAAATGAAAATCACAGATCATTCTATTTTTCCAATAAAGATTCAGGCACCAAAAACCTCAAGCTAGAAACCGAAGAGCTAAGGAGCTCCTTCTATTTTTCACACGCTGTCTTAAACACGCCTCATCTCAAAGTCCCTCCTACTCTTTAATCCCTGTCAGGTGGTTTCTTGATCCACCTCTTGACCTAGTGTTAACTTTATTAAATCCGGTGTACAGCCAGCTCTTGGACTAAAGGTGTGTTTTAGGGCTGGCTGAAACACACCACAGTCACCTGTTTACAATAAACAGAAAGTTCTTGGATTAAAGGTTTGCATTCGGGCTCAAGCACAATAAACAAAAGACAGATTTTTACAGTTTGCAATCTTAGTGATCACAAGGGGAAAAAAGATCCTGCAACAAAAACTGTACCTATTGTTAAGCCCCAGTTAACAGAATTATTTTTCAAAATTTGCAGAATTATTCTGCTATGAAATAGTGAGTAGATACGAATGTATGTGTATTCTAATTTAAAAAGAAAATGATCTGTTATAGTTTCACTCTACTTCATAGTTCATGGCAAGCCATTGAGAATTTTTGCATGGACCTTATTTGCATGCTAAATTTCTTGTTAGTAGCACAAATGATAAAAGCTCATCAATTTCAGCCTAAAAATCCCTCATTCCTTTTGATGAGACTATATTAAGAATTCACTTTTAGAATGCCTAATGTTTTATATGTTTCATCTCTGGAATTTATAGTACATTGTAACATCACTTGAACTTCAATGGGCAGGTAGAGAGCATGTATTTAACTAAAGAACAGTAGACACCAGTTTATTTGTGGGTTAGGAATGTGTAATTTCGTTCTCACTTTAATGATTTATACCCTTCCCAAAATTAACAGTTGCTCATGGTTACATATTCAAAGGTACTTATAAGATGATGATGGAGGACATTTGAGAGAGAAAGTTATATGTGTGTTCTCTTCTAGGCATGATAGTCTTTCCCATCATTGGAAAATTGCATCTGTTTGAAATTTCTAAGGATCACATTCTTATTTCTTCTAAAGAGCATAATAGCTTCCTTATGTGGATATTTTTTCTAGGTGATCATCTGGCATTAGTGAGGAAATTTAATCAATTTCAGTAACTATAAATTTTAATTTATTACTCAATAAATTTTGTATAGTATGTTTTTAAAAAGATATATTACACATAAGTTAAAATACCATGAGGTAAGAAAGCTCATGTTTTGGTTTGGTTTGGGGTTGGTTTTTTCTTTTTTTTTTTTTTTTTTTTTTTGGTTTGCTTGTTTGTTTGATTTTTAATTTTATGTGTTAAAATGATATCTAGTAAGCCCTTTGGGTAGAAAGAATGGATTCTATTTTGACAATTTATGACAGCTGACTCAAGTTCTTAAATTCTGGAAAAAGTGATGATGACTAAAGACGGACCATGGGAACATATATACCGGTTGGTTTATATTGCTGCTATTTATTTTGTTGAGCACTTCACAGCTCTCATGCACAGTGTAGCTGTACACCCACTGTTGTTCATACTGCTGTGCCTTTGCTTACACTTTTAGAGTCTCAAAGGGTATTTTTCTTGGCAAAGTGGTTCAAGAGCACAAAGCAGATATTCAATAGCTTGGACTGTGTGCTAATCAGGCAGGATGAAATATAATCTAGCATGTTGAACTTATAGGAAAAACTCAATTGTGAAGGGACCTATGCCATATTCTGTCATTGTTACTGAGACTTCAGAAGAACTTCTAAAATAAAGAGTATAGAGCCAGAATGTTTGTCATGTTACAGTCTATGCAGAGTAATGTAAAGGGCACATTGCCAGGCTATATATAGTCTAACAGAACAGGAGAATAATTAGAAAAATATTTGCATATGGTGTAACAAAAAACCTTTTGTTGTCGACCATTTTGCTGAATTCTTCTACTTACTCCATTCTGTTTAAGAAATCAGAGAAGTCAGCTAAGACAGATCCCAAACTCACTTTCCTCTGGCTTAATTGGTCTTTCAACAATACCTCACTTATACATGGAAAGTAAAAGTGCTTCATGCTTCATAAGTGACAGTGTTCTGATCTTTTTTTATTAAGGCATGCTCATCTTTCTGTGTTTTATGTTACTCAAATATGTTAATTCTTTAAAAGCATGATATATAGCTAGCCATTCAATCACACCAGTCAGTGTATGTCAAGAAAAAAAAAATACCGTCCTTCACCTGAGAAAATGGAACTGTTCCTTGTACATTATTGTAATGAAATAATGAATCTCTTATAGAATTGCTAAAATATATTATTTTTAACTCCACCATGAGAGAAAATAATCTATAACATACAGCAATAAACTACTATTAATTTGTTACTTATCACAATATAAAAACAGCCAGCACAGACTGTCTTGAAGGAATACTTTCATGGCACTGTGGATTGTGGATTATGCAAAATACAGGTATTTCAGTGGGGCCTGACGTAAACCTGGTCAAGATCTGTTCAAGATGAGAGGAGATTAGGTATGCCCAGGTATGAGATAAAAGAAACCAATGCTGGTTGTGTACACCTTGTATCCCAGCACTCAGGAGGCAGAGGCAAGCGAATCTCTGTGAGTTCCAGGCCAGCCTGGTCTACAAAGAGAGTTCCAGAAGAGTGAGGGCTGTTACACAGAGAAACCCTGTCTTGAAACAAACAAACACACAAACAAACAAACAAAGGATAAAAGAGAAATCAACTTCTGTTTCCGTTAACACAGTGTATACAAGTAAAGAGCAAACCCACAATCGCCTTACTTTTTAATAGCAATCTCTTCTAGAACACAATTCACAATTTCTTTTGTCAATAAAAACATGTAAATTTTACTTAGATAACTTCTTGCATAATGCCTTAGACATATTTTCTAGGGATAAAAGTTATGTGTGAATAGAAGGGAACAACACTCATGAGTAAACTGAGTGTTGTTAAGCATCTGGGAGGTGGGTGGCCTGGGTCCCATGTCCTGTGGGCTGGCCCAGGTACTGCATGCCTCCCTCTTTGGAATCAAAGGTCTCAAGGGCCCTTTTCTCACTCAGAGGCAGCTACGGCACTTTAGAATAAGACCTGGGACCTAGGCCAGGTTCCCAGCAGTGGTGGAACAGGCCACAGGGCTGCAAAGGCAGTTCCACCATGGCTGTCTGACCTCCAGTGGGTGTTCCTCCCTGCTACTCAACCATTTCAAGCAATCATACTCATGCAAGATTATGAGTGGGAAAGGAAAAGATGTTGTCTCCGGAAGACTAGTATCAGTACCAAAGGCAATGATGTCACTCCATGCTGCTTAGCTGTGAAACTGATTGAATGATGAACACAATTTTTGTGGCACATTAATTATATAGTCAGTCTTGCAAATTAATTTTAATATGATATTGACCTTTTATTTAAACATTTAACTCCAGATATTAATATTTATGTGAATATAGACTTTCAGAATCCAAGTGAATTAATTCTTTGACAGCATAATATTGACATATTTCCCCGTCTGCCTATTTGAATTTTAATATATAAAAGCGTGTTGCGTACTTGAATGAACCTGAACCAGATTTAATCATTTTTTTAGAAAATAAGATGATCTCTCTTTTGATACTAGGCATACTAATCAGATTGAATATGTCTCTTGAAATTTTTACAAACTTCAAATGGGGATTGGTGTTGAAATCACAAGTGTTTCCTCAGCCATATTTTATACATGTATCAGGAAATGTGGAAGCATTTTTTCTACCTTATTTGTAATATTGTAGTAGAGATACTACGGGAAAATTCATAAGGAAGGAAAGACACCTCCCCCTACTCTCTTCCTAAGATGATGGACAGTTGAGATCTGAGGTTCACCATCCAGTGATCAGTGTCTACAGTTCTTAAAAGTAGCTCATCTCTTTCATTGTGCCTCTTCAACCAGACTTCTGTAGTCTTTTTCCTCCTTCCATCTGAACTGTCTCGTTAATTGTTAATATCACTGACTTTGATGTGTACAACAGCCTATTTCAATTCTTTACCCTCTTCCTTTGGTTGTTTCCTTTGTCTCTTTTATCTTTATTGCATGTTTCCTTGTTGCTTCTTTATCTTTTTTTTTGTCTTGGCAGATTTGATGTGTCTTTGAGAATATACAATTTTAATGATCGCCTAGTTATTTCCCCTGGTAATCAAAGTAGTTTCTACCGTATAACATAACTAGAGAAGTTGAAGTAAATATTTTAGTTCATTCTTGAGGTTTAAATTTAATTACAATGTTTCTCCCTTTCTTTTCCTCTCACAAGCTCTCCCATTTCCCCTTCCTTCCTCTCCATCAAATCTGTAGCCTTTTAGTTAATTAATTGCAAATATAGGTATGTATGTATGTACGTACGTACGTACGTACGTACGTACGTATGTATGTATGTATGTATGTATGTATGTTTGTATTTGTCCATATTCATATATTCCTAAATGTAACCTATTCAGTCTGTTTGACGTCATTTGTGTGTGTTTTTGGGACCTACCATTTGACACTGGACAACTAATTGGTGTGCTCTTCCCTGGGAAATTCACCTGTCCCACTCCTAACTTTACTCGGTTGCTTGTAGTTTGTGTAGAGTTGAGGTCTTATGATCTTTTCCCTTTGTAATTTTCCAAGTCTATTTGTGACATCATTGTTCTGCTCAGAATCTCTGACAATGACCAATAACAATTTGTCCTTATACCCACAGGTTAGTGTGGCAAACACTGTAATGTTAACTGTGTAATGGCTATTCAGCTTTTCTAAACATTGTTTCAGTTTCTTTTAAATGCAACAGTATTGGGAATATAGTTTCTACATTAATAACTTTATACTATTACTATTATTCTAACTATAAATACAATAAATGTTTGCTATTATAATAAACAGCCATATTTACATGTACATGGCCTTTATGAATTTTTACTCCAAAAAATGTGGAATTGAGTAGAACAAGATCCTCAGCACCAAGTCAATTGGCTCCAGCAATGTTGGAGGTAACCCTTGAAAGAGTGACCTTTTGGCAGCATGGTACAACAGTCACCATTCCCAAAGGGCATCTTCTGCAAATGGCAATTTTTCCAAGGAGCTCATGAGTTGGTTTCACTTACAGATGCAGGAATAAACCTTACATGAGGCTCAAAAATAGTATTCTTTCCCAGCACATGTCAATTTATTTATTTATTGTTTTCTCAACTACTAGGCATCAAAGATCACCATTAAGACAAACTTACTTATACAACTAACTCAACAAACATTTCAAACATTCTAGTATAAATGACTGAGTAAGCTAAATGATTATAATTATTCATTGTGTCCTCTCTCATTCTCTCTCTTCTTTTTATACTTTTAACATTCAAATGAAAACCTTAAAATAGTAGGATTGCTTTGTTTTGTTTATGCCTTCAAGTTTTCTTCCCTGAGACACTCAGAATATTTAGGGCAAAGCAGCTTTATTCAATCCTTTACATATTCTGAGATGTAAAAAAAAAAAAACAAAACTAAATGTCTGAGAAATGACTTTGTGGCTAAGCATGTAATGCAATAGGTAAAGAGTGGAATTGTTGCATGTATAAAACCTTTATTCTAAGGAGGTCAGGGTTTTTCATATTCTTCATCTCACTTCCACCCACAGCCTTCTTCTGAAACGTTCACCTCAGTCTCATGAGGATTAAGTTACACGTGTGTGTTCCGCATGTGCACCTGCATGAGTTACATGCTTATGAAAGATGTGTGTACATCAACTGCATGGCAATGTGTATCACGAACATCCTTAGTGATTCTCAACAATGATTTTTCTTTACCATGATTAAGGTTTGAAATTTAACCTAAAGTGGACAGGAAATCAATAAAGAATAGAAATGGCATTTGATAAAGTCACCTTCAAGCTGAGTCCAGAGAACTGATGAAGAAGGTGGAGCTTGGAAGAGGAGAACCTATCTCTAAATTTTTTTAGATCAGAAACAGAAGATGGATAGGAGGAGGAGGCTGGGGGATGGAGCTGAGAACAACACAGCAGTCATTATCTGAGCAGACATTATTTAATTTTATTCTTTAGAACCCTAGTTTTCCATTCATTTAATGACTTACTCACTATTATAGTGTGTATGTTTGTAATTTTTTTTTTGGCTTAAATAACATAAATTTATTGTCACATATTCTGGAGGTCAGATCTCTCTAAAAATATGTGTCATGAGAGCTGAAATAAATTTGTTGACAGGGCTGCACTAGCTAATATAAGTTAACCAAACCCAGTAAGGTATCTCAAATCTTTGTTTTTGGTTTTTTGTTTGCTTGTGTTTTTTTGTTTGTTTGTTTGTTTTTATTATTTTTTAATTAATTTATTCTTGTTACATCTCAATGGTTATCCCATCCCTTGTATCCTCCCATTCTTCCCTCCCTCCCATTTCCCCCCTATTCCCCTCCCCTATAACTGTTCCTGTGGGGGATTTCCTCCCCCTGAATATACTTATAGGGTACCAAGTCTCTTCTTGGTAACCTGCTATCCTTCCTCTGAGTGCTACCAGGTCTCCCCCTCCAGGGGGCATGGTCAAATATGAGGCACCAGAGTACATGTGAAAGTTATACCCCACTCTCTACTCTACTGTGCAGAGTGTTCTGTCCATTGTCTAGATCTGGGTAGGGGTTTAAAGTTTACCGCCTGTATTGTCCTTCGATGGTGCCTTAGTTTGAGCGGGACCCCTGTGCCCAAATCTGCCTATCATAATGTTCTACTTGTAGGCTTCTAGGACCGTCTGGATTCTTCTACTTTGCTATTCTCCCATGCTTCTCTCATCTAGAGTCCCAGTAGAATGTCCTCTCCTCTGTCCCCGTTTCCTGGTAAGTGAAGGCTTTCGTGGGACATGCCCCTTGGGCTAGTATGCAGATATAAGTGAGTATATACCATTTGAGTTTTTCTGCTTCTGGGTTAACTCACTCATTATGATCATTTCTAGCTCAATCCATTTGTCCACAAATTTCGGGAATTCCTTGTTTTTAATAGCTGAGTAATATTCCATAGTGTATATGTACCACAGTTTCTTTATCCATTCTTCTACTGAGGGACACTTAGGCTGTTTCCATGTTCTGGCTATTATGAATAAGGCTGCTATGAACATGGTTGAGCAAATTTTCTTATTCTGTGCTGGAGCATCTTCTGGGTATATTCCAAGGAGTGGAATAGCTGGGTCTTGAGGAAGCCCTATTGCCAGTTTTCTAAGATAGCACCAGATAGATTTCCAAAGTGGCTGTACTAGTTTGCATTCCCACCAGCAATGAAGGAGTGTTCCTCTCTCCCACATCCTTGCCAGCATGTGGTGTCACTTGAATTTTTGATCTTAGCCATTCTGATGGGTGTAAAATGGAATCTCACAGTTGTTTTGATTTGCATTTCCCTGATGACTAAGGAGGTTGAGCATTTCTTTAAGTGTTTCTCAGCCATTTGATATTTCTCTGTTGAGAATTCTCCGTTTAGGTCCAAGCCCCATTTCTCAATTGGGTCATTTGGTTTTGTGGTGTTTAATTTCTTGATTTCTTTATATATTTTGGATATTAGACCTTTGTCAGATGTGGGGTTGGTGAAGATCTTTTCCCAGTCTGTAGGCTGCCTCTTTGTTCTCTTGGCTGTGTCTCCTGCCTTACAGAAGCTTCTCAGCCTCATGAGGTCCCATTTATTAATTGTTGACATTAATGTCTGGGCTATTGGTGTTCTGTTCAGGAAGTTGTCTCCTGTGCCAATATGTTCCAGGCTCTTCCTCACTTTTTCTTCTAAGTGACTTAGTGTCTCTGGTTTTATGTTGAGGTCTTTAATCCACTTGCATTTGAGTTTTGTGCAAGGTGACAAATATGGGTCCAGTTGCATTTTTTTACACATAGACCTCCAGTTAGACCAGCACCATTTGTTGAAGATGTATCCTTTTTCCATTGAATGGATTTGGCTTCTTTGTCAAAAATCAAGTGACCATATGTGTGTGGATTCATATCTGGGTCTTCGATTCGATTCCACTGATCAACCAGCCTGTTGCTGTGCCAGTACCATGCTGTTTTTATTACTATTGCTTAATGGTACAGTTTGAGATCAGGTATGGAGATTTCCTCCAGAGGATCTTTTATTGTACAAGATTGTTTTTGCTATTCTGGGTTTTTTGGTTTTCCATATAAAGTTTAGAATTGGACTTTCAATGTCTTTAAAAAATTGTGTAGGTATTTTGATAGGGATTGCATTGAATCTGTAGATTGCTTTTGGTAGGATGGCCATTTTTACTATGTTAATTCTCCCGATCCATGAGCAAGGAAGATCATTCCATCTTCTCATGTCATCTTCAATCTCTTTCTTCAGAGTTTTGAAATTTTTTCAAACAAGTCCTTCACTTGCTTAGTTAGAGTAACTCCTAAATATTTTATTTTACTTGTGGCTAACGTGAAGGGTGTGGCTTTCCTAATTTCTTCCTCTGTAAGCTTGTCATTTGTGTATAGGAAGGCTACAGACTTTTTTGAGTTAATTTTGTATCCAGCCAATTTGCTGAAGGTGTTTATCAGCTGTAGGAGTTCTCTGGTGGAATTTTGAGGGTCACTTATGTACACTATCATATCATCTGCAAATAGGGATAATTTGACTTCCTCCTTTCCCATTTGGATACCCCTGATCTCCTTTTGTTGTCTTATTGCTCTGGCTAGAACTTCGAGTACTATATTGAAGAGATATGGAAAGAGTGGGCAGCCTTGCCTTGTTCCCGATTTTAGAGGAAAATCCTTGAGTATCTCACCATTTACTTTGATTTTGGCTATTGGCTTGCTGTATATAGCCTTTATTATGTTGAGGAAAGTGCCTTGTATCCCCGATCTCTTTAAAACTTTAAACATGAATAGGTGTTGGATTTTATCAAATGCTTTCTCTGCATCTAAAGAGAAGATCATGCGTTTTTTTTATCTTCAGTTTGTTTATGTGGTGGATTACATTGATGAATTTCCGTATATTAAACCATCCCTGCATGCCTGGAATGAAGCCTACTTGGTCATGATGAATGAAATCTTTGATGTGTTCCTGTATTCGTTTTGCAAATATTTTATTTAGTATTTTTGCATCGATGTTCATAAGAGAAATTGGTCTGAAATTCTCCTTTTTTGTTGGGTCTTTATGGAGTTTAGGTATCAACGTGACTGTGGCTTCATAGAATGAATTTGATAATGTTCCATCCATTTCTATCTTTTGGAGTAGCTTGAAGAGTATAGGAATTAGCTCACCCTTGAAGGTCTGGTAGAATTCTGCACTGAAACCATCTGGCCCTGGGCTTTTTTTTTTTTTGGTTGGGAGACTATCAATGATTGCTTCTATGTATGTTTGTAATTTTAAGGATTTCTGATTGTAGGCACTATGATAGAAACTGCATACTCAGTAATGAAATATATGTTTTTACACTCAGAGTGTTCAGTTTATTTGTACTTTTTCAATACTAAAGACAATTAACAAAATGACAACTACATTAGATAGAAGAATATAGATGTGTCAATTTATTCAAAAGAAACACTCTGGCGGGTTCCAGGGAAGGTAGTATGCTTAAGAGTATGAGATAATCTAAAGAGATGACGGCCTTGTATGTAGGACAAAGCAGGAAGAACAATAGAGCATAGAAGGGGAATGGGCCACTGGGGTTGAGGCATGAGTCTGCAGCATCACAAGTGTAGAACCTGGTAATGCGCAGTGTCCACGTGTCCAGAGCATGCTATAAACAGCAGTGGATGCGGGCGGATCATCTTGAAAATTCTTTGTAAGCCTTTTGTCAGCTGAAACCAGCAGGCACATTAGCCAGTCACAACTCCTGAAATTGTGCTCTACGTTTTTAAAATTACACACGGAATTTCAGAGAATATTAAAATGAAGGAAAGTGGGCAAAGCTATTAATAACTCACACTGTCATAATTAATACTGATTTTTATGAGTGTTTTTTTTTACTTCCACTTGATATCTCCATGGCAATGTGCAATTAGAATTGAAATTCACAAGGCGTGATTATTACAATAGAGAAATAGTAGAGTACAGTTTCCTCCATGGTATGTCCCCCCAACACCCAATACACAAAATCATATAATCAATTAGATTGTAAAATTATCTGGAATATAATACAACTAATTTTGCAACTATTTTTAGTACTACTATTATTAATAAATGTACTTTACAAATCTTTCAGAGTAAGACAGATCACTGGGCTATTTATCCACAGGCCCATTCTTATTAAAAAAAAAAAAAACAAAACCCAAAAACATCTAATCAATTGCTTGGCCAGTCCAATATATTGGCAGGTACAGAAGCAGCAGAACTTTTGGCTGCATCTATAACTAATTTTAGATTCCCAAAATAGAAAGAAATTATATTATATGTTATTGTTTTTAAATTTGAGCTCAAGACAATAATACAGTGTTTAATTTTTTTCAGTTTTTGTGACTATCCATCTGCATATATGTTTGTTTGAATTTTGGAAGAAGAGAGAATACAAATATAACCACGTGCACAGGAGGATAAATCCATAGGTGTCTTCGGAACTCCCAATAATAAAAACACTTTGTATTTTTTGTATTGGAGTACAACTAAACATGAGATTATGCTTTTTTTCCCCTTCAGTTTAGTTTCTCAAGACAGGTCTTCTCTGTGTAGCCTTGGCTGTTCTGGGCTCACTTTGTAGACCTGGCTAGGCTTGAACTCACAGCGATCCACTTGTCTCTCTCTCTCCCTGCGTGCTGCGGTTAAAGGCATGTGCCACCGTGCCTGGCTGAAATTAGATTTATAAGGCCTTGTTTCTAATCTTTTCAGCAGAATAGGTCAGGGTTGATCATGACTTTTAAATTTCATCAATGTGTGAAGATAAACTGCATCAAATGTAACTGACCCAAAACGAGTATCACACTGTGCCTAGGCCTTTTCATGGTTCACTCCCAGTAAGTAGTTATGAGTTTACAACACCGCAGACATTTCAGTTAAAATGAGGCACACAGAGTGACACTGGAAAAATCAATGATAAAGGATTCCAGGCCTCCCTTCTCTCTGGAAAGAATGAAGCCAAGAGTAATGTATTTAGGGGAACATATTTTTCCGAACTTTAAACAGAATGGTATAACACAGTCTAATGCAAAAAACAGTCCTGGATCATCACAAAGTCCTGGAAATCATGCCTGCACACATCACGTCCCAGTAGGGAGCTGGTAAGATGTGCCCAGGAGGAAACCTCTCCTATCAGGATTACCCCCTCCTCAAAATAGAAATAAACAAACTATGACTCACATAATTGGAATTCTTTACAGGTTTCTAAGGGGCAGGCAAGTGCTTAACTTTATTTGCCAAAGGTCAATGAGAGAGAAGTATAGTTGGGAAACCACTGATAATCTGAGGCCAGCACATGTCGTCTTAGAACGACAGATCATCTACATTTCCGTAGGCTGATGCCAGGGCAAACACCAGCCTCTGCTGTCTCAGAAGAAATGAATAAGCTGATTTGGTATTTGTGGACATTGGAAAGTAGCTACATACGCTCAATGAAAACAATGTGTATGGAAAAAAATGGGACTGTTGAAACATAGAGGTGATATCAATGACCAATATTCCTAGCCCTAACAGACAGAAGGATCAGTGAGCTTGGACATAGGTGTATAACTGTCTTTGAATAAAAAGAAAGAAAATTAAAACTGAGAGAGTGTGATGAGGACACTGAGCATCATTAAGTAGAACAATATGCCTAAGGTCGAAATTTAAGGGGGAAAAGAGGGCAGGGAATCTATTTAAAGGAATAAGGGACACAAATGTCCAAATCTAAAGTCAGCTCTAACTAGGATGGATAATTCCAGAGAGAGCCCGAGTGAGATAGTTCCCTCAAGCCAACGAAGACCAAAGTCATGGAAATAGGAGAGAAAGAGAGGCATGCATTCTGTCTATGGGCGCTGCTGCAAGGTTAGCAGTGCCCTCTTCAGCAGAACACTTGGCAGACCAATGGCAGCTGAAAGATAAAAAAAAAAAAAAAATTTTTTTTTTGAGACAGGGTTTCTCTGTGTAGCCTTGGCTGTCCTGGACTTGCTTTGTAGACTAGGCTGGCCTTGAACTCACACACCCTCCTGCTTCTGCCTCCCAAGTGCTGGTATTAAAGGTGTGCGCCACCACTGCCCAGCCTCTGTTTTAATTTTACGGTGCTCTAGGAAATAAGGTAGTACTACAAAGCAGAGGTCGGGACCATAAAAGGAAAAACAAAAGGGAAGGAAGTCTAAGATGCCATTGGTAACAAAATTTAGGTGCACACAAAGAATGCAGGAAAAGAGAAAAATAGAAGGAGAAAGAGCTAAGTGCTCCGCAAAGCAAGTTCATGAATAATTTTTGGAGTCTTCAGTAAAAAAAAAAAATACTAAATGAATTTTAAAGCTAATTAAAATTTAATTTTTCCCAAAAATTTTAGAACATTGTAATGTAGCCCTTATTCTTCTGAAATTAATTATTAGACCAAGATGGTCTCAAACTCTGGCATTTTCCAGGGCCAGCCCTCTTTGTGCTGAGATTGCATATGTGTGCCACCATGCCTATTCACTGTTTTTTTTTATCTGGTTTTATCTCTTTTTATTTATTTATTTATTTATTTTTGCCAGTCACATATTGACTAAATAAGGGAAAGAGATGCTTCCATGGGGGCGGGGGGGGGGGGGGGACAGGGTTGGGCGAACAGGAGTGGCTGGGCTAGTATTAGGCAACACAGCCACTAAAACCTGTAAGTGCAAAAATGGGTATTATAATGTTAACACAGCAGAGGCTGGGACATCAGACAGAACACACGCTAAAACAAACATCTACAAATGCAAATATGAACACTGAATTAATGACAAAGGCCCAATTCATCGTGAAAATATGACATTTATACAAAAAATCACAAAATTGTATAGGGATTTGAAAAGGTGCTTGATTCAGAAAGAACTTGCTTACAATACTGAGATACAAGTTTCCAATAATGATTTTCAACATTATATACTTGTATTCAACAATCTAAGCCCAAGCCTGCATCCATGCAGAAGCCTATTTGATTGGTAGTTAGAGCCATATATTGCCTACAGATATGTTTTTTTTTTTAAGTTTTAAAGCACAACAATATTATCACTATCTCATTTCCTGAAGGACCTTAATTGTTTTTTTTTTTATTTATTTAAAAAATTTATTCACTTTACATCCGGACTGCAGCCCCCTCCCTCTTCTCCTACTGGTCCCTCCCTCTTTCCCCCTACGCTCCTCCCCTATTTATCTGAGAGAGGGAGCCCTCCTCCCCTACCAACTGACCCCAGCCTATCAAGTCTCATCAAGACTGCCTGCATCCCCTTCCTCTGTGGTGGTAAGGGACCCAGCTAGGGGAAGTGATAAAAGAGCAAGCAACAGAGTCCAAGGCAGAGGCAGCCTCTGATTTCCTTACTAGAGGGCCCCATATGGATCTGAGCTGCCCGTCGGCAACATCTGAGCAGGTGGCCGAGGTCATCTCTGTGTATAGTCCTTGTTTGGTACAGCAGTCTTGCAGGCGTCCTTGGACCCAGATTTGTTGGCATTGTTGGTTCTCTTGTGGAGCTCTGGTCCCCTCCCAGTCCTTCAATCCCCCAACTCTTCCATAGGACTCCCTGCACTCTGCCCAAAGCTTAGCTGTGAGTCTCAGCATCTGCTTCCATCCCCTGTTGGGTGGAGTCTTTCAGAGGACATCTATGGTGGGCTCCCATCCTGTTCCCTTTTTTCAACCCGTTCCAGTGTCTATTCTATTTGCCCTTCTGGATGAGAATTAAGCATCCTCCCTAGGGTCCTCCTTATTACTTAGCTTCATTAGGTTTGAGGATCGTAATATGGTTATCTTCTATTGTATGGCTAATATCCAATTATAGATGAGTATATACCATGTGTGTCCTTTTGGGTCTGGGTTACCTCATTCAGGATGATCTTTTCCAGCTCCATCCATTTGCCTTTACATTTCATAATGTCCTTTTTTTTTTCTTTCTTTTTTTTGATAGCTGAGTACTATTTCGTTGTGTTAATGTACCAGTTTCTTTTCAGTCTAGGGACATCTAAGTTGTTTCCAGTTTCTGGCTATTACTCTTTTTTGTATATTCAAAGCCTCAGTCTTTCTCTTTTGTACCATAGTTGGTAATTCCCCTTAGGGGAGAAAGGTACCATAGAATATGTGTTCTCAATTTTCTTTATAGTTTTTTTTTTTCTTATTTCTTTCCATCAGTGGCCTTGGGCTCTCAACTTGGTTGCATTTTGCTTGTCTGGTTCCTAGAAACACAATTCAAATATATATTATAAAATTTAGTTTTTATTTTGTTTTAAGTTAGACCTGTGAAGGACTATTACATTCTAGCTTAATCTACCTGCTCATTAGATGACCTTGTGTGTCCATTTTCATGCAGGTGGAAAGGCATAGGAAAGTCTCCTGTGCCTCTTATCATAGCAAAGCATTCTATATCCAATTATATCAAAATAATTAGCACTTTGAATGGTAAAATGTTTTGCTTTTGATTGTGGCTAGACAACAAATGTCTACAATTTAAAAGCGGGATGGATGGCTACCTAATAAATAATTTAAATCTGTGAGAATATATTAGTGTAGTTAGGACCAAGCAGTAATTCTTTTCACTTTGTTTTCCTTGAGGTATGTGTTTTTTTTAACTTCTTTTTAATTTTTTCAGTATTTTTAAAAATAGATTCTTAATAAATTTAAACATTTGACTAATTTAAAGTATAGTTTGTTGTACAATTTAAAATGTGTTGTAATTATGCTTCTGTAGTTATTTTTAATCTTAAAAAATAAGATAGTATCAAAATACAGTTCTTCTATTGTTTAGTCACATTATTTATTTTGTAAAAATATTGCTTTTTTATTATCGATGTTTTAATGTTGCAAATATATAATAGTCAGTTGTTTTATTTATATTTATCATTTGGCATTTTCCTGGCTTATTATTTGTCTACTATGTTTATCAGATATTAAAATTATAGAGATGACATTATCACCGGACTGTCTTGACCCACCAGCTCCCAGTAATAATTACACAGATTGTTATTAATTATTAAAGCTTTGACCTCAGTTTAAGCTTTTTCCCAACTAGCTCTTACAACTTAATTAACCTGTTTATTCTAATCCACGTTTGCTGCCTGGCCCCTTACCTATCAGTCCTGCTGTGTCCAACTTCCTCCACGTCCGACTGTTGAATCGCACACCTCTCATTTCTTCCCACACTTCCTATCTCTGTTTGGGAATCCCACTTTTCTCTCCTGCTTTCCCATAGGCCCCCGGCTCTTTATTATACCAATCAGAAGGCATGGGAAGTGTACTTACAAAACACTGAAACAAGTGATGCTTCATAAAAATAACAATACCAAAGTCTGACCTGTACTCAACTCTCTGCGTGTGCAGAAATGAGCATTTGAATGATGAAGATGATGATGACGATAATAATAATAATAATTTACACAATGCACAAAGAGATTATCCCAACTATCTGCTATAAAAAATAAAAATGTATGCTGAATATTTGCTTTTACACTTTCTAATTAGAAATAGATGGCTTCATCAATGAAGCCTTCCCAGAGTTCTTAGAGACTGTTTGGGAACCATGGTGCGCCACAGCTACACGGTCCTTTCCTATAACTCTCTAGAGCCCAGTGATGTACAGTTATGCATCTTAGAGCCCGCTATTTGAAATTCTATCCTCAAAGAGATGTCAAATCCACTATCTATGTAATAACTAGTGCATGATAGGAATATTTTAAAATTTGTTTTATTCATTGAAAAGTTATTTAAATATTTATCACTATTATTGAAACATACATGCTTCCCACATAAACAAGTTCGTTTTTCTCTAGTATGTTCAGAATTCTAAGATAACATGAATTCAGTGTAGTTGATGTTAAAATCAAATGGATAATATGCAAAATCCTCCATGAATTGCATCACATTCCTGCCCTGCTGTGGACCATATATCAGAGAGAGCACCAACAAGGCTGGGCCTGGTGGGGCACACCTTTAACTCCAACCTTCAATTATTTGCCGCAGAGGCAAGCACATCTCTGTGAGTTTGAGGCCAGCCTGGCCTACATAGTGAATTCTAGGACAGCCAGGGTTGGTACACACAGAAATCCTGTCTTAAAAACCAGAGGCCAGGGAAGAGGAGACAGGAGAGAGGGAAGAGAGAGCGGAAACAAAGTTGAATAATGCTCTCCTAATTATCTTCCCAGGTAATATCTATCATTTACATAGCATCCCCTACATGCCTGACACCATGAGAGAAGTTATTATGTGTACGTATAACTTAAATTCCTGTAAGAATCTCCTGATATATATTACTCTCCTCACTTTGATTTTTAGTAAACGGGGGTATCCCAGTTTTGGAAAAGGCAGAGGGTAGCAGCACATCATTTTTTGGAAGCATCTCCTGCTACAGCAGGAAGAGAAGCTGATGAGTGGGGTCTGTAATCCTTTGAAAGGCATGCACCTAGTTACCTAAAGACAACCCTAGAGGTTCCATCTCCTAAACATCTTTATAGGCATTTGAAGTAGACGCAGAAGTAGCAGCAGAAGCAAACCCTCTTAGGGCGCATATGCAATGACCTAAGGGCGGCCATGAGGCTCCACCCTTTAATGCTGTCATTACCTCCCAGAATTTGATCCATGAGCCTTTGGAAGGCAGTTGAAATCCAAACTGTAGTGATCTTTATAACTCACTCCTGATAAATATTCTGTTTCCTTTCTCTGTGTGTCGCTAAAGATAATCATGATACTGTAATCTATTTGACACACTAATTATTATGTTGAAAAATAGAGGTTCATATAAATTATACCTGGGAGACAATGATCAATCTTACACGCAGAGAAAGAACGCCTTATGCAGATGCCATTCCTGAGTTGTAACTCATTTTCAAAACTCAAATGTGAGTTGTACCATGTTATGACTTACTTACAAGCTTTATAAATAATATTGTCTTCTTGAGGGGACAAGGAACTGGGAATACTGAGTGTAATTGTTCTCCAGGTATCACTCTTAAAGGAGTAGCAGATGGCAGACATTACTATTAGAGCGGGAAATGATTTCAACACCTTTTTTAAGCTAAGAAATTCTTTAGAAATAAGCGATTCTGGTTGGTTGGTTTTGAAAGCATGCCATATGTTGTTTACATGTTTTGGCATTTATCCAGTTTCCCTGAAGATGAGAGAAAAAAAATTAATAAAATCCCTTTACTAATTAGATAATAACAAACATAATGGAAACAGGTGCTGTAGGTTTCTGAATTATGAGACGAACTCTTCAGACAATCCCTAGGAAAGAGTATCCTAGGGTAGGACGACAATATCCATATATCCTAAGGTGGAAATAGCTCAGGGCACACATCTGACAAATGAAACTGCTACTCCTCACTGGAATAAAAATCAAGAGCACAAATCAAAAAGAGCTTTAAAATGCCACGTCTACTTTATGTGAGCTACTAGAGGAAACTGCTTCAACACAATATTGAAATCCAACTAATATCTAAAGCTTTCCAAACCCATTAGGGTGATAAGACAAGAACAACTTTTTCTCCCAGGAGATCAATAGGGCATTGATGCCATCTTGTCTAGGGTTCCTGTCACCTCTGGGTTCCAACAGCATCACAGTCCTGTTCTCCAGGGGCACTGCAAGAGAAAGTCAGGCGTTACAGATCCTCAGCTCAGCCAATAAGGATCCCGGTGGGTGGAAGCAGGTGAGGGTAATGATGCTGTTACAAGCAGGTACTCCTGATATAAAGAGTCAAGAAATGGTAAGATGATGGGAAGGTAACATGTCAGCTGGTTAAGGGATGGAGCAGGAAGGTGGCTCAGCCTTACAGGGCTGTGAACCTGACGCTAAGATGCTCTGCGCTCAGGTAAAAGCTCGACACTGCCGTACTAGTGCTGAGGAGGCAAAGATGGGTGATGCCCAGAAGATGGTAGGCAACTGCTATAGCTGAATAGGCAAGGGCTCGAAGCAATGAGAGACCCTGCCTCAAAAAGATAAGGCAGAGAGCAATTGAGAATAACAGTGAATGCTGACCTCTGACCCACACATTCATGTGCACTAGCCTATATGTACCCTGCCATGAGCTCTCGTGAGGTTGCATGCAGACACATACACACATAAGGAAATCCTTATAATCCTGTGGGGTCTTTTTTTTTTTTTAAGGTAGACCTGTACTACTAAGGGAGAAATTTCCCTCAGGCTTTCTTTCCTTCTATTGAAAGGGTTGTCTGTGTCCTAATTGCAGTACTCATTCTGCCAAAAATGAATGTTCAAAGAATACAGATTTAGAACTATTAAAATGCATTGTCAGCAACAAAGTCTATAATCATGTGTAGTTTTTCTGGGTGAAAATACTATATGAAATGAGACCATGCCACAGGCTGGTACCTGATCTCCATGGGTGTTTCATAGGCACTTACACTGGAGTGTTTTTTCCTAGATGACTGTTGCTAGTTGTGATTGTTCTCTGCTTAATACACGTATGCAAAACGTGGCGGCAGATTTGCTTTTGTTAGCATCTCCCCTCCCCCACTCTGAAAGCTGAAGCCTCCAGACACAGAGGCTGGAGAGAGAAAAGGGGTGTGTGTGTGTGTGTGTGTGTGTGTGTGTGTGTGTGTGTGTGTGTGTGTGTGTGTGTGTGTGTGTTCCAGCGACTATGTGTGTGAGCATATCGCGCCTTCAAGTTCACACAGTGGTAATAATATAAAAAAAAAATCCACAAAGACAGATCTCCCCCCGCCATACCTCAGTTCTTAATGTATTTTTGTTGTTTTGAGAAAACCAGAGTTAAGGAAAATGTGGTAAACTAAAGTGGGGTAATGTTTTAAGAGAGCTTTATGGACCAGTTAGTTGCAAGTAGAAATTTAATGTGGCCGAGAATGGCACTTTTATTAAACAACTATGGGCCCACCATTCTTTTCAGCACTGATTCCCCTGTAGCAAAATACACAGATAATCAGTGTGCCAGGCTCACAGTCAACTTGTTGGGGGATTAAATCCTAAAGGAAGGAACCCATCGCCCTGGAGGAAGACTGAGTGCATGCTTCTGGAGTCTTTGAAGGCTCATCTCAGTAGTCCCACTGCTAGAATGTGCTCTGTTGTCATAGCAACACCATCTCCTGCTTCATACAGGAAAGATTAGCTCTTACTGTGCAGAGCAGAGAATTTAGGGGAAGTCAGACCAATCCCTGGGTGCACTTCCCGGGAAAGGTTGGACCTCGCCTGAGGGATGCTGGATCAGCAATGATAGAACTGGCCTGCCACAGACACTGGTGTTTGAGTTGAAGAGCAGGATTCACCACCGTAAGTGTCAGCTCCTTCTTAGTGAAATACTGAGGAGTGAGGGTTCTGTAAGCCTCTTGGAAGACTGTCCCATGCAGCCGGGAACTCGGGAGCCTGGAGAGCACCTAGTTTAAGGAGCATACTGAGATCACAGGATCAGAAACTTGTGGGACAAAGGGTGGATTCTTTTGAATCCTTTATGTAAATCCGGGGAGTGTGGCCAAATTAGATAAGCAAGGAAAATGCATTGTTTGCTCATTGGCGCTCCATGCATTTATCCCAAGTCTCGTGCTTTGAAAATTAAAACTCCAGAGGGAGAAGGAAATTATTATTTTCATTTCTAGAAAAAGCTGTTTGTCTAAGCAAGTTGTATTTACTTCATTACCAAAAAGTGAAAAGTGATGGAATTTAATTTTGGGACTCTGAATTTCCTCAAGTCCGTTATGTATGTGTGTGTTTTAATAATGCTTTTAGAAACCTATATTCAGCATGGTTCTTTAAGGCAATTACAACACGAGGAAAGGTGTTCCTTAAGGGAGAGTATGTAGTTTGCCTATTGTGTTTTCTGCTGCTACTTTCTTCGGCATGCTGGTGTACAACCCACACAGTGCGTTCTGCTGCAAATGGACTTTGTTCTGGGAGGAGTGTTCTGTACAAAATTTCTTTCATAATAACTTACCTTTTTTTTCTTTTTTCTTTTTCTTTTTCTTTTCTTTTCTTTTTTTTTTTTTTTTTGCTAAAAGATGTGAGTTTGCCATGTCTGATATCAATGTTCATTGTGGAAATGTCTACTCTTTCAAAAAACTTAATTGTTTCAAAGGACATTTTAATCCACACATGCTTAAAGAATAGATTTTTACATACAGTAGTGCTGTTATAAATTCTAATTGGGATTTTTTTAGAGCATACTACTTTGAGAGAATATCTATTTCATTCAAAATACTCATGGTGAAAATTACTGCACACTGCATTCATGATGTTTTGCAGTTGCTTAGATCATGGCTATACATTTATAAATTCGGAAATGAGATTTATTTCTCATGTACAAAAACTCAGTTACTAATGTACTACACGCTACAGTTCACATGACAGCCTGTGCTAAATATAGCCATTATGATAAAAATTCTTAATTACCATTTAAAGTGCGTGCTGGTTTAATTTCTCAGGATGGAAGAGTCTTGGGTGTTGCTATGAAAACAGACTGCACGTCACATATAAGCTCCACTTTTCTGAGACTTATCAATGCTGAGATAAACTGTAGATCTTGAATCTTATCAATGAGTTAATATGCTATCTAAAATTATTAGTTTCGTATGTTAGGGAGCACCCACAGAGTGCTGTGGGCCATGTTCCATTTAACAGTGCCTCGGTCATCACTGTGCAGAGGCTGGCTCTCCTAAGAAATGGAGACAATGCAGGCAGTCAAAAAATATTACAGATCATTTCAGCATTTCTTTGCAATGATTCAGTTATTTTTAAGAGTTAGGAACCTTAAAAGCCACAAACAGAAAGAGGAAAATCCCTCTTCTTTTAGTATCCCCACAAAAGCAAAGTAGAGTAACTGCGTTCTACAGACAGAGCAGATATGAAAGAAAACAAGGGCCAAGTTTAACATTAGTGAAACTTGGGAGTTATGCGTGATACTAGGTTCATACGGGACCAAACAGGACTGAAAAAAGAAGCATGATCAAGAAAAAAGGGGTCAACTATGCTGCACCAGAGTTTGTGTGAAAGTTAGACCCCACTCTCCACTCAACTGTGGAGAGTGTCCTGTTCACTGGCTAGATCTGGGTAGGGGTTTGATGTTTACTGCATGTATTGTCCTTGGTTGGTGCCTTAGTTTGAGCAGGACCCCTGGGCCCAGATCTGCCCATCATAATGTTCTCCTTGTAGGTTTCGAGGACCCTCTGGATCCTTATATTTCCCCATTCTCCCATACTTCTTTCACCTAGAATCCCAATAGGATGTCCTCACATCTATCCCAATTTCCTGGTAAGTGAAGACTCTCATGGGACATGCCTCTTGGGCTAGTGTCCAATTATAAGTCAGTATGTCGTCTTCATGGGGAAGCCTGATGGCACTCAGAATAAGGATAGCAGGCTACCAAGAAGAGACTTGATACCCTACGATCATATAGAGAGGGAGGAGGTCCCCCTCAGTCACAGACCTAGGGGAAGGGAATAGGGTGAAAGCGGGAGGGAGGGAGGAACGGGAGGATACCAGGGATAAGATAACAATTAAGGTGTAATATGAATAAATTAATTTAAAATATAAAATAAAATAAAATAAGAACATTTTAAAAAGAGACCTTGTCAACAAAACAAAAAAAGAAAGAAAGAAAGAAAGAAAAGTAGGGGGGTTATTAAATGATAATACACCATATATTTAAGTATATAATAATTTAAATGTTTATGTAGGATTTAGGCTATTCACTACCTTAACTAGAGTTTTGCAACACTTTTTTTTTGTTAAGTTGTGTTCTGTTTAGAGTTTTTCGTATCTCGTCTCTGTGTTATATCCCTCAAATACACAGTGGCAGCAGCCCTGAGACACATCTTGGCAATTTTCATCTGCCCTTTTCTGCTCCTCGGTAAAAAGTAGGTCGTCTTCAGTGCAGTTACTGCTCAAGTTCTTTGTTATAGTATATCCCAAAGGTTCCAATGCCCAACTGTTGACCCAACATCAAGAGCTTGGAGCCCACTGGGAAAGGCCAGGGTTCAGTTGAGGATTGAAAACACCGAAAGCATCGAGGGATCCTCCCAAGACCTCTTTAATCCGTAAAGCTCCAGACATGGATGCATTCAGGTGGTGACTGGTTACTGAGCAAACTGACTTGTAAAACTGTCAATCATAGTTGATAGTTCATGTGCTATTAGAGAAGAAGTTATAGTAAAGATTCTTAGCTAGAAAGGCAGTGCTTATATGTCAACACTGTTTGCACTTGCTTCTAAAACACAAGTGAAGATTTAATATTGTGAGACAGCATTAGGTTCAAAGGCCACCTGAGAGAAGTATTAAGAAGTAATAACATTTTCAGTTTTGTGATGATGTCAGTAGTATATTTTAGTATTTTGTAAGTTTGCCTTTGACTTGAGACTAACCTCTTGAATACAAAATTTGAACTTGAGTTAAGTGTAAGAAAATGTACAGCCAATGGTGGGAATAGTGGCCAGAGAAGTTGTGGAAAGATGAAAATAATTCTGAAATACATGTGCATAATATGCAACTGGGAATAAGGGCCTGTGAACATAAACGCCCCATGGAGATGCATGTTACACGTTAGTGCATGGACCACTGATATGGGGTAGAGTTGGCAGCAGCGATCAGGACTGCAAGCCTAAACTAGAAAATTTGGAAGCATTGAATTGGTGGGTGGGAAAGAAATCACACATTCAAAAACTATGTAATTTATTCATGCATTCAAATTCATTCATTTGTTTCACCAATAACTGTGTGGCCTCCGACAAGTTGCAGGTGACAAGACAGGTAGTAATAAATGCTGAATTGAGGCTTTCATAAAAACACCCAATTTGGAGGTCATATTGAATAGTCAGAAAAAAATCATAGTATCCTATCAGAGACGACGTGATAACAGGTGTTTAGAAGATAGACTTGGCTGAGTTTTGTGCACATTTAAAATATTAATTTCATGCCTCAAAGGCCCAGGTACCACTACCAGACATGACAAAAGACAACTAAAAGAGGAGATAGCAGGAAATTTAACCTTTGACATCACAGTTTTGCTTATTAAGACAAACTAATAGTCTACTTTATTACCATACCCATTGCTCATGATATAGCTAGCTTCTTTGAGCTGTCATGGTTGTGGGAAACTTCAAAACATCTTCGAGGTTTCTTTGATTATTGTCTTTTTGCTTTCACTTTAATATTTGTATATCATAAAGCAGTTAGACTATGTCATAATAATTCTAATAATTACACTAATTATAAAAAAACAATTCTCAAATTAGCAATTAATTGATGCATCACACTTTTGGCTGTTAGGAGCCAACAACCCTCCTAGTATAGGGAGATTCTGTACCTGTGTTCATTTCTTCTGTCATAACTTTTACAAAATACCTTAAAACAACTGATAGGAAAAAGAATTACTTGGATCATGGTTTCAGAGGGGGCAGTCTGTCTTGGAAGGAACAATATTAGGAGTAACTCACACTTCTGATCAAAAGGCGTCTAAGGCTCTGGGTCCATCACTGCCAGAGTCAGGAAACAAAACCAAGCAGGAAGTGGAGCTAGACTCTATGCCACTAACACTGCAGTTTAACCTCTACTACCCCAGGGTCTCATAGCCTTACCAAAAAGCACCACCCCTGGAGACTGAGTGTTCCCAGCACAGGGCTGTGACAGGGACAGTCATGGTATAAGAAGACTGAATGGAAGAAAAGAGAAGAACATGATTGCTGGAAAGTGTGAGGCAAAAAAGACCACAGTTGAGACAGATTAACACACATCATGTAGAAGAAATCACAATTGTTCTAGAGAACCCTTTAGCTAAGTTGATTCACCAGTGATTGTTTCTCAGATCTTTCTTATAATAAACTGCTATAGAAAAGTTGAGATGAGTCCAGTCTTGGATCCATGAATCAGAAGATTTATGTCTATATAATTATATAAGTAATATATGTAATTATACATATATATTTATATATTTATATATATGATGTAACAACAACTCATGAAAAAAAGAGGCCATGAGTTCTAAAGCAAACAAGTAGGGGTGTGTGGAGGGCTTTGGAGGGATGGAAGGGAAGAGCAAATTTATGTAATTATATCTGAAAAATAAAATAACATAGAACTATTTTTTAAAAGTGATGTCTATGTGTTTTCATGAAGATTGCCTGCAGAAAGATTATAGGAGAGGGACAAATTCTTCTAATTAAGAGTATCCTGCTACAAAAATTCACCTTTTAATCTATATTATATCACTGAAGTATTGCAAAAACACTTTCTGGAACATTCAATTATGTGGTGGTCTGGTTCTGTGAGGAAGCTGATGGTTAGAAAGGTCAAGGGTGTTTGTTAAAGGTATGTAACTAATAAACAGAGGTTTATTCCAGCTTGTTCTTGAGCTAACACTTCTAAGTGATGCGTAGAAGACATCTTGAATGCCCCAGGGAGACATAGTGATGAGGAAATAATTGTTTTTATTGTTCTCGCCTTGGGTATTCATAGGCCTGTGTGGCCCATGTTATGAATACACAGATCATCGCCACTTCCAGTATTTCACAGAAAAACATCCTTCTCCAGGAAGAGGAAAATGATGAAGACAAATCAGAGCTTGATTAGAATGTGACCTGGGGCCTCATATTATTTCTCCATCTGTGAATCCATCCATGCACCCATTCATGCATGTAGTGATTCATTCATCCTTTTGTGGTCCATTCAATGAGCATTTACCATCCCTCATTCCTGCTCCCCATATTCATGAAAGTCTTTCATCTCTCCAAAGATCATACCATTTTTTAAAAAACAGGGACAATGCTCAATGCTCATCAAGTATTAACTCATCATAGCAAGCATCCTTAGATGTGAGAATCACAGCTGCCCCTGTTTTCTGTAATGACGTTAAGGCCCAGAGGCACTGTGACCATCCACACAGTTTGTGAGTGACAGGGCTAGGTCGTCAGTCTATACTTTTCAGAACGTCAGTGCAGGCCTTCTGTCTACAACATTGTTTCTCATATAAATGTGAAGCACATTGTGCTGAAGTGCGTCATAACGTCAAGTGTTGACAAAATGCAGACCGTGGGGCCAGTGCCTGAAAAGGCTACAATACATGAGGCGTTCTGATTCAAAATATACAGACAATAGTCGCATCATGGGATTGCCCTAGAGATTAAAGCAGGAAAGGGTAATGAAGAAACTTCCATACACTGTGCTCTTAATGGATGACAGTAGCCGCTTAGAATTCTTCTTCTTCTCTCAGACAGATGTTTCTTTTTCTTCTTCCTTTTGTGAACGACATTGATTAGTATATGCACCTATAGATTCACATGCTATCTTTTCTCCTTACAGAAAAAAAATTGACAGATATGGATCAATAGACATATTTCCCCACATTTGTTCATGCATAGAAATGGACTTGGATACACAGAAACTTGGGAAGGATCAGTGGAGAAGTCTTCTCAAATTTAGAAAACACCATCTTGGGGTTCAGAAGCTTTGTCTTTGCAGAGACATAAGAGCTTGTTCGGAGGAATGACTTGAGAATTTCTCACTCCTGGAAACCCAAGATCCTCTTATTGCAAAGATAGCTTGCCTTGGTCTCAATAATCGACTTGATTAAATAAATTAAAACGGAAGGCTAAAAAATTAGAGGAATTAGAGGAATCGGTTACTATCAGACCTTAAAAGGAACCAAAAGTGAAACATCAAACTATATGAAAGAATATTCAAAAACCTTACAGACTACATTAAAATATATCCAATCGTTTCTTTGAATTTATGTCTAACTTTATATTTCTATCTAATAATATGCTTTCACTTTCTTTTTTGTATTTACATATACATGTGCTATCAGTCTGTGTGTATGCATGTGAACATGGAGACCAAAGATCACACTTAGGTGTCATTCCTTGGCTAGTTTCCAACTTTTTTATTTGCGAGTTCATCCCTTACAGGCACGGAACGAGCCATGTAAGCTTGGGTGACTGGGTGTCAAATCCTCGGTATTTACTGTTGTCAAATCTCCAGTACTGGGATTACAAATACTACACCATGGTGGCTGGCAGTTTTTTTTTTTCACTCATGGGTTCTGGAGATCAAATTCAGGACCTTGTGCTTCTAACTTAAGCACCTCATTGAGTGAGCCCCTGCCACAGCTCACAAGAAATTTCAATCACATTAATAATTTCATGCTACAGAAAGCCCTTTAAAGAATCCTACTTGGTATTTGATAGACTCATTTTGTCTTATTCCTTTGAATAAAAAGTTACTATAGTATTAGAAATCCCATGGGTATATAGATTAAGCACTATGGCCCGCATTATAATATGGCGATGCAATGATTTGTGGAGCAAACCCATAAGAGATTTCTTAGGGAGAATAAATTAACTTTACTCAGCAGAACCAATAACTCAGATATGTATCTAATAATAGTTACTCTAATTAGAAAAAAATTAAGGAAGAAAAAAAATTCACTTACAATGCTATCCAAATGTTTCTAAAATACTTAAGAATAGTAAAAAGTCCGAGAAGTCATGGATTTAATTAGAGAATATTGTATGTGTATGCGTTATCTCTAGAAATTTCTTTAAGCATGGGCGGAATTTGAGGGGGAAATCGTGTATCTTTTTAACTTGAATTTTTGTTTTATACACATTGTTTAACAAGGCCTCCAGGGATTCTCTTTTCCCATGTAGAAAGTGTGTGCCAATCTGAACACTGATCAGGAGGAGAGCACTGGGGCTTTGCTTTGCCCTCAAATGTTTCCTTTGTTCACTGTTCTTCATGGGGGTTGGGTTGGGGGTGGGGAGAGGCGGTTGAGTGGGGAAAGGCCCCAGGTCGTAATCTCATTCGTTTGTACATTTTTGTTCTTACAAATATTCACAGCAAGATCTCTCAGGCTTTCACTTGAGCTTAGAATTGTAACCTCTTACCTCATCCTTGTTTTCATTCTAGACCACCAACTAGGAACTTCCTTAGCCTTTGTTTTTATAACATTTGCACTACGTATTGTGTGTGTGTGTGTGTGTGTGTGTGTGTGTGTGTGTGTGTGTGTGAAGCTGTTGGTAATGAAAAGAGGGAAGGTGGGGTAGATGGTGGAAGGGAGGGAGAAAGACACAAAGATAGGAGAGAAAAGGAAGATTTCTTTTTAAAAAAGATTTATTATTTATTCACGTGTCTCTGTATTTGTGCATGTACACATACATGCAAGTGCTCACAGAGGCCAGAAGGGGGCATCACATTCCCTGGAGCTAATGTTCTAGGCAGTTTGTTGTGAGATCCCTCTCCCAGCTTGAGTTCTGGAACTCTCTGAAAGAGCAGGACACGTTCCTCACAACTGAGCAGTCTCTCTGGCTCCTGCATTTTCTTTCTTAACGTACCAAGGGAAATGGCAGTAGTAATGAGATATTACTCTCAACTCTAGTATACCAAATACTTAGATCTGAAGAAATCACAAATAAAAATATATTATTGAATTTTGACAGCGAACTATGACAAATAGTTTCATTTTGTGTTTCACATACTAGAGCACACCTGTTTAGCAGATAAAATATTCTGGCATGATTTTACCACCTGAATATGTTCTCTGTACAAACTCTAACCTTTCCAAAACTCAACAATTCTCTTATAATAAAAGCGTAAAAGGGGGGCTGAAGAGATGGCTCAGAGGTTAAAAACAGCTTCTGCTAGCTGCTCTTCCAAAGGTCCTGAGTTCAATTCCCAGCAACCACATGGTGGCTCACAACCATCTATAATGTGATCTGATGCCCTCTTCTGGCCTGTAGGAAGAGTGATGTATACATAATAAATATTTTTTAAAAAGCATAAAAGTTCCACACTTAGCTAAAATATAAAATACGCGTAAGACCAAATTTGGGAGAACCATTTTATCATAGGATAATAGGGATTTCCAGTTGTGTCACTGATACTGGGACATATCTCACATGTACCTAATTAGAAGCAGGAGACTGTACCACACTGTACCATAGACTAATTTTTCATTGCCTGCAGCAAGTCCCAGCTGGATGCAGAAGGCCAGCTGCACACACATGTCCCCTGGTACCTTAGCCTCACCTCTCACTGAGCTTTTCATCCCTATGTTCCAACAAGCTGAGAACAGGCCTTGTGCTTGGCTTTCTTTTAAAATTTAGTTAGCAAAAATTATAAAAAGTTATTAATGGAATGCCAATTTCAGATTATCGATTCATGAAAATTCCTCCAAAAGTACAGAGATGTTCAAAGACAGAGAGTCATGTCTGGATCTCAGATCTAAATACTCTGTCCTCTCAGCAGATAAGCTCTGATGCATGTCAAGTCCATCTCCAGACAAGCTTGGCAGATCTTTGATAGAGAGGTCAAGAGGTATTCATGTGTAACTGTGGTCATCAAGAGTTTGAAGGCATGGTCTTGATTTTTAACAACAGTTTGAACTAGCTGATGAAAAGAATTTTGGTAATGATTTCCTGAAGTTGTTAATGTTTTTGTTTGCACATGCACACCCACGTGCACATGTGCATGTGTGTGCTGTATGTGTATCCATGTGCATGCATATGGTATATATATGTGTGTGTGTGTAGGTGTGGTGTGTGTGGTGTGTGTATGTGTTGTGTTGTGTGTGTTGTGTTGTGTGTGTTGTGTTGTGTATACCTGTATGCTATGGCACATATATAGAGCCAGTTCTACTTTGTGGAATTGTTTCTCTTCTTCCATTTTAATTGTGGTTCTTGGTATTAAATCAGGTCATCAGGCTTGTGTAGCAAGTGCTTAACCCACTGAGTTTTCATTACAGCCTTTGTCACTGTTTTAATGTGATCAGTCACTTCAAAAGCCCTAACACTTTGAAGAGACTAGGATTGACCTATAGTTCTTTATAGAAACTTTAATTAAAACTGTAGCAATAACATCATTCTATAGTTATACAAATGGAAAACAAATGTGTGCCTAATACTATATAATTGCAATTAATAATATACTACTACAATAACTGTGATGATGACGTAGCTGTACAATAACAGAAGCGGCAGTGAACACATATGCAGAACACATATAGAAACAGAGGCCCTGCCAAATTAAAAGTCACTTCACATATTGGTTGGCAAGTGTTGGTAGAGCTGAAATGTGTAAATTAGAGACTCACTGGAGTTTGCTAGCCAAAAGTGAAAACCAAAGTGGTTTTCATCATGCTAATTAATGCTGTATGTGCAATGCAGCTGCAGGAAACCTGTACCACCAAATCCAATGGGAAAAGCGGTGGCGCGTGTGTTGAGAACTGCGACGCACTTCATTCTGTTGCAATCTGATGGGGACGTTATCCACACTAAGTAAAATCCCATAAAACCATAATACAGTGATATCACTGAACATCTAATGTCCTGATGTCCACATTATTTAGGCATTCCATGCGATTATAGAGGCTTCTAGTTCATGCTGTCTAAGAAGCTCATGGAGAGGACTAGCTTTCAGAGCTAAGCTGCTCATCCATGCCATGATCAGCACGGTCCTTGTAACCAAGCATTTAAGTATCTTTAAGATCTAATAATAAGACGGCGGGCTGGGAGGCTATCCTTTGTTTGCAGCTCATGTTTTCAGAATTTGTTTTTAAAAAGCTAGTGGCCTGTGGTATGCTGGAGTGTAAATACAGACCACAAAACAAGACCCGGGACTGAGAATGGCAGTGCCTACATCTCCATGGTGTTCTTTATCCTTTCTGCTCCTTTTCTTTCACCTGCCCATTGAGTACTTTGTTTAGAATTTAGTTAAGCATGGAGTCTTTTACTCTACTGTAGTCCTGACTGCTGCTTTATTTTGCTCACAATGAATTCAGTAGTGCTAGTGAAGGAAGCGCTTGCTGGGCAAGGACGAAGTCCAGAGTTCAGAGCCCACAAGCCTGTATAAATCCATGAAGGTCTGGCAGCTGTAACCCCAGCAGGGGGATGGGATAGTGTCCCACCCATGGCCAAGCTAGGCTACCTAAACAAGCAAGTTCTATAATCAACTAGTGAATGTAATAAATAAAGTAAAATATCAGAGAAGATACCCAATGCCAACTTCAAACTTTAATAAGTGTGCACAGTCATATGAACACACACACACACACACACACACACACACACAAGACAGACAGAGAGAGAGGGAGGGAGAGAATTTCAAAAATACAATTGATTAGGTTCTATTTTTAAGTGCAAAATTATAGGCAATCTAGGACTGTATTTAGACCTTTGCATTTCCTGAAAGATAGCATTCATTATCTAAGTGAGGAAAGTATTTTTAAGGCCTGGAATCAACTACAGCACAGTTTTATCTACTATTAACAGTAACAGTTGCCCACATGGATTTTATCTGAAATAAGCTGTGAGACATTTTCTTGCTTTTCTTTATTTTGTTGGCATATTTACTCCTGTAAATAGATTGGTCTGTGCGTTCTGATGGTTATGTGAAAAACGCACATTATAGTGGAAAATAATTTAAATAAAACCAAATCTTACAATTCCAGTGATGTGTTTTAAAACTCTGAATAGCTATACTCAAACCCACAAAGCATCTTCATATGTAAGGCATGCATAGGGAGGAATGGGTGGGTGGCTGCACGTGCACAAGTACCACGATGCCTTTGTGGAGGTCATGGAACACACTGTGTATCGGTACTCACAGTCTACCTGTTTGAGATGGGACTTCTTTGGTTTTTGCCGCTGTGTACACGTTAGCTGACCCACAAGCTTCCAGGACTCAACTGTATCTACCTCCTATCTCACTTTTGAGACACTGGGATTACAGATGCATAGTATGTGGCTGCCTTTGTGTGATTCTAGGGAATCTACATGAGGTGCCTATGTCCCACAGGAAGACCTTTTCCAATTGAGCATTTCTCCAGCTCTGTACTGCCTTGTGTGTGTGTGTGTGTGTGTGTGTGTGTGTGTGTGTGTGTGTGTGTGATATACGGGACCCTGCTATAAGGCTGAAGCCTGGCATTTCTAGATATACCCTGAGGTTGGTATAAAACTGACAGGCTCTGGGGACTGACTTTTACATGAGCTCTGGTGCTCCATATTTGACTACCTCCCTTTGGTGGGGAGCCCTGCTGGCACTCAAAGAAAGAATAAGCAGGATACCAAGATGAGACTTGATAGCCTATGACCATACAGTGGGGGAGGAGGTCCCCCTCAGTCATAGACTCAGAAGAGGGGAATAGGGTGAAAGTGGGAGGGAGGGAGGAATGGAAGGATACAAGTGATGAGATAACAATTGAGTTGTAATCTGAATAAATTAATAAAAGAAATTTTTAAAAAATGACAGGCTCCCTTTCTCAGCTGGGTTCCCTCTTCATCTGATCTTGGGTTCCCCATATCCCCTAAGAAGAGTCACATATCCCTCAGGGAAGATTATAGGCCTGAACCTTTCCTGATAAGAAACTTGTTCAGCAAGCACCTGGGGATTCCCAGAGACACCCACCTGGCAATTCTCCCCTGCTTACAGGATGAAGTACTGCTTTCTTCTCTTATGATAGGCCTGTTTTGTTACATGTAGTTTATGTATCCCTGGCAACTCTAGCCCTAGTGAATTGACACATTCACCCTCAAACTGTCCCCACTGCCCAAGGTTTATAAATCCCTGATTCACAAATAAAGGTTGGCAGGCTTGCTCTCTTTCTCCACTCCTCCACCATGACTGACTTAGACTCATTTGTTCTGGAGAAGAGAATGCCAATGTCCTCAATGTATAGTGAAGACACAACACTGATAAGGAGAAAATTTCAAGCTGGGCTAGAAGGGGTTAGGAGAAAGCCTAAGGGTCGTGAACTCTAAACCCTCACCTCCCTCTGCTCTAAAAGCTTGGCACCTTAAAAGGTCCACTATGAACCCAGAGTGTCTCTCTTTCTGTGTCCCAAAATGCAGCACACTTCACCTAATTTCTCATGGAAGAAAACACCAAGAAAAGCACCTTTCCCTCTGCACCTACAATTAGAGAGAAAAGGTTTAAAATACAGAAGTAATGTTTTTCAATGGTGGAATTTCAGTACAAGGATAAACTATTGATCTACCTGTCAATCTGGTCCTCTGTGAAATGACTTGCACAGAGCCCATGTATTCATAGATAGCTGCGAGGGCATAGAGTTATCTGTCAGGAACTGAAAGGGTCTTTGAGAGTCTCATAAGACAGAGTTTGAAGATTAGATCATTCTTGTCAGGGTGAGAGTCCCCTCACCATGTGAGCAAAATTCCAGGGACCCTGTGACGGCAAACAGGTCTGCTTCATCAGGATAAACTTCCACACTTGATGTTGCCTCCTAGTGTTAAGAATGATGTCCTTACTGATGTGACTGTTTGCCTTCTCACACTGGCATTACCCTTTTGGAAGAGTCTCTTTTCATGCATCTCCTGTGATTAGATAGATGTTCATCTCCTTACTAGTTTTCATAAGTGACATGAACACTGAGGGTGGGCCTCTCTTTTGAGAAGTCCTCATGGATAAGCCAATGGAACTAGACTATCTTCAGGTTCGATCTTTCTGAACCTCTCTTTCTGGCTTCTACTGCTATCCATCCTCACTCCCTGCGGTTCTGCCTACAACCAGTCGGTTGTTAAGAATAAATGGTATTAATCTTTCTCCTTTGGCCCTTAAACTCTGAAGAAGAAATACTTCTAGGACTAGGACTAAAGAGTTGGCCAAGTGGGCAACTGGGCTTGCTATGCAGGCATGATGATCCAATGCATGCAGTGAACCTAGACTCCTTGTTTAGATCTAGCCAATGTACACTTCATTCTCCATGGTTGTGCGGAGAGCGGGGACTGCCTCTGACATGAACTCTGGTGCCCCGTACTTGATCACTTGGCCCTGGGGGCACACAGAGGATGGGGAAGCAGGCTATCCAGATGAAACATGATAGGCTGTGGTCATATGGTAGGGTAGGAGGTCCCTTTCTGTCAGAGGTCTAGGGGAATAGGGAAAAAGATGGGAGGAGGGGGAACAGGAAGATACAAGCGAGGGAGTAACAATCAAGAAGTAATCTGAATACGTTATAATAAAAATTATACTTAAGAAAAGAAAATAAAAACCTCCAAACCAGGCTGCATATACCTGCAATCTCAGCATCAGGGTGGGAGGACAGGGAGCTTGCTGAAACTCACTGGCCAGCCAGCCTAGGTGAAACAACGAGCCTCCACTCAGTGAGTATCAACAACATGAGGTGAAACGCAACTGAGGAAGACTACCCACCACTCTTGCCTTCATATGTGCTTGTACAGGTGTGCATACATGAACGATAACATCCATACATGAGTGTACATATCATATGCACACAGCACACACAGGCACACTAGTAATTCTGATCCTATCTGATATAAAATAAACCAAGACTCTGCGTTCTGGGTTTCGTTGGCTTAGAAATGATTAGCGCATAAATGTATTTTAAACAAGCATCTCCCTAATGTCTACAGAGTAAACTGTGAGGGCGTTGATACCTTATCTCCCCTTTGTCACATCTAAATCCTGTTAACATTCAAACTAAAAATATAATAAAACTACATGGAAATGTGTTTACATACATAATGCAAATTTACTGCATAAAATTTATCAGATATGACAGCTTGAAGGAATACCCACATCTCATAGTTCTGCTGCTACGGAGTCCAGGCAGGCTCCACTGGGTCTGCACCACAAGGTGGAAATCAGGACTTCAGCTTGGCTAAGCTGCAATGAGGATAGTTTGGATAAAAATCCACTTCTGAGTTTATCTGACTTATTGGCAGAGTTTAATTCCTCTGGATGTAGGGCCGAGGCTCTTGTTTCTTTCCTGACTTGGCAGTAGGATGTCTCTCAATGCCTTATGTTGCCCTGAAATTAGATGAATGTGTTCCTCTTCATTTTCAGGCCTTCAGTGGCCAAAGCCTTTATGTTTTAGATCGTTTTTCTTCTTGGCGCTAATCAGAGGAAAGTTCTATATTAGTGTATTGGTTTTTGTTCATTTGTTTCATGTTTTTCATCATTGCTTTTTTATATAAGCTAGGCTGGCTTCTAACTCATGATCTCCCTGCCTCAGCCTCCCAAGTGCTGGGGTTACACATAGGTACCCCACTTTCATAGAATACCTCTGTAATTCTAAGGGCTCCTGTGATTGATTTATCAGATTCACTTAGATAATCTGCCTGAAATCAGCATGCCCAAGGCAGTGATGTTTGGTGATATTTGCAGGTTCTGGAAATTAGGGTGAGAATCAGTAGATAAGAGGATTATAAGAGTCTCTAATCTAAAATATGTTGGGGTATATGTATGTGTGAAAGTGTGTCTCTGTATATTCAATTGTTCAATTGTTGATTGTTAAACCAGCAGAGAGCTAAGTGCTAGCCTACTAGCCAGATCTTGGTATTGTTACTTCTATGGCCCATCACAGGTCTTACATTTTGTAAATATTTGTCCTTCCTCACTTGCCTATTGGTTGGAATGTAGAGATGATGCTAAATATCTGGGCAGGCAGTGGAGGAAGAATTTCCCAGAGAGAGAGAGAGAGAGAGAGAGAGAGAGAGAGAGAGAGAGAGAGAGAGAGAGAGAGAGAGAGATATGCTGGGAGAGGAAAGCAAAGGCAGCAGTTTCCAAGGCAGATGCAAGAGGAAACAGACAGACATAAACAAGAGCAGAGGGGTGAAAGAACCAGCCACGTGGTGGGTCACAGGAAGAATAGTCAGGTTAAGTCTGGATGGTAGCTGGAAATCTGCCTAGCAAAAAAGACATAGGCTTTAAAATATTTTTTAAAAGCCTCTGTGTCATTATTTCTACCACTGGTGGGTCCAAAAGTCCAGCTATAAATGTATATGTAAACTAGTCTATAAACTCTTTTTATGATATAAAAAGAGTCAAGCCTAGCTCTCGTAAGGACGCGACCAGTTGGAATGAGCTCCTGAGGTAGTCTATCTCTATAAGTAGTTATTGAGTATCTGCCTTGTGCCTATCAAAGTGGGTTAAAATGGATAAAAGAGCTTTCCTCCCAGAGGTTACACTTGAATGCTCCTGAGACAGAGAAACTTAACATTTGGATGACTTTATCTGATGCTTTTTCAGAAATTGTATAAAAATGGAATCTGTATACGATTTAAGCTTTGGTTTTCCATATTCGTTGAAGGTAAAAGAAACATAATAAACACTTCAAATATTCTACTCAGTTATACCCGACTCCTGGCCTCTGGATGTGTCATCTCGACAGCTATAACACCCTCTAGTGTTTTGAATGTGTTCTGTCACATAGCTTGGTACCGCTTCCACATTCACTTCCTACATGTTTTCCTGGATACTCTTACTGGCTTTGACTGGGCTGCTCATGTGAGGTCATCCTCATGTGATTCCTAGATTTGTAGTGAAGTTATGTACAGTTTTACTGAGTCATTGTGTTCATGGGGAGGAGATTTCCTGTCCCACCATATTCTTGATGTCAGTTTTTGTTGCTGGGTGCCCTAATTTGCTGTTAGTATGATAAATAATGTGAGCAAAAAATATGGTGAGGAAAAGTTTTATTTCCCCTTATAACCCCATGTCACAGTCCATCATTAAGGGAATTCAGAACATGAGCTTAAGCAGGAAATGAAGCAGAGACCGGGGAGCAATGCTGATCACTGGCTCCTCATTTTCTTGTTTCTGCTCAGCTAGCATTCTTATTTAGCCCAGGACATCTGGGCTTGGGGTGGCACTGTGCATAGTGGACTAGGCCCTCTTCTATCCATTATCAATCAATAAAATACACTATAAACATCTTCATGGTGATATCAAGGTAATCTCTCAATTGAGACACCCTCAGATAACTTCTAGCTGGGTCAAGTTGATATCCGAAACTAAGTGAGATGTTAGATTTTTCTCCACAGCAAGAGAAATATTTCACTCTAGTAAAATAAATTTTAAGGTTGCGTTTTGGAGTAGTGGTGGTAAAAAAAAAAAAAAAAAAACCAACTGTTTCTCCAAATTAAGCAAAACAAACACAGAAGTTGATAATCTGTTGGGAAATCTATTCTATTGCAGCATGTCTACAGAAGCCATGAAAAATGATCACCTACTAATAAATAAAGATAGTAACTAGAAAAACAATGAAAGCTCAGTGGCAACAGTTTTTATACTTTCTAGGAATTAGAAAATACATTGTTCCTATGACATATTTCCTATGTCACAGCTCCCCATTCTTCTGTGGTAAAAAGAGAAGATGCCTATAAAGATCTACATGTCTCATTTAGGAGGGAAAGAACACTTGGCACCTCTTGCTCTGGGTCATTTATACACCCAACATTTGACTGTTATCCCACACATGATACCATCACACATCACTAAACAATCTCATATACCAAAAGACACTTGTAGTGAGTACTTTACATAAGCTACCTACATACTCCTCTTGCCTAGATGAAACTAAAGGTACATGTAAGTTATTTCTGGCTGTTGTATCCAGGGGTTGTACAGAGAAGACCCATTGTCCTGAAGTGAGATGATCTTTTACATTTTTAGCTCATGAACAATGGAAATACACAATATACAAATTGATGCACTATTGGTTTTGTTTGCTCCCTAGTTTATATTCACCATGGGAGGTGAAAAGTATGAATAGGAGTGAAACATTTGGCAGACATCAAAGCTATCCAGATAAAGTTTGTAATTCAAGGTTTTCCATCTGGTTTCAAACAACGGATTGTACTGATGATGAGCAAACCTCACAGTGGATCCCACAATTTATGGGGCTTGCTTAGAGTAAGGTCTTCTTTTTGCCAACGAGAATAGTGTTGATGCCATCTTCCCTTCTGCAGAACAGAACTAAGATGTCTTCGGAGGCTATGCCTTCTAACATGTTTTGCTATTTGTATTCTTTGGAGGGTTACCATACAAAATCCATATTTGACCCAGATGGTCAAAGCACCCTTTATCTGCTTATCATCATGTGCTCATCCCCCATGATGTGCCAGGGAGATTCTGTGAAGTAGAGAGCTGCCCCAACAGTACTCAGCTACAAGGATCAAAGGGAAGATAGTCAGGATCCTATCCAGCCAAAGGCATTTGTTTTATACGTAAACTTATTACAGCTTGATCTTTTTCTGTTTTTGTATTTCTTTTCATTTGTTGATAATGAAACACTCTCTGATTTAATATTGACAGTAAAAAAAAAAAAAGCACAAACCTCAATTTGTTTTGGGGCTAAGTGTAAATATAGGGCAACCTCCCTTTGTATTACATTAATTTTAGCTTCAATTAGAAGATTTCTTTCTAGAATAACTTATTCTGAATCTCTGTCTATGTGACTCAGTTATCAGTTTGTAAGTTAATGCTAAGCACCCGAGCCAGTCTTCCTAGGAACTGTCAAAGGACCGGCTAATCAAATGGCCATTTACTTCTAATGCATGGTAATAACTTGTTTCTGTGCCCAGTTAATTTGTTTTCAGGTCCATACCCCTCAGGTGGTTTTCTATCAGCTCTCTTTGAATGCACTGGCTGCTGTGCAGTAATTATTGTAGGCCATCTGAACCTTCACATGAGCTTCTGTCATTGTAAATATTGTCTACTGACTATAGCTAAATATTGCATAGTCTACAGTACTGTCTCAGTTTTAATTTATGGAAGCAAATAGCTTCATAAGTCCCTGAATACCATCTACTTTTGCATTATTGCTTCCTCTTATCTATGATGTCGTTCAATCTACTTATGTGTATCTGTTTTTCAATCTTTATCTGTATCTGTGATGTTAGTTTTATGTCAGAACCTAGGCTAGGTTCTACAGAGGAGAACATAGGAGCAGAACCTGCTCAAGACAGTTCTCAACACAAAGGAGACTTATTTGCCCCAGAGGGACAAAGGTCAGGGAATAAGAGATGATGACAGGAGGTAGAGAGCTAGGGAGAAGAGGAAAAGAGCACAGGATAGGGGGAAGGGAGTATTTATTCTGGAGGGACAAAGGATGGCCTCAGGATAGAGAGGCCCACAGGCAAATGACAGTTTATAAAGGGAAAAGTGGAAACCTTATTAGGTTTGTTTTGAATGGGCATGTTTCTTAGGGTAAGCACAAAGGGGCTTTCCAATTGCTGGACTTCAGCTTTTCTGGAGGACTTTAGCAGCAGCCTCAGGTGGAGGAATTGGCCAAATAAGGGAATAAAGAAACCATGGTAGCTAGCTTTAGGAATATAATCTAATGGCTTTTAGCAAGGCAGAGGCAATGGGAAAGAAGGGCATGGCCTGCCAGAGCCATGTTTGCCATGCTCTGGTCTACTTGATCACTTAATGTATAAGATGTAAAATGCCTAGGGTCTGCTAAAATGGCTCAGTGGCTAATGCACTCACCAGTCCAACACAAGGACCTATATTTAGATCCCCAGAGTGTGCATAAGTGCTGGTAATACTATCATTTCACCCTAGAATGTAGAGATAGGGCTAGCCAGACTAGCCATGTAGGTGAACCCTAGGTTTGACTGAGAAACCCCATCTCTATGAATAAGATGGAAGCACATCAGAGCTGGGTCCTACCAGCTCTGAGCCTCCATATAAACACAGATGAAATCATGTGTACACATGCATGTACCACACACATATGCATGCACTCACACACACAGTGAGCCATATAAACATACACACATGAGAATAAAAATAAAAATTTGTAAAATGCTTAAGTTACAAAGATTTAAACTCTCATCGGTTAATAAGGCACATTTTGAAAATCAAGGATAAGAAAACTTTACAAGGATGGAAAGTAAGTCAACTCCCACTGATGTACACCAAGTCAGCATTAGGGAAAAGGACTTGAAACCAGCAATAGTAATGGTAATTATTATTCAGGTACAATTTAAGATAAATAAATTAAGTTGAAGGTTAACTAACTCAAGAATACCTATTCTAGAGTCTGTGGATGGATCAATGCCATGCACACATGTGTGTGCGCGCGCACACACACACACACACACACACACACACACGTGTGTGTGTGTGACTGTGACATATATTATCAAGTTATTATGAAGATATTAAAACAGTACACACATCATATTCCATCAGATACTCAATTCTATAAAATACTAAACAAACCAACGGGTGAACTTAAAATAACGTTTTGGAGATTAGACAATAAGCTTCTGAAATTTATTATGTTAATGTTTATTTTTCAAGAGTGTATCATCTTAGAATCACTAGCATAGTTTTGTCATGGCTCATTTGATAGTTGCTTCCAGGTCACACAGAGATAAATGACCTCTCTGGAGATGAGACAGATGTCATCAATGACTTTCTCCAAGTTCCTTCCTTGAGAGACTTACTAAATTATTAGGGAAACAGCCAAGTGCTTACAGTTCTTTGAAGCCCACACCCCATGTCGTATCATGTAGAAACTCCCCATGGGGCTCCACCTGCCTCTGGAGCTGCTCTATTTATATCTAAATAGAATAAACCTCAACCAGTAGCATTATGTATGAGCGTAAATCTTTTGTTCTTCAAACTCCCCCTCCTGTGCTATCTTCCCAGACACTTTGGTGTCATGGTCTTCATATTACCTGACTTAAATTGTACCTAAATAATCAGAACCATCACTTCCAGGCTATGGGATATGGAAAAGCAGGGATAGTTGTGATTTTTTCCTTCATCTGGAAATGCCTCTATATAAATTTCACCTTATAGGAAACTCTCAGGAACTGTATACTGTTTTGCCACTGACTGACCTGACAGTTTTGCTTTAGCCTAAGATCAGACAAAGCTTTATATGATTTATCTTTGGATTTACCGTGCCCACTGGAATATCTTGTCCAATATGAGTGTTTAATAGAAGTTTATTTTTAACATTTATTTTATTTTATGTGTATGAGTATTTGCCTGCGTATGTGTATATGTGCTATGTGCGTGCAGTGCCACAGAAGCTGGAAGAGGGCGCCAGCCACCCTGGAACTGGAGATGCAGAAGCTTGTGAGCCACCACGTTGATGCTCTAGGCCCTCTGAAAAAACAAATATTCATACTCACTGAGCTATTTTTTCTAGCCCCTAATAGAACACAAAATACAAAATAAATAACCAAGATTACCTTTTGTTGATTAAAATTAGCTTCATTGTTGGATCATTGTGTTGAATTTTAGTTACATGCCTAGAAGAAGCTACATTATATCTACACATTCTCTATATTACCCTTTTGAAATTTAATTTTTTAGAATGAATTAAGGTCTATCAAATGAAAGCAACAGGCAAAATCATATTCTACAGTATTAGTTGAGTAAAAAAATGAAGCGTTATTTTCTCACCCTCAGTAAAATCAATGATTTGAAAACCAGTCTTCTGTACCTTTGCAGTGTTTGTCATATCTGCTTTTATTTATCACAGTAAATGTGTCCTTGGTGTAAATATTTTGACTTCAAGCGCTGGCTTCATTTTCCTGTACATACTCAAGGTTATATTGTCAAACAGTATATAATCCAAAGAACATTGTGCAATGCAAACAAAAGTGACATCTTTTTTTTTTTAGTTTATTCATTTATTTATTTGAAACAAGGTTTGGTTCCATAGCCAGGACTCAAACCCATCTTGCCCTGCCTTAGCTCTCAGGTGCTGGTGTAACATTTCAAACTATGATAATAGATTTCCCCCTATCTTGGGATGAAACCTCAGGAATCAGGTGGGTTTTTTTTTGTTGTTGTTGTTGTTTTGTTTTCTGTTTTTTTTTGTTTTCTGTTTTTTTTTGTTTTCTGTTTTGTTTTTGGTTTTTTGATCCAGGATTTTTTCTGTGTAGCCTTGGCTGTCCTGGACTCACTATGTAGACCAGGCTGGCCTTGAACTCATACCTGCCTCTGCCTCCCAAGTGCTGGGATTAAAGGAGTGTGCCAACACACCCGGCTGGGAATCAGGTTTTAAATTCTTGTAAGATAACAAAAAATGGTCCTGAGAACAGTCTGTCTCCTGCTGTAGAGAAGGGATCTGGAGTGAGAAGAGAGGTCTGGTCCTATCCAGCATGCACTGTGGTTAAATTTTGCCAGAGACACTGAGCATACAGAAGACATCCACAGATTTTAAAGGCACTTTTCACTTTGTAGACAAATTTTGAAAGAACTTTGAAACTTCTTTTCCTTCTGTGTACAAGATGGTATCTTTTGGTACAAGGTTATCTACACTTATATTTTAGATTCAAAGTTTGTTTTATAGGGAGATAAATAAAAAATATTTGAAAGATGTATCAAAGAATAACTTATCCTAAGTGAATATTAAGGATGTAAGGGGTTAAAAACAACAAAAAACAAAACAAAACAAAACAAAAAAGTAGACTGTTGAGAAGTGTAAGCATCCAACCCAGATTTTAGGAGTAAGATTCCAAGGATGCATCTTAAAGTAAGGATGCAGTTTATCTTGCTCATTTCTCAAGGCAGCAGGCCTAAAGGAAATGATGAAGGGGCATGGAGTGTGACTAAAAGGCAGATGTTTAAGAAGTGTACACACACACACACACACACACACACACACATACACAGTAACACATATGCACTTTAGAAAGTGATAAAACTTAGTCAGCTTCAAGGGAAGAAAACTAACCATCAAATCTGGATGCCATTGGAATTAACTTCATGCAAAACACTGATGGGAGCATTCAAAGTAATCCCGGTGTTCCTAGATGCTTACTACCCAATGGCTGAAATGGGGAGGAAAAGAGGAACGATGGGATGGACAACCTTCCTTCTGTTATTACACCTTTTCTACAGGAGCTAGGACAGAGCTAACAGGCACGATGTAAGTCTCCACAACACTAAGATTACGCCATCAGAGCTCTTCTACGGATACATTACATCGGAATATCTCCCTGCTCTCCGCGGGTCAGTGGTTTCCACACTACTGTGCCACCGTGTTCCACATTCTCTTTTGTTGCTAGGTACCCTGGGCAGCCCCGTCCACCCAAGCTCCAAGTGCTGTCCCTCCTTCAGACTTAACACAGAGTCTTGGCTCACATACTAAGGTACTCAGGTTGAATCTTTGAGAGAGGACCCATCTACTTGCAAGCAAGGACCCGAAGACCCTCCCCTCAGCACACACTACAAATAGAAACACTCTCCTCTCAGGGTAGCAGCCTGTTAGCCACATACCAGCAGGCAAGGTGGATGGAGCCAACTGAGTTGGGTAAGACAGCAGGCAACCCTATGAGAGCAGTGAACTAATGTGAGCCAGTCATAACCGGACAATTTAAGATTTGCTAATGTGGTTGAATGAGGCTAGACAATAATAAAAAATTATTAATTTATCATCTAATGTTGATTCTGTGCTCTACATTGATTTATTTAAATGGAAACATCTAAAATTTGTTTCAAATTTGATTTTAAAAGTCTGTAGGGTGAGATGTTACTGTTGGCTATTTAATTACAATTTATGTTAGTATATCTTATATAAATAAACATAATTTACTGATTTATTCTATAAAACACATTGATTTACTTAGGAATCAGATATGTAAAGCTATTGCATTTAGTTACCTTGGCAACATCTGGAGTGAACTACTCCATCTAAAAATATTTCTTGCATTGCTTATATTTTATATGGAAATTCTAATTAAAATGATATTTCTAAAAGATTCCTCCAAATGATAATTCTAATCTAGCCTAATGTACAAGTAAGTTTATTTCTGTACTACCTATACATCATGATTTCAAATTAAAGAAAAACATTGTAGGTTTGATTTTTAACTGTAATAGAAATTGGATTTGTTTTCTGCTAACATGAATTTGGTTTAAAATGTAACAAATATTTATTCTGTATTGGTAAAGACTTCTTAGCAAATCAGGGGATGTTTGATATGTTTTTAGAGGACTCTAGTGAACAAAACGTAGAACATCTGTTTATGAATGAAATAATTATGTTTAAATATATCCATTGTGCTCTCTTTAGACTTTCCTTGAATGAAATAACAAAGAAAACGAAAACCCACTGTGTATTAGCATAAATGCTTCAATTAGAATAAAACAGCACACATATTATTCCAAATTACTTTTATAGATCATTCTTTTTAATTCTGTATTTTAAAATACTACACATTTCATTGCTAATACTTTGGTTTTGTTTTCTCAAACAAATAGCTGTGGAAGCTGCCATTATATTGTTTGTGAACAGTCTCGAGCATTCCTTTGCATATGTTCTAGTGCATAAACTAGTTCTGATTGGAAATATACAGAGTGTAATGCAGAGTAATTTTGCCATTTGAACATGTTTCGACAATTTCACAAAACTCTTCTCTTGCTACAGTCATGTTATTTAAGTTCGCACTATGTGCCTCTCATTAGATCCTGGGATGCGGATGTTGATCCTGGACCCCTGGTTGTCCCCTTTCTCCCCTTCTGTTCTGCTGTTCTTCCTCTCTTCGCCCATTCTGCCCGTCAGAGATGTCAGCCTTTGTGGGTTTCGGTTCTTTTGACTGATTGTCCTTCAACTTTCATCTTACTTCCCTAATACCCCTCCCCGTCTTCAAAAGAGCCTGAAAACATCTTTAAAATAGAATTTGAGAGTCAGGTGTGTACCTGTGTAGCTGTAACCTAGCTAAGGTAGGAAGAGGATGCTGGGGTTGAGGCTAGCCTGAGCTACTTGGAGAGATGCCATCTCATAAGGCAAAACAACATCGGGAAATGTTTTTCCCTGTTACTTCCCAAAACAGCTATAAAATGTTCATGTTTGGTCTGAGTGAATGCCCAGGCCCTCTGACAGATATATCACTTCTTCCTGTTCTCTTCCTCCTTTTCCCATTCTGTTTTTGTTGCTCTCCATGATACCTTTGCCCTAAATAATCTTCCATCCATGGCTTTGTTCATGCTGATTGCCCTACAGGAAAGTCTCTAACGTCTTCACCTGGCAAATGCTTCCTTCCTATCTTTAGGAGTTCAATCTCATGACCATAAGCTCAGAAGTCTTCTTTCTTGTCCTAGACAACACTATATTTCTTTGTATTATGCTTCTTTTTCTGATCTTTAATTATTTGTGAACTCACTGAAAGCAGAGTCTCTATAGGCCATAAAATACAGAGTAGGCCTAAAGAAGATCTGTTGGATAAGAAAATCAGCAGACCCATTTTAGAGTTTCAGTGTGTATTGCTGTGAATGTTATTAATCAATTCCATTACACCCTACAAAACAATGCATATTTCACAATATCTAAAAGTGTGCAGAGATCACAGTGTTTCTCCCTCTTACTAATTTATATTCTTATGGTTAAGATTCATTAATACTCTTAGAGAGAAAGCTTCTCAAATCTGTTCTCTATAACTCTTTATAGTCCATGGTAAATTTGACATAAGAAAAATAGAATGTGCTGGGCGCAGTGGTGCATACCAGTAACCCTAGGTCTTAGGCAGGCAGATCTCTGTGAGTTTGAGACCAGTCTATTCTACAGAGCAAGTCTAGGACAGCCAAGGCTACATAGAAAAATCCTGTCTCAAAACAAAAACAAACAAACAAAAAATAAAAACCCAAAACCACAAACAAGGAAAACAAACAAAAACAAAAAAGAAAAGCAGAATGTAATTGTTCTGTGTAAATTTATCTATGTATTTTCATTTCATATATTAAAACAAAATCAACTCCACTAGGTAGCTTTTCCTATTAAATACTACATGAACTACATTTCCATAAACACCAAAATGAAACATAAGTAAGTATATAATGTTCTATTTTACTTTTTAATCCACTTTTCTATTTTTGTAAATCTGTGCCACTTGTGAATGTTTGTTTTTTTGCTACTCAGAAAAAGCACGTGTACATGTGCATTTTTAACTTCTCAGAGCTACACACAAAGATTAAACTGTCTACTCTTAGATGATCCCAGCACTTGGGAGGCAGAGGTAGGAAGAACTGTGAGTTCAAAGCCAGCCTGTTCCACTGAAGAGTATTCCTAGACAGCCCAGGCTACATAGAGAAACCCTGTCTACAAAACCCAAAATAAACAAACAAAAAAATGAGAAAAGTTACTGAAGTATAATGCCTTACAAAAGTTATAAGTAGTTTTAACATATTTTACATAAATAACGACACTCATGAAGCATGTAGCAGCGTACCCATCTGGATAGGAACACCCTTTATTAGTGAACTGCTCCAAGTCTGAATATTATTACAGAAGAGTAAAATCAAATTGCAAAGCAATTGATAATAATCTCATACTCTTTGTTATATTGACTTTTGTTTCAGAGTGCTTTAGATATTGAACATTGTCTTTATTTGATATCACGGTTGTGCTTTAGTGTGTTTACTAGATTGAAAAACAACAATGGCTGCTTCAGAACAAGGCTACCACCTGGTTAAATAACATGTATGAATAAGATCAGAGGCACAATGCTACACATCTATCAGAACTCAGTTGATAGGAGCTAGAGATGACCTAGCATTATTACTTAAGCTACAAATCTTTTTTCCCAACAGATGATTCTGCTGCAGAGAGCTTTAATGGCAACGAGACTCTGGGGCAGAGCTCAGTTCCTTCAGGGGGAGCACATGGCAGGGAGACTGGGGACTCCAGCAGTGATGGCAAAACTGGGGTGGAGCAGGAAGAGCAGCCACTGAACCTGAGTGACAGCCCCCGCTCTGCACATCTGACATCGGAATACAGGATAGAGGACCAAGGCAGTGATGGGAAAAACAAGTACAAGAACCTTCTAATCTCTGACCTCAAGATGGAACGAGAAGCGAGAGAAAATGGAAGCAAGGTAAGCTTTCATTACAATCACTGAATGGCGTTTACGTCACACACACACACACACACACACACACACACACACACACACACACACGCACACTACTAATCTACTTATAATTGTGCATTATGTATGTTCACAAAACATTACGTCAGGGGCTATAGAGCCAAGTGAAATGTGTCTCGAAGCTGTGGGTATTATTTGATACAGAGAATTGTTTGATTTAATGCATTTCATTTGTATAATCTACTTATGGATCAGTCCCTGGGAATTTGCCAAGTACAATTGTGAAAGGTTTAGTCTCAGTTCACAATTTTGAACAATGAAAGGATCTCTCTCTCTCTCTCTCTCTCTCTCTCTCTCTCTCTCTCTCTCTCTCTCTCTTTCTTCTAGTTTGGATAGGCAAGTGGGCAAGTGAGCAGTAAAGTCAATTAAATTCTCCAGTTTGCTGTGAAGACCTGGGTTTTTATCACTAATTGGCTTTAGGGATGCAGAAGACTGTGAAGCATCAGTGTCCAAGTTAGAGTTTGTAAATCAAATATATACAGAGTATGGTGAGTTGTCAGTATCCAAGGTAGAATTTATAGATTAAATATGTAAAGAATGAAGTAATGGGTCACTAGCCTATTTCAGATATATTATATAACTTTTAGATTGAATATATTAAATTAAATTGCAACCTCTCCATTCTTCATTGCTTTACTTAAATTTTTTCTTATTTATTTATTCATTTTACATCCCGGTCTTAGCCCCCTCCCTCCTTTCTATTCAGTCCCACCCCCTTCCATTTAGCACCCCTCTTCCCTATTCCTCATAAAAGGGGGGGAGCCCCCACCCACCCACCCACCCACCCACTGCAGCTAATCAAGTTGCATCAGGACTGAGTGCTTCATCTTCCCCTGTGGCATGGTGAAGCAGCCTATGCAGGAAAGCATGATGAAAGACACTTCCAAAGTGTCTTACTAGGGGACACCCATTGGCTACATCTGTGTAGGTGACCTAGGTCCAGTCTATTCATGATCCTTGGTTGGTGCTTCAGTCTCCATAAGCTCCTCTGGGCCCTGGTTAGTTGGCTCTGTCGGTCTTGTGGAGCTCCTGTCTCCTTCAGGACCTTCTATCCACTCCTCTCCCCCACTTTTCCACAAGACTCCCTGTGCTTTGCCTGGTGTTTGGCTGTGAGTACCCACATCGGTTTGGAGTTATTGAATGTAGCCTTTCAGATGACAGCTATGTTAGGTTCCTGTCTGCAAGCCTAGCAGAATATTTGTAATAGTGCAGGGGTTGGCTTTCTCCTATGGGTCTCAGGTTAGGCCAGGCATTGGTTGGATATTCTCTCAATCTCTGCTTTGTCTTTATCCCTACAGATCTTGAGGCTGGGTAAATACTGAGTCAAAGATTTTGTAGGTGGTTTGTTGGTCTCCCTCCTCTAGAAGTCCTGTCTAGTTAGAGGGTGTCCTATTAAGTTTCCATGACCCCTGCTCCTAGGAATCTCAGCTAGAGTCACTCCCCCATAGCCTCCCAGAAGCCTACCCTGTCCTATGTCTCCAGCTTGTCTGAGATGCCTCTGTGGAAGGTTTCTCTTCTCTCTGCAGGACAGCTGTTCTTCTGCTCCCCTGCCACCGCTAGGTCTAATCTCCATGCTCATTTCTTTCTGAGTTCCCTCTCCTACCTTGTTTTCTCTCTTCAACCACTACTGCTGTCTATTCTATTTCCCCTTCTGAGTGAGTCCCTTGGGTCCTCCTTTTTACTTATCTTCTTTGGGTCTGTGAATTGTAGTGTGTTTATCTTGTACTATATGGCTAAAATCTGCTTATAAGTGAGTACATACTATATGTGTCCATCTGGGTCTAAGTTACCACATTCAGGATGATCTTTTCTAGTTCCATTCATTCGCCTGCCACTTTTATGGTTTTCTTGTCATTAATGGCTGTGTAGTATTCCATTTTGTAAGCGTACCACAATATCATTAGTCATTCTTCTGTAAAGTGACGTCTAGGTTGTTTGCATTTTCTGGCTATAAGAGTAAAGCTGCTCTTAACATCATTAAGCAAGTGTCCTTTTTATATGGTGGAGCATCTTTTGGGTATATACCCAGGAGTGGTATAGCTGGGTCTTGAGGTAGAGCTATTCCCAACTTTATGAGAAAGATCCAGATTGATTTCCAAAGTAATTATACAAGTTTGTTCCCCCACCAGTGATGGAGGACTCTTCCTTCTTCTCATCTTTGCCAGCACTTCCTGAACAGAACACCAACAGCTCACGTGCTAAGATCAACAATTAATAAATGGGACCTCTTGAAACTAAAAACCTTCTATAAGGCAAAGGAAACTGTCAGGAGACTAAAATGACAAACTACATATTGGGAAAAAGATCCTCACCAATCTTATATCTGACAAAGGGCTAATAACCAAAATATAGAAAGAGCTTGAAAAACCAAACACCAACAAACCAAATAACCCAATTTAAAAGCTGGGGCACAGAACTAAATTCTCAACAGAATAATATGGAATTACCAAGAAGCACTTAAGTAAATATTCAGTGTCCTTAGACATCAGGGGAATGCAAATCAAAATGAATCTGAGATTCCATCTTACATCAGAATGACTAAGATTAAATATTCAACATTTTTAATCTTAAATTTTTATCAGTTTGAAAGTATGCGCACTGGAAATTTTGCTGTGCCTACTTTAAAGAAGCAATTTCTTCATTCGATGCCAGTCACTTTGTTAGCCTTTTAGTACAGCTCATGGAATTGTGGTGCTGAGGGGATACCAAACTGTCATCACAGGATGTCAGATTGCCTATTTTGGAGGTACAGAATGTAGAACTGAGAAATTTATGCCATTCTTCATTTTGATATTCTTGATTCATCCAGGCCTTTGACATGTGGTTGTAGACCTAGCTTTTGACATAGATACTATAAGCAAAAAGTCTTAACTTGGATTAATGTCTTAATTTGCAAAGGTTCTATGCTTTTTTGGAATTGGTTCTGTTTAAATATCTTCCTTGCCAGAGGGTGTGCTGTTTTATCCTCTTTTAGGCATGCCATTTCATATTATTAGACACTTAAGCACATCTGCCTGAGGGACAATGCTACTGCATTTCCTCTGGTAAAATGCACAAATGAATTCTTTGGTGGTTCAAAGTCAGAACACACAGTACAGTACAAGTGATGTTCTAGCGTCTAACATGATTTGAAGCATTGCATACATTTTATAGAATAAAACAACACATTTTTCTTCATCCTACATCATATTGCCTTCAAAAAGTGTGAGTAATCATAAAATGTATGAATATGAATAAGACAGTCTATTTTTCATTATTACACATCTGAATTGTAAGATCTTGGGAGCTTTAGGTATCCATGAGCTCACTCAGTGTTAGAACTACAACCATCTTCATGAAGTTAAAGTTTTCATATTTCAACATTGAGCTTTTTAAGGGCATCTTTACTTCTCTGTTACAGATATCACAAAGAGCCTAAACAATGGCAGAGCTTTCTCTGCCTTTTCCAACGCTGTCTGAAATAAATTTGTTAAATGTTACTTTCATGTCAGTTATTTGCATCACTAAAGAAAAGTTTTGATCTTCTTTGGTATTTGTGGGACTTTCAGGAGCTAAACATGAATGGATATTCATATCTGGTTTTTGGAAGGCCAACCAGCCTTGGGAGTCTTAACAGCAAGATGTTCAATCAAGATCTGACATTTTTTTGTTTATAGAATGCCTTTTGTCATGGGTAAAATCCATTCCGTAAAAATTAGTTAGTTTTTTTTTATATTGAACTATTTTTTAATTTGATATCATGTTTGTACTTTAGATGTTTACTAGATTAAAAATAACAATCTGTACCTCAAAAAAACAAAAAACAAACAAAAAAAAACAATCTGTGCTTGAAATTTCTGAATGCAGCATTTTTCAGGTGAACAAAGCTCAGTTCAAAGCAGAAGCTGTGCAGATATCATGGCCAGTTCTGGTTCTTTGAGACCCTGTGAATTCTGTTCTTCTGCTATTTTTCACATTGACTATAGCTGATACCTTCACATTTTACCAACAATTCTTGGAACAACCCCCAGCTTGGCTCCCTTTTTGGCTCCTGGTTTAAGCACTTGCTCTTGCCAATTTCACTGGTGCTATTTAGAGATCCAAAAAGCAAACTGTTTTTATATGGTGTGTATTAACAACTCTTATGTCTAGAACTATCTTTGGTTTAGTCTTTTCTTCTTTTTCCTTCTTAGCCACTGTTAGTGAGAAATTTGCTAATTAAAATCTATTAGTGATACTAGGTATTGGATTTTTTTTCTAAGCATAAATTTTAGGTGTTGTTAACATGTGCACACACACATCTTTGTGGAAATTAGCACATATGTAAAACTTCTTACTTATATCCCTTTAATTTACTGCAGTCTGTAGGTGTAAACACAGAATGGAGACACAAGCCCTAAGTCTCTTACAAGAGTGAGGCAGAAGTATCATGAGGTTCAGGCTAGTTTGGGCTACATAGTAAGACTCAGTCTCAAAAGGCCTTAGACTAGATAAATAAATAAAAACAAAAACTATCATGTTAGACATCTCAAATGTATAGTTAACATATTTGGTACTTGTTCAGGAGTAGATAAGGTAGCCAAAACAATTCCCAGAAATTACAGACTTCTTTGTAAAGAATTTAATATATATATATATATATAAGATAACAGAGTAGAAATGATTATTTTTGGTGATTTATTTTTATGTGTATATATGCATATACATGTACCATGTGCATGTGGTGCCCATGGAAGCCAGAAGAGAGCATTGCATCTCCTGGAACTGGAATTATATATCCTTCTGAACTATTCTGTGGGTAGTGGGAACCAAATATTTTCCTCTGCAAGAGCTCCAATGACTTTTAACTGCTCTCAAGCCCCTGAAAATTTCTTGTTATGAATATAGATACATATCCATTTCTATGCTAGAACAGGAAGAGCTCAAATTGGGGGAAACTATTGGTATTGAAGTAACTCAGAACTTGCCAGAAGGAAGGAACTGTCAATTTTCTTTTCAGGAGTCATTGTGAATGGCCTTTTTTTTTTTTTTTTTTTTTTTTTTACTTTTTTATTTCCATTTTCAGATATCTTTATATATTTTAATTAATTTATTCAGATTATAATTAAACTGTTATCCCATCACTTGTATCCTCCTGTTCCTTCCTACCCCACCCTATTCCCCTCCCTTAGGTCCATACTGGAGGGGCACTTCCTCCCCCACTATATGGTCACAGGCTATCAAGTCTTGGTAGCCTGCCTATTCTTTCTTTGAGTGCCACCAGGGCTTCTCATCAAGGGAGGTCTTCAAATATGGGGCACCAGAGTTCATGTCAGAGTTAGTCCCTGATCTCCATGTAACTGTGGAGAATGTCCTGTCCATTGGCTAGATCAGAGTAGGGATTCAATGTTTACTACTTGTATTGTCCTTGGTTAGTGCAATAGTTTGAGCAGAACCCCCTGGGCCCTGATCCACCCATTAAGATGTTCTTCGTGTAGGTTTCTAAGATCCTTTGCATCCTTCTCTTTCCCCATCTCCTATATTTCTCTTGCCTAGAGTCCCAGTAGGGTGTCCTCACATCTATCCCAATCTCCTGGTAAGTGAAGACTTTCATGGGACATGCCTCTTGGGCTAGTGCCCAATTATAAGTGAGTATATACTATGTGAGTCTTTCTGCTTCTGGGTTAACTCACAAAGTATGATCATTTCTATTTCCATCCATTTTCCCACAGATTTCTAGATTTCCTTGTTTTTATGCTCCACCACACAACAGGGACATATTCTCAACCATGCTCATAGCAGCCTTATTCATAATAGCCAGAACCTGAAAACAGCTTAAATGTCCCTAAGTTGAAGAATGGATAAAGAAATTGTGGTACATTTATACTATGGAATACTACTCAGGTATGAAAAACAGTGAACGGCCTTTAATTCAGAGAGCAAGATATTGATCTCAAGAGCACTGCCCATTCTGAGCTGGAGATGATTTCATAACAGAAGACCTTGTCATTTTTATGCCAGATTAAATTATGTGCATACTACCTATTTCCTAAATACTTGTTGGAAATTCCATCTCTGAAGTACTATTATAGACATCAGAATACATAAATGAGTGAAGAAGGCTACCTTCATCTCACAATCTAGCAGAACAGGACACCTGTCTAATCCTTTAAGTTACACATTGGGAAAATAAATCGGGTGGAATGCGATAATGCCCACAGGACAGAGGTGATTCTTATAGACGATTCAATGGAGAAATTTATAGAGGAAATTTTAATCCAGCAACATGGCTGCTCTGGCAAGGAATTACATCCAAAGACCTTTCTAGGTCTATGTGATCTGTCTGTAATGCAGATGCTCTCTGCATTACAATATGATCTGGCCAGAATGCAGACACCCTTAGTACATACCATTTAATCCCAAACAATGAAGGAAAGTTTAGTTTATAGAAGGAAGCAGCCGTGTTTGAAAAGTGACATCTAATGATTCTATAGACAGATAAGGTAAAATAGTTAGATAAGGTCTTCAAAAACCTCAGAGACCTACAGAATATGACATTTTAAAATGTTTTTATTATCTTAAAGATTCACTGACAATGAGACAGGTTAACTCCTGGCAATACCCAGCCTACCTCAAAGAGGATGTTGAACATCAAAGAACCTCCTTATGGAGATGGCTTCAAATGTAGCAAGCAAGCCACTGAGGAAAATGTCCTCATTTCTACCACAGACAGAATCCTTCCTAAAAAAGGGCAAGTTTGGATGCAGCCAGAGTCAACAGGACAGGCAAATTCTGCCAAGACAGAGTAAGCAAGTCCTCACTAGTTCCTGCCTCACAAATATGTCTGTCAGATATATTGGGCCAGAAGGCTTAAGATGATGTCCAAAGTTATAGAGAGTTTTGGGTGATTATTCAGGCAGCGAACTGTCTTTGTCATCTTCTCATTTGGAAAGCTGCTAACTTGCACTCATGGTACACTTAGATAATCAATTTTATTCCTTCTCCAGTCTCTGATGGAGCTGAAGACCAGGTAGTTTAGTTTTACAATTAAGCTTAGTTCTTTAGGGGTTAAGATGTTTTAGGTCTAGATAGATGTTTTAAGTTAATAATGATGAGATGTGATAGATATGGATTTACACTCAGAATTTTATTTATTTATTTTCTTTAATTTATTATTTTGATTTTTAGAGACACAGTTTCTCTGTGTAATGTTGGCTGGCCTGGTTCACTTTGTATACCAGGCTGGCCTAAAACTCACAGAGTTCCACCTGCCTCTGTCTTCTAAGTGCTGGGTTTAAAGGTATGCACCACCATGTCCAGCATACATTCAGAATTTTAAAAACAGCAAGATAAGGAAAGATGTTTTCTTCAAGGCTGTCAAATACAAATAGCCAACACACTAAGAAGATACCATTTATATAATTCCTGATTGTGTCATGGTTCTTCCTGCTATAGGTAGTTTATTGTATATATGTGTAATAATATAAATATATATGTACAAAATAAAAGATATTTAATAAAAAATAAAATGACATTTAATTGAGGGGCAAAAGAAGTGAAAAATCAGAGAGAGATTTGGCAGAATGAGTCAGAGATAGGATATGCCCAATTCTCTTGAGAACAAGACATGAAAGAGAGTCTACTTTAGAACAGAGCAGGAAGAGAATAGGAATGGGTTTTACCAGGACAGTTGTACAAAGACAGGTTGCAGAGAGAGTAAGCCAGAGGATGGGAAGGAGCCAGAAGATTAAGACATCTTGCCAGAATTAGTTTGAGGCCAGGCAGAGGCAACTCAGTCAGAAGCCAAGAGAAGCCAGTTCGACTCAGTCAGCTTAGAGAGGAGTTTGGGCCAGAGTAGCTGAGTTAAAGCAGCTAATGAGAGTTCAGAAAGAGCCAAAAAAGGCCTGAGAATGTCTCTCATCTCACCTTCTCTTCTGAGGAAATAAAGACATTTACAGATCTTGGTTCCAGATATGAGTATAGAAGGGTAACGAAAGCATCTAACCATGACGGGGATGGATTAAGCCACTGCTGGGTATATATCCATGAGTTTGCCTGCCTAGCTTAGAGATTCTCAGGGACACAGAATGACTAAAGTCCCTTATTCAAGGCTTTAGGGCATCTTCAGACTTTGGGGTAACGTTCCCTACAGTTAAGTATAATAAAGTTTCCATTACCTTGGTGGTTTATGGAGATTATTCTGGCAACATTGTAGTAGATGGATAAGCTGGGAACTAAATGGAAGGAGAGGCAGAGGTCTGCTTAGAGCTATTACAGCAAGTTATAAGAAAACTAATGAAAACGAAATCATATAAACAGCAATGTGAACGGAAGTCAAAGAGAATAAAAAGAATGAACTCATTTTTTGTTCTGTTTGCAGTGTGTGGGATCTGTGAGTGTGTGTGTGTGTGTGTGTGTGTGTGTGTGTGTGTGTGTGTGTGTGTGTATGTGTGTTTCACATGTGTGTGTCTGGGTGCATGAATGTATATACCCATCTGCATGTGCTAGGTTTTATCTGAAAATATTTTTCTGCATTCAGAATCCATATATGGAATATTCTAAGGTTTCTCGTTTGGGATCAGCATTATTTTATCCTAACACTATCAAGAGAATTTTGTTCCAAACTTTGTTTCATAAGCATTACCTTATAGATTCACATGGCGCTTTCTATCACTTCTGCAAATCCTTAGGTAATTACACCACCACCAATTTCTCTGTTTGTTGGAGACTTCTAAAAGCTTAATAATGTAGAATCACTGAGAGTCTTGGATTTATGGGTTTAACGCTGACCTATTTCACAGTTTTATTGAGAATAATATCAAACAAAAATGATTTAAAAGCATTTAAAGGCCTGAATAGTGGCTAGAAATGCTTGGAAAGCAGAGCTGAATTGGAGGACACTTTTTCACTGATTGCTTATTATTATGCAAATTCACCCAATAGACCAGAAAGAAATCATATTAGCCAATCTAAAGACAAGATATATTGCACTGGAAGAAGTTAGGTGGTATTTGTTTTCTTTGCTCATGGCCACAGTTTAAGGGCAAGTTAATAACATTAAAATTCAGAACTGCAAAGAAATGACAATGAGCTCAGAAAATGAGACCCACAAGGAACTATGAGGGAACCAGCTATACAGAGAGAGAAAGGACAATAAATCACAAATTTAATGTCTACTCTAGTCTAAGAGTTATTAATTGTTGGAACTGAAAACAAATCCAGAATTCTAATGGAGGGAAATATAGAACTCTAGAAATGCCAAAGGGTTGGCATTTAATTGTTTTTTTTTCTAATTTTGAATATTGGTAGCCTAGTCACATTTTACATATTATGGTAAAATATTCTAATGCAATCTCACAAGAATAATGTTTTAATAATAACTGCTGTTACATGTAATAGCATATTTATACTATACTCACATCGAGAGGGGCTTGTGATTACTGTTTCTTGCCTAATATGCAATCTTGGTTGTAATGTTCAAGCCCAGGTCCCAGGATGCTTCTGTTTTTACTTTATTTAATGATATTGTTTCTCCCCCACATGCTCCTTGTCATATTTTCTCAATTATTTTTTCATTTACTTTTCATCAAAATAAATGTTTCCATTCAAATTAAAAACTGTAAAATATTAATTATAATTACCATGAAAATTGCTATAACATTTTTTTTCAACTATGAATAGAAGAATTCAAGGATTGGCCTCTCTTAAGATGCAGGTGCACGAGATATCCTTTATCAGGATGTAGGTTGCCACAGCACCCTGCACACCAAGCCTAGAAGAATGAGTCATTGTCTAGAAGGGCTGGGCTCTACGGATCTAGGTCCCCTAGGAGTGGGAGTGCGAGGGGCAGGGAGGGGGAGTGGATGCCTTATCTGAGTATTTTAGCATTACAGCTCTCCTAGCTCAGAGCTCCCAGTGAAACAGGAAACTCCTACACGATATTAAGTGAAACAGCTTGTTGTGTGTTTATTCTACGGTGAACAAGTACTTTATGAACTTTGGAGAATGGGAAGGGGTTGTTGGGGTGAGCGCGTTTCATTGGCTGTGGCTGGGATGCTGGTGATGCTGGGATGCTGATGATGCTGGGATGCTGGTGATGCTGGGATGCTGGTGATGCTGGAGGTTGCCAGCCTAGGTTTTCCCAGAGCATCAGGCATGGAAGCTGAGAGGGAGTGGTCCCTACTCCTACCAGTCTCAGGATAAGATTTTGCATCTCAGGTTTGAGATTTTGGGGCTTTGGACATGTCTCTGGCTGCACTCTAGGCTCTGTGCCTGTTTTACCCCGGTCACCCAACCTACTTGCCTTTGTTTGTGGGTGTTCTAATTTATTAATATTTAAAATTGATGATTTTTCAGTAGCAAACTTTGTTGGTCTTATGTAGCAATGTTGGTTCAGAAAAGTAATTGTTCAGGATAGAAACAACAGTATCTACTCTTTTTCATAACAGCTGCGGTGAATGTACTTGGCACCATTTCATTGCTAAAAAGACCAGGGGGGTCTGCTCTAACTACTGTACCAACCAAGGACAATGCATGCATTAAACCTAAAACCCCTATCCAGATCTAGCCAAGGAAGAGCACATTCTCCACAGCTGTGTGGAGAGCAGGGACTGACTCTGACATGAACTCTGGTGCCCCTTATTTGGCCACTTCTCCTCGGTGGGGAGGCCTGGTGGCACTCAGAGGAAGGGTAAGCGGGTTACCAGGATAAGACCTGATAGGCTGTGACCATAGGGTAGAGAAGGAGGTCCCCTTCTGTCACAGGCCTAGGGGAGGGGAATGGGATGAAAGAAGGATGAGCTGGAGAGATGGCTCAGAGGTTAAAAGCACTGACTGCTCTTCCACGGTCCTGAGTTCAATTCCCAGCAACCACACAGGGGCTCACAGCCATCTATGATGTGATCTGATGCCCTACTCTGGCCTGTAGATGTACATGCAGGCAGAACACTGTATACATAATAAATAAATAAATAAATAAATCTTTTTTTAAAAGAGGGAGAGAGGGGGAACAAGAAGGTACAAGTGAAGGGATAACAATTTAGATGTAATATGAATAAATTACTTAAATAAAACTTAAAAATAAAAAACTAAGTTTAGGAATTTTCATTTTGACCAGGATGGTAGACACATTGTTTAATGATTTTAACATGGAAAAATGATGTGTATGAGAGAGCATCATCTGGGTCTACTAGTTATGTATTGAATTCTAAATGTTTTATTTTATTTTATTTGTGTGTAGTGTAGGGGGATGCTAGGGCTAGTGCACATGGGCCTCAGGTAGCTAGGAACTGCACACAGATGCCTTTGCCCAATTAGCCATCCTGTCAGCCTTTAGACTAATTCTCAATAATTAAATAGGAGTTAGACTTTTGGCAACAGAGAGGCAATTACAAAAAAAGAAAGACTAGATGAAAACGGCATCAGGGAAGGACAACCGTGATGAGCAGGAAGCAACGAGTCACAGACAGATACATCAGTAAAAAATAGCATGTTGACTGGAGAAAACTCCCAGGTCCTTTGGAGCCTTTAGGGTGTGCACAGCTCTGTGTGTTGTATGTGTGTGTGTGTGTGTGGGGGTGCATGGGCAGACTGGCCTTTAAGGTAGATTGTTCTGGGATCTGTGCTCCAACGTGGCTTTGGGTGACATAAAAAGAATGAAGATTGCTAATTGGACAAGGGCCCAGTGGAGCGATGTGGGATAAGATGGAAAGAGATCCAGGAGATATTTAGAAGTAAATGAGTTATATAGGTGATAGAGGATATAAATGTCACTTGTCGCAGAGTCAAGGAAGTGTCAGGTCTGTTACTGGTGTACTATGTCAGCTGTAACAGGGATGAGCACTTGTGCAAGGCTTCACAGCCAAACCTCCAAGCGCTGTCATGGTAAGAAAAGAAGGTACACACTACCAGCTGTATTTACAGGGAAGAAAACCAGAACCAGGCTGGTTGCTAAGTTGGCCTCACTGTCCCTTCCATGAGTAGGTGATGAAGGGCAGTGTCAATACCAGGTCTCCTGCTTCAGCAAGCGCTGTGTGAACCTGGAAGAGTTCCATGCCCAGCTGAAGAGTAGCCAGTGTTCTTAACCACTGATCCGTCTCTACAGCACCCAGCCTCTTTTAAAAAGCCGTTATGGGGTTAGCAAGATGGCTCAGTAGGAAAGGCGTGTGCTGCCAATCTTGAGATTCTGTGAAAGGAGAGAACTGACTCAAGCCTCTGACTTCCACATGATTACACCTGTGCCTACACACGCACACACACACACACACACACACACACACACGCATGAGTGCATATACAAATGTGATAAAAAGTCATTGCTGCTCTGCTTACCATCACTTGTGCTTACTTTCTCCAATATTTCAATGCAATCACAGGAAGTGGGGCAGAAACAATTTTATTAGCAACTTATAGCTATATCCAGCACACTTAGCCCACAGCACATTTGTTATTTCAGGATAACAAACACAGTAGACCAGAGTCTTTTATAACTTATATCCTGAATAGTGTGAGGTGAATGGGATTTGTCATTTTGCCTGTGTAACAAAATATGCACTTTTGAGTTCCCTTTTAAACATGCAAGAGTTCAGTGAGGTCAATAAAAAACCCCTCAGTGGCCCTTAGCCACCACTGTCTTGCTTTATAACTAACGTGGCTTAAGTTCTAAGTCATTTTTACCAAAATACAGAACCCACCAACCATGAGATTTCATAGTTCAACACAATCTTATTTTGAATGCTTTTGCCTAATGATGCTTATTGTTCCTGTGGGATTTTAATCATGGTTTGTGTGATGTGTATGTACATTTGAGAGAGAGAGAGAGAGAGAGAGAGAGAGAGAGAGAGAGAGAGAGAGAGAGAGAGAGAGAGAGAGAGAGTGTTTATAAAATCTGCTCCTTCTTAGAAATAAGGTCAAGTGGCTAAATATTTTCTTCCATTCTGTGGGCATCTTAGCAACAGTAGCAGAATTTTAAGATAAAATATATAAAATGTTTTAGTTTTGACAATCTAAGATTTTTACATTTCTCATAAGAACCCCAGTGTGATTAGAATTCATTGGAACAATATTAACCTAAATTTGAGAAAAGAACAAAGGAAGAACAATGAAAAGCAGATTAATCAACCTATCCATTCCAGCTGTCTCCGTATAAAAGCTTATATTCTACCTAATATTAAACATCCAGGAACCAGTCTTAAAGGGAACACCAGAAAGCAGTTGTCTGTATTATTACCATTGTTATTCTTTAAGATTTATGTATTATTAATGTGTGTGAATGTGAGGTATGTAGGATTATGAATGTGGCATACATATGTGTGAATATCAGAGGACAACCTTGTGTAATTTATTTTCTGTTGTCTTTTATGTGAATTCCAGGGTGTGAATTCAGGTACCCAAGCTATAGAGTCAAGCATTTTTAATCAATGAAGGCATCTCACAGGCTCCTGTTGTCTTGTATTTTATACTTTTAAAATGGAGATATTGGAGATAGTCTGGCAAGAGGATAACTTCACTTAATGGGCTCAAAAATACAAACTAATTAACTTGTTCCAGGGACTAATAATGCTCTGAGTTTTTACAACATTTGAAGAACTACTTAAAGAATTCCCTCATGTCATCTTCCCACCTGTACATTAGCAGCAAAGGCATTGTTTTTCCTGTTTTATGTCCAGGAAAATGAAATCTATAATATTTTATAAACCAAAAATCTCCAATTTAGCTCACAATTAAAGCACCACAACTGCAATGTAAACTAAGATAACCCTGTAGAGCAGGGGGCAGACTAAATGTAAGAGCCCAACAATGAGGAGAAGAACTGTTAAACACTTTCTTCACTGACATTATAAACAACTGCCCTGGGCCTGTGTGAGGCTGAGCCTGTCTCCAACCAGTCACAGAATAGGGAGGAGACAGTGAGATCCTCATCCTCCCTGCTGATCTACTGGCAACTGAAGGATTCTGGGAAAACAACAGTCATTCCTTTCACTTGTGTACAAAAAGTGAGAACACTAGACTCCAATAGATAGTTCCAAACCTATAGTCATATTCAAATATACGGTTGTGGTGGGGATGACTGAAGTGAGAGGAAGATGGGGAGAGGGGAGAGTAAGTGAAATACGTCATGTGTGTATGTGTGTGTTGGGCTTTAAAAAATAACAAAAAACAACTAGCGTAGCCAATTTGAAAAAAAAAAATCAAAGATCATCTTGAGGATAACCAGGGAGAAACTTGATTGGTGTCACCACCTCAGTTATGGCTCCTATTTACTTCCTTCTCAGAAGCCATATTTATCATATTTATGACTTAGTAGGTCTTTATTATTTATTTTTTATTTTTTATTGAAAAATAAAATCACTCATTTTACATCTCAATTGCTATCCCATCCAGTGCATCCTCCCATTCCTCCCTCCCTCCCACTTTCACCCCATTCCCCTTCCCTATGACTGTGACTGAGGGGGACCTCCTCCCCTTGAATATGATGCTAGGTTATCAAGTTTCTTCTTGGTAGTCTGCTATCCTTTCTCCGAGTGCCATTGGGCCTCGCCATCAAGGGGATATGACCAAATAAGGGGCACCAGAGTTCGTGTAGGCCTTTATTTATTGGCTGCAGATAATAATGTTTAGCCTGCAAACAAGTATAAAGTCCAAACAAAATGGAGTACATTTTTTGTAGACATATACCATAGTTATCACAGAACAGTGGCCCTTACTGGCACCAGAATTTGGAGCTTGTTTAGAAATGACAAGAATGTACCCAACTTATACATTTTTATGTGGGATTCTTTTTTTAATCATTGAAGGGTTTACTGAAATCACAACCAACTTTGCTGCTCAGATGTGAGATCATTCTGTATAGAAGCTTTTGATTTTTCAATCCCGCACATGTAGATGTCTACACGGGCACACAACAGCCTTTCCCCGTCTTTCTCAGTTTAATCTTCCCATCAGCAAAGGAGGGAGCTAGCCCCTGGAGACCAAAGGGACTAGTCTTGATGGGGATTTCTTCTCAGTTTTTTTAATTCTTGTTGATATTTGGAGCTCTTGATACAACATTCTAGAGCAAGTTGCTCAGGACCTGCTGTGCCCAAGGGACTGATAAAGGAAAAGCTCTATTTGTTCTTTGTGATTTGATGCGCAGATGAAAAATTTCACACACAATAACAGAAGTCATTAATAAATCATGTCCTAGTCTTTCCACACTTCAGAAGCCTTATTTGGGAAACTTAATGCAGATTTTTCAGTAGCCTATAAGTTACCTACTGAGATTGGCCACATAGAGGTGTGTATGAAATGCTTAAAGGGAGTAAATGCTATTTACTCTCATTCTTCCCTTGCTATCCCAGCCTTCTTTTAGTTCCACTCACTGTGCAGATACCTGAAACATAAAATTATCATTTCCAGAGGCACTGAATCTATAACATAGTTCTATGAATAGCATGCTCTTATGAAACAGATCCTAGTATGCCTTAAAATCTCTGCTTGTCAAGATATTGCCACATCCTGTTGGAACTGATCCAATTAAAATGTCACTTTTCTGGTATCATAAGTCATAATTAATTCAGTCAGAAACGATGTTTTGTGAACGCCTAGGAGAGAACTGTGTAAACCAGGACAAAGTGACAGTGTGGCAATGCAATGTTCACATCCTGAAGATATTTGCATGCCTGAGGCTGGCTTCCTATCAAATGTTTGTTGAGTGGCAAGTGGCGACATTGAACCATGGTCTTCATTTGACTTTGATCTTAATGCCATCTGCTTTCATGTCAGTAATGTCGTCACATTGTCACCTTGCTTTGCTAAACTCACCAGTACACTGATATCTTTGGACTTAGCCGGTCCTTTTCCAGGTATTATGGTATCTTTCTGACCAGAGATTCCTCAGTGAATATTTTACCATACACAGTGACTTAAATGAGATGAATTTGCAGCCTGTGGGTGTGAGGAGAAAGGCATTATAACAAGCTGGGGAGCTGTGGGGATTTATAATGAAATATGAAGTCACAATGCTAGCTTTGTGAGTTTTAAACCACAACGATATAAATAAAATTAAGCATTTTTAATAGATTTGGTCTTGGTGCTTATAGAAAATTTAAAGCCTCAATATCCACCTGTTATGTTTATTTCTATACTTTCGTTAACTAAGAGATTATTCCCTGTAAGGTCTTCAAATTACTGAAGGCTTTCCAGAAAAATAAAACTAATACAATATAGTATTATATATTTTACTTTAACATATTATATCTTGTGTAATATATGCAAAATAGTATATAATATATTAATATGTAATATCTTATACTGTGTATAATATATAAGGCATATAATTAAAATGTGATATCCAGCTCCCTAACCCTGAGAATTGGGGGACTGGTGGATTAAGCTCTAGTCTAAGTATGAAGGGTAAAATCAAGTGAAGAGTGCGAGTGTCTTAGAGCAGGAGGCTATGAGGCCCAGTTGCTGGAAAGTTATAGATCCATTATTCCACTGCCTTCTGCTCAAGTCTTCTGCAGACTGGATAACACCCTCTAGCTCTGATGATGCAACAATCTACAGTCAACTTGCCAATCAGATGCTAGTCTTTGTAAAAATCACCACCTGCCCAACACGTAGAAAGAAATGTTTCTTCAGCTTCCTGTTATATATGCCAGTCAAGCTGGTTTATATAATTAATCATCAAAGGTTGACTGCTTGTCAGTAAAGTGCTCCTCTTCATCTTCTTAACCTTGCTTAAAGCAAAATTAATGGCAATAAATAGGTCATGATTCTGGATAATATGAAATAGTAATTCTTCTGGATGCAACAGTAAACAGGCTACCAAAAAGAGACTTGATACCCTATGAGCATATAAAGGGGGAAGAAGTCCCCCTCAGTCACAGTCATAGGGGAGAGGAGTAAGGGGAAAATGGGATGGAGGAAGGAATGGGAGGATGCAAGGGATGGGATAACCATTGAGATGTAATAAAAATAAATTAATAAAATAAAATTTTAAAAAAGAAAAATATTTTGTCAAATATATTCTCTTATTTGGGTTTTAAAAAAAGCGATTTTCGAAGATAAACCAAGAAAAGAAAGTTAGCTTCCTTCAACCCACTAAGCTGTCACTGAACTGAATTAATCTCTTTTTAACTTGAAATGCTCATAAATTAAGGGGCTTATCTTCATTGCACAATAAATATTTGTGCAAATACCTGAGTTAAATGCTAGGGATATAGTGAATGATCCCAAAATCAAATGGGAAAATTATCCCAAGTGTTTAGTGTGGATTCAGGAGAAAATCCAAAGGACCACTATTTGGGTTATAACTGTAAATAACTAAACAGCCACAGCGTGTTATGCAAAACCTGAATCAGGGAGAGTCTGAAGTAGTGTGAGTGATGAGAGTGCTCAGAAGCAAAGAAGAAGCAGGATTGAAAAACAGGCAGAGGGCCTAACTAAAAGCAATTTCTACTGAGTACAAAGTGCCTGGACTTTTTCTCGCTGAGAAAAAGAAATGATTTCTAGCATCAAGTAAGATGTGGTTCAGACTCACCAGTGAGGTGTTCAATATCATCAAAACACTAAATTTGCAAAAATGATAAGGAAATATTATTTTCCCATTAAAGAAACACTGATAGAAAAATCACATTTATCGTGCTGGGTAATGAGTTTGCAGAGATAAATAAAACACAGATTCTACTTTTTACAAAGCAGCAGTACCAGTCACATAAGTAATAGAACAGAATGCAACAGTCAGGGAGGATGATTGTGTCTGTTAACGACCTTGGAACCTCCAGAAAACAGCAGCAGAAGCAAAGGGTACTCCTATATCTTAGCACATGTCCTTAGAAAGCTTGAAGAAAGGGTGACTTCCACAACCCAATCACTGAGTAAGTACTATAAAAGCAAAAGTGATTGTGCCTGCCCCTCCTGAGAGCAGAGAATGTGGGTGGTAAGATTCCTGACATGCCTCTTTCTGAAAACTAGCAATAATGTTTGTCCTCAAAGGTCCTCATGTATAAACAGCATTAAGGAATCCCAATATTAAGAAACGTGATCTGTTTTAACCTCTAATATAAGTCATGATTAGTGTGTGCCCGAATTTTAACATGTCATGATGAGAGTTTTGTTTCTAAGTAAGCTAAGGACTTCATCTTCTTTTCTTTCAAACTTTACTTCAGACCTTTTCAGCTTCATTAGCTGCAGGAAACGATTTAGGTGTAAGCCAAAACTCAAAGGAGCTGCAGTGCCGAAGGGTCTTGGGCTTAAACACACTAAAGATCCAGATTTTTTTTATCAGATCCAATAACATAAAAAAGAAAAGGTTTCAAAACAAAAAAATGTCAGCTTTCCAATAACTTTCTCAAAAATTGGCTCAAATCCTTTTGCCTCCCCTTGTAAAAGCCTCATCAAAATTGTCTGCAAATTCTTTTTTTTATGTTTCTTTTTTTTAACGTATACATCTATATTATTCCACATGAACAAAATAAACTATATACAGCAGGAAGAACCACAAGACAATCAGGAATTATATAAATGTTACATTCATTGTGACTTGCCTATTTGTATTTGGCAAACTTGAAGTAAACATCTTCCCTATCTTGTTGAGTCTAAATTTCTGAATGAAGATCAATATCTATCATATCTCATATCTATTAACTTAAAGCATCTGCCTTGATCTAAAAACATCCTAACCCCTAACCTATCAAGCTTAATTGAAAGAATAAACTATCTGGTCTTCAGCTCCATCACAGATTTGAGAAGGAATAAAACTGAAATACCCGAGTGAACCAGAAGTGCAGGTTAGCAGCTTCCAAAATGAAAAAATGACTGAGACAGTTTACTGCCTGAACAGTCATCCAATACTCTGTAGTCTAATTTTATCACAAGAGCATATATTCTAGGTCTGATAGATATGATTATATGTGCATATAATACGGTATATTTTACCATATTTTTACCAATTTATGATATATACATATATATATATATATACATATGTATATATATATATGTATGGTCTTCAGAAGTCTCAGAGACCTACCAAATATTGAATTTAAAGATGTTTTTATTATCCTAAAGAGTCTTTGACAACAAGACAAGTTAACTACTGGCAACACCCAGCCTGCCTCAGAGAAGATGATGAGTATCAAAGAACTTCCTTATGGAGTTGGCTTCAAATGTGGCAAGCAAGCCACTGGGCAAAATTTCCGAGTTTCTGCCACAGACAGAATCCTGCCTAAAAATAGGCAAGTTTAGATGCAGGCAGAGTCAATGGCCGAACTCTGCCATGACAGGGTAAGCAAGTTCTTAATAGTTCTTGCCTTGCAAATATGTCAGATATATTGGGCCAGAAGGCTGAAGATGATGCTCCAACATAGTATCTGCAAGTTCTTAAGCCTCCTCCTCCTGCTGGTGCTCCTTCGTTGGCCCTTTCTCTTCTTGCCCCCCCTTCCTCTCTTCCTCTGTCTCTGGAGCAGCATCTAGTGCTCTTCCAGCCACAGACTGTTTGGGCAGAGGCTTAGTCTCTGAAGACTATCCAGACTACCTGTGCTGACCAAGCTTCTGAGTCTGGGAAGCTTGTCTGTCTGCTGCTTTGTCTCAGCATGGTCTGCCACGGTGAAAGCGTTCATTGCCAGGGATGCCTGGATGTCAGGGATGTTTAAGTGGACCCTTGTTCATTGAATTGTAAATGTGTTCACTTCTCCGATACCAGATATAGTGTTTTCTTCCTTAAAGAGGCCCAGAGCTCTCCATCATCTCTTGTACCTGTACTATGAACCATGTTCTTCCAACCAACTGTTACTTTCCCATGACACTAGTTGTATGTGCTGTTTTCTTCACTATTCCTTGGTCACAATACTGTGTTCCTTTTTGTCAGAGCAGTAATAGGACTGCATGGAGGACTAGGGTTAATGCTGATGGAGATATCAGAACACCAGCTGAGATTAGCTTTTACAATGGTCTCATCATGTCCTGGTTTCCATTTTTGAATAGACAGTAGAGACATATGTTTTAAGAATATTATAAACTCTGATTTATCATTTATATGGAAATCTTTCATGGAATAATATATTTATCTATACATTGTTTTACATTTTATTCATCACTTAACAGATATTTTTGAGTCTCAACACCTGAGAATACCAAAATAATACAATGATAAAGAAAATAGGCCGTCCCTGTTTCTTCAGCATCACAAGTCTGGTTGGGCTGGGGTGTTCTGACAGAATTTCCAGGAGGAATTTTTGGTAGGAACACAATGGTAATGATTTGGATTTGGAGAGTCAAGACCACCTTTGGGGAAGAAACACTATCTCAGTAAGAAACTTGGGAATGCACTGGAGCTGGGCGATGAGCCTGCATCTAATGCAGCGTGACTAATTCTAGGCATAGTCAACACTAGGATAAAGGCAGAAGGAAAGATGTGGGGAGACAGAGGCAATGTTGAGTATTGAAGAATACAGAGTCTCTCTCTCTCTCTCTCTCTCTCTCTCTCTCTCTCTCTCTCTCTCTCTCTCTCTCTCTCTCTCTGTGTGTGTGTGTGTGTGTGTGTGTGTGTGTGTGTGTGTATGTGTGTGTGAATTATGAGTTGGCAACTGGATGAGACAAATAGACTAAGAAGTCATTTGACCTATTTGAAATAGTCTAACCAAGATATTTAGTCATCTAGATTTTAGCATTGGGCAACTGGGTGGATGGTAGTGTAAACCACTAGAGGCAGTTTCTGGGTAGGTAGGTATCACTTCTTCAGTACTGTCTGAGTCCTAGTCTGGCAGTCACTTCTCCTCAGGGTCCTTGCTTCAACATCACTATTTTTTAAATTTTATTAATTTATTCAGATTACAACTCAATTGTTATCCCATCACTTGTATTCTTCCATTCCTCCCTTACTCCTGCTTTACCCTGTTCCCCTCCCCTAGGTCTATGACCAAGGGGGACCTCCTCCCCTACTATATTGTCATAGGCTATCAAGTCTCATCTTGGTAGCCTACTTATTCTTTCTTTGAGTGCCACCAGGGCTCCCCACCAAGGGGAGGTGGTCAAATATGGAGCACCAGAGTTTGTGTCAGAGTCAGTTCCCACTCTCCACATAACTGTGGAGAATTTCCTGACCATTAGGTAGATCAGAGTAGGGGTTCGAAGCTTACTACATGCTTTGTCCTTGGTTAGTGCAATAGTTTGAGCAGACCCCCCTGGGCCCCGATCCACCTGTCACGATATTCTTCTTGTAGGTTTCTAGGACTCTCTGGGTCCTTCTATTTCCCCATCTCCTATATTTGTCTTACCTAGAGTCCCAGTGGGATGTCCTCACATCTATCCCAATCTCGTAATAAGTGAAGACTTTCATAGGACATGCCTTTTGGGCTAGTGCCCACTTATAAGTGAGTATATACCATGTGAGTCTTTCTGTTTCTGGGTTAACTCACTCAGTATGATCATTTCTAATTCCATCCATTTGTCAAAAAAATTCGGGAACCCCTTGGTTTGAATAGCTGAGTAGTATTCCGTAGTGTAAATATACCACAGTTTCTTTGTCCATTCTTCAACTAGGGACATATAGGCTGTTTCCAGGTTCTGGCTATTTTGAATAAGGCTGCTATGAACATGGTTGAGCATATGTCCTTGTTGTGTGGTGGTGAATTTTCTGGGTATATGCCAAGGAGTGGAATAGCTGGGTCTTGAGGAAGCCCTATTCCCAGTTTTCGGAGAAAGTGCCAGATAGATTTCCAAAGAGATTGTACAAGTCTGTATTCCCACTAGCAATGAAGGAATGTTCCTCTTTCTCCACATCCTGGCCAGCAATTGGTGTCACTTGAGTTTTTGATCTTAGCCATTCTGATGGGTGTAAGATGGAATCTCAGAGCCATTTTTACTTGCATCTCTCTAATGACTAAAGACATTGAGCATTTTTTTAAGTTTCAACATCACTCTTGATGCTCACTCCAGTGCCTTTTTGTTACACTTAGTCTCAGGCTTAGCATTTAGTATTCTCCAAGAACAAATTTGGGTCTTCCAGAAATTCTTGGAACCTTCTCTTTTACTTCCATCAAGATTTTTTGGGGGCTAGTGAGATGGCTCAACAGTTAAGGACACTGTCTGCTTTTCAAGGGACCCGGGTTCAATTCCCAGCATCCAAATGGCAGCTCATAACTGTCTGTAACTCTAGCTCCAGGGATTCTGACACTTTTAGACCAATGCACATGGAATAAAAAAATTTTTTTTAAAGATTGTTCTTTCTTCACCTGATCTCAGTATTTACCTGACTACACACATTCATTGGCTTGGTGTGCCTTTATTTGTTGTGATATACCAGTTTCCATGGTACCATTAAAAATGTTAAGTTCAGCAGGACAGGTGGTACAGTGGTTAAGGTGATGGCTGCTCAAATACTAAGTTAGACATGCTTATTTGCATACTTATTTCCTGTATTGGTCTGGCAAGGACAACTATCAATTTTTGAGAAATTAACATGTAGCATGATTTCTAGAATATACTAACCAAATCAGGTAACTAGCTGAACAAATAAAATTAAAAGCTTTTATCTTTGAAAACTAATTACAAACTCTCCTTTCTCATGTTAGAACTTGATAAGCATTCAGCAATAATAAAATTAAATACATGACAACTTCAATAATGTGTAATTTTAGAAGTTACAGTTAACATTTTACAAGAAATTGGGCTGTGCCTGATCTGATATGGTGATTGTGAGAAAAAGTGTGCCTTACAAGTAAGAGTAATTGTGCAAGGATTTCATAGTATGTATTGTGACACTGTGGAATAAAGTGACAACTGAAAATATTTTAAGGTTATATTTTTTTCTGTATAGTTTTATATTTTCTCTTAGGGTTTTTCAGAATCATTTTTTGGAGAAGACATTGCATTCGGGAGTCTAAACCCTCCTGTTTTATCTTAGCTGTTTCCTGTATTCACTGTTAAATGATTCCTCTGATATCAGAAACCACACCCAGCTACAGATCTACAATTCTCTAAAAGTCTTGTTGAATTGTAGGAGCTTTGTTATCATTATTCCTGGGGAAGTTTTGACTCTGTGTCACTATGCCATCCTTGCCCATAGCAAATTATATACACATTGTTCTGAAAAAGATCACACACAAAGCTTTCAGAGTAGACTCCGCTTGAGACTCTTTGATTTCATTTGGGAGTCTCCCACCAGGTACCCAGAGCATGATGGGACATTGAGAACTTGATCCTTTTACAGTATTCAATAGCACTATATCAAGGACTGATTCAGACTAAATTTTCAGCAAGAAGTTGGCCAACTGGAAAGCTGGCTCTGCAGTTAACTTGCTTGTTGTGCAAGCACAAGGAACCAAGTTTGGACTCTCAGCACCCGAGAAAAATCTGGGCATTTCAGTAGAAGCTGAAAACCTAAGTTCTGGGGCTACAGAGACAGGTGGATACCAAAGACTCGCTGGCCAGTCAGTCTCCCTGAAACAGCGAGCTCTACCATCGAAGAGAGACCTTGTCTCACAAACAAACAAAGGGCATAACGAGCTATAGAGGACATTAACAGAAGCTAACCCCAAATATCCAAGACAAGTACACTCATATGCAACTGCAGCTGCACTGCATACACACATATGTGAGCATCCATTCACACACAAGTGGGCACAGGCACACATGGGTACACACACACATAACTGAGCACACCCACTATTCAGCACAAACACATACATGGTTTTGTTCAACTTTGGTAGAAAAGAATGAAATAATTTATTGGAAAAACAGCTTAATACATACTTAACTATCACTTCACGACAACTCCAATAATGTAAATATCCAAAGGGCAAGTACAACAGTTTGTTCATAGTTGGACTCATAATCCTAGCACAGCACAAAGACTGTGATAAGAAACATACTTTAGTATATTCTGAAATCACCCTCTCAATACTCCTACAGACCTAGTTATTTTTTTTTATTTTTTTCTCCTTTATTAATTTATTCTTGTTACATCTCAATGGTTATCCCATCCCTTGTATCCTCCCATTCTTCCCTCCCTCCCATTTTCCCCTTATTCCCCTCCCCTATGACTGTTCCTGAGGGGGATTACCTCCCCCTGTATATGCTCATAGGGTATCAAGTCTCTTCTTGGTAACCTGCTGTCCTTCCTCTGAGTGCCACCAGGTCTCCCCCTCCAGGGTAGGCCCTCTTACATAGCTTCCTGTTATTTGGGCCTCAGGCCAGTTTCTGGAGAGTTTGATTATAGAGGCCATATTTTCTGAAATCGTGTTAGTTATGAAACTAGCACAGACGACAAGTGACAAGTCACGTCTATTTGTTACCTACATACCCCATCTGTCTTGAGATGAGAGTTCTTTTTCAAAATGACAGATAAAATACTCCACGCCGTGATTGGTGAGCACTTTAAATTTGCTTCAGTGGCATGTGCTTGGCGATGGCTCCCCATGCTGATATTTCGTTCTATCCACTGCAAAATTTGAAAACGAGGCTATAAAAATTGTGTCACGGGAATCGGGCAAGGAACTGGATCGCTCACACAGTTCCTCAGCTAACCTTGCTCACACCAACATTAAGATCATGAGTTCCTGTGAATCTTTTAGGTCTGACGTGCACAGGTACTCCCATGTCTGTAAGAAAATCAAAACCAAACCAAAACAACAACCATAACAACAACAACAAGAACAACAACAAAACATTTGCCTATGAATTCACATTAGCCTGTCTATATGCGTATTACACTCACATTCAGAACTGCCTGATGAGAGGCTCGTTTCAGTTACGATGCCATTGTACCAGGTAGCATCATCAACATGAAGGTCCATAGTATAAAATCCATGTCAGAGAGTCTGAAACCATGTTAGCCCTATACATATGTTTTTCACATTACACTCTGATGAGAAATGCAGGGGGAAGGCTGAGGAACAAAATATGTACTCATCATGAGGCAATTTGAGCAAGACTCTGCTATCTGCCCCACAGGAAATGTGAAGAAGTGGCCTGTCCTTGTACCCTCTGCAGACATTGTCAGCCATGCATTCAGCACATTAACTAAACACTCGGCATGTGGAGACACCAAGCCTGAATGCATTTTTATTTGTGCCCATGAATAAAACATTATTTTTAAAATGTTAATGTTTGGAAGTAATGTGTAAAATTGCTAGCCATGTCCTTGTCTCTGCTTCCGACACAATGTTCTGTTTCACGTCAATTCATTCAAGATTTTTAAACTCCAAGGCAAGCATTTTTTTCTCTGCACATTGTGTAATAGACGGCATCCGCACAAGAAAACCAGGGGCCTTGCCTTTGCTTGCAGCCTCTGTCATTTCTCCATTGCTTGCTTCCTGGGGTTTGTAACATCCAGAGATGAACATTCCTGGAGTACTCCTGGTAAAAGTGTATCCTTGTGGATTGGAATGAGGCTAGCTTGTCTTACCTCACATAGAATGGAGTCCACTGCCTATCCCATAATATCCCTTCTTGAAAAAAATTGCTACAATAGAATTCTTACGCTATACAATACATCCACTTAGATTGTGTAATTTGATGGGTTTACTATATCCACAGATAATGCCACCGTTACCATGGTTAATTTCAGAATATTTTTATCACATAAAAAAAATCTATTCAGACAGGCAGATCTCTGTGGGGCCAAGGCCAGCCTCATCTACATAGAAAGTTCCATACTATCCACTTTTATAGTGAGACCCTGTCTCAAATAAAAAGAAAAAAACCTGTCCCTTTAATGACAAACCTTTCCCTCTTCCCTATTGGAAGAGACTTGATACCCTATGAGCATATACAGGGGGAGGCAATCCCCTCAGGAACAGTCTTAGGGGAGGGGAATAAGGGGAAAATGGGAGGGAGGGAAGAATGGGAGGATACAAGGGATGGGATAACCATTGAGATGTAACAAGAATAAATTAATAAAAATAAAAAAAAAGAAACCTAGGAATTACATCCAACTCTATTGCTTTCCCCAGATTAGATGGTGTGTGGTCTCTGCAGAGAAAATTCCTTTCCTAGCACATTTTCAAGATTTAGCCATTTTCTATTACAAATCAGGCCTTGATTCCTTCCCATGACCAAATAGTGCTCCATGGTGTGAACATAGAATCATGTTCTGTGTCCCTCTCATTGCAAGAAATATGGAAAGGTCTGGTATCAAAGTAGAAAAGTACACCTGAGACTGTTCTGAATGTTTTTGCTATAACAATGTGTGTACAAGGCTGCGTTGATATGTACCTCTCCGTACCTATTGGGTGCATATCTAGATGTAAACTTACTAGTTCACATAGTGACTGTGTATAATCATTCTACATAAGGCCTAAAGTGTTGGTGGCATTTTGCACTTTAAATTGCAGTGAATGTCAGCTCTGGGTTTCATATGCTCTCACAAACAGTTGCTGTCTACTCATCTTAGCCATCTTACTGAGCATAAAGTATAACTGCCCTGTGACTCACTGTGTTCCTATGATGTTATCAGCTGCTTTTGTCTTCATCCTCCCAGAGTTATGTGTGTGTGTCTTCTTGGGGGATTTCTCCTCCAATTCTTTGCCATTTTTCTCACTGGATTATTTCTTCTGCCAATTTTCGGTTGTATGTTTGCTTGTATATTTTGCATAACCCGTTATGGGATACATGATGTCTCAATATTCTCTCTGTGAGAGAGAGAGACTGTATTCTCACAGCCCTTTCTGTGGCTGATCCTTTTCCAATTTTGGTAGTCTCTCTTGAGTCACAAATGGTTTTAATTTTGGTGAAACCTAAATTATATAGTTTTCTCACACTCTGATGTGTGTGTTATATTCATGAATCCACTGCTAAATACAGCATGGTACCCTTCACTACCTCTCCTCTGCTAAATACAGCCATGGTACCCTTCATTACCTCTGGTTTGCAGTTTTGGATGCTGATTTTCTTTGCCACCACCTCTTGATGCAAATGTTTGTGACATTGAGTGGCCTTTCATGTCAATCAGTAGATGAGACTTCCGGTTTCTCTGCACATTCTTCATTTTCATCTACTCATAACCATGTTGTCTCACTAGCTGGAGCTTTGCAGACATTTTGGAAACCCAGAAGAAAGAATACTTACATTTTGTTCTTTCAAATTGGGGTTTGCAGTTCTGAGTTGTAATTTAACGTAAATTTGAAATCATCTTGTCAATTTTTATAGAATCTATCTGAGATTTTCACAAGAAGTTAATTGAATCTGGAAATCACTTTTAGATATCGCCATCTTGCCATTACTAAATCTTCTTATCCATTCTTTTCTATTTTCTAATATGTCTTAAAGCCATCTTTTCAGGTTTCATTATTTAAGTTTTATACTTTTTGTTGAATATATTCTCAAACTGAATTTTTATTTTTGATTTCTGTATGTCTTAGGCCTTTGTCGTCATTATTATTCCCTCCTCTTTCCCACTGAGCGAATATTTTAATAATAATTTGACTTAATCAAGTCTTCTGTTCAATTTTAAGGTATTTCACCTGTGGGTTCATTATTTATTACAAGTCCACTACATCAGAATAAGCTTTAGATTTACAGTGATTCAGTTTCAGTAAGACAAAGTAAAATTCTCCTATTTCTCCCTCTTCCCATTTTTCCTTGTACAGTGGTGCTAATGTTTTATATTCAAATTATATACATATTTCACACTTCCATTTTATGCTACAATTTTATTGATTTTGCTGAATATGAAGAAAGAAAGCAGAAACTAGAATGTTTGCAATATTTCTTATTTAACTTTATTATTTCTGGTTCATATTCACTCCTCCTAATGCACTTACTCTCTTATTTTATTTCCCACCAAATCTGGGCTCCCACCAACCTCTTTCTTGCTCTTGTTATAAATATAGGGCTTTTCTATGTGTTATAGACTCAATGCACATTTTATACAATTGTTTTTACCCCCTAAGATAGGAAATAAAATGTCCATGTGCACTGTCATTTGTAACAATGTAACCAGCAGTAATTTATTTTCCATGTGTGTGCGAGGTATGATTTAGTATCTCAAGTTGTTTACCACATAAAATTTTTTCCTGCTGTAATTTTTATGAAGTGGTTCTGTAGGTACAAAGAAAAAATCTCTGTTTTGTGCGTCTGGAAATGCCACTGTTTCCCTCACCCTTCTGCACTATTTAAGTTTATATTTATTATCCCTACATTTTTTTTTTAATTTGAGAACTTTATACAAGCACTGCTTCTACATCACTCCTACTCCTTAATGTTGTGTTCTTTGTTATTGCTTCAATTTATGTGTGTTTATACACACACATGCATATGCATATATATCACATGTGTGTGTGCATGCATATGTATATACGTATATACACATAACTTTCTGAGACCACTTAGCTTTGCTCACATCATCCAGGGCTCACTACTTGGGATTGACAACCTTTATGGGAGTTCATCCCTAGTGAAAACTACATTTCTTTGCCGCAGCCACTGACCACTGGTCATTCTTCATCTATGGGAAGAGGCATGTAGAATTTTTTCCTCTCTACATTGGTATATCAACTGGTATTGTCGTTATGCCAGTCTTGCTCAGGCAGCCATATTGGTAAGGGAACTCTCAACATGGGTGTACTTCTCCCATCCTGTCTAGAGAAACTAAGAGGTAAATGGATCTCTGGTCCTTGCAATCTTTCTGCTTCTCTTTCACACTGTCCTCTGAGTGTTGGGCATGGAGGTCGCATTTCAGATGTATCCATTTGGACTTAAAAACCCCACAGTCACTTATTCTCTGCATCTGCAAATATTTTTGAATCTATGTAAAAGTTTCTATATATTGCAAAAAAAAATTTTTTTTGGTGAGGTGTAAAAGTTACAGCTACGTGTGGACATAAAAATAAGCATGTAGAATGCAGTTAGAAATTGTATTATTTATGAAAATTGCAGTAGTGGGTCATCCGCTTGGATTCATGACTTCATTGGTCTTGTGTGGTAATTGGCCAGCCTTACAGTATCAGGCAAGAATTTCCTCCTGTTGGGTGACCCTTAAGTTCAATGAGACAGCTGTTGGTTTCACTCAAGATAAAGGTGCCACTATCATAGCACAGTGAATATTTTTGAGTCCTTGGTTTTGTTTTTGTTCAGTTTTTACAGTTGCAGAGGAGGGAAGGGACTATTAATTGTTTTTCTTTCATGACATCTTACATAGCACCTTCCAATATTATGAAAAGACAGTCCCTAAGGAGGAGGCATTCAGGCCAGTTCTACTCAACTCCTCCAAGTCCTGTGTCTAAAGTATATAGTGTCTTCAGCAATAAGCTCCTACCTTCAAGTTCTGGAGCATTTCAGGTTTTAGCAGCTGATGCATATCAGATGATTAGTGAGTAGTTCTCTTTGTCAAACAATTAAATGCAGTACTGCATTGCCCAGGAGTTCTTGTTTCTGATGAGAAGTCAGTTGATAATCTCACTGGTGGAATCGCTAGTGAGGAACCCCTTTCCTCTTACTTTTTCTGTATTTTCTTTCTGTGTCTTCCTCCAGCATTGTGCTATGCTGTTGATGCTTCTTGAGTTTCCTGAATGTTAAGGTGATGCTTTGTAAAAAGGGTGATTTTATCCTGATTATTTGAAGATGTTTTGTTTCTTTCCTAGCTACCTCTCCTCTTTTCATATTTCCCTTGTATCCATGTGTTTATGGCCCACATCTCTCTGAGACTTTGTTCAATTCTATCAATGCATCTTCACATTTGAAAATACTCTCCTTTTGCAAGGCCACGTTAAATGTGGAGCTTTTGGAGTGAACATTTCCTTTCAGATATTGTATTTTTGAATGCCAGAATTTTTCCATTTTACAATTTGTACCTATCTATAGCTTTTGTTTGATATGAATACTTACCACATTTTCTTAGTCTCTCTTTTATGCATATCTTCATTTTCCACAATAATTTTATGTCTATTTTTGTGCGTGTATGCAACATCAGTTGTTTTCTTCAGTCGCTCTCCACCTTATTTTTTGAGACAGGTGTTTTAGTGAACCTGGAACATAAACAAACATAGATTTTATGTCTAAATATTTTAAAAGCTTTGTTTTAAAATTTTTAGATTGCACCTTAAACTACACAAATGTTAAGCATATTTTCAGGGTTTGTTATAGGGTGTAGGGAAAGCAGATGCTGCAGTACAGAAACAGCTCTCTCAGGTTGATCTTGGAGTGTCTGTTATTAACATTCCCCCATTAACATTTAAAGATTTATGCATATGCTGATGAGGAATTAACCTCTGAATCTGTAATGTCAAATATTTTCCATAAAAAGCTTACAGATATGTGCTTGAGGAATTTGACTGTTTGCAATTCAAGGTGGCACTACTAATTTCCTCCTAAAAATGATTTTATTAACTTTACTTGCAGATGTATCAAGAATGCAAAAGTAGGATTTAACTATACTTCATGTGAAGTATCCATAGAAACCTATGCCTGTGTATATATTGAATTTTATATATAAGAGCAGCATGGGGTATATGCTTTATATATTTATATGTATGAACATAATAATGAAAGAAAATTTGAGAGACATTGGGGTTCGGGGTGTCAGTGGAGGGGCTGGAAAGAGGAGAAGGGAGGGCATATGATATAAATACTGCAGAAATATGTGAAAGTTAAAAAATAAATTAAAAATAAAATAGATATTTTTTAAAAACCCATTATGTCTACAAATGAGAGAAATGTCCCACTGTCCAGTGCAACAATTCTTTTTGCATGAAGCTTTGAGATTGTAGGGAGTGTGACTGTCATTGCAAAGTCATGCAAGTTTGCATGTGCTTAATCTCAGCACTGAAGTCAGCAGTTCAGTTTCTGCTACCGAGAGAACTTGAGGCAGCCTGGGCTACGTAAGTGATAGGTGACAAATCCTCCCTTGGGCTACACAAAATGGTTATGCCATTCGTCGCCATTCATGCGTGCATTTTAAACTGCTCTTTTATGGAGTCTCTTCAACAATATAAAGTTTGAATCAGTCATCATCTCTGAGAAAAACTAAGTACATGGGGCAATTCCATGCCTACCAAAAACTGGTTATTAAAGGTTTAGTGAATATTTCTTGCTTCCACCTTCACCTCTTAGAGTTAAGTGATACTTTGGGGGCAAATGTGCATCAACTTATTTTGTATATTTTTCATGAATCTATGCATATTACATCTCAATTGTTATCCCATCCCTTGTATCCTCCCATTCCTCTCTCCTTCCCATTCTCCCCTCCCCTATGACTGTGACTGAGGGGGACCTCCTCCCCCTGTATATGCTCATAGGGTATCAAGTCTCTTCTTGGTAGCCTGCTGTCCTTCCGCTGAGTGCCACCAGGTCTCTCCATCTGGGGGACATGGTCAAATATCGGACACCAGAGTGCATCAACTTCTAAGTTAAGCTTTCCCCAGTGGGGTGTGCTGACTTCCTCAGGCTGTGAGACAGGTGTGCTGGGCTTAGACTGAGGCAGGGGGTACATTCTAGACTGGAGACTACGCTGGAGGTTAATGAACAAGCTTCAGAAGCCGAGGAAGGGAAACTGAAGGCTGTGTTCAGTTCTTTGTTTTAATGTGTCAAATATTGGGAGAAACTTGAGTCAAAAGACTGTCCTTAATAAAAATATCAGTAGGCACACGGTGTGTAAGACAATCTGTAAAGGTCATCAGTTATAGTCCAGCAACTGAGAAATGGAGTCTTAGGTGTGTGTGGAGGTACGTGCCTATCATCCAAGCACAGAGGAGACAGAGGGAGGAAAATGAAGTTGAGCAAAAAGGAGCTAAATCTGAAGGAAATATTTTATTAGTAAGATTAGTGAGTAAGTTTATGTGGCTGACATTATGTGAAAGCAAAGATCATTTGGACTGAACAACACAGGACATCATGAAGCCAGACAGATAGTAACTATATAGTCAAGGAACACTGGAGTCATTCAGAAGCGGGCAGCATGTGTAATGGGAAGACTCTTGGTCAGGTGATGAATATTTCCCTCTATGATGGGATGTAAGGAAAAGGTAGAAGATAAACTAAAGGAATGGTGCACTGAGGAGGTTTTATTGATGCACTGCACAGCCTTCAAAATGAGGGTTGTATTGATAGCACAGTGGAGAAGTCAATGTTGCCACGGACAGTGCAGACCTAGGAGTATTGGTTGCAGCCTGGGATCTAGGCATCGATGACAGGCAGATCCTGAGAAAATGTGCATGAGTGGAAACCTACAGTGAATAGATAGGGTCTCACGCTAAGCAGCGAGCTTTCTCTGGCCTGCTGAATGAAGAGAGTGAGATGTGCTTGGTGTGGAGTGACGAGTTTCAGAAGGCAGCTGGGATGAGTTTGGGCAGATGCACAGTACGGCAGGGTATAGCGAGATGTGGGTATCTGCAGGCTGGGTAGTGACTAGATACAATCAAGTGATGTATGAAAACAAACCAACTTCATTCTCCAAAAGGAATTATTGTGGAGTTTTAATTGTAACAAAACTGATGTCTTTTAAAGACCCATCTCTGTCATGATATGCCTCTTGATTTCTTTCACGATTCATACAAAAACCTGGTTAATTCTTTTTCTTTCTTCCCTAGGGAAGACATTCTTTCATAAGACTATAATCTTCCAATTTAGTTTGAAAAAATGTCCCCAGTCCCTACATATTGCCTGGTACATCAGAAGTCCTGAATAAGTGTTTTGTAACCATAGCAACTCATTTAAATTCTTATCTATTATTATAAGTGGGGAAGCAAAGACACTAACATGTGACATAGCTTATTGGACATTCTGTATGCATCAAATACCCTTACTGAACCTCTTTGGTAGCATGCCATTAAAGTAGTAGCAACAGTAATCATTTCTACTTTATTTATTGAACACATAAAAAACATATGCATGGTAAGAACTATTCTAATGAATTTTATTATTAATGATGATTTATTGTATTCCCCAAGAAATTTACCTTGAGTTTTAGAACTATGTTGAGTCAAGGTTTAAAACATGCTGAGAAAAGGATACCACAAACCATCTGCATTCCACGGAAGGTAAATAATATAATGAGCCTGGGTGGATGTTCCTGGTCGCCCTAGTTAGGTCATGCACTAGTTACAAAACCAACTCCCTTTTCCTGATGTGGTAGTGTAACTGCATAAGGCCCCATTGATATAAGCTGAGCGTACATTACCTACTGGCAGCTTGGTGATCAAATACCTTCATTTTCCAGTTTAAGGATGTGTGTGGAAGGCTGGAGAGATCACTCTATGGTTAAGAGAACTTGCTACTTTTCCAGGGGACTTCAGTTCAGTTCCTAGCACCACATTTGCTAACTCAAAACCACTTGTCACTTCAGCTGTAGGAGATCTGATGTTCTCTTTGGCCTCTACATGTGGCATGCACTCACATACATGCATGCGCGTGCGCACACACACACACACACACACACACACACACACACCACATGCACATGCATGCGCAGATGCAAATTTTACTTTTTAAACTTCGAAAAGACAGTGTAAGCCATGATTTTCTAGTATTTTCCCTGCAAATTAACCAATGGCATCACTCACCTCCCTAGGATGCAATGATATGCTGAAGTGCACTCCATCAGTGTCAACAATTAGCATAGAGTCTAACTTCTGCATAGCTTTTCTACTGGTTTCAAACATTTGTTTCAAGCAACTATGGTCAAATTTCAAATTTCTGTTTGGATGGAGATGCCTGGTGGCACTCAGAGGAAAGATAATAGGTCACCAAGGAGAGACTTGATACCGTATGAGCATATTCAGGGGGAGGAGGTCCCCCTCAGACACAGACTTAGGGGAGGGGAGGGGAGTAGGGGGCAAGTGGGAGGAAGGGAGGAATGGGAGGATACATGGGATGGGCTAACAACTGAGATGTAATATGAATAAATTAATAAAAAAATAAAGTAGTGCACGTTCAAAGCAAAAAAAAAAAAAAAAGAAATAAAACACTCAAACTTAAAAAAAAACAAAAAACAAAAAACAAATTTCTGTTTGGTTTTTTGGGCCTTTTTTTGTTTGTTTGTTGTTTGGTGAGACAGGATATTGCTATGTGTGGGATGGCCTGGTGCTTGCTGTGCAGTATAGGTTGGTATCCAATTCATAGTAATCCCTCAAAGTTAATATGCTAAGTACCGGGGTGACAGATGTGTACCACCACAGGCGTTTTATCCTTTGGCTCAGTTGCATTACATAAGGCATAGGACCATGTGCCATGATTGTCCTCTGCCTTCCCCCACACCACGTGTAGCTACCCAGTTGGGAGTTGTATGCGAATCCAGGTAATTGGCTTGAACTGGCACATGGTCTACATCATTATACTTCTGCATTGCCTCAGATTCTGTATTCACCGAAGAATACTTCTTGCATTTTGCTCCTTTACAGTAAGTCTGATGCCTGTGACCACAGTGACTAAGAGAGAGAGGGTCTGCTCCACAGTGATGCTCTTCTATGACATCCTCAGGCCTGCTGTGTATGTTTGGGCCATTTCCTCAGATGAGCTGGCTTTCTCTAAGGTGATCTAGAATTGATGAGACCTCAAACATCACTTTCAGGTGAATGTTTCGTGCCTGGAGTGCCCCTCTAAAACTCTGCTGCTCCCAACTGCCCTGCAGGATAGTTGAAAGTGCTCCAGGCAGCTGAAAAGAAAGGCTTAATGGTAGCTAGGGTAATGCATGGTGGGCAGGGTCCTACTATTTAAGTGTCAGTTTTACTTTCCTGGCAAATAGGGCTTTGTTCCCTTAAGAATAACCAATTATATCTTTCTTATAACAGTATTTTGACCCAGAAGCTAAAATGAGGTGTATCTAATATTTTTTATTATTATTCACTTCAATTCTATTACATTTTTAATTATTTTTTGAGAATTTCACACACAGATAATACCATATTTACATCATTTACACCCATTATTCTGCCTCCTCCAGTTTTTCTATGAACCCTTGAATTCCTCTCAAATTGCTGACCTCTTCCTAATTATGTTTGTTGCATATATAGATATATGCATGTGTATATATGCTGAATTCACTTAGCGATGCTTTAACTTGGCCCCAAATATGATTTCTCCACCTTGACTTATTGGTGAACATGCAATTATATGTCAAAACATATAGAACAAAGCAACCCACCTGGAATTGGATTACCTATGGGAGACTCTCCATAAAAGGAAGACAGATTCTCCAGCTTTTTACCTATGCCTAGGGTTGTGTGAGGGTTAGGGATAGGGTTAGAGTTAGGGTTCCATTGAATTTGTATCCTCACTATCACCAGGTGATGTCTGCTTTGTTTATTGGTTTTGGCCATACTTACAAATGTGTGAGGGTATTTTAACTTGATTTTCTTTTTTCTTCCTTTTTTTTTTTTTTTTTTTTGCTTTATTTTTTGTTTGTTTGTTTTGTTTGCTTTTCAAGACAGGGTTTCTCTGTGTAGCCTTGACCGTCCTGGACTCACTTTGTAGTCCAGGCTGGCCTCGAACTCACAGCAATCAACCTGCCTCTGCCTCCGGAGTGCTGGGATTAAAGGCGTGCGCCACCATGCCCGGCTTAACTTGATTTTCTTAACAACTAAAGAATTTTTTACATTAACATAGCATCTTTTGCTAATTAACCTTAAAAATGTCTGCTGGTAAATTTTGTTGAGTTCACTCTTGCTATTCTTTGTGTTCTCCCTCTCTCAAAATTAAGACTAAAAATATAAACAAACAAAAAAGCTGGTGAGACAAAAAAGGATGGAGCCTGTTTTGTGTTGGTCAACTTTCTGGACATGAGAGCTGCCTTGGAGTGTGATAGGTATTCCCAGTAATGCTCCGTTGGAAAAAATTATGTAACTTAGTAATAACTAATTCAAAATTAATTACCTAACCTAAATCAAAGATTTTAAAAATATTTTATCCACGGGTTTTATTATTTTATTGATAAATTTATTCATTCTTTATGGGGACAGTCTTACTAGACAACTTGTGTTACTAAACTTTTCATTATATTCTGTCTACATGTATATTAACTTTTGACTTTTCCCTCTCTCAAGAGTAAAATTATGCTTTTATCTTTGAAAATATATGCACATTTAAATATATAGTCTTAAAGCCAAATTTCCATCATAGTATTCCAACGTATATATTTGTTCCTCAAAAGCAGATTTTGTGTTATCTTTCATTAGTTTAATTTGCCTTAATTAAAATAGGGATGGTGGGACTGGGGGGTGAGGAGGGATGGGGCTATGACCAGGATGTAAAGTGAATATATAAATAAATTTTTTAATGTATGGAAAAAAAGTTGTGAAAGTAATCCTACATTCTTCAAGATATTTAAGTAATTAAAATTTAAAATATGTTAAAATATTTCAAATGGATCAGAATACTAGTATAAATGCAAAATATAAACTAAAGCTACGGGACAATTTAAAGACTTATGTAAGCTTTATATGAGCCACTGGATACTGTTACATTAAGGGATAGATAAGATTTTAATGTGAATTTTAGGGGATCCAAAATAGCATTCTCAGCAATTCATGAGCCACAGCCAAAGAGTGGTATATGTAACCCAGGACTTTGTGAAGACAGTTTATTTCAGAGAAATAAGATTCACTATAGCTATAAACTGCCATAGGATTGCAATTATACAAAAATCGGTTTCCTTTAAAAATTTTCATGTTATAATACAATCACACTGAAGAAATGACACTTAATTTTTTTTTGATTTCTATTTTTTTTTATTAATTTATTCTTGTTACATCTCGATGGTTATCCCTTCCCTTGTATCCTCCCGTTCTTCCCTCCCTCCCATTTTCCCCTTATTCCCCTCCCCTATGACTGTTCCTGAGGGGGATTACCTCCCCCTCTATATGTTCATAAAACGAGAACCGACACTCAATTTTTTTCTTCTGATGAAAGCTGTTTTTTATTTAAACATTTAAGGCATCTGTGTCATATAAAAAATAAATAATGGTTAATTGTAAGCTAGGTTATTAGTAAAATGCTGTTTGGTATATACTTTTATATTGTACACTAACTTTAAAAAGTTACTCTTACTTAAAAATAAAAAGAATGCTGTTTATTTTTTCCAAAATATTAAAATACTTTAAATCAATATGTCAAATGCCTATAGTTCATTTTAATTCAATCCAATAAATACTAAAGAAAATAATATTTACAAGGGATATATAAATATATACAAGTTAATATATTTTCATTTCATTGATTATATATGGCTTTATTTATTTCTATTATAGCTTAAGAATAAGGAGTAGGGGCTGCTTTTGGGACCCTTTTCCTTCTACTGGGTTGCCTTGCCCAACTTTAATATGAGGTGAGGGGCCTAGTCTCACTGCAACTTGATATGCCATGTTTGCTTGATATCTTTGGGCGGCCTACCCTTTTCTAAAGGGAAATGGAGAAAAAGTAGATCTGGTGGAGAGGTTAAGTAGGACGGGAGGGATTGTGAGGAGAAAAAGGAGAAATGCTGAAGTTGAGATGTAATGTGTGAGATGTATAAAAAATAAACTCAAGTGTATTCTAATAGTTGGCACATTCTGTAAAGATAAGTGGTTATTTGTCCAAATGTGTAAAGCCAATTCCAATGATTATTTTTTCATCAACACATCAATATCCTGATTCCTTCACCTATAAAATGGAAGTGGCTGATACCTACTGGCTGTTTGATGCCTAAGAGGAATCCTGCGCTCATGAGACCATCTCTTTGGAGGGACCAAAGAAGCTATAAATCCATCATCATAATCTCTTTCTGTCTACTTCACGGCTCCTTTAATAGACACACACACACACACACACACACACACACACACACACACCAAATCCACATTAGGATTAGAATTTCATCTCCAATCCACGCACATAAATTTCTTGCTATAAAACAAATACTTGTATTGTATCTCACTCAACATTATGCTACCTGGTCTGCATCCCTAAAATGAAAATATTGAGATAGGGTCACGCCATGAATCTCAGGTGGGGAAAGATGCCCAGAGACCTGCCTGCTGCTGCACAGCATAGACAAGGCTGTAGACACACAGAGGTCTTCTTACCTTACACCATGCTTGCCTCCATGCCACGTGGTGCAGGACGGTAATATTGACCATAGACCTACCCGCTGTCATGCCATGTGGGTGGGCTGTAGACACCTAGAGACTCATCTGTCTCTATACTACACAGCGTAGGCAGGGGTCACCTCGGAGCTTGGCAGCCGAGTGGCCAACCTGCAGCGGGAACAACTACAATGTACAAGTAGGTGGTGGAAGGGTGGGGGGGAAAGAGAGGCACAGCAGTTTAAGCATAATGAGGAGAGACAGAACTGTAGACACAAGGATGAAGAGGAATAGCCTGTTGTCAGTAGCCAGTCCCACCACCTGACATCATGGTGAAGTTCCATGCCATAATACTGCGGAGGACCATGTCTGGGTCCCCGGCCATGCAGTGGCAGTGGTCGATGTCAATGTCCACTGCTCATATTACCAACAGACCATGGGGACATCCTTGTTCTGGGCAGCTGCCTGGGACTAAGTAGATGTCCGAGGGCTGTGCTGATTGGCTCAGGTTGGTTCTTCAGTTTGAGAAGTTTTAAAGTAAACTTTACATTAATTATATTAGATATGTATATATAATTGTATTATAATATACAAATTAATTATTTATAGTCCTCTTGTTAGTCATTAGCTTAGTCTTTAGTACTATTACTCTCTCTGGGAAATAACTCTCTAGTAGATTTTTTTCCATAAACACTTGGTCTTTAGATCTCATAATAACCCTGACTGGTAAACGCTATTAGTAGCCTGCATTATTTTAATTGGTGGATAAAATGGTATCTATTTATCATGTGCAACATAATGTTTGATTGTCCTCAATTTTTAAAGTGAAGTCTGAGAAGTTGAATGAATCATCCAAGGTCACACAGATCACACAAAACAGCCAAATAGAATTCGATAGTCTTTGAACAAATGCTAACAATGTGCAAAACCTTGAACCCATATCATTGGTAATTATGAAAAGTACAATGATGATAATTTACCTTATATTGTGAAAATTGTCTTTTACCAATGCGCTTCATATTTTAAACTCACTAGTTCACTCTCTCCAGGACCTGTGCTGTAGAAACTGCCACAGTTATTCGCGCAGTGAGAGACAGAGAAAGTGAAGAATTGTGATTTGTGTTATGTATCTAGCCTCAGTGCCCAAGCACTCACTATAATCTGATGCCTAGATTTGCCATACATTATTTTAATTGTGGAAAGCAAATGGAATATGTTCTCATTTATTTCTATGATCAAAATAATCTGACACAAACTAAGAGAAGAGGGCTTTATTTCATTGCACTGTTTCAGATGACTCTGAACATATAGTTCAGTAATTTGGCCTCATGTCCTTGAGAGAAACCAGATGGTGGAGAAACTTCTTTACCTAATGATAACTGACAAGAAGCAGAGAAAAAGACAGGAAAAGAGCCAAACACAAGACCCATCCCCAATGACCTCCTTCCTCTTGCTAGGTTGCCTCCTAGAGTTTTCTGAACCTACTAAAATATCCTTAGCTAAGAGCCAGACATTTAACACATACTCCTCTGAAGGACAGTTCATATCCAATATATAACATATTAGAAATAAATTAGCCAATCCTCATAGGAAATACACTACAGTATGATAACCCAATAACTTTACTATGTTTGAAACCAGAAAAAGATACATAAATATTGTGTCTTTACATACTGGATAGAAATCTTCTATAATAAAATGCAATCTAGTGATAAGGTTGGTATCATTGGTAACACGTATTAGAGAAAGCTTTAAAAATATAGACTTTTTCAGACTCGTTCTCTTATGAATATTGTAATTGAGGCTTGAAGAGGTTTTTGAAGAATGTTTTATTTTTTGTATTGTTACAAATTTGGTTTCGAGTTTGCCATTTGTCTTTTAAAAATTTTACAAATACTTTATTCTTATTTATATGTTAATCTAAATAGAAAAATACATCAAGGTGAAAAGTGTAGAAACTAAAGAATATAGAAGAAAATCAATCACATCATTAAAAGAAATAGTAAAATGAGCAAATTTGCAGCATTTAACATATATATATATATATATATATATAATTTTGTATTTTATTTTTAATTTTTTAAAATTTTTTAAATTTATTTTTTATTTTTTTCTCCTTTATTAATTTATTCTTGTTACATCTTAATGGTTATCCCATCCCTTGTATCCTCCCATTCTTCCCTCCTTCCCAGAATTCCCCTCCCCTATGACTGTTCCTGAGGGGGATTACCTCCCCCTGTATATGTTCATAGGGTATCAAGTCTCTTCTTGGTAACCTGCTGTCCTTCCTCTGAGTGCCACCAGGTCTCCCCCTCCAGGGGACATGGTCAAAGGTGAGGCACCAGAGTATGTGAGAAAGTAATATCCCACGAATCTCAAGTCTAGAAGATATAATTTTGTATTTTAAAATGCACATATTTGCCTAATGTGAATGTCATATTTATAGCATCTACTGAACTAAACATATGAAATATATTCTATGATGTTAAGCTTTCATTTATAGCATAGTTCTGCATGGCTGCACAGAAGTTCATAGTAAATCAATCTGTGTCAGATGTTTCTCTGTCTCTTCTTCCCACTCATTCATTGATGTTACAATATCATAATGGAAATAAAGAGGCCAATTCTAGAGAACAAAATTCTCCAAACTTAATCTAAAATAGTAGAGCATGCATAGGTCAATATACTTTGGCATTTGAACCATAATGCTTCCCCAACTGTTAACATAGCTGGGTATAACACATCCCATTATCATAGACTATTATTCATTGTACATCCATGATTTATTTTCAAATATCAGTTCATTGTGTACGAATGAGTTGATTTCTGGGTTCTCCAATCTATTCTCTTAGATCTTTATAACTTTATAACTTCTGTAAGTATTTTTTAACTCTTTGAAAATTTGCCACATAGCCTGGATATCTTTCTGGTTTTTAAATTTCATTTCATTTTTACATTTAAGTGTTCAAAAATACTTAATTTTACATGGGCAAGTCATCCTTCTCTTTGTGAATGTTGTTGCCGTACACTACTGAGACATGAGCATTCTAGAATAAAATCTGAATGCATTTTCTTTACAGTTGTCTCAGCTCAATTCTAACATTTAAATCATTTTCCATATTAAATATAACTATGCTAAAATTTGAGAGGTTATCTAGGCTTCACTGCTTTCTCTCTATGTTTGCTATTCCTGTACATAAATTCTTGTACCTAAAACATATCTGTACTTCACTGGCTTCTAGTTTTGGAATTTGTTTTTACTGTTCTTACAGATAACCTGGGCTTCCCCTGAACCCAATATTCATATTACGAGCTTTGTACTCACTTGTACCTCCAGTTCCAGGTTTTCTGACACACTCTTCTGGTCTCTGTGGGAACCCTCGCATGTTTGGCATACACATAAATAAAAATAAATCTTGAACAAAAATGATAGCATTGTCAGTCTGGGCAGTTGTTCAGTGGTAAAAACCCTAACTTCTCCTTCAGAGGAAGTGAGATCAATTTCATTGCCTACACAATGGCTTATACTCATCTGTACTCCCAATTCCAGGAGATTTAACACACACTTCTTGCATCCACAGATACCAGACATGCATATCATACAAAGTCATATATGCAGGACTGTCACCCTTATATAAAGTAATAATAATTTTAGTCTAAATAATATTGAAATCACAGATATTTTAAATTTAAATAAAATCTAAATATCATTTCTAACATGTGTATTTTTTTTCTGTTTTACATCATGAAAATGAAACCTTTGGCAACTGGCTATATGTCAAATTCTTTCAGTGGTAAATCTTTCATTTTACAAACATACAATGGCCAAATAGGGCAGTGACTCAAATAATATTAAAATTTTATATTACCCATTTAGTTACTATATCTATAAGGTATGAAGTGATATTCCAGTACTATAGAAAATATAGAATAACCAAATCTCTTCTTAGAGAAATGTGTGGTTTTCAAAATATCTCTTTGTAATGTGGCTCAGTGATTAAAACAAAAGAAAGATATAAACATAAAGTTTACAATCCTGACACTGTAAATTGCATTATGTACATTCACATCATTATACCAAAAATCCCCAGAAACTTGCCATTTTGTGGAACTGAAAGTTTATTTCTGTAAGAACTCTCGATTGTCCTCTTGCCCCGGCACCTAGGACCAAGCTTTCTATGTCTATGAATCCGTTCCCTTTGGATTCTTCATGTAAGTGGAACCATCACACCATGAGCTGTTTGGGTTGATTTGACTTACAGCCCACTTAGACAGACATCTTATGAATGTGCGGGTTTGAACATGTCTTTTAGTCCTTGATTTTAATTCTTCTGCAGTACATACCTTGGAATAGCATTTGTGAATTCTATAATTAACTGTTGGAGGATCTTCTGCCTTGTTTCCCGTTGCTGCTGTACTGTTTTACCTTCTCCCCATGGTTCCTAGGCTTCTGGCTTCTCTGTACACTTCCAACATTCACCCTTGCTTATCTTTGCTGTTTTCATAAGAGCTTTGCTAGAATGTTTGAGGTGAAATCTCATTGTGACCTCACAGTTATCCTTTAGTATCTTCGCTCGCCCTCTGTATACTATCTTTGAACAATGTTTATTCAAGTCAATATTTTTAAATCAAGCTAATTATTTTTTTCTCCTGAGGAGTTAAGGGAGTCATTTCTATATTTGTGCTGTGTTTTCCAAACTCAGAACATGCTTAAGTGGTTTTACATTTTCTGCTCAATTTCTTTTAGCTTAGTGTTTATAGTATTCAGTACATTAGTCGTAGATGACTAATAACACTTAGCAGAAGAAAACATTCATATTTATTAATCCAAGAGGAGGATAGAGAATCAAGCCTGAGATCCTCAGTCAGGGCAATGCTTCAATTTGCATTGCCAGAAACCCCTAACGACTGTGTACTGATGAAGGCCCAAGGTCCCCCAATGTGACTCATATGTCTAAAACTAGACATGTTTCATAATGATATAAAAGGAAACCCTAATTCATAAACAGAAACTATTGCCTTATAATAAGTAATAAATGTACGTTGTTATTGTCTGTTAAAATATGACCTGCTTTTATTCTTATGTAAATAAGATAAAGTGTCAGACTGCTGTACCCATGAAGAAAAGATGCTTCATGCTTTTGGGTATGCATTTTAATCATGACAGTGCAGGGACGTTTTCCAGAGAATTTCTCAACACTGAGTAATCAAGGTGTTACATCTCAAAGATGTTCACCTTCCCAGCTTTTAATGTGAGCATGTGTTGCTCTTTCTGGGTCTACAACATGTAGGAAATGTAGAGAAGAGGCACAGAGAGCACAGAGATTAAAATGTTTACAGCCATGGTTTAGTATAGAACAATGTATGTAAAATAAAAGATTGACTTTTTTTTTTTAACTATTGGGCAGATTCCTGCTATTGTAAAAGGAAAAATCCAGCTAAGAAAAGGAAATTATAGCATCCTGATTTTAGAGATTTCATAGCGTACATCATACCAACAAAACAACAGCAAGGCAAAGACAGTTCCCCAGAAGCCAAGGAAGGGAAGTCAGCGCATGTGGTTACCATACCCACTTCAAGGGCATGCGCTTTATGACCAAATGTCCTCCCACGAGGCTCAATTCCTTAAAGACTCCATGACCTTGAAGCAGTGCCAAGCACTCAGACAAAGCAAGTGTTTAAGACCTGCTCTTGGGGAAACATATATCTCCATGTCACCTTTTCTTTTTTTCATTTTTTTTTTAATCCTTCAAAGACAATTTTATCTTAATGTTTGTGTTTGTAGGACATAATACAGAACTGTTCTGAAAGCAGCTCGGACATCTAGCTACTAACTTTGTTCACCTCACTTTATATTAGAATACTAACTACATCTAAAGAGTCTCCCTATCTGATGCCTGGCAATTCCAGTTCAAATGGCAAACATAATTGCCACTGGTTCAGTGTCATGACTTTTTGAGGCACTAATAATTCCAGCAAGAAAACATGCACGAAGATTTACTTAAAATTCTGTATAAAATACAAATATAGTGCTCTCCATGATGGCAGCGAGCAGTGTGGCCCATGTTTAGAAACTCCAGGAAACGAGTCAGAGAATTGCACTGAATTCTTAATCAGGAACGCCAAGCTCCCCACCCCACTACAGTGGAAGTACTCCACAGTTCAAGAGGAACAAAATACAGAAAACCTGTGCACCTCTGAACATGGGAGGAGCATGGACCCCCTAGAGAGTAGACCATCACGGCAGCGGCAGCAGCTGAGGTTGGCAGCTGGGAATGGCTGACAGGTAACCCATTGGGAGAGGTGATTAGCATGGTGACTGCTGCGATTTTTTGCTGGAGAGAGGACTCAGTGCAAGAGTTAGGCCCCAAGACCCAAACTGAACACAGCATGGGGTTGGACTCTGAGATCCTGACTGAGCTCAGTGTGTGGTTTGGTCAGAGAGACCCTGACTGAACTAAGCTCACATGGTTTGGGCCCAAGACCCTGGATGGACTCAGTTGTAACTGGACTAAGCACGTGGGTTGGTCACTGAAACCCATTTGGGTCCAGAGATGTGAACTGGACTCAGTGTGCTTTCAGTTTGTGCCCCATGGTGCTAACTGGACCCTGCGAGCAGTCTGGGCCCCAAAATGCTACCAGAAACCACAGACCAGTGGAGCATCAGAGTTCCAGGATAGGGAAATCTCTGGAGACAGGGAGTAGAGCAGCCATTAGACCCCCTCCACCCAAGCTGTGCCAGTCCCTGGAGAGCCCTGGTGCCACAAGTGGGGCCCAGAAGGCTGTGGGTGCTTTGGCTTGACTCAGTGTGTATTCTGGGACCCAGGGTGATTCCGGGACTCACAGTACAGGGTAACTGGATCACTGGCTGTGAGAGACCCACACTATGGGGCTGGCCTCCTGCTATCCAGACCAGTGAAGCATCAGAACTTCCAGCCTAGGGAAATCATGAGGAAACAGGTGAATCTATCCTCAGACTCTCTTCGCCCAACAACAGAAGCTACCTCCCAAAACCAGAGATGGTAAGATGACTAAAGACCAGCGTAAAATCATACACAAAAAACCCAAAACAATATGGCATCTCCAGATCCCAGCTATCCCAAAGAAAGCAACCCAGAGAACTCAAACACAACTGAAATACAAGAAAGTGACCTCAAATCCTTAGTAATGAGGATGATAATGGAGGATACAAATAAAATTCATAATCAATGCAGAAAGATGCAGCCAAACAGGTGGAAGACATAAAAGAGGCCTATAGAGAGGCACTGGAAAAATTCAGGAAATTTGAATCAACCAGATGAAGGAAATAAATAAACTGTGGAAGCTCTGAAGGCCCATAAAGAGACAATGGAAGAATTTCAGGAATATACAAGCAATCAGATGAAAGAAATCAATAAAACAGTTCAAGATCTGAAGATGAAAAAGGATACAATGATACACAGACAGTAGAAAAACGGGAGCTTGAGAGCTCAGAGAGGAAGGTGAGCAACACAGAGGCAAGCTTTTCTAACAGAATCCAAGAGATGGAGGAATGAATCTCACGTCTAAATCTTAAAGCCATCATTAAAGAAAATGCCAAGTCTGGAAAATTCTTGACACAAAACATCCAAGAAATCAAGGACACCATGAAAAGAAGAAATCTGAGGATAATAAGCATTGAGGAAAGAGAAGACACCAGACTCCAAGGCCAAGAAAATATTTTCAACAAAATCATAGAAGAAAACTTCCCCAATTTAAAGAAGGAGATGCTTATAAACACACAAGAGGCATACAGAACAGCAAATAGAATAAACCAGAAAAGAAAAACTCCCCATCACATAATAAAAACACAAAATATACAGACCAAAGAAAAATATTAAAAACTGCATGGAAAAAGGGCCAAGTAACATTTAATGGCAAACCTAGCAGAATCACACCTGACTTCTCAGAAGAAACCATAAAAGTCAGAAAAGCTTGGACAGAGGTCCTGCAAACCCTAAGAGACAATAGATGCCAGACCAGACTACTATACTCAGAGAAACTATCAATAACCATTGACGGAGAAAACAAAATATTGTATAACAAAAACAAATTCAAAGAGTACTTACTCACAAATCCTGCTTTACAGAAGTTACTGCAAGGAAAACTTCGCCCCAAAGGGACAAGCTACAACCAAAACTACATGGGAAAAAGATAACTAAATTATCGCAAAACCACAACCACACAAATTCTCTACTGGAACCAACATCAAAATTAAGGGTATTAAAATTCACTGGTCATTAATATCTCTCAACATCAGTTCTCTCAATTCTCCAATAAAAACATAGACTAACAGAATGGATGCATAAACAAGACCCAACAGTCTTCTGCATTCAAGAAACACATCTCAGATATAAGGATATTTGCCCTTTGCCTCAGGGCAAAAGGATGGAAAAAATAAATATTCCAAGCAAATTGTCACAAGAAGTAAGCCAGCATAGCCATTTTCATATCTAACAAAATATACTTTCAACCAAAATTAATCAAAAAGGATGAGGAAGGACACTTCATACTCATCACAGGTAAAGTCAACCAAGATGACATCACAATTCTGAATATCTATGCTCCCAATACAATGGCATATACATTTGTAAAAGATCTATTAATAAAGCTTAAACCACACATTGATCCCCACACAATAATAGTGGTAGACTTCAACACTCCACTCTCACTGAAGGATAGGTCACTGAAACAGAAATTAAGCTGAGAAGTAATAACATTAACCAACGTCATGAATCAAATGGATCTAACAGATATCTACAGAATTTTTCACCCAAACAAAAGGGATTATGCCTTCTTCTCTGCACACCATGGAACAGTCTCCAAAATTGATCACATAGTAGGTCACAAAGCAAGCCTTAACAGATACAAGAATATTGAAATAATACCTTGTATCATATCAGATAACTATGGTCTTAGGCTGCACTTCAACAACAACAGAAATAATAAAAATCCCCTACACACTTGGAAACTAAACAACTTTCTACTTAATGACACCTGAGTCAGGGAAGAAATTGAAGACTTTCTGAAATTCAATGAAAGTGAAAGAACAACATACCCAAAATTGTGGGAAACATTGAAAGCCGTGCTAAGAGGAAAATTCATAGCACTAAGTGCCTTTATAAAGACATTTGAAACAACCTACATAAGCAACTTAACCACACAGCTGGAAGGCATAGAAAAAAAAAAGAATCAGAAACACCCAAGAGGAGTAGATATCTGGAAATAATCAAACTCAGGGCTGAAATCAATAAATTAGAAACAAAGAGAACAATCCAAAGAATAAACAAAACCAAGAGTTGGTTCTTTAAGAAAATCAACAAGATAGAGAAACTATTAGCCAAACTAACTAAAAGGCAGAGAGACAGTATCCAAATCAACACAATCAGAAATGAAAAGGGAGACATAACAAGAGACACTTAAGAAATACAAAGAATCATAAGATCCTACTTCGAAGGCATATATGCCACAAAATTTGAAAATCTAAGGGAAATGGATGATTTTCTTGATCAAGTCCAGTTGCTAAAATTTAGTCAAGAGCAGATAAACAAGCTAAATAGTCCCATTTCCCATTGATAGTCTCCCAACCAAACAAAGCCCAGGGTCGGATGGTTTCAGTACAGAATTCTACCAGACCTTCAAGGATGTCCTAATACCAATACTCTTCAAGCTACTCCAAAAGATGGAAATGGATGGAACATTACCAAACCTAAACCTCACAAAGACCCAATATCAGATCAATTTCTCTTATGAGCTTTGATGCAAAAATACTCAATAAAATACTCACAAAATGAATACAAGAACACATCAAAGATATCGTTCACCATGACCAGGTATGCTCATTCCAGGCATGCAAGGATGGCTTAATATATAGAAATCCATCAATATAATCCGGCATATAAACAAACTGAAAGTAAAAATCCATATGATCATCTCCTTAGATGCAGAGAAAACATTTGATAAAATCCAACACCTATTCATGTTTAAAGTTTTGGACATATTAGTGATACAAGGCACATACCTAAATATAATAAAGGCTATATAAGGCAAGCCAATAGTCAAAATCAAATTAAATGGAGAGATACTCAAGGAAATTCCTCTACAATAGGGGACCAGGCAAGGCTGCCCACTTTCTCCACATGTCTTCAATACAGTACTGGAAGTTCTAGCCAGAGCAGTAAGACAACAAAAGAAGATCAAGGGGATCCAAGTGGGAAAGCAGGAAGTCAAATTATTCCTATTTGCAGATGATATAATAGTGTACATAAGTGATCCCCAAAATTCTACTAGAGAACTACTACAGCTGATAAACACATTCAGCAAAATGGTTGGATTCAAAATTAACTCAAAAAAGTCAGTAGCCTTCCTATATACAAATGACAATCATGCAGAGGAAGAAATTAGGATAACTGCACCCTTCAGGTTAGCCACAAGCAATATAAAATATTTAGGAGTTACTCTAACCAAGCAAGTGAAGGACTTTTTGAAAAAAATTCAAAACTCTGAAGAAAGAGATTGAAGATGACATCAGAAGATGAAAAGATCTTCCTTGCTCGTGGATTAAGAAAATTAACATAGTAAAAGTGGCCATCATACCAAAAACAATTTACAGATTCAATGCAATCCCTATCAAAATACCTACACAATTTTTTAAAGACATTTAAAGTTCAATTCTTAACTTCATATGGAAAAACAAAAAACCTAGAATAGCTAAAACAATCTTATACAATAAAAGATCCTCTGGAGGAATCTCCATACCTGGTCTAAAGCTGTACTATAGAGCAACAGTAATTAAAACAGCATGATACTGGCACAGCAATAGGCTAGTTGATCAGTGGAAGCACGAAGACCCAGAAATGAATCCACACACATATGGTCACTTGATTTTTGACAAAGAAGCCAAATCTATTCAATGGAAAAAGGATAGCATCTTCAACAAATGTTGCTGGTCTAACTGGTTGCATATGTGTAAAAAAAATGCAATTAGACTCACATTTATCACCTTGCACAAAACTCAAGTACAAGTGGATTAAAGACCTCAACATAAAACCAGAGACACTAAATTGGTTAGAAGAGAAGTGGGGCAGAGCCTGGAACACATTGGCACAGGAGACAACTTCCTGAACAGAACACCAACAGCCCAGGCCTTAAGGTCAACAATTAATGAATGGGACCTCAATGGAGTAACAGTTCCTTATTTGGACGGGGTGCTGGGTATTTTCAAAGATGTAAAGATGGAAGAGGCATGATATGTAAATGACCTTTGCCTGAAGTAACTCCTGGTCCGTGTGGAAAAGGGTCACTGTGAGAGTTAGTTTTCACTGTCACCTTGACACACCTGGGAAGACAAGACCTTAACTAAAGGGTTACCTCCATCATACCTTGGAGATGTCTATAAGGCTTTTTTGTTGGTTTAGTCATTGACATAGCAGGGCCCACTGAGGACAGTGCTCTCCAAAGGCAGGTGGGCCTTTGATGTATAAGAATGTAAGCTGAGATAGCGCCAGATAGATTTCCAAAGCGGCTGTACTAGTTTGCATTCCCACCAGCAATGAAGGAGTGTTCCTCTCTCCCCACATCCTCGCCAGCATGTGGTGTTGCTTGAATTTTTGATCTTAGCCATTCTGATGGGTGTAAGATGGAATCTCAGAGTTGTTTTGATTTGCATTTCCCTGTTGACTAAGGAGGTGGAGCATTTCTTTAAATGTTTCTCAGCCATTCTATATTCCTCTGTTGAGAATTCTCTGTTTAATTCTGAGCCCCATTTCTCAATTGGGTTCTTTGCTTTGGTGGTGTTTAATTTCTTGAGTTCTTTATATATTTTTTATATTAGACCTTTGATGGATGTAGGGTTGGTGAAGATCTTTTCCCAGTCTGTAGGCTGTCCCATGAAAATCTTCACTTACTAGGAAAGTGGGACAGAGGGGAAGACATACCATTGGGAGTCTAGGTGAGAGAAGCATGGGAGAATGGGGAAATAGAAGGATCCAGAGGGTCCTAGAAACCTACAAGAAGAACATTATGATTGTCAGATCTGGGCCCAGGGGTCCTGATCAAACTATGGCACCAGCCAAGGACAATATGTGCAGTAAACTTCAAGCCCTTACCCAGATCTAGCCAATGAACAGGACATTCTCAACAGTTGAGTGGAGAGTGGGATTTGACTTTTACATGAACTCTGGTGCCTGATATTTGACTATGTCCCCTGGAAGTGGAGGCCTGGTGGCACTCAGAGGAAGGATAGCAGGCTACCAAGAAGAGACTTGATACCCTATGTACATATACAGAGGGAGGAGGTCCCCCTCAGTTACAGTAATAAGGGAGGGGAGTAAGGGGAAATTGGGAAGGAGGGAAGAATGGGAGGATACAAGGGACTGGATAGCAATTGATATGTATTATGAATAAATTAATAAAATATATTTTTTAAAAATGAATGTAGGCTAAGCAAGCCAGTAGGTGGTGTCCTCTGTGGTCTGCATTTCATTTCTGCCTCTAGATTCCTGCCGTAAGCCTCTCAGCTTGGCTTTCCTTGATGATGGACTTTAGCTTGAAGACCAAATAAATCTTTTCTTTTCAAGCTGCTTTGGATCATGGTGTTTTTCATACCAACAGAAAGCCATCTAGAGCAGTCACATTGTTGATTTGCATAATGATCAATGCTTTGACAGAGTTATGCATCGCATATCAGGATCTGTGGATGTCAAGCAATTCTCATATTCTTCCTTACATACACATTTCTCACTATTTACATTGGTTGTATATCTCAGAAAATACAGATATCACCATGTCTCATCGTAAGTATGAGGAGAGCATTGTTGTCCCACTTGTTCTGGGCTTCCACTATAGTGGGAACAAAGAGAACAAACTCCAACACAGTGGGAATGTTTCAAAGTCCAGACGTAGTGATATTATGACAGCAGAAAATCTTGCTGAAGACAAGTGAAAATGTGTGCACAGAAAGTCTCAGCTGAGTGGAGCTAATCACTTTGGCAAAGGCAACAGACTGTAGCTAAGGCCAAGATCTTTCCTTACTCATTGAAATCAACATTTTTATTTTGAGAAAACATGGTATTTCTCTTGTCTTGAATTTTGTAGTTCTTACTATGTTTTGATTTGTTAATACCTTCATTTAGACCTTCTATATTTATCTCTGGAGTAGTAACACAGTTATTGAAAGTAAAGTTTCCAAGCCATGATGATTTTTTTAAAAAATCCATATTTTTGGCAAAGCAAATTTATGAAGTAAATGACTGTCATATTTTGAGTTAGTTGGGGGCCTCTAATGATTGTTTACTGCATCATTCCATGAAGTCAGTCCAGTTGTATATTGTACAGAATGAAATAGTTCTGTAGAAGAAAGGCAAGTACTGGCAGATTTGGGTACCAATACGAGGAGAGAACATCTTAGGTGCTGTGAAGAGAGGAAGAGAGAGGAAATCTTGTCTCTCTTGGTCTGGTCTGAAGGAAAATGAGAATTGAGGTATTCAATAGGTTTTGCTGGAGTTTCAACATTGAAGCCAACTAAATATGAGATCTCTGAATACACTGAATGTAATCTGAATTGCCACAATTGATAGACCCTTCACAAGGAGAGGCAAGAATTTCCATTCCAGAAATAGAATTCTGAGCTCTCAGAGATTCAGTTTGATGCCATCAGGCTACACAGTTCATCAAACTTTAATGCTCCTGTGTGTTTTCAGATCTGGAGGGTTGGGCTTTCTTTATCTCCAATGCCTAGTGCTGTGCTTCCTTCTCAGTTCCAAGCTGAATTAGCTGAATTGTTTGGTTCAGGAAAATGCATTATAACATTTTTCAAATCACGCACAGTACCTCCTAAAGTATATTATGCTTAATATATTTAAAGAGAAACCTTTCAAACTTATTGAATGTATCTTTTATTCTATTAGGTAACTTCATCTTGCTAATAATTCAAACTGCAAAAATGCCCACTTTTAATTTTTTTCTATTTTTAAAACGTAATGCCTCCATTAAAGTGAGTGGTTTTGCATCAGTTTGTCTCTGCTAATGGTACAGTTATACTTTAGTCTAATCTTTGCACTACCTCATCGTAGGTCATCATTGTCGAGAAACTAAAGGAACACTGACTTAAAAGACTCCCTATTGTAGAGGTCATTCAGATGAATTTTTCCTTGCTAACAGATTTGAGAGTTGTCTCTCTCTCTCTCTCTTTTTTTTTTAATGCTATCATCTGTTCAAAAGGGCTGTTCCGTGTGTGTGTTCAAATGATCGTGTTTGAAATCCGTACTATTAGAGCTGGCCTTACACTATTGGTTTCTGGAGCACTCTAGACTAAAATTCAAATTTAAATGAGATATAAAAGGGGTTTTGAGTGAGTAGAGTATGTGTGATGTCACATGGTGGAAGCGTTTAAAGCAGTGGTTCTTATTGTTGCTAATTCTGAGACCCTTTAATACGGTTCTTAGTGTTATGATTTACCCCAAACAGAAACTTATTTTATTGCTATTTTATAATGCAACTTTGTTACTCTCATAAATCAATTATAATATAAATATCTGATATGCAGGATATCTGATATGTAACCACCGTGTAGAGGTCGGTTAACCCCCAGAGGAGTTGTCACCCACAGGTAGAAAATCACTGGTCTAGGGCTTAATTTGAGGCACAGTTGAACTTGATGCATGAGTCTTATAAAGATTCCTTCTGAGCCATGCTGCTCTACCAGCTTTGCTTACAGCCAGTCTCAGTTAAGTCCTCTTTTTATAAAGACTAAGTTGAAGATACATGCCTTTGACAGGGAGATTTGGACCTGAAGTGTTGGTAGTTCCATCTCTTGGAATAGAAGCTCTTTCTAAAGCGCAAATTTATTGAGATAAGAAAGAAATAATCTCTACCATAGGGCCTACAATACTTTCAGATACCAAGATATGTGTTTGTGAAGTTGCTTCCATAACTGCTTTTACATATGCCACTTTCTCTGCTTTTGTGACTTATTCTGATTCTAGAACCAAGCATTATCTCCTCTCCCCAACTCCCATGATCCCTGGCTCTGAAATATCTTTGGTTAGTTCTGCCCTACCTGGGAGACCCTTAATGCCTTGGACTTGATTACTTTTCTATTACTTTTGACAATTTGCAGAGCTATAAGTGAACCATTAATAACCTGCATAATGCTTTGTGTTAGAGTTCTCAAAACAAATAAAACTAATAAGATTAGGAAAACAGGAAGGGAAGAGATGAACAGATAGATAGATAGATAGATAGATAGATAGATAGATAGATAGATAAGATAGATAGGTAGGTAGATAGATAGATAGATAGATAGATAGATAGATAGATAGATGATAGATAGATAGATACATAGATAGATGATAGATAGATAGATAGATACATAGATAGATAGATACATAGATAGATAGATAGATAGATGAATGGGTGGATAGAGGTGAGAGAGGATATAGGAATAGACAGATAGATGAATCAGTGAATTAAGAGAAACTAGAGGTTCCATATTCCTTCATCTGAAAGCCAAAAGCTAGGAAACTCATTAGTAATGTTAGGCATGAGTTTAAAGATAGGTTAAAGCCTATGGCATTAGCCTCACATTGCCTGCACTCAAGGTGACAGACACAGTGGGTAAGATTTTTCTTGCTTCTCTCCCTGTTTGTCCATTGTGTCTCCTAAAGCACCTGATGATGCTTACCTACTCTGGGTGAGGAAAACTTCCTTTCAGAGTCCATCAATTCATATACTCTACATAAACCCCTCAGCAGACATACCTGTGCATCGTGTTTATCAAGTATTCAACCACTTTATTACACACTTGACGCATGAAATTAACCTTCAGATATATGGGATTTATGTGGTATTCCTATTATCATCCTTATTTCTTCAGCCACTTTTTTGTGTGATTTGAGTTTAAAATTTTTTTGTCTTTATTATATGTGTTTGTGTGTGTGTGTGTGTGTGTGTGTGTGTGTGTGTGTGTGTGTATACACACACATAGAAACACATTATATATATATATATATATATATATATATATATATATATATAATACACATGTGTGTTTGTGTGTGAATGTATGTGAATGTGTATTTGTGTATGTGGATGCATTTATGTGTCACCATGTGCATATGAATGTCAGAAGACAACTTGAAGGGGCTTGCTCTAGTTTTTCAACACATAGGTCCTGAGATTCAAACTCAGGTTACCAGGACTGGCAGCAGGTACCATCATGTGCCAAACCATTTTTCCAGGCCAAATTAAATCATTTATGATAGCCATGTATAAATGTGTTAATGATGCTTCACCTGTGCCATTCAGTAATGCAGACACTAGAGCAGTGTGTGAAGTTCCAGGCATCACGTGACTATAGAACCTTAAATACCTCCAACCCACAGAGAGCATATATTACACATACTGTGTCTCAGACATCCTGAGAGTATGTTCACTCTAATATCTTAAACCAAATTTATAATCAGATATTAAAGGTGGACTGGGTTTCCTGTCATTTCCAAGAGGTGTTTTCCATAGAAGTTGGCATTGAGAAACACCATGCCTCATGGGTTATCTCCCATCTACACTGTAGAAGTAAGTGGCCATTTCATGGTCACAGGAGAAAAAAAGCCTAGAGTTAAGGTAATTCACAGACATACTGCTTGGATTCAAATCTTGATTTCATTTGATATTTATAAACACTGAGAAAGTTCACACACACACATGCACATACACACACACACACACACATACACACACACACCATTAGCTTATTGTAAGGCTTAGAATGATGCCTAAGACAAAAGCAATGCTCATTATTGTTAAACGGATGCTTGACAAAGGTTTATTGAGGGAAGAAATTATTCACATAGGTATTAGAGCAATTGAAACAAAAATTGTTTTTTTCTATTGCCCTCATGTTATCTTAAAATTTTTTTTATTAATTGTGTGTTCTCTTTAATGTATTTTTACTCTTATAATGTGTTTCACTCCAAAAAAAAATAACATTCAGAAGTTGAAAAATAGACATGTTACAATTTCCTTCAGTACCAGTATCTTAGGAATAAAAACAAAGTTGTTTTTGAGTGATGATGGTGGCACCTCTTTTCTCTATTCAATTGAAACAGAAGTGGATACAGCATAATAAATTATTCAATAACTTAAATGCATGCTCTATGTGGAAGTTGTACAGCAGGTAATAATGCTGCTCACGGAGGGTCTAAATCACAGGCCACTATTGTAGAAGGGAATAGAAATAATATGATGTTTCTCTAGGCAAAGAGGGTTTCTGAATGAATTCAGAATTTTTTCTTATTTTGTTTCAGTATTAATGTGTATGATACAAAAATTAAAGTATTTTCAAAGAGAGGAGAAGGAGGGGAGAGAATATCTATTTGGGTGAAAACCTACTCTCTTTGCTTCAGGCAGAGCCGCGTTTAACCAAGCACATACCATTATCTTTATGAGACACTTTTGTTGAGCTTTTTGGAAGCCGTTTCTTTGTCTGAAGAGCTGGGATGATGGAGCCTCATTGGATCATAGTCATAAACACAAAGACAATCATTAGACAAATCGTAAACTAATTTTTCTCTTTGTTGTTTACTTAATATTTTTACTATTTGTTTTACGATGTCTCTGAAAATAATAAAAACAACTGCAGAACGGTCATCTTTAAATTCTCTTAGTAACTGCCTTGGTTCCCAAATGCCTTTAGTAACTGCTGGTGTGAGTAGGCCCATATAATATAATCTGTTTTTGAGCTATTCAGTGTCCAGTTAGGCTCTTTATCACCACATACACGTAGACTTCTGTTGGAATCAGTTCTCCCAAACTAACTCTCAAATTAGTCAGCAGATACTAAGAGAAAATATGTGATTATGTATAAAAATTAAGTATCTTCAGGTTGAAAATGCTCCAAATCAGTTTACTTGATGTACAATGGTCCCATTTGCCTATGGAAACATATGCACTCTAACCAACAAATAGTCCTCTACAAAGATCATCCATTGTTAATATATGAGAATGAATTTTAAATATTTAATTATTCAGATTTTAAATTATTTATGTTAATCATGTGGCTTTAAATTTAGCCTGCCCTTAATGCATGCTAAGGTACCAATAAATGTACCAGTAAGGAATTCACGCATTTTTGCTATATGCAAATCAGATGCTATTTTAAGCTGGTTTCATAGATAACTCACAAAACTGTTTTAAAGCATAATATTATTAATACACCCGTACCCAGTAATATTTTTTATAATCTTTACTGGGCACATTAATTAAATATCCTTATTCTTCAGCTTCCAGCATGTTCAAAGAAAATTAATATGGCCAGACTGGCTATGCACTGAAGTCATATCTACTTCCAACAGTATGACTCAATACTTCCATTGTCAATTAATCACAGACTGCTCCATTTATTAATATAAATATTAAGTAGAAACAGTAATTACTCTTGAAGTGCGAAGTTCAATAAAAGTTTTCTGCAGAGATGAAACTGTTCGGTACAGCTATAGACACTCTTGAAATGTTATTGGTGTGATGGAGGAAATAAATTCTTAAATCTATTTGAATTAACCTTGATTAAAAATTTACAGTGCCACAGATCTAGAATTACCAAGCAATACACATGATTTTTTTTTTGACAAAAGAACAAGTTGGAATGAAAACGAAATCATAAAAATGATGGTTTGGGCAGAGGACTAAAAAGAGGCGATATCTCCCTTTCTTTTCAGTCTCCAGCACACAGCTACTCCAGCTATGACTCTGGCAAAAATGAGAGTGTTGACCGAGGTGCTGAGGACCTGTCAGTCAACAGGGGAGATGAAGATGAAGATGAGCATGATGACCATGAGGATTCTGAGAAGGTGAACGAGACAGATGGTGTGGAGGCCGAGAGGCTGAAAGCTTTCAATGTGAGTCCCCCGTGTGGTGTGGCTATGTTCTGACCGCTTCACGTCCATGCTGTTGCTTGTTGCTCAATGCGAATATTTTAGAACCATGTTTGCTTAATTTTCAGAAGGATTTTAAAAGTACATGAAACACTCTTTGCCAAGCAGACACCAGAATTGCTGTGTTTTGTTTAGAGTTTTAAAGCCAAGTGGGTGCTGAGAACTGGAGTTGTGTTGTGTGAGTATGCATGTCTGCCTAGGTTGAAGGGGGCTCAGCTTAGTCCTCTGATGGTGATGCCTGTCTGTCATCAGTTATTTCCTTTGCTTTCTTAGTTGTGCATGACAAAAAAAAAGTCAACTGTTTGTTCTCAGAGATGAGTCCACTGTGCAGTGTGGCAATGTCTCAGTCCCATTTATCATTAAAAGCAAATGTAATGAGTGCTCAGCTGCCTGGTTCTACTGTTATTTTCTGATTTTTTTTCATTCTTTTCTGTCTGTTGGTCTGTCTGATTTCCCCTCTCTCTTCCTATAAATTTTTTTTTCTCTCTCTACTTCTATCTCTCTCTCTCTCTATATATATATACCTAATTCAACCATTTAGAAAAATCTTTAAAAGAGTGTTTGTTTAAATTTTCTGGCTTTCCATTTGCAAAATTCTCCAGTGCATAAACCAGAAAAAAAAATTATTTTTCCTCTCGGTTATCAAGACAGGAAGCTAGGAACAGAAGAGAGCAGTCCTCCAAACCCTTCTCCTCTGTCTCCCTCTTGCCAACAGATGTTTGTCAGGCTGTTTGTAGATGAAAACTTGGACCGAATGGTCCCAATCTCTAAGCAGCCCAAAGAAAAGATCCAGGCTATCATTGACTCATGCAGGCGACAATTCCCTGAGTATCAAGAGCGTGCCCGAAAACGTATCCGTACTTACCTCAAGTCCTGCAGGCGGATGAAAAGAAGTGGTTTTGAGATGGTGAGTTATAAACCGAACACAGCCCTAGACTCCATCCAAACCCCACGTGTAAACCATGGCACTATTTTGTTTCCATCTTAGTGTCTTTATGTTTATTTTTTCCATAATGTCAGGTCAAAGGGGTTTCCATTTGCTCGTGTTTATTCCCCCTTTCTTTTTCATTTTCCCCAAGCATTTATTCCCTTTGTTTATAGGATAAGGACTCTCTTGGGAGACCAGTGCTCACAGAACCATGTAATAACATTTCATAGACAATAAGGATAATACGAGAAAAAAATAATCAGGGAGAAGCCAGTTGTCACATGTCATCTGTGTTTGTTTCCTTTCTGTCCCTACTCAAGGTGCATGTGAGGTTCATGAGTCCTGAAGGTGTAGTTGTTGCTTTTGGCATGTGAGAATGGCTATCTTTTGAATGTAAGGAAATGGGTTCATCTGCTGTCTAACACATAACAAGCCTTGAAACCTAAGATGGGCAATGAAAATCATTAGGTGGAATCTAAGGCCCGGTTGCCCTAGGTATATTAACCCTATGTGGTTGATGATGCGGTACACCTCCCTGTCCTGTTGCACTTTGTAGGGGATGAGTTTGCCTGACAGTGATTATTTGGGGGTAGAAACTGAAAATCAAAATATTATGAACTTCTACTGTTCTTTTATCTACATAAATCCAACAAACATTGACAATGTATGCTTTATGATTTTTCACACTTCTGACTATACGTTTGTGTGCTTCCAAAATGCTAGCTGATTTGTTTCTTTCAGCAGCTATTGAAGCTCCAACCTAGGGCTCTGCGTAGGGTGAGCTACTAGACACGCGCATGCTCTACCAGTGTGCTACACCTCCTGCTTTAGGAATATTTAAAATTTTGTTTTCTCTCCTCCTGCCTGAAAAGGCTAAATAGAAGTCTAGATCTCTCATGCTTGAGCTTTGACCTGGTTGTTTCAGGGAGATGGGTCGAAGTTGCTGAAGATAAGAGAGGTTTCAGCATATGGCTTTATGCTTTGAATTTCATGGAGGTAAACTTCTACTAAATGAATGACAGTATAAGAAATCCCATCTCTTTTCAATGTTCATATTGCCTCTATTCTCAATTTTCATATTGCTCTCCAAAGTAGAAGTGTTGTAGAGTTCATGCTGAGAGCCTATTTAGGGGTTCTGCACCCACTACCTTCAGCTATCTGACTTCGGTAAGTTGCCTCTCTTGCCTGTGCTCAGCTTGCCCTCTACAGACCACATCACCCCCATTTACAAGCTCTGTGAGAATTCCCATCTGCTAGCACAGACAGTGCTTCCTGAAAACCCTTGCAAGCCATTTCTGGCACAAAGTAAGCCTCCAAAGGACCTGAAATAAGAAAACATTATCATATATTATGAATTTGTCATGTGCAGAAAAGTTTCTGGCCCTGTTTTCACTCAGCAATTGCTGAGTCTTTCAAATACATATGTGGTTCTTCTGATATCTATGTTTGAATTTAATAAGAAAATGGCAGGACTGAGTGAGCAGATTTAATAACACAGGTAAAGTAGTGTGAGGTAAAACAAGAGACTTGTTTGAAGAACATGAACCAGTTTCCCTCTTATAGACTGTCTAATTATTATGACTCACATAATAGGAAGCAGATAAGGGACAAAACTAACCTTACCTCAAAGCCCTGATTCTGACATCAGATTCTAGACCACTGAAATTTTTATATAAATTTCAGTTTCTGGGCTGGAGAGATGGCTCAACACCTAGAGGCTAGGCTGACAAACAAAATTCCCATTCACAATAATGTATATTTTAGATTATACTAGACATATTTTACTCTTTTAAAAAAAAATAAAGACAGCATCACATATCAATATTATTTTGCTAGTATTTGACACTACTCATCTTTCAATGTGATCTAGAAATTCTATCCTTTAGTATGATTTATCTTATTTTCTCACGGTATGTAGTTTTATAGTAATCACTTTTTGAAGAGAAAGAAGTCATCACTGAACAGAATTTTCCTGAAATCTATCTCAGACACTTCATTATTTAAAAAAAAATCATTGTCACTTTGTTAATTGTATATGTTCACTTTAGCATAGATGTCTATTTGATAGAAATACCTGCTGTGTCTAGAAGAAAAATGTAGATTAATAACAAAGTCAGTACATTTTACCAACTAAACTTAAACATGCTACCAGGAAATAATATTTAACCTTTATTATTTTCCATCTATCCATTTGTTCATTTATTCAATGTATATCCTATAAATAACACTTCAAAGGTAACAGCAAGAAATATTGTACACATCTGGTTTGTTGTTATGGAGGAAAGAGTACAATTTCCTGGACATTATGAATCCTTGCGATGACCCCTCGTCTGACATGAAGTGCTCAAGTGCAAATGGAAGGGTTTGCTGTAACTACATAAAAAATGTAGATGAAAATGGATACTGTAGCTTATGCAATATCCAGTCACTTTTATCTTCTCTGTTACGTCATCCTCCCTCATGTGCAATGCCACCTTAGCAGTGAGAAACATACTTTCAATAGACATGCTTGGATGTTCCTTTCACTTATTATACGGAGTCTCCTTACTATGGTGTTGTCAATAGGATTGTGTTCCTTTTTAAGAGTCATCTCCATGCAATAAAAAGGAAGAGAGGCAAGAAGAAGAGGAAACATGGCTAGTGCAGAGTAATTAAAACTAACTAAATATGCCCTTTAGATTTGTAAATATTATATGACACCAGGGTTTTAAAACTCAAAGGACTAAAACAAAATAGTTTTTTCTGTCCTCATGCTTTCTGAAGGAAGGTACAAAGAAACTCAGTCATTTTCAGAATGAGTATTTTTTAAAATGCCTCTTGTTCCCTAGGATATATTAAGTCAATTAGGAAAACAAGACATTTCAAGTAGATTTGTAAAAGGTAACTGTCTAGGATAGGCTCATTTTGTAGGAGATTATCTATTGATCAGTAAGCTTAGTTCTCCTACTTACTCGGGGACCTCAAGACCAGAAGGCCCCGCAAAGAGAGAGAAACCCAAAACTGCTGAATGAATTATATGCTTCCTATTGATTTTATGAAATTAAAAGTGACATTCTTGCTTTGTGTTTTATCAGAACAATCATAATTGAGGAACTTAATACTCACGTTCCTTTTCTGCTGCTGTCTATATGAAATCTGTTCCAGTTTAACATTCATGTCATTTTATTGTCTACTGGAATTTAATAAGAGTTATGTTCATGACTATAGATGACTAAACAACTATATACTCAAGCAATTGATGAATATGATTAACCCTATCCTAGCAAGCATTATGTGTCCTAATGAGGGACAGAGCTTAATGAGTCCCTTCCCTGCCCATGACGTTTTGTTGATGAACCTAATATTGTATAGATCTCTTGCTGTACCCATTGAGGCTTTGAGTCCAAGAGTCATATCATATCCAGAAGACTTCTTACACAGAACTCTTTCCCATGCTCTGTCCCTTGCATTATCTCAGCCACTCTTCTTCAATGTTCATTGAACCTTGGAGAGAGTGATATTGATGTCCCATTTGGGGCCAACCACTTGATAGTTGCTTATTCTCAATATTTTCACCAACCATGAATCTATGCAGTAGCTGTCATGCAGTGCAGAAGGAAGGGTCACTGGCAAATTTCTGGGTGTAAACATAGATTTTAGGAGACTGACATATATTTAATTGACTTCGTTGAATACATTCAACAAACATTAGAATATATATACATATAGACATACATAGGTAAATTTTATTAGACTTATTCAGTGAATTTTGATTGCTATAGCTGAAAAGAAAATGTGTCATTCTTGGCATATTGTTTCTAACATGTGAATTAGATTCACTGCATGAAGATTATTTTTTACATATTTTTCTCCAAGCCTTTATCACCAAACTCATGGCATCTTAAGCATTAGAAAGAGATTGTTTAATGAAAACTAAATCTAATAATTTTGATCCAGTATACAGTCAGTAGTCTCAGAGGACTGTAAAAACTCATTGAGTTAAGCAGACATTAAATTAAACCTTGGAAAATTATTGCATGTTAAATTGTTATTGGTTGTACTGTGTGGCTTTGACCTCTTTTAAGTTACTTCAGCAACCACTCTTAAGAACAACGGTTGGTTGTTCCAGTAAATAAATGGGTTTCTCTGAAGGGCTGTGACCGTAAATTCAATAATAGCTATAATAGAAACTGATAAACGCAACACAATCTAACTAAGATGAGGTTGGCTCCTATGAGGGTCCTCCTGTTTACTATATAGAACTGTTTCTCTTTTGTTTCCTAGATTTGCACAGAGACCTTTGTCTCCTGCCGGCTCATGTTTATGTGTATTTCTGTAAAACTTGAATGAAAATATTTAGAAGAAATGCAGTTTAAAAAGACTACTAATGTAATGTCCCTCTTCTATCCTCAATTTTGTCATTATATTAATAATAATCCAAGTTAACTTAGATATCTGATTCAATAATCTCAGCTTCTCAAAATATTATACACTTCATTGTGTCTGAGACCACTTTTCCTTGTAAAAGTTTTTCCTTTAATTTTTAATAAACTTTTGCTTAGGGTATTATCTACTGAATTACTAAACATACATTATAAAATGCCTTATTTTAAAAGTCTCCTAATTCATAGCACTAAGTGCCTTTATAAAGAAATTGGGAACATCCCATATAAGCAACTTAATGACACAGCTGGAAGCCCTAGGGAAAAAAAAGAAGCAGAAACACCCAAGAGGAGTAGATGTCTGGAAATAATCAAACTCAGGGCTGAAATCCATAGAGAAACATAGAGAACAATTCACAGAATCAACAAAACCAGGAACTGGTTCTTTGAGAAAATCAACAAGGTAGACAAACCATTAGCGAAACTAACTAAAAGGTAGAGAGACCCTATCCAAATCAATAAAATAAGAAATCAAAAGGGAGACATAACAGCAGACACTGAAGAAATACAAAGAATCATTAAGGTGCCATCTTAAAGGCATATATGTCACAAAACTTGAAAATCCAAGGGAAATGGACAATTTTGTTGATTGATTCCACTTGCCAAAATTGAATCAAGAGCAGATAAACAAATTAAATAGTCCTATTTCTCCTACAGAAATAGAAGCTGTCGTTAATAGTCTCCCAACTAAAAAAAAAAAAAAAAAAAAAAAAAAAAAAAAGGCCAGGGTCAGTGCAGAATTCTACCAGACCTTTAAAGGAGAGCTAATAATATTGGTACTCTTCAAGCTACTCCAAAATATAAATGGATGGAACATTATCAAATTCATTCTATTAAGCCACAGTCACGTTGATACCTAAACTCCATAAAGATCCAACAAAAAAGGAGAATTTCAGACAAATTTCTCTTATGAACATTAATGCAAAAATACTCAGTAAAATACTCACAAACCAAATACAAGAACACATCAAACATATCATTCACCATGACCAGGTAGGCTTCATTCCAGGCATGCAGAGATGTTTTATTGTATGGAAATCCATCAATGTAATCCACCTCATAAACAAACTGACATGAAAAAACCACATGATCATCTCCTTAGAAGCAGAAAAAGCATTTGACAAAATCCAACACCCATTCATGCTTAAAGTTTTGGAGAGATCAGGGATACAAGGTATATACCTCCACATAATAAAGGCTATAAAGAGCAAGCCAACAGCCAACATCAAATTAAATGGTGAGATACTCAAGAAATTCCTCTAAAATTGGGGACCAAGCAAGGCTGCCCACTTTCTCCATATCTCCTCAAAATAGTTCTTGAACTTCTAGCCAGAACAAAAAACAACAAAAGGTGATCAAGGGGATCCAAGTGGGAAAGCAGGAAGTCAAATTATCCCTGTTTGTAGATGATATGATAGTGTACATAAGTGATCCCCAAAAACTCCACCAGAGAACTCATACAGCTGATAAACACATTCAGCAAAATGGCTGGATACAAAGTTAACTCAAAAAAGTCAATAGTCTTCCTATATACAAATGACAATCATGCAGAGGAAGAAATTAGGATAACTGCACCCTTCACGTTAGCCACAAGCAATATATAAAATCTAGGAGTAACTCTAACAAAACAAGTGAAAGACTTGTTTGAAAAAAAACTTCAAACCTCTGAAGTGAGAGATTGAAGACAACTTGAGAAGATGGAGGGATCTCCCTTGTTCATGGATCAGGAGAATTAACATAGTAAAAATGGCCATCTTACCAAAAACAATTTACAGATTCAATGCAATCCCTATCAAAATACCTACACAAATTTTAAAGACATTGAAAGATCAATTCTCAACTTCATATGGAAAAACAAAAACCAAGAATAGCTAAAACAATCCTATACAATAAAAAATCCTCTGGAGGAATCTCCATACCTGGTCTCAAGCTGTACTATAGAGCAACAGTAATTAATACAGCAAGGAACTGGCACAGCAATTGGCTGGTTGATCAATGGAATCAAATCGAAGACCAGGATATGAATATATGCCCATATGGTCACTTGATTTTTGACAAAGAAGGCAAACCCATTCAATGGAAAAAGGATAGCAACTTCAACAAATGGTGCTGGTCTAATTGGATGTCTACGTGTAAAAAAAATGCAATTGGACCTATATTTGTCACCTTGCATAAAACTCAAATCCAAGTGAATCAAAGACCTCAACATAAAACCAGAGACACTAAGTCAGTTAGAAGAAAAAGTGGGGAAGAGCCTGGAACATATTGACACAGGAGACAACTTCCTGAATAGAACACCAACAGCCCAGGCCTTAAAGTCAACAATTAATAAATGAGACTTCATGAGGCTAAGAAGCTTCTGTAAGGCAGAAGACACTGTCAACAGAACAAAGCAACAGCCTACAGACTGGGAAAAGGTATTTAACAATCCTACATCTGACAGAGGTCTCATATCCAAAATATATAAAGAACTCAGAAAATTAAATAGCATAAAACCAATTAACCCATTTAAGAAATGGGGCTCAGAACTAGAGAATTCTCAACAGAGGAATATTGAATGGCTAAGAAACACTTAAAGAAATGTTCAATGTATTTAATAATCAGAAAAATACAAATTAAAATAACTCTGAGATTCCATCTTACACCCATTAGAATGGCTAAGATCAAAACTCAAATGACAGCACATGCTGGCAAGGATGTGGAGAAAGGGGAACATTCCTTCATAGCTGGTGGGAATGAAAACTTGTACAACCACTTTGGAAATCTATCTGGTGCTTTCTCAGAAAACTGGGAACAGGGCTTCCTCAAGACCCAGCTATTCCACTCCTTGGAATATATCCAGAAGATGCTCCCCCACACAACAAAGACAAATGTTCAACCATGTTTATAGCAGCTTTATTCATAATAGCCAGAAACTGGAAACAGCTGAAATGTCCCTCAGTTGAACAATGGATAAGGAAACTGTGGTATATTTATACCATGGAATACTGCTCAGCTATTAAAAACAAGGAATTCCCAAATGTTGTGGACAAATGGATGGAACTAGAAATGATCGTACTGAATGAGTTAACGCAGATCAGAAAGACTTACATGGTATATACTCACTTAAAATTGGACACTAGCCCAAAAAGCATGCCCCATGAAAGTCTTCACTTATCAGAAGATTGGGACAGATGCGAGGACATCCTATTGTAACTCTAGGTAGGAGAAATATGGGAGAATGGGGAAATAGAAAGATCTAGATGGTCCTAGAAATCTACAAGAAGAGCATCATGATGGGTGGACCTGGGCCCAGTGGGTTCTGCTCAAGTTCTACCCCCACCAAGGACAATACAAGCAGTAAACATCGAACCTCTACTCTGATCTAGCCAATGGACAGGACATTCTTCACACTTGTGTGGAGAGTGGGAACTGACTCTGACATGAACTCTGATGCCCCATATTTGATCACTTTCCCTTGGTGGGGAGGCCCAGTGACACTCAGGGAAAGAGTAAGCAGGCTACCAAGATGAGACTTGATAGCCTATGATCATATAGTGGGGGAGGAAGTACCCCTCAGTCATTGACCTAGCGGAGCAGAAAGGGTGAAAGCAGGAGGGAGGGAGGAACAGGAGTATACAAGTGATGGGATAACAATTGAGATGCAATCTGAATAAATTAATTAAAAATAAAATAAAATTTGGAAAAAAGTCTTCTAGAGCGGTGGTTCTCAACCTATGGTTCGAGACTCCTTCAGGGGCTGAACAACATTGTCATAGGGGTCGCCTAAGACCATTAGAAAACACAAGTATTTACACTGTGACTCAGAACACTAACAAAATACAGTTGTGAAGTAGCAACAAAAATAATTTTATGGTTGGAGGTGTCACCACAACATGAGGAACTGAACTGTACTAAACGGTCGCTGCATTAAGACTTGATAGCCTATGACCATATAGCGGGGGAGGACGTCCCCCTTGGTCTTAGACCTAGGGGAGGGGAATAGGGTGAAAGTGGGAGGGACAGAGTAACGGAAGGATACAAGGGATGGGATAACAATTGAGTTGTAATCTGAGTATATTAATTAAACAAAAAGTTCCTATCTAATGCTTCCATATCAGAGAAAATAACACAGGCATAATTATCAAAAAAATAAGAAAAAAGAAGAAGAAGAGGAAGAGGAGGAGGAGGAAGAGTAAGAGGAGGAGGAGGAGGAGGAGGAGGAGGAAGAAGAAGAAGAAGAAGAAGAAGAAGAAGAAGAAGAAGAAGAAGAAGAAGAAGAAGAAGAAGAAGAAGAAAGAAGGTTGAGCACCACTGCCTTAGAAATTAATGTCAGAGGAATCACTTCCGAAGAAACAGTTTATGCCTTAGTCCTCACCACCAGGCCTGTTAGCCCAGCGTCTTTTGTTTTGTGCCTCACTGTCAGAAAGTCTGAGCCAGAATCTCACCAGGGTCTCAAGTGCCCTTGAGTCTGTGTCTCCGTATGTTTCCATAGTAGATATATCGACTTTAGGGACAAAGTGAGACATCAGTGTTCACAAGGTAAGGAAACTGTGACTCTAAAAACACCGGAAAGTAATGTTAAAGAAAAATTGGGTTTTGAGCAGCGGCTTATAGCCCTTTCTGGTGCTTGTCTCATATCACACAAAGTAAAACAAAGACCTTGTTTTCAGGCCCCTGGTTACATACCAAAGGCCTTTACTTTAAACAGAGCTTACAGATATGTGTTGGAAGGTTAGGGAGAGGGCTGAGAGGGGAAAGGCCTACTCTCAAAAGCCTGATGGTGTGAATTTGAACCCTAGAGCCCTAGAACCCAGGTAAAAAGCTGCATAGGTGGGGCAAAACCCCACCAGCCAGATGAGAGGGGAGGACAGCAGAGCAGCTGAAAGTGCATGGCCTGGTTGGTCAGACTGTGCTCCTCAGCGGACTTAAGAGCCTGTGCCTCAACAGGGGCCAGCCAGAGAACTGACTCCTGCAGATGGCCCTGGGACCTTGACACGCACATTATTAAGTGTGCACTATGTTTGATTGCTCTTGTTCTCTCTCTCCCCACCACACAACTAATTAACTATTTAAAATGTCTTAAAGTGCTTCTTCTTAAGCTGAAAATTCTATCAACCATATAATTTACCTATTCCATGGGTTCTAAACAATAGCTCTGTGGCATCTCTATACTTTTTACTATTTACATCATTTTTTGTATCTTTCTTTGTAACCAATTAGTTTAATGGAAGCTAATCAAAAGCACACTTGGTTTGAATTTCCAGACTCTTACTTGCATTCTTTCTCCCTTTATAGTTCTCAACTCCTTTGCTGCGATCAGAGACTGCAACACATTGTTGCTGATCTTTGCTTGATCTGAGTAATTTACTTATAATATTTCAACTTAATTGCACACTATAATATGCCTCGGGTTTATTCTTACCTTATGATGTCAGAGCTCTTTCACATGTTCAACAGTCTGAGTTTCTGTCATTGAAGCTTTTATTAGTGTAGAGACATAAAATCTTATTGATTCTTCAGATTCTAATCTGAAGAACCCAACTTGGGCAGATTAGAAGCTTCAGAAACAGACTAGAGAGATGGCTCAGATGGTAAAGTTCACACCGTGCAAGCATAAGAACCTGGGTTCACTACAGAATACGTGAAAAAAGGCCATTGGAGTGGTGTAAGCTTGTAATCCCAGCTCTAGAGAGATAGACATGCAGATTCCTTGGGGGTCACTTGTTTCCCAACCCAGTGACTTTGCAAACTTGGAGCTTTGAGAGTCTCTGCCTTAAGAGAAAGTGGGCGGTGCCTCTGGTACATGTAGACACACACACACACACACACACACACACACACACACACACACACACACATGCCACAGAGTCATCTAAAAGATTCTGTGCGCTCCCACTGTTGCTCGGAATAAACCATCCTGCTGCCCCTGTCTCCCTGCTCACCTGCCTCCATAGGACATTACTCTACTAACCACGCCCACATTTTATATGTTCTGTTTGTCCCAGACCCCAATAAAGTTTCAATCAGTTGCACATGCAGCTGATCCACCTTGCCCTGTCAGCTTCTTCAGAAAGGGACAGCTCACAAACTACCCCACTCTCAACCTATTTCCACCAGCTGCTCAGATTCATACCATCCAGACTCTGGTCCTTACCACCCTGCTCTGGATTGATTCTTACAAAGACCATGTAACTCATTTGTACCAACTTCTAGCGTTGAATTCCCTACATCAACCCCAAGTTCTTCAGTCTCCCAGCTTCCTGATTTACCTGTATTTGCTTTGGGGAACTACCTTTTATGGTGTAGGTGGTCATGGGCTGTATGCAACCCTGACCACCACCTCAAGCTTCTCTTGGTACTGTGTTCTACAGGAGAGAATCAGTCACCAGCAAAGGCTTGGTATTTCATCCAGACGTTGATCAGTTGCTGATCTCATACATGGGCAGCCCGTACTTTCTACGACTCACTTTCTCCACGGATTCTTTACCTACCATAACTCTACCTGCCCCTTAGTAGCTTACCTGGTTGCTAAAATGGCTGTTGTCATCTTCATCACTGCCCAAACATTCAGAATGAGGCGCCCACCACTCACTAAATACGGCTTACTCCGTGGTATATTTTCTAAGGAGAGACTGCCCTTTTCTATCTTGTCTGCTATTGTTTTATTCTCAGCCCTTCATAGCTTCTGCCCATCTTCCTGAAGTCTTCTAGCTTACCTTCTTGCTTGCACCTTATGCAAGTCTCTGTCCCCGGGCTACCTAAACAGAAGCAGAGGTGGCGTTATAGACACCTGAAGATTTTTACCTCTTTGACTCCTTTCTAAAGAAAAGACGATAAAGCTAAACATTTTAGCTAAAAGCTAAAAGAAAAGTAAATGAGACCAGTGTGGTGGTGCAAACCTATAATGCCCTGCCCTCAGGAGGTGGGAGCAGCAGGCTTAGGGGTCCATATCCTTCCTCTCTGGCAGAATTCAGCAGCCTGGTATCCATTAGACATTGTCTCAAAAACAAAACACAAAGTCCAAAGTACTTGATGCATTCAAAGGAGAAAGGATGCTTGCTACAGTTGTGTGTGTTACTACAGAAACATCTGAAGCCCTAAACCCATTTCTCTTGATGTCCCTGTAAACACTTTGGATGCACTTGCGAATCAAGGCTGCTGCTTAAACTGGCTTTTCCTGCTCGCCCTGAGTCCTTCCAGGAACTTGGAGCTATGGAGATCCATTTTTAGGATCCCTGGTGTCTTTGTTCACAGAGCACATTCCTCAGTCTTGCATCCATGCTATGCAGCTTCCCCATCTCAAAATGTAACCTAAACCCTACCTCTTAGAAAATGGCTTCCTGAAGCAAGGAGACTAGAGTTGAGTAAAACACAGTTTACTATCGAGTTCCTAATCTGATCATATGATATTTCAGAGATTCAAATTTCTAAATGAGACAGTTCTTCACCCACTATGTGTGATAATATTTGTAAATATTTGATGTATGGTCTGGTAATTTTTTACCTTTTCATCTAACACTTTCCAATTTTTCTTTTCCTACCATAGTCTAGCATAAAAAAATTACTATTGCTTACATTAATATTTAGTTTTTTGGTCCATAGATTTTTCTCAAGGATTATGGCTACTACTCTCTACCCATTATTTCCTAAGTATAATTGAATTGAATAATAGTTATATGGTAAAAAATATACCCAATTTACTTTCAAAAATTATCATAGACTCACTTAGCTTAAGCATGATGCTAAATATCACAATATTTCCTCACATATACTTCTCACCTTCCCACTCCAGACACAAATACTTAATAAAATATGGATTTAAAATATCCTTCAAAAAGGAAAACAAGTATATTTGTAAACGACTAAAAGAGCATCAAAACTTAAAGCCACAGTTATAAACACTTCCTGGGGTAGGACAAGAGCCTAGAAGAAAAAGAGAACATTAAATATCAGGGCTGGAGACCGAATGATGATTCAACTACAGGATATGTGAATTTAAGTTTGTAGTCAGGGTGAACTATAGACTGAAAATTGTGTATAAACAGGAGACCCTGAAATAGCTACTATTTCATTTCAGAGAAATAAGCCTCCATCTCCAACTTTCAGAAGTCACAGTAACAGGTATTATATGCCTTGAAATTGAAACCTTACCAGGTGGGTCAAATAGACTAGAAAAGTCAGTCAAGGAGAAAAGTGATAGCTAGCATGTATAAATAGTAAAATTACCATCTTTTAAGAAAGTGGAGGTGGAGGAAAAGAATCTCAAATAAAGATAGATTTCTTTAGCAAGTCAGAGAATAAATTAGAAAAAGGAACGAAAAATGTTCTAAGAGAAGATTATGTCTGATTTGATCAAACCATGTAGTCTATAGCAGGGCAGGGAGGCAAGTAGTCATCAGTAGAAATAACTCAATGGTGTACCAAATAGTATCACAATAATTCAAGATGGAACAGAGACAATTTTACATTTACTAGGAAGAAACCGCTGTTCAAAAGCAAAAATCTGTCAGACAACACTTGTCCATGTGATGTCAGAGGAGGCTCTTAAATTACTAAGAAAAACATGCTCCAAAAGGTTTGTTTGGTTTTTGTTTTTTAATCAAAACTCCTTTTAACTTACAAATTAATGATGAGTAAACTCGACATTCACTGTGGAGAGAAGGAAGATAACACAAAACTAAGCAACTCTATAAAACTAAAGTTTCTGCTCACAGGTCAAGGAGAAAAAGAAACCTAGGAAGCAGTGGGAAGCACTGATGATAGTTAGGGAAGGAGCCTTGCGTGGATCTTTATTGTACATTTTTCCAACCTGTGGGTTCTTCATCCTTGAACCTCACTTTCCTCACTGGATGAAATGGAACGATAGTGTTTATATTGATGATAAAACCCGACATCATGAAATAAGAGCTGTCAAACTCCTGCCTGGGGCACATGAAGGGTGTGGTAGCATGTGTTCTAGAAGTTTAGGTTGAGTTCTGCTCTTCTAAATCTACTATGTGTCTCCCCTGGGTGAACTACTAAGATAGGACCAGATGTGTGCTCATCTGTGTAAATCACCCTTCTACGGCTGATCTCAACTCTCTTTGTTTCTTTGTATAAATTTCACTTCGTGGTGCATCTTCTATAATTGTATTGTATTCTGTCTTATTGATGTTACCTATATGCAGTCTTAGCTTTTGAAGAATTTGACTATTGTGCTTTTTAAGCTTGTTCATCTCTGTAGCACCCCCACTGTCTTAAAAGTGCAAGGACTTGTTCATGAAAGCTGACTAATTCCCATTCAACTGAATTCAAGATGTTGAGTGAAAGCGTGAGTGAGTGAAAAAAATATCTAGTAGTGTGTTACTTTATCAAGGAAAGCATGTGTAAGTTAGGTGGCTTTTATTGTGTGGCATGCTTCAGTGTTTTCCATGTAAATTTCTAAAACATACTGCTAACTGAAAATCAAGAGTCATATATTTAAATATTGATATTTTTCCTCTAACGATATTTACATGATATTTAATTTTAACTCTCCTTTGACTTTTGGCCCATCCAGTTTTATTTTTGTGTTCTTGGTAATTATTGTGAATAAGTAGTTAACAGTAGTGACTGTCTATAAGTAGAATTATCATACAGGAAATGGCAATGGAAAAAGATGCCATGATCTATAGTTATATATTATTATATGTAGTAATACATAACCATATGTTTGCAGAACTAAGTGATGTTTCTTAGTGAAGACTAAATGAAGGGTCAACTAGTTAGAAACAATAGCATATTTTTGCTGTCTTGCATCTCAGCCAGCATTATTCTTGGTTCACATTAGCCAAACCATGCTGCTAAGAATGCAAGACATTAAGTTGCAACTTATTTGTCAAAGATCATTATTCATAACCAATAATACTCAAAACCAATGTCAAGACAATTTTACTATTAATTTATAAATTAAAGGTTTTACTTATGTACATGGAGTGGCTCAGACCTGTCATCTCAGCATTGAGGAGGCCATGGGGGAAGGATTGTTGCAAGCCTGAGGTCAGGATCCTCTATAGTAAGATAGTGTCTCAAAACATGAAAAACAACAAAAATTAAACTTCCACTACAAGCTAAGATGACAATTATTTTATATTCTACTTTTATTTAAAATGTAGTTTTGAGCTCCTTTCAAATCAATCAAGGTCATTTTTTCTGGATAACTGTGCCATTTCTTCCCCATGGACCCATCGGCCACAGCTCTTCTTCTTTCCTTCCATTCTCAGCTGGGTTCATCTGTAATAGGCTACCTGTCAGACAGGTCCTTTCTATCTCAGAAGGTTGCCCTTGGCGGTTCCTACAGCTTGAAAACTAAGAGTAATCCTCAAACAGCAAAGCTCAGATCCCATGGAAGAACTTTGACTCACCTCACCTACCCAGATAATATACTCCCAACCAGTCACTGGCAACTAACAGATGAGCGTCTATAACTTCTTCGCCAAAATTCAAGCGGCCAGGTGAAATCAGTAGGGCTTTTTTTTTAATTCAAAACTAGATTAAAGACTTTTAGGACAGTCAAACCACTATTTAACCACATTCACAAGCCTTGGTTTAAAATCTTGAGTTACCAATGGTTCAGGATTCAAATAATGAGGCAGAGGACGGCCATGGTAGGGGAATGCAGTTCTGCTTACTGCCCTGGCACTTCCTCCCGGTGCGTGCATCCTGGGAAAAGCACAGAATGACGACCATTTTAGTGTTTTAAAATGTTCACAGAAATTGGAAATAAGAAATACTAAATATCCATTTTGTCAAATAAGTTTACTATGTTTGGAAAATATTTCTTAATATTAGTTCAGAATTTCTGGGGAAAAAATAAAAAGCTATTGCTGATGTTTTAAGATCCATGTTCTGGATATGGAACTAGCGCAAGCTAAAACAGAAGGCATAGGCATGTTCCTTTCTGTGAATATGACACATCTCTAAATTCTAAATTTCACTCGTTAAATATATTTGTTTAATAAATGAATATGATATTGACTTTCCATACAAAGAACTCCTGAATACACTGTGGCGTGCTGTCCCTATTTACTGTTTAATTACTGCATTAGCTATTTTTATCACTGTGACAAAATGCCTGGTCAAAATCTAGTTAGCACATAAATGATTTAATTCGGCTTGGACTTCAAGGAGGTCCAGTCCTTTATGGCATGGCGTTTGTAGGGGTGTGAAGTGATTAGTCACGTGACATCTGCAGTGATGAAGCCGAGAGGGATGAATGCTGGAATGCAGTTCTCTTCCCTCGTAATGTGGAATCACCTTCACAGACATGGCCAGGGTTCTCTTAGATGACTCTACTTCCAGTCAGTCTGATAATCAAGATGGACAATGACATTGACTGAACCTCAGTTTTGTAGTTTATAAAACTATAAAAAATGGTTCCTAGCAGACAGGCTCAGATGAAGTCACAGAAAGGCAACATAGCCAGGAATAGCCAGCTGATTGCTGACAAACACCCCGCTCAGTCCAATACCATTGATAAGCCATCTCTACTGGTGTCTATAAGCCATAGAGATAGGCAAGTAAAAGGGTCCCTTAGGAGCTTAATTTTTTGACATAGCTGTCATGATTATGCCTTTATGTGTTGATCTACCACTTGGAGAAACAATGTATGTTTATATCAAACAAATTGCATGATTTTATGACTTTTAAATAATTGGAATGAAGAGGGGAATGTTAATTCCAAGATGCTACCTTAATTTCCATCACTGAATCACTTGCAGATTCTACTTACACCCTTGGTGGATGTCACAGCTGCTTCCCCCATGTGGTCTTGTCTAATATTTGACTGAGCTGCACTCACAAAGCAGAGTCTGGAGACCACTGTGGCATTAATCCATGAGTAGATTTATAGCCTTCACTTTTTGAAACTTTTTATAATTATACAATATTCTACATGTATGCCCAAACACCAGTGCATCTTTAAGTTGTTTAACATGTAGTTTTAAAGTTAAAAAATTGGCACCATTTTTTTTATACATTTCCCCTGGTTCTGAAAAGGAAGAAACACGTGTGTGGTGCCAACAGAAATCACATCTTAAGTTCCAATTAAAATGTGACTTTTTCAACTCCAAAGCTCTGTGTGACCATTTAGCCATCTGTTGGATGACACAACCCCACTGATTTGAACCTAGATAATTATGACTGTAGGAACAGTGCAGGGGAGAGTTCATCTTGGGTTCCAGTTGAGAATGACTGTTAATTATGAAGAGATAATTACTGAGAGCTTATCTCACATGCAGGGGGGAAAAACATCAAATTTCTGGTTTAGGTGTATATCACACACATGTGCGCTCACACTCGCGCACACACACACACACACACACATACATGTATTTGTCTACAATTTTAATAATTTCTTGAAATATTCCTTTAAGACGCATATGCCCCATAATATGTCTACTTAAATCACACTCAGCAGGAGAGGTGCTGTTCTTCCTAAATTCTTCCTTGGATTCTCTGTGTTTTGTTCTTGTCTCATTTGCTACATGAAAGCATTTGTGTTTTGGCCAGTCTTAGCTACAAAGATGGGCGCCTTTAGCCCTTGATGCTGTGGGTATCTGACTAAAGCCCTTAGCGTACTCTGAAGTTATTTCCTCAACTAGAACATCAAAACTGGAATTAGCCCTCAACTGTTAAGACTGTTGACACAAAGGAGGGTTCAATGTACCATTGTGCTCACACTGCACGACAGGGAATGTTTGAAAAGAACCCAGTGCCACAGATCCATTTTCTTCTCATCTTCTTGATATGAATAACTGAGCCAGGAAGTAGATAAAAGACAAGCCATGAATGAAAACCAAGGGATGATTTTCATCTTTGCTATCATATCATCAGATCATCAGGTGAAATATCATTGAACTATGTCCTGGACACCAGAACATTTACTATTGACCCACCAGTGTTAGAAGCCAAGAGCTTTGTAGAATTATTAGCTCATGTAGAATCTTCTGCACCTTCATTCCAGGCATGTGTGGTACATGTGGAGTAATCGATTGGCAACTCTGGCTATTCCAACACTAAAACTGTGTGCCTCTAGATAGTGGTAGGACTTGATCTTTAGGAATTAATAGAGAAGTGTGCAGGATGGAATTAAAAGACCTGAAAATAAAGAAGTTAGAAAACCCCTCATATATACTTTGTGGCAAAAGAGAATGAGGTTCGCTGTAATAATCCTTCTACCCATGTGTTTAGTTAAGCTCATTGTACTTCTAAAGTAAAAATAATAATTTGTTGTTATATAACTTATAATTTGACATTGTCCATGCTTGAATCCTGGTGAAGCTATATGCTTAATGGACCGGAGGGAGTCATATGATTTCTCCAAACATCTGTTTGGTTTCTTCTGACATGAACTCTGGTTTTCTCTAAAGAATGAATAATGCAAGTACTTTTCTCAAAAAAATGTTTAGAAAATTAGACAATGAATCTAAACTTTTTGTATGATGTTATAAACACCCTAAGCTACCAATATGAATTAACTATTACTGAGTGTGATTCATCTGGAAATTATGTTCACATGACACTGGATTCTGCTTAGAAATAAACATAGATTATATATTTGAGACTTAAGGAATTTTGTAAAAACATCTCAACACAGCAAATTTTACTGATTCACTTTGCCCTTCTGTCCAGTGAACCTGAATATATTAGGGTTATAATACAAATTTGTAAAGGCTGACTTTCATTTGTTTGTTTTTGGGTCAGCACATCAGTTTGCATTTAAGGGGTTTTATTTCTTTTTATCTCTTTGTCCATTAATTGTCTAGAAGTTATAATTAAGCAATACAATGTAAAAGAAAGAACAGAGAACAGGAATTGAGGAGGTCCAGCTTCTAAACATAGATCTGTTTGTCCTACGGCAAATTAAATCTACCTGGCTTTCGGTTTCTTCAGACTTCTGGAGAAAATGAGTTGTTCCTGTGACTTCCCTTCGGAGATTGTTTATAGTGGTCGCATTATGGTCCCAAAAGAAACTCAGAACAGCTCAATTTTCAAAATTGTAACTTGCAGCTGTGGGCAACATTGAATCCCGTGTTCTGCTTATCTCCCCACTTACCAAAAGAATGGTTTACTGCTTTTATTTTTGAAGTTAAACTTCTCCTAAGTCTGAGGCCTTCAATTGTCAGATGACCTTAAAAGGATAATTTGTTCCACTCAGGCAGAACTCACTTCTTGTGCCTGAATCGACTTGTCACCCATGTGGTAACGGCCCTCCAGTCCCCATGATTTATTCTAAAGAAAAGTGTGAATGTTTTTTATGAAAACCCACTTTTACTCTTACAATAAAAACCACATCACTGCTTTTAAAAATTAAAGAGCAAGAAATAAAATTTTATGAAATAATTTTAGCTAAATGTTTTTTTTTCTTTTGCTTTCTCTTCTTCTTGTTCAACAAACTTCTTGTCCAGCAAACTTTTATAATTAAAAAGAAAGCATTCTCAACATATATTTAAGAAACTCGAATGGTCATTAGTAAAATTCAATGGACTTATTAAATTGTATAACTTATATCTAATTTGGAATGCAGATGCCTGACAAAGAGAAATACAAAGGTAACAAGAACCAGGAATATGTATTCCTGTGCCCTTTGTGACCATTGTTGATTGGGTTATGAAAAAGAGGTTGCTGATATGTAATTTAGGTTGACAATTCCATTCCTGGAATCAGATGAGTATCTAATAATACAGATAGGCCTTTATGAACTCCTAACTCCCTTTTGAATAATACCACCTATAAATCAAATGATTTGTTTTCTTGTTTCATAATGGAATATGAAATAAGAGTTTATTTCCACTTCCACTGTAACTCTACCTCAGAGGAAGTTCCATAGAAAAGGACACGGATGGTGTTTCCATATGGTTTAGATTATAATGATTTGCTAGGCAGTGGTCATTACTTAATGGGGGAATGATTTTATGCCTTAATGTGTAGTTGACTCTGGACGAGAGTTTGTTTTCCATACTTGAAGTAGACACTGAAATGAAGCAGCCCAAGTTTTGACACGAACTTTCTTCAGGGTTCGCCTCGGTTGACCCTTATCTCTGTTCCCAAGGCAAAAGCCCAGCATAATTTTTCTCAGAAATGCTTCTCACATGTGCTTCCTGTTTCAAGGATGCTGTCTACTCTTTCTTTTGGAAGGTAACTTTCGAACAACGTGGTGCTTTATACTCAGATGTCTCACCATCGTTCCAGGCATTTCACAGGGTCAGAGGAGAATAATGGGGCCACCCTTTCCTCTGACCCATGGATGTTTACCTGGAAGTGGAAACCACACGGAAGCAGTTGAGAAGACTCGCAAATTTCCCTTTTAGCTCATAGCACATCAGAGCCTATTTTGACACCACAGAAATTCCTTCCTGTATGTGCTTAGAACTGTACACTGACCTAGAGAAGCTTTGTGTTTCAGTTTCCTAAAGCACATTCTATATGACAGAGTCACTAAATGAGACATATACAACAAAGGCATGATCAAGTTTGCTAGTAAAGTGCAAGTGTGTGAATCATATCAGGGACTTCTAATAAGTAATACCAATGCAAGTCTAAAATGGTCATTCACTGGGTAAATAACTCATGCTTAAGCCCAGTGTCATGAGTTCAAAGCCCTGAATCCATATTGGATGAGAAAACTAACTTCTGGAAGTGGTTTTTGACTCAGGCATTTTTCCTGGCATTCTCACTTATGCTTGATGTGCACAAGAATATTTCTTATCTAAAAATAAACAAATAGCCATATGCATTTTGTGCCAAGGCTTGGAAATCCCTGAAGTAGCATGCTAAAATATATCCTAGACTTCCAGAATACTTAGATTTTTGCAATTTCACAGTATTTTATTATTATCTCTCTGATTTAATTTTAATGTAGCTTTAAAATCTATCATTTGCTTATCGTAATTAAAAATGTGCTATATCATTAAGTATTTCATCTCTCAGTTAGATGGCTTTATATGTAATTGTGTGAAAAAAGAATGGAAAACTTTTCAACGATTAGAGTAAATGATCTGGAGAGTTGCCCACATTTTATAGTTAATTAGCTTAGTTGGGAGAGTAATTAATTTCTATGTAGCCTATACAGAAGACAGATTTACAACACATCCCTATAAAGTTATTAGTATAAACTTATACTACATAAGTAAAGGAAAAGATGAATTTAAACACACAGGAAAATAATCTCACATATAAATCACAACTGTGGGTATACAGAAAACATTGTATGGCTGACTGAATTATTATCTTGTATTTAAACTGAACTGAGAAATGTTCCCGGTAGGTTAGCCATATGTATTTTTCACAAAATAGAACCTCAGTAAGCATTTACCTTATGATTATTGGAATATGGACATGGTGACAAGCACCCATGATATATTACTCTGATAATGAGATGGGAGACAGAGCAGGAGATACCATGGTAACTCCTGGACCAGCCAGTCTGGCATATAGTGAGAATGTAACAACAGATCCTTCTCAATCAAGGTGAATGGTGTGGACCAACATCTGAGGTGGTCTTGTGGCCTCCACGTACATGCTATGTAAGTTCACACACACACACACACACACACACACACACACACACACACACACACACATACTTTAAAAAAAATAAAAGCAGATTAAATACCATGGTGTGGTGTCTGACAGCTTTTTTTGTTTGCTTGCTTGGTGACAGCCCTGTCTTTTGTTTTTTTGTTCTGTTTTGTTGTGCATTGTCATGTCCATAAGAAAATTAAAAGGCATGTTTTATTTGCAAACTATGGTCAGAAGCCTTGCCATTGCCTGTTCATACTCCAAGTTAATGACCCTGAATAAGTACTTATGACAACGGAGGCACGGGGAAGGAATGATGGAGCTGTGTTAGCAGCTACAGCTCTAACCTCTAACTAGCTTTCATTTTTCATCTTTAAAATTTCCATTTCCTCTATTGAAATAGATTCTCCTGCACATGTTGATGGTCTCCTGAGCTCTTCTGACTTGTGGTCTGTTAACGATACTGTTAATAATTTCTTCATATTCTTTCTCTCTTCTTTTTTAGTCTCGACCCATTCCTTCCCACCTTACTTCAGCAGTTGCAGAGAGTATTTTGGCTTCAGCCTGTGAAAGCGAGAGTAGAAATGCTGCCAAGAGGATGCGTCTGGATAAACCACAGGTACTGAGGAGTGCCAAGGAGTGCACATTCGTGAATGGATCTAACACACAGAGTTCTGTTCTTATAAACTTGGATCTGAAAAATGCTGTGCTCTGGTGATCCATGAATATCAAGCAAACACCCCCAAAAAAAAAAAAAAGTCTATGGTGAAAGGAGGCAATAGCGAAACTGAATTCAACTTCCTGCTAGTATTAATTTAATGGCTAATTAAGGGATTCTTGCTGACTGGTAGTCATATTATTCAAATTTCCCTTGTCATTTATGAGTGGGGCTCGATTGTGTTCATTTGTAATGAAAATGAACCTTTCTTTAATGCTGTCTGGTCTGTACTGCTATATAATTCTAAAATGCTTGAGAAGGTTACTATACTATCAATGACAAAAGATTATTCTCATGGAAATCAGAGTCAAGAATCTCTGAAGATTAGAAAGTCATAAGAGAGGTCCTAATCTTAAGGATATCCGTGTCCTGGCCTTACTCTTCTTGTTAATTATCTACCTATCTGTACAGTGTAACATGTGCGTTTTCGGTGCACTGTTCACTTGAGTGTCCCTTGGTGGCTCTGTTAGTTCTAAGTCTTTCCTTCCTATCTATACAATAGACTTCATTCACTTCCTTCTCTGTCCCCCTCTGAATTTTTCCACAGTGAATGATCTAAACTGCAGTGTGTTACATTATATAGGCTTTGATAAAGGCTTGCTTTATTCTAATTAAATTTTACAAATAAAGAGGATACTTTATACTTGTTGCAAATTACATGAGTGCAGAGTAAATTGTTTGTTCGGTGTTGTTTTTCTTATGAAGAAAGAGCAAATAAGTTTTCTTTTTCAAGATTGAAATAGCTTTTAAATATTTCAGAATGGCATTATTTTACATATTTATTATTAGTGTACTTATAATCCTGAATGAAGCAAAGGATGAAGCCTATAGTTAAACAAAATACAGTATCAATGTTGGATTAAAACTATTTAAAAATTCCAATTTTGGATTTATTGATGGTGACATCAGTATATATTTATATGTCCATGTCATCAGCTTGGTCAACAATTTATCATCATTATAATGGTGCAATTCACCATAAGGTGGGATATCACACTTATACACACTGACATCTGGCATCTTGATTAGCCTGCACATTTTTAGAATAAATTCACTTCATTTTGATTACCATCTTTACCATAGCTAATTAGACAGCTTTCAACAAGTGAGGCCAAGTCTGTGTGCTTCAGTTTCCTCATGAGAAATAATCAATAGTAACAGCCCTAATTCTCCAGGTTGTATGAGAACCTTAAGAATAGGGTTCATGTTGACATGCTCAGTATTGCTCTGGGAACAATGTAAGGTAAGCAGCAGCAAGGGCTGCCTAGAGGGCTGTCCTGTCAAGGTCCTTTGACATTGCCTTGGCAGCACTGAACTACCAGTGAGCACCCATAGTTGGATGTCTGATGTCTAAGTGTCTTGTCAGACACAGTCCATTGGAGAAAATGTCTGAATTCTAAACCCTAAAATACTAACATTCTAGAATTGAAAGGACTGTACTACTAGAGAGACAGCCACGTGCCCCCACCTTCTGACCCTAGAATACGTTTTCACAGTATCAGAAATGCCCCTATTTGATGAAATGGGACAGATTTATGTGGCGTTATAGTCTATGTTGTCTTGCTACAGCATCCATCACGACAGGTGATACACTGGTATGTGTTCAAATCAGTTCATTCTTCTTGGCCTAAGTTATAAAAGTAAAAAAGAGAGATACCTAACTCATAAAGTCAATGGGTTCCTTACGTTTTATGAAGGAAGGAAGAGTATAAATTATATCTCATATATTGCTAAGTGTATGCACCACATACCTGATTAACTTGAGCAGTAGAAACATCCAACCTTCCATACCACTCACCTCATTCACTGTCTTAATTCCAGAAAGCTGTCAGTGTCGAAGGCCTTTAAATCAGGCTAGTATTTGTTTCTAAAAGCACCAAGAAATTAAAGAAAAACTACCGGCAATATTCAGGAATGAGATTGCCTTCTGTTGTTCCTCAGACTGGGATGGACGGGTACCACTGGTCTCTTGACTCTCCCATCAAACTTGCTCTTTTGTTTTCTCTGTTTGCTCACACATCGTGATTGTATCAAGAAAATTTGACTACTTTGGGATGGGAACATGTCCAACATCACGCCATGTAGGAACATTCTTTCCAAGTCCTACACGGGTTCAAAGTCTCAAAATGGATGTAATATGTACGAGCCCAATATTTTAAATTATACCCTATGGGCTAGGAAGATGGCTTGGAGAGTAAGTACTTGCCTTACAAGCCTTAGCACCTGGATTCAATCATTATAACCCACAAAGAAAGCAATAGCAAATGGTGTATGTACTGGTAACTACAAAGCTAGGGAGGCATAGGTAAGCCGATTGCTAGTGCTCTCTTGCCAGATAGCCTATCGTATTTTGTGAGTTCCATACTAGTGAAAAAGACTGCCTCAAAAGAAAATATAAGTAGCCTCAAAGGAAATGTAACTAGATAGCACTAGGAAACAATATCCAATGTCTTCCTCTGATATCCCCCTTCACATACTCACAACCACTTGAAATTAAATGAATAAATTATAATTTATACGTTTTTTGGAAATCTATTAGAAAATTCACAAATACCACAGCCCTAAAAAGTAGGTAGTAATAAGCTCATAAACATAAAAAGGAGGTCCAGAAAAGTGTGAAGACCAATACATAGGTGAAACTGCATGAAAAAATTAATCACCTACCCATTTTATTCTCTTAAAGCACATTTGAAGTCTTTCTGTTATCCTATAGCATCTTTTCATTGGTTATGTGCCCACAAGGAAACACCAAGGCCTGATTATGTACCCTGACTGTTAGTTCGGCATACATAGGTAGTATTTCAAAAATTCCTAAACTCTTTATTCTTACAAGCTCTGTGGGTCTCATTTGAGATGCCACACAGAGATTTCTGCCACACGATTCTCCTTCCACCTTGGCACTGAGGAATCACAGTCACGTTGAATTCAAACGTATTCCTGGTTATTTGGCTCTTGGTCTTAAGATCATGCTTTCTGTGTGTACCCTTAATCAGAAACAACAATTCTTAGACTCTACCCAGGCTCTGGAGGTTTTTCGTCAGCCTCCTCCGGATGAAGGCATGAAATTTCAGAAACCAAAAGGTTAAAGTCTGTGTTTCTGATAAGCCCCACACTGACCCTTTGCTGCCACTGGCTGGCCACCTGGTGAGCTATAATCATGTCCTACATAGTTTATGAAGCTTGATGAGTTAATTGGATTTTATGGAGCTGTTTGAGCTACAAACATGAAAGGTGTTATGAATGTGCTAAATTCTTTCTTTCAAATGTCCAGTTCATATAAATCTAGAGAAAGCTGATTATTATGCAGCACAGGCCGGAAGCCAGCCAGTGGCAAGGACAGAAGCCCAGAGCTTCATCAGACATCGGAGTTCACAGAACTGGAGTGAGTCAGTGTGCCCACCGGGACACATGAAGGGCATCTGTTCCTGCACAGGAAAATCTGGAATTTGTGATCTAAATTTTCCCTCAGTTTGGGTTAAAAAATAAAAAAGGAGCAGTGCCAGACTTCATTTTTAAATGCCTCTGACAGGGGAAACTTACAATTTTTTTTTCTTCTTTCTTTTATCATCCCGAATTTTGTTGTCGTCCTTGTTGCTGTTTTGGTTGATTTGGATTGTGTTTGTTTGTTTGTTTGTTACTGTCATTTTCTTTTTTCCTTTGACACAGTCTCTCTCTTTAGCCCAGGTGGCCCCATTCCTTTGGCAAGGCACTGGGTTATAGGCAAGTGCCACCACGTATACCTTTAAGTGTCAGCATTCCCTCTTCCAGTTACGTAGGTTACAGGGCAAAGAGGAAGAGATTGGAAGTGGATCCTAGCTGGACATTCATTTCTTATTGATGGTTCCTTTTTGCTCTTTTTGAGGACTGCCACCCACTTGATTCACATGCTTCATCAATGATTAACATAAAGATTTTGGGAAGTGACAGGTTTTTTTTTTATCTGTAGCTGCCACTCTCCTAGTTAGATTAGTTAGTGACTCCAGAGAAAAGTTCTACAATGGAGCGGTTGGAAGCTTCCACAGCAGCATTCTAGGAGGTGCTGTCCTTGAAGGATAAAGCAGGGGGTGCTGGGAGACGGCCCTTGTGCAGTTACTGGAGAAAGTGGGAAGTCAGTCCTTGGTTCTGATGTAACTCCTTTTGATTCTATTTAAGAAAAGACAAATGGGAGGGTTTGGCATGTCGGTTGCTTACTTGGATCTAATAAAAGGTGAGGGAACAAGGGAACAGAAGAATAAAATAATAAACAGTGATTTTCTTACTAAGCTAAAAGAAAACAATATCAAAAGCAAACTGGTGACAGAAATCCTGCATGAGTGTATTGGCTGAAGACTTAGAAACGTCTAGAAAGCCCGTAGTTCCTTACTCTTGTATTTTTTTAATACTTTATTAATTTATTCTTGTTACATCTCAATGGTTATCCCATCCCTTGTATCCTCCCATTCCTCCCTCCCTCCCATTTTCCCCTTACTCCCCTCCCCTATGACTGTAACTGAGGGGGACTTCCTCCCCCTGTATATGCTCATAGGGTGTCAAGTCTCTTCTTGATAGCCTGACATCCTTCCTCTGAGTGCCACTAGGCCTCCCCATCCAGGGGGCATGGTCAAATATGGGGCACCAGAGTTCGTGTGAAAGATGGCAGTGCCCAGTATGCACCATATCTGATCTTGTATTTTTAATTTAACAGGGATGCATTCACTGACATGTGAATTTTTTCATGCTTGGTCCTTTGCTCTTCTAGGGCACTAGTGTGTGGGCCTGTTATTAGGAGACATGGCATTATAGGTACAAGCACTGGACTTGCTGTGTAAATGAGGATAATCTTATTACATTTTATTTTGTCTTGCACACATTTGAAAACTACCAAAAACAGTGACAAAAATCCCCACCCCCGCTTTCCCTATGTATACATAGTGTGCATATGAGTATGTAAGTGTCAAGGCATATATGTAGAGATCAGAGGACAACTTCATCTTCTACCCTGTTTGAGACACTGTCTCTTTGATGTCCACCTCTGCGCATACCAGGCTAGGTGTCCTGTGAGATTTGGAAGACGCTCTTGCCTCTGCCTCCCATCATACTTTAAGAGTGTTGGCTGTACAGACACATGCTATGAGTTCTGGGAGTCAAATCCCCATACTTCCAGGGATGCTGTTTTATCCACCGGTACCCTAGCTCCATGGAACAGTTTTTGTAATAGGAAGCCTTTTAAACATTACTCCAGTTTTATTTCCTTAAGATGAGTAAGTTTGAACATACATTGAATTTAAAACAATCAATTACAAACTGTTGTAGTAAATGGGATATGACTTGAAATCTATTATTTGAGTCTCCTTGTCACTATTCATAGGCTTCCTTGCTCTTTATTATGCTCCTAGCATTCAGTATTTTGGAGAAATCCCTTGTCTTCAAATCTTTTAGCATGTTTCAACATTGCTCTTCCAACTACAGAATAACATGTACTACATAAAGAAAACAAAGCACCATTGAGGGTTTGTTCTTTATTTTATATTTCATGATATTTGGCTCTGTGTGTGTGGTACAGTATGTGTTGTCAGACACCAATGTCCTCATTAATAGCAGTATCAACTGAGGACACAAGAAAAGATACAGCATTATCCAAGGCCTCTCAGACTTAAGTCTAAGGAAACTGCCATGATATTTTATAGAAATGGACAAACCAATGTTTAGATCCATTGAATAAATTTCCCACTGTCACAAGCTGGCTTGGAAAGATGTCCTTCTATAGACTAGTCATCTTACATTTTATGACCATCCTGACTGTTAAAATTTTATGCTATTTCCAATCATCTAGCATTGATTTTGACTATGAAAAATTAATAAAGTTTACTGAACATTCTACCCTGCTTTTATAGCACTATTGTTTCTTAACATTTTAAGGATGAAACCTCCTAAAAGTTGGGAGCATTACACTATAGCTTCCATTTCCTCTGCTTTCTGAGTACCTTTTATGTCACAGTGAGTCTTGTGGGATGATTGGAAAGCTTCCTATTACTTCATGAATTTCTTTTCTTAGATTACTAAGGCCACATTATACTTTCCCTAATACAGTTTTCATTTATAATGGACATCTCGCCTAATATGTCCAGGATAGTTTCTAAGTAGCAGCATTATTAAGTGGAAGAATCACCAAGGCTTTTAAAACTCTCAATAAACAGAAGGTCCATAGCCTTGTAATATCTGCTTTGCAAATCTGATATAAAAATTAAATTTAGTATGAATTGACTATGGTCAAAAAGAATATTATCCTCTAACATTCATATTAGCAATGCCTTAAAGGAAAGTAATAAAGTAGCATAGTAATAAAATAGTGTCTTAGTGTGTAGATATGTGGACACTAGGACACTAGCAGCAGTGATAAAGTCAGCAGGTACTTGTTCCTGAATGTCACATTCATGAAAATGCAGAAACTGAAGTGTCCTCTGCTTCTGCACATGTGCAAATTTGATGGGTCAGTGACACATGTTTTCCAAAAGTAACAATTCAAGTGAAGCCATATAGTAGTCTCTTGGTTGACATACTAGTGACATCCCTGAGATACTCCAACAGATGTGGGAATACAAAAACACAAACCTCTTACTATTCCTAAACAATCAGCTTAAGTTTTTACCTCCAAGCATTCAAAATATGCTCTTTGGCTATATATATAGGTCTCTCCCTGGATTTTTCAATCATGTGGGAATAGAGATAATCACACAGTACTCCATGCTGTATGTCAGGCTTTTGTGACCCACCACCACCCCGTGCTATACCCTCTTTGATGGCAAGAGGTGCTGCTCTACACTGTCCCCAAGGTTTGGGGATACTGTCTCCATTGCTGTGGAGGAAATCACCTGGGACTTGGATGTAGCACTGAGTCATGAGTCTTCAGCCCAGTGACTTTCTCCCTCTCAGTCACTCCCATTTTAAAAACACTGAACTTGAGTCCCCAAACCGTCTAGTTGTCAGTCAACTTTGTGCATATTATGGCAGATGAATTTCCCTTCTATCCTTCTTTTAAAAAAAAATTCTAGGGCTTTCAAGGTAGACATTCATATGGTATAAGATAAACATAATGGAAGTCCTTTATCTTCATTGCTTCTTGTTCTTGCTTTGCTACGGTTGCTATGTTGCTAGGGATGAGGTCATTGGGTGTAAGTGACCATATCTGTTAGACTTCATTCAATAAGTTAAATTACATGTGAATGTTAACTCCAGCTTTATTTGTGCTCAGTCATTATACATAATGTGCTATTTTAAGTGTCACCCAGTATACAGTGATAATCTTTTCTCATTTGGAGGTCTCCTAGCCTACATTCGCCTGATCAATTTAACAGGGACACCGCAAAGTCCAATATTTGCTACAGAAAGAATGACAATAGAATGTCAGTTCCCAATGTCTTTTGTGATAACTCTGTTTATGAGTTTTCATCACATGGTCGTGGACTGGCTCACAATACCACACTGTATTGTGTATAGCGTGTGATTCTTACTTCCATCGATGGGTTTGTATTTAACCATCTGTATACTCACATGGACTCTAAGATTCTAGGCAGCATTTAGTCAATTACTTCCCATGTAATATGTTCTCCATATGTGAAAAGGTGCATGTGTTCTTCATATGTGAAAAGGTTACTAACAATTTCATCTCACATAATGGTCTTAAATTTATAAGCAAAATGTGGTGGGCAAATTAGAAAACCCGTCCAGAGATTGTGAAGGCAACATCTCCTTTCCTGTGCCAGATACTGGAAATGGTCACATGCACATTTTTAAAGAGTTAAACTATGGAAATATTATTTTCCATGAATATATTTTAAAGATGTGTTTGTTTGCTTCGTTTTATGTGTCTGAGTGTTTGCCTGCATGTATGATGTGCGTATGGCATGCTTGATAGCATGAAGGCAAGAAGAGGTCACTGGATTCCCTGATACTGGAGTTACAGACAATTGTGAGCTGCAGCGTGGGTGCTGGGAACTGAACATGGGTTTGCTCAAATAGCAGGCAGTGCTCTCAATCACTGAGCCATCTCTCTATTCCATTATATAGGTTTTAACTAATGACATTTATTTGACAATCTCACATGTGTTCCTAATGCATAGAGTTTCCCATTCCTCGTCATTTCCCTATGTTGTATGACAGACTTTTCCTGGGGAGACACAGGAAAAGGTGTCTACTCATGCCAGGCCAGGAACCAATGACGGACCAAAGTATGATACCACCGAAGTCCAACTCAGTGAACCAATGAGTTTTATTGCGGTCACTTACAGGAATATGAGTGAAGGGTTCCTTACAGGAGCAGAAATGAACCAAAGACAGCTGCATCACCAGGCTCAGGGTGGGTGACTGCTCATGAAAGCTGAAAACCTGGCACACACTGTATAGCCAGAAGGCAGCTCAAAATATCATAGTGCACCCTTTCCAGGTGGCTCTGATGGCCTGATCCTCTTCCAGACCGCCTTTGTTTCTTTTAGACAATTCTGCTGCTGTCTTCCAGCGGGGGCTCAGCAGTCCTTAAAGCTCATTACATTATCTTGAAGAAAGAGAGGCCTTAGAGAATCTGGTTAGCTTCTGTGACTTCTTGAAACTATTGAGAGTTGTGTACTTTCTGCCTTAATGAAATTTCCTGCAGATTGGAATGCTTCAATCATAAACAAGCTTGCTAAACATTACTCTGGACGCCATCCACTCAACGAAGGTAAAGCAAAGATATATGCCCAACTGCAACATTGTATACGATATAAAAGCCACATAGACAACAGTACATATTTGTCATTTGTGTTTTAAAAACTGAGTTCATTATGCACGTTTCACAATGGTTGAGTGACATCAAAGTAGTGTCCATGGTATTTTGAAACAACTCTGCAGAGAAAAAAATATTTAACCACAGCTCTGCTGGTATTTTGTGAGCAAACTAACTGCTTTCTTTGTGTTGCGTCAGCATTAGCTGCGTAATGGCGCTCGACTCAAACAGGAATGAGTTTACATTTGTGTTCTTAAATGACAACTCTTTCCTGGCCATTTTTAAACTTTGTTTTTCTGTTTATATGAACGACTCTTTTTCATGAATTTTAAATCATTGGACTCAGTAAGGAATGATTAATGGAAATTTACTTTTAAATCCATTTTAAATGATTTATTTGGCAAATATACATTGCTGTATGATAGACACATTTAGCCAATGCAGAAAAGAGAGAAAAGTTTCCTGAGAGTCTGCTAACACCATCTTTTTCCTGACCAAGCTTGGTATTTTATAGTAGTGGATTTTTAATTCTGGCAAAGTCATTAAGCAGTCATTTTAATGCTCACTTTGAAACTGGGTAAGGCGTCATTTTTCATTAATAAATTCTCATTATATTAAAGATCAATGAAGCATGGATGGTTCATAGAAGGGGATCGGTGGGTGGCTGTGAGCCAGCAAGGAGAGAGACTGCGAAACCTACCCGGGAAATTGAGAGGTCTTCAAGCGGAGAGACTGTTTCAGGTAGACCTTGAGAAATGAGTTAGATGTTGACAGGCAGGAAATCTTTCAGATATATTCCTGACATATAGAACATTTCCAAACAAGAAATGCCCTTTACCATAAAAAACAACTGCCTTCATAGGGCAAGCTTGGTGTGTGTGTGTGTGTGTGTGTGTGTGTGTGTGTGTGTGTGTGTGTGTTCATGTATGTGTGTGTTCATGTGTGTACAATACACATACATTGTGTGCACATGTGTGTGGAGGTAAGGGGTTGACGTAGGGTGTCTTCTGCTATCTACTATAGTTTTGAGACAGGGTCTCTCATTGAACCTGGAGCTCACCACTTTGGCTAGACTGGCAGGCTAGCAAGGCCCTGGGAACCCCTGTCTCTGCCTCTCCAGCCCTGGGAATATAGGTATGTGGCACTACGTTGCCTTTTTTATGCTAGGGACGAAAGTCAGGTCTCTATGCTTGCAGAATGAACACGTTATCATTTAGCCATTTCTTCCACCCCAGCAAGGTATTTTGGATAAGAAGTGATAGGACATAGAGTTGGGTGTTGAGGATTGAACTGGATTTTCAGGGTTATGGGGTGCCCTATGACATCATACGTACATCGAGTGCCTGCGTGGGTTCCTTTCTCCGGGAGGCTGGGCTGAGAATCTGGTCACAGAGTTTTCTTCAGCCTTCGGGAAGCTAGCTGAAGAAGACTCCATCCTGAGAACTGGTGGTGAAGGAGACCTTTTGGGCAGGGAGGGAGCACAGGGCAGCTGCCTGCCTGCCTGTTGAGACCATAGAAATCTGCGTCCCTTCCAGAGGGGAAAGGAGGCATCTGGCTTGTGAAAGGCCCAATTACACTTTATTAAAATAAAGACAAAAAGAGTCAAACAACTAGATTTTAATTCACTAAGTTTTTTTAAAAAAGGACAAGGACAGAGAGCTACGGGGAAGGGATGGAGGTTGCACTAACAAACCTTCCAGCCTCCAGGTTTTTAAACAAAGCTTATTTGAATACCAAGAGACACTCCCAGGACACTTCCCAGGCTTGTCTCCAGGGTACTTTCTATATGTTTTTCTTCAAAAAGCCAGCTTTTGACACCTTTCCTGTGGGTTAGGATCTGCAAGGAACTATCTGGTGGGTTGTTATCAACAAGAGGGTCTGCTCACCTATGTCTAAGCATTATCAGGAGGGAGAGTCTCCGCCTGCCGACAAGGCCCCACAGACATAGAGTTGGGTACTGAGGATTGAACTGGATTTTCAGGGTTATAGGGTGCCCTGTGATATCATACGTACACTGAGTGCCTTCCAAGCAAGAGTGGTGAAGAAACATGACTTCCCATTTCTAGAAAGTTTCAGAATCAGGTGTGCTAGAAGGTGTCTGTCTATAAAGAGTTACCTCATACCATGTATTTTTCCAGAATTTTTCTATATATTAACTACAATTTATGGTATATGCCTAAAACAATTATAAAACCCATTTGCTACAAAATAAGCATATGATCAATGTTTCTACAATAAATGCAAATAATATTGAAATGTCATTTGTTTATTACTTCAGTCTAGCTCAGCTAATTCAGAATATTTTGAATAACTTGTGTCCACATAGTTACATACAAAATTACTATTCTACCTTAAAGTTATTTTATATCAAAAAGCAGACATGACATTTGTATTTAAATCAATTAGGTAGTTTTTTTCATTTTAAAAAAAAGTGAGTTTATTTCTGTTTGAAGTGTGTCCTTATTTTTCTCATGTTTGTACATAGCAAATGATACACCAGTTTATGTGTGCCTAGTTTTAATATAGCCATATTATTCTGTCTGTGTGTCAATAATAGTGTGAGGCATATATAGATCAAATTGCTTCTCTCTTGGACAGATGGAAGAAGGGGGAGTTCAGCAATTTACTTTGTGTGATCTCTCTGGATTCTTTGGGAATCTGGACACAAGCCACACTTTCTGATCATTTTCTTTCTCTATCATTCACTTACTTTATTGTTTGCTTTTCTGACCTTGTGAACAATTCTCACATATTTAAATAGAAAGCAAATGGTATTTTTAATTTTGGGCTTGTCTTTTGTTTATATAATGTTATCAATCAGAAGGTGAGAGATGGCACTGTATAGGAAGAATGAGTGGATTGAATTCAAACACAGAAATTCAGCATCACATGTTGATGATGCTTTTTATATCAAAGCAAGAAAGCACACCATTGACTGAGTTCTCCGTGATCAAGGCACTTTGCTAGTGTTACTTTAGAGCAGCTATTTTTAGGCTTAAGATAAATGATGAATCTGATATATTTGTCTCGTGCCAAATAAGTTCGTTTTTATCATGTAATTTGTTCACTCATTGTTCTATCCTTTCCCCTTAATTTATACACTTTACACACCATTAGTTACTGGGAAGGAACAATATTACATAAATTGGGAAAACTACGCTGAAGTCACACATCTCTTATGAAGTTAGGAGATATCAGAGCTTAGAAAATTGGATCATATTTGTCAGACAAAGAGATTTTGTGACTCTTGGCACCGCACATGAAGTATGCACACTGAGACTAGCAGCCTCAGGGAATACACGGTGGACACACAGTCAGTCTTAGCTTGAGACTTGAGTGAGCATTGCCAGGGCTTTAAAGGAGCTGAAGAGTGCCCTAGGTAAAAATTAGTTTCCCTCCATTTTCATCTGTTGTCATTCTTTCCATGTGCTTTTTTCATGACAAAAGTAACTATACCTTCAGCTTTGAACGTGGATGTGGTCACTGGTCCTACTGTGTACATCAGAGCATTGGGTACAGGCTTCTACAGATGAAACAACAGAACAAGTGGTCCTCTGAGGCAGATCCTCAAACAGGTGTCTGCTTCAGATTAAGCTCTTCCTTGGTGGATTGCTTCTCTCTCATAATGGTGTGGGAGGGCTGGTGGCCTTTGTCCAACAGCTTTGTTTGACTGGGGTATTGTAAGTTTCTCAAATTTCCAACCTCAGGAAGCTCAACTTTATGATGCTCTCAATGTACTCCACTGTGCCAACAATAATTTTGAGGAAAAAAATATTTGCCTGGGGCAATCCAGTGACTCCTACGTTTCTACAAGGCACCTGCATTTACTGTCACTCACACTCTGTTAATGCAACATATGGAAAACCATTGCCAGTGTGTCAGGGTTCTGTGAAAAGAGGTTTCCTATTATCTCATTATCTGCGAATTCACCAGGAATTAAAGCCAGGCATGGTGGAAGTCAAATTTATTAAGATCAAACACATCCTAAGTAATGTTCTGTGCTTACTGCAACAATTCCTGGCTTTTTTTTCTCTGATTTTTTTAAATTGAAAAATAAAATAATTCATATTACAACTCAATTGCTATCCCATCCCGTGCATCCTCCCATTCCTCCCTCCCCTCCTGCTTTCACCCCATTCCCCTTCCCTATGACTGTAACTGATGGGAACCTCCTCCCCTTGAGTATGCTGCTAATGTATCAAGTTTCTTCTTGGTAGTCTGCTTTCCTTTCTCCAAGTGCCATCAGGCCTCCCCATCAAGGGGAATGGCCAAAAAAGGGGCACCAGAGTTCATGTGAAAGTCAGTCCCCAGTCTCCACTTAACTGTGGAGAATATTCTGTCCCTTGGCTTGGTCTGGGTAGGGGATTGATGATGACTGTACATATTGTCCTTGTTTGGTGCCATGAACAGAACAAAGCGACAGCCTACAGACTGGGAAAAGATCTTCACCAACCCTACATCTGACAAAGGTCTAATATCCAAAATATATAAAGAACTCAAGAAATTAAACACCACCAAACCAAATAATCTAATTGAGAAATGGGGCTCAGAATTAAACAGAGAATTCTCAACAGACAAATATCAAATGGCTGAGAAACACTTAAAGAAATGCTCAACGCTGTTAGTCATCAGAGAAATGCAAATCAAAACAACTCTGAGATACCATCTTACTCCCATCAGAATTGCTAAGATCAAAAATTCAAGTGACACCACATGCTGGCAAGGATATGGAGAAAGAGGAACACTCTTTCATTGCTGGTGGGAATGCAGTCTAGTGCAGCCACTTTAAAAAGCTATCTGGCGCTATCTCAGAAAACTGGGAATAGGACTTCCTCAAGAACCAGCTATTCCACTCCTTGGAATTCCTGGCTTTTTTATGTCAGAAAATGTAGTGGAGCATTCTTGCAGCTGACAGACACATGTACATGAGAGGGCCTGCCACGTTTTGGGTTTTGTCTCTAACCTTTATGTTTTCTAATTCTTTTATGAAAATATAATTGAAATTTAATAGATATTATGGCTCTGGTGTCTGGATAGAGACCATAAAGCCAGAGATAAAAGAGGGCAATAGCTAAATGTGAAACCTGAGAAAGACTCTATCTCATTATGAGCAAAAAGCTTGTATGTCTAAGGGAAGAAAATCCTCAGGCAAGTCATGTAAGTAGGCATACTCTTTCTCTAATAATGTCTTTCTTTTGATAACTTAGTTATTTCACTACAAGGTACAACATAAAAGAGGAAACTGTCTTCAGCTGAGGTATCTGAGAAGTCAACAGAGTAATGTAGCCCAACTGACGCCCTTAGAAAACATAGAGGGCACAGATAGGACTAGTGAGGGTCCTGTGAGCCTGCGTGGGCATGCGTGTGAGGGTGCTAAAACTGAGACTGCAAACATGTTCTCAGGGGAAAAAGTCACTTTTTATAAAGCATTTAAGGTATGAAATGGTATATTCCAGAATTTATGGGGGGACATTGGTTTTTAAAATGAGCATTCACTATGCAAACTTCGATAATCTGAGTTGGATTCTCATGTGTAAAAGTTGGATATGATAGCATGGATCTAGAATCCCACACACCTCAGATGAGATGTAGCTTGTAGGCCAGATTGCCTGGAGTACATGAGGCATAGTGGCCAGAACCTGCCTCAGCACCGTGGAAGGAAAGGATCAGTTCCGGAAATAATTCTCTGACTTCCAAATAGGCAGCGTGGTACATTCTCTTTCTCTCTCTCTCTCTCTCTCTCTCTCTCTCTCTCTCTCTCTCTCTCTCTCTCTCTCTCTCTGTGTGTGTGTGTGTGTGTGTCTGTCTGTCTCTCTTTTTCTTTCTCTGTCTCTCTCTGTCTTTCTCTTTGTTTCTGTTTCTGTCTCTGTATCTGTCTGTCTGTCTGTCTGTCTGTCTCTCTCTCTCTCTCTCTCTCTCTCTCTCTCTCTCTCTCTCTCTCTCTCTCTCTGTCACACACACACACACAAACACAAACACATGAACATGTATCACACATACTATGGGCACACATATGCACTATAAGACAAAAAAAGTTAAAGCTACAAGAAATGTTGTAGATCGTTCTGTTCAAAAATTTTATTTTAGCATACAAGAGGCCCTGGCTTCAGTCCTTATCAACACGTAATGATAACAACAACATTAAAATTAAATGAATATGCCCATAGATAAATAAAAGCCAACCTATTTTTCATAAAAATAACACTCCTAAAAAGGTTAGATTTTCCATTCCTCCCCTTTTCTTTTTTTCTTACTTCTTCCTCGATTCTTTCTCTTCTCCATACTTTTTCGGCAACTCACTGCTCATGTTACTAGAAACATAATTTTCCTGTAGAAGGATATCAAAAGACAAGCGCAGCGTGTGAGATTCATCTCCCTTTTGATTGCTGGACACTATTTGGAGTAGTGGAAATAAGAATGCTTCCTAAAATCCAGCTCTCGGCATGTAGGAATTTGAATATTACTAAGAGTGCAGAACCCTGAAGGCCATGTTAGTTTAATTCAATTGCATCTTTATACCATTAATTATTGCCTATGAAGCTAGTTTCAAAAGTCCAATGAGGTTTTCAAGAAATCCTTGACACTGTCCAACTGCCCTTGAGTTTTCTTAAAGTCCACACTGAACCTGTTTCTAAAAGGTAAGACCCTTTCTGTATGCACTTACATTGAACTAACACCTATTGATTATTTGTATTCTAGTAACTGCATCTGTTAAAATCATTTCCTCTACTCAGATCCAAGCTTACATTCTAATGTCTTCACCTCTCGGTATCATTTTCAAGGGTCAGCGCATAAAGGAGACCATGAAGAGGCAGCGCCCCACACAGCATCATACGTTTGCATCATACACGTACATTTGCTGGTTGTTTAAGAGTTCGAGTTTGAGTGCACATATGTTCTTCTTCTGCTTAGGTATATCAGACACAAAGTAGCATGTGTGTTGTGGCTTTTGTTAGTCACAGTGCAAAAGTTGTAGAGCCAGAACTGGGTTATTTTTTGTTCACGGTTTTTGTCTTTCTAAGTAACACTGGATGGTTTGAAGGTGTTGAAATGTGGTGGTAACTAACTCTTCCATGAGTAAATCCACTTTCTTTTCTCAGTCCCTGCCCCACACCTGGGCTTTATTATGTACCACCCTCAGGGTGTATCTGCTGGAAGATGCACCCCCCCCAACATGAACCTCACAGAGTGAAGTTCTTTTCTACCTCACTATATAGGGACAGCTCTGAGCACAGCATATTTTAATACTTTACCTGTGTCCAGCTAACACTCTAATGGCTTCGAGTATCATTTTGACTAGTGTTTGACTCTGTAATTTTTTTTTTTTATCATTCTGTGGGGTTAAAACAGCCTAGCTTTTTTCTACCACTCTGAGCCCTGAAGACACTCGGATTCATATTAGAATGAGGATAAGCATTTAATAGTAACTCTAGGTCAGCTTGATGTGGCATGAGAAATAGTCTTAGGGAGGGAAAGAGACTTTCCACAAAGTGCCCAATAACACGAAGAGTGCCTGAGCCTAAGGATGTGACCAGTTACTCATCCATATTGATGCTATAGTTTAAAATGCCAGGTGGCAACCTAGCAAACATGACTTTAGCACCAACTAGGGGAAAAAATCATGAACACAACATGAGAGGATCCAAGGGTATAGAGCACAGAGCAGACAAAGAATGCTTCAACATTTAGTTCTTGGCCACTGTTGCTTTTCACTGCTCTGCAAGAAAAAGAAGGCAGCTATTAGGTTCCTGACAAAGCAATTATAGGGAGGCACAGATGCAGGGAGCTGACCTGACATTTGCCCCCTGGATAGTTGTCATAGCAGCAGGCTGAATAGAGCAGTTTGATATAAGTGCAGGCTGCAGAGGACATTCCACGCCAAATGCATCCCATTAAAGCATCAATATACAAGGATGGAGATGAAGCCTCATGGCAGACAACTTTTCCCTTTATTCAGCTCTGATCTATTGCTTCAAATACACATTCCATGAAAGATCCACTTTTAAAGGCAATGACAATTTGTGCCCTTGAAGGTGTGCATGCATACCACAAGTGTCTCTAATATATAGCTCCTTGGGAAGAATGTATTTTTAAACAAAGCTGCTTTAAAATTTTTTTCATTCTTGAAACTATATATGACCTTCTTACAAAATAATATGCATTGTGTCTGTACTCCATTATTTACTTTGTTTTTTCATAAACATAAACATACATTCTTACATATTATATTATATTATATTATATTATATTATATTATATTATATTATATATCTGAAGACTATATGCAAATGTAGCTACTTAAAAGTATGTATAAAATACTCACACATATAAAAATGTATTAGGCACACATTAAAGAAAGGTATTGTCAACCTGCTAAAGGAGGTTTATGTCCATGAGTTATGCCTGGTGTGGAGCTCTGCATGCAAAGAATTTAATCAATTCTCACTCTGTTTCAGAAGGAAATATTTGCAAACTATCTTTGACTTTTCATTTGTGAAGATTAGAGGTAGGTTTAATGTAATCATTTATGCATCACCAAAATTGTATGTTATTGGTGAGAGACTAATCTCTCTCTCTCTCTCCCTATCCTTTTCTACTTCCTGTTCTCCCTTTCACAGTATAGACAAACTCATAATAAATGATATTTTCTTTCAAAATACAAAGAAAGCAAGAACACAACAGAAACAAATCATTTAAATTGAAAATTACAAGTCACATTGGGCATTGGGTATAGTAACTAATTTGCACCCCTAATGCCACACTGGGTGGAGGCTTGTTCTTTCTTAAATACAACAAATGTACATGCACCCTATTGTGCTGTCACTGTTGTTCAGGTTAAAACGTGCTTCTCCCAGGCACTGACACAATCTGTTCTTCAAACACAGCTGGGAGCAACAGTGCCAGGTTGATTTCTCCATGTCCTGTATCTGAAGCATGCAGTGTCTCCAGCAATAGCGTCTCACCTGCAGTTCTGCCTAGAATAACGACAATAGCTTGTACTGTTTTGGGAGCAGGAGCCTATGTGACCCCAGTGACCAGTGACACAAGGGACATAACCTATACCTGGCTTGGGCTTTTGCTTGATAGCTTGTGGCTTCTGGGAGAGAGCTACTGGTGGAAGGAGAATCTGTTTGCTTCAGGGGTGGCCCCGATAGGCGGCGTGCTCCCTGCACAGCTCTGCATCCACGGAGAGGCTGGAAGCACTAAGAAGACTGTGGGCATTTTAAAAATGATCGATGAGATTGGGAGGTAAAGTTGGCGGGTGAATGTTAGGGGTTGCAGGATAGGGATTTGATCAAAACACCTTATATTCTGTATGAAATTCTCAAGTAGTGAATCTCAGGAAATTATTTAGTGGGAAAATGACTCAGTTGGTAAAGCCCTGGCCAGGCAAGTGTCAAGCCCGGATCTGGGATAACAAGAACCCAGTGGATACTAAGTGGAGTGGCTGAGGTGCCCCTGAAATTCCAGTGCTCAGAGAGCAGAGGCAGAATCCCAGACTAGATAGAGTGGTGAGTTCTGGGTTTAGTGACAGACCATGTCGCTATGAATCAGGTGGAAACAAGCTGAGGAAAATTCCTAGAGTCAGCCTCAGGCCTCCACATGCAGGAACAAACTAAGACACACCAGAACCCTGAAAGGCAAGAAAAGCATAGATCATATACAGCTGTGAAAAGGCACTGGCACATAAAAATTATGAGGTGCATAATTTTTATTAGTTTTACATTAGATTCTCCTAGACTTCAAGATGCTCAAATTGGTTTTTCTTCTTGTGTAGAATGCATACAATGTCTACACAGCAACTTCGAGTGTGTTACTATAAGACTAACCAAGACCAACAAAGCCCTATTTAATAGTATCTTGAAGGATAGATACCATAGTACCTTTTATCCACTTCAACACCTAAGACAGTGAGAGAGTGGTTCTGGGGTCTGGGCCAGCCTAGCGTCCTAGCACAGTCTGAGTCCAGGCTCCTGAGCAGCACTGGAGTGTGCTTACACACAGCTCAACTTACCATACAACTTACTGTAGTTTCATTTTGCAAGTGGTTCACAAAATGCAATTATTCTTTGAATAATTTAGGCACATAGGAATTAAAAATATTAATCATTGTAATGAATTGGAAACAAAAATGAAAAGAAAAGTAAAAAGAAAATTGCTTATCAGCAAATCTGCCTCCTACAGAGTGCCTGGGTTGCAATGAACAAATCCTGTAAGAGGCAAGTTCTGAAGTGAAGGCAGTGCTGAGTTCACAGAGACATTTTGTATAGCTCCATTATTTTTCATGTTATTTAATTTTTTTTTGTAAATGCTGTTTTTTTTTTTTTTTTTTTGAGTTAAAACACACCTCATCCTCAATAGTTGGAAGACATTTGGGCTTTCTTTTTCCTTGGTGGACTGAGTGCATCTTCATATGCTGAGAGGAAGAGGGTTAATGTGAGGAGACCATGATGAGATGTGAAGTGGGTGGGCATGTCTAAAAGCCTCTTCCATGGGAGATTGTTCTAGAGCCTGGAATGTGATAGCAGAACCAAATAAGCTTTCATTAATCTGAAAAGAGGAGCATAGAATTCAGAGTGTTCGGAGAGTGTTTGCTCTGTCACAGCCACCCTCTATATGAAGATGTTTCCTTACAGCTCAACACAGCTGCTCATGTTACAAGGCTGTAGTCTACAGCAAGAGTGTAGGGTTGGGGTCGATTAGATTCCTGCTGTACCATCTATAATGACTCTATGTTGAGCAATAGTGCAAAGTGTTCTCAGCCCATAGAAGTCTATTTCTCCCTCTAAAGCTTGAGAAAGATTGATTTTCTTGTTTGTTTTGTTTTATTTTAGTTTTCCATCTCACTTAACTCATGTGAACATTGCAGAAGCCAGTAAGCTCCGCACTACCTCAGGATACACATGAGGGAGAGGTGGTGTCTTCACTGGGGAGCGCTTCTTCCTTGTACATTAGAGCCCTGATGGATCCCAGCATCTTTTGTGTTGCCTTCTTTAATTAAGCCTGGCTCTCTCATTCCATGCCACTCATTCGTTCACCATACCCTGCCCCTCTTCAAGGCACACAGCAGTCTCCCTTCTCCCCTACACACATTCATGTAAGCTGTGACTGTTAGTACATCACACTGTTAGTGATGGGAGGAGAAAGACCATCGACTCAAATCATCATGGCCAAATTAATTAAAGTAAGCAATTAATTGAGGCAAGTTCTTTTTATTCATATGCTTGTGCTACCTCCCTCTAAAGCAGGACCGGATGTCAGCATTGGATGTGAAGGAGGCAAGGCTTTTACAGGTTTCCAAATAGGGGGTGTGCTGGGAAAGACAGGCAGGTTATATGAGCAGGACAAACAAGTTAGTCCAAATGACCTTTTTAAATAAAGACATTGTTGTAAGATGGGCATAAAAAGGTAGTCATATGTTGTCCTAGAACCTTCTGGAAAAAAAAAAGGTAGGGGTGCAAATGGTTACAAACAACTTTTTGAAACAAAGGCATGACTGATATTCCAAAAACAGGCAGTGCAAAACCATTTGTAGCTAAGGTTATAGATGGGGCATTGCCCAATCCTTGAGAAACAGATGAAATCATAAACAAGAAGGAACCTAGTTTGTCTTTAGTATAAGATGGCTTCTAAGCCCAAGATGGAGGTAGATGGCTCTCATTCCCCTTGTCTTATATGTTCTTGTCAAATCCCCCATAGGATGTTAGTATACTTTTCTTGGGGGAAGCAAGATTCATAATGCATCATAAAATACATTTCTCACTCGTAAATTATGCCTGTTTGGTTACACTGATAGAACAAATATTTTATTTTGAGCCCATAAAATCTTGGTATCTCAATAGGTATTATAGGAAGACATTTTGTCTCCTTTGCCAGGAGGTTACCTGGGATTTAATATTTCAGCCCTTTGTTGAGGACTAGAGAAGGTGTGCGTAATCTCCTTCATAACTGCCTCTTGCTGAAATTAAGAATCCATTGTCAGGATTCAAGAAGGCCGCTCAAAGGTCAGGTGGGAGTTGGAGCAATGAGGAATTCGTCAGAAGCATCTGATTTGTTGACCCAGATGAAGAGACAGGGAACAACCACATCGACTGGAATGGTTTACATAAACTCTCAGCAAGTCCAGGGCTTTCTGGTTTTGTAGGATGCACTGGGGCTGGCATGCTGTAGATCACCTCGGGAGCAGTTTGTAGTCTGATACTGATGTCTGGATGGTGTCTACCAGTGGGGTGTAGCTCTGCCAAGACAGATACAGCCTAAAGAAAAATGTAAAGAGAACCTTTATATTGGAGTTTCCCCCTCAGGAATAGGCAAAGGACAGAGAAACATAGGCTATTTATAGATAGGAGTCCTTATCTGGAGTCCATTGGACCTGTGCCTATTAGTATGGCAAACCTTGCTGTGAGTTAGCCTTTTTTTATCAGTTGACCCAACAGCTCTAGAAAAGTAAGGCTTGTTTGTTGTTGTTGTTGTTGTTGTTTTGTTTTGTTTTTGTTTTTGTTTGTTTGTATGTGAAATACATTGATCAGGTAGCTGCTGCTAAAATAATGAAGCTACAGTTAGCCACCAACACCACCAGAGATATGAGAAGGATAAATTATAGCAGGAAGTACAATCCAAATGGCCTACATATCAATTAAATTGACAGAGACTTACACACTACCTAGATGGTTGCTCTAGGTCCCTGTGGGCTCCGTGGCTTCACTAGGGGCAGTGGTTATAGGTCTTTGGCTGCTATAGCTTACAGCATTAAATGTGCAGCTACCACAGGGCAGCATCAGCCTTTGGCTCAGATCTGACAGATTTTCCAATAGAGGAGGAAACCGGGGGGTGGGGGGGGTGGGTTATGTTACTTTGACAAGGCATCGTAGATCAGTCAACCCACAGTGTTCACTGTTGGTGCAGGGCCCTGGTGAAAGGTGTGGCATGAGATAGTTTCCCCCAGTGGTTAGTGTTCCCACAATAAAGCTGGAATCATCTGTGCACCATCTGTCTTCTTTGGGAACCTTAAGGTTGTCATTAGGAGACAGAACAAATCTCTGTCTGTCATATTAGGCTTTTTCATTAAATATTTAAAATACCACATTCAACAGATCTCTGTAAAGTTTTGAGGGCTAATAAGTAAATAAACTGTACTTGTTTTTAGTTATTTGTTCTAGGTTTAACTTTAAAACACATTCAGGAGGCTAAATAAAGCTTCTCCTTTATAAGTGAATTACATTTGTAAAGAATTTGATTGTTTATAAGGTGACTATTAATCTGCATGTCTTAATTATCTTTAACAGTTTATGAACTAGTAGCTTTTTATAAGATTAGTGTTGACATTTTTATCCCTGTTAGGTTTAGCCTTAAAAGAAATAACAATTTTTTTAATTGAAACTCTTTTAGTATGAAAACGAAAGTTGAAATTATAAATAAGTCCATAAGGAGACTCACAAGTTTACTTTTCTGGTCCTTTCATAGTGTATCAGTACAGAATATCACAGTTTCTTGTATGACTCATTGTATCAAAATAGCTAAAGCTTTAAAAAGTTAGCAAAAACGAGGAGGTTAGACACATTTTAAAAATATTTTTTATTAATTTATTCATATTACATTTCAATTGTTAGCCCATACCTTGTATCCTCCCATTCTTCCCTCCCTCCCATTTTCTCCTTACTCCCCTCCCCTATGACTGTGACTGAGGGGGACTTCCTCCACCTGTATATGCTCATAGGGTATCAAGTCTCTTCTTGGTAACCTGCTATCCTTCCTCTGAGTGCCACCAGGCCTTCCCATCCAGGGGACGTGGTCAAATATGGGGCACCAGAGTTCCTGGAAAGTTAGACCCCATTCTCCACTCAACTGTGGAGAATATCCTGTCCATTGGCTAGATCTGGGTTGGGGTTCTAAATTTACTGAATGTATTGTCCTTGGCTGGTGCCATAGTTTGATCAGGACCCCTGGGCCAGATCCACCTGTCATAATGTTCTTCTTGTAGGATTCTAGTACCCTCTGGATCCTTCTATATCTCCATTCTCCTATGCTTCTCTCACCTAGAGTCCCAATAAGATGTCCTCCCCTCTGTCCCACTTTCCTGGTAAGTGAAGACTCTCATGGGACATGCCCTTTGGGCTAGTGTCCAGATATAAGTGAGTATATATATAAAAAAACACATGATCATCTCCTTAGATGCAGAGAAAGCATTTGATAAAATCCAACACCCATTCATGTTTAAAGTTTTGGAAAGATCAGGGATACAAGGCACATATGTCATCTTAATAAAGGCTATATACAGAAAACCAATAGCCAAAATCAAATTAAATGGTGAGATACTCAAGGAAATTCCTCTAAAATTGGCAACAAGGCAAGGCTGCCCACTCTCTCCATAGCTCTTCAATACAGTACTGGAAGTTCTAGCCAGAGCAATAAGACAACAAAAGGAGATGAAGGGGATCCAAATGGAAAAGGAGGAAATCAAATTATTCCTATTTGCAGATGATATGATAGTGTATATAAATGACCCCCAAAATTCCACCAGAGAACTCCTACAGCTGATAAACACCTTCAGCAAATTGGCTGGATACAAAATTAACTCAAAAAAGTCAGTAGCCTTCCTATATACCAATGACAAGCATGCAGAGGAAGAAATGAGGAAAACCACACCCTTCGCATTAGCCACAAGCAATATAAAATATTTAGGAGTTATTCTAACCAAGCAAGTGAAGGACTTGTTTGAAAAAAAAATTCAAAACTCTGTAGACACATTTTTAAGTCAGTCTCTACCAGCATGAGTAGACATTAGATAAGGAGAGACACTCTATAGGCTCTTTTGGCAGCTTAGCCATCGTCTTGCTCCAGCGTAACACAGGGATATCCCAGTTCCTGCAGTTTAGCAGTTGGCCAGCTACGAAGGTGAGTACTCGGGATTCCAGTGTGTAGCACTGAGCTTTTCTCAGGGTGAGCCTTCAAATATAAAATCCATGTTCTGGATTGACATACAGTTAGCAAAAACAGTTAGTTAGAAGCAGACCTACAGGAGTTAAAAAACAAGATTAGCTCATTTGAATATTTGCCCAGTAACTATAGACATTGAGGGATTGGGTCTTTGTTATAAGATTACCTATGCAGCCTTTTAATTATTGACCGTGTGTAATTTTTAAATCAACTTTTATTATAGATTATACAGATTTTTAACCATAAATAATAAAATTTAAAGTCCTGAGGTGTATCATAGCAAAAAATTATAGGCAATTAAACTAAACCAGTAATCTAATTTTGCTCACCTGACATAAGACTGAAACTTTCCAACTCCACAGCCAGCTTTTCGATAGAGTAAAAGAACATGAAATAACACCCTTTCAATAATACCCATACCCTAGAGACCTTTGAATCACAGATGAACTAAATCCAGGGACAGGAAAGCTCAGAGATGTAGAATTTTGTGCTTTGGTTATCAAATCAGCCACAGCAGTGGCTTTGGGCCTGGGTGGAGGGAGAGCACAATTGGTGCACACAGGGTGGCGTGCTAGCTTAGCGGGTGTCCAAACTGCCCAACTCTTTCCTTAGATTCTGTCTTGAAACCAACCCACTCACCAACCATATTTCTTTCAAGATCACAAAAGGTTATTTTCTTTTCAAAGCTGATGGTCTGAGTGATAATCTGACCTTCACTCACAGGAATGTTTGCCACGGTCTCTTACTTTTTGACTATGTAATACTTTATACTGCTCTTGATTTGTAGGACAGGATGTTTATTTCCTTACACACTTTGACAACACTCTGAATGTAGTATGTCCTCCTATTCTCAACCTAGAGTTTTCTGGCACTTGGCCTTCTTCATGGAAGTTTTCTTTCATTCTGTAGTCTTGTGAACTTATATTTTATCCAGAATGCGGTTCCTCACAAATGTATTCCCAGCAATGCTTCTTTCTGAAATTCCAATCCGTTTCTCTATACTTCTCCATGGGTTAATATTAACTGTAATACATTTAGGGTATTCCAAGCAGATATCAGCATAAGTCCAACGCAGTCTGCGGTTGTCCCTTCTTCCCATCTTGCTTCCTGATGCAGGTGCCATGGCTCTGCATGTTCCTTCTCAAGCACTACCCACACACTCACACATCCCACCATCTGCCAGGAACCCCAACAAGCCTCACAGCCAGTTGGGAGATGATCCTGGAGAGGTGAACAATGAGACTTGAGACAGTACTCTCTTTGTAGGCTTTGGGTCATGCCCTCCTGGGACCAACCTCCTGGTTTATTTTTCTTACACATTGGACATAGCAAAACTTTGGGGGAAGGAACATGTCCACATGGCAATTCTCATATCAAAGCTTCAAGGCTGTAAACATCTAAATTCCCCTTACAAAGTAGCAAAGCACCTATGACCTTTACAATAAGAATGAATTCTATTGGCTGATAAAGAGAACTCAGGAGGACCAGGGCCTGGAGGAAGTGTCTGTGATAAGCATAAGGACAGGTTGGTAGAGGAGGTGAAGTACATGGGGGCGCTTTCATAGGGTTGTACCTTATTAACTAGGAGATAAAGTCCAGGGTTGTGTTCTCCACCACCCTCAGAATATTGGAGGGAAATCAGGTGGCGGCTCTCTCCTAAGAGCATAGCAAAGGATAGCCAGGGGCTTTGACCACATCACTCCCGCATTCCAGATGAACCAGGCATCATTCATTTCCTACTGTTGAAAAAAAAATAGGCCTGTGTGACTGACAACCCTCATGTCCCCAGTGTTTACTCTATGCTCTGCGTCCTACAAGTTCCCTGATAGCTGCTTCTGGCCACAGCATTTTAAATTCCACAGCCTGCTCTTTCATATTCTGTGCCTTAAAGTTTGTCACTTATACTTCTACCATTTGCTGTCATATAAAGTGCACGTTTTGCTTGTCTGCTTTGCACTGGCCGGCTTTACTCCTGACTAAACCGAGGCTTTGAGGGGAGAGGGCGTTTGATGGTATTTGGTCATGACTCTGGAACTCTTCCACCATGTACACAGAGTGGAGCTGGATAAATGTAGAATGGATGAACGAATGTCATTGTTTGCTTTCTCTTCTCAGGCAGATACCCCCTATCTGTTTTACTTCACTGCATGGTTTGGAAATCTCCTGTACTTGGTGTCTCTCAGCTGGAAAGGAGGGCTGTTTGGGTTGGAATAAGAAGACACTGTAGTTAAGCTTCTCGCTTGGGAGCAAGGGCTCCATGTCTGCCTCTTAGATCCTGAACTCGCAGAAAAATACATCACCTAAGCCTTTTTCACCTCCCACAAAGCCATAGCTTAATGATTTCTAACCTGTAGGGATGTTGTATGGCTGAAGTAAGCAGGTTGGACGTGCGATAAAGGCCTGATAAACACTGTCAGATAGCACTTCTCTTCCTCTAAGCTAATGGCTCTCAAACTTCCTAATGCTAGGACCGGTTATTACAGCTCCTCAGGTTGTGCTGGCCCCTATCATAAAATTATTGTGTTGCTACTTCATAACTGTGATTTTGCTGCTATTATGAATTATAGAGTAGATGTCTGATATGCATGGTATCTGATATTTCTGTAACACCCACAGAAGACTTAACCCTTTCTCCAAATTAAAAAAAAATTTGAGGGGGCTGAGGATGTAGCTCAGTGGTAGAGTGCTCACCTAACATGCAGACATCTGGGTTCAAATGCAATATTATGAAAATGACTGAGTGACTGAAACCTTAAACTTCATCCTAAAAATATCATAGTGTGATGAATAGTCACACTTTCATATTTACATGTTGCTTGGTCTTCTCTTGTTTTCTTCAATATTTTTGAAAAATATCACCAACTAACTAGTCAGTGCCCTATTAATTAGTCTCTGCCTTGTTACTCTACATACTATGGCTTTTATTGATCAGACCTGTCCCCTGACATCCAAAGATCCACCCTTCCATGTTGTCAGTCAAGTCCTCTAGGCTTTGGCTCTGTTATCCCATTAGATGGGGGGGGGGTCTTCTCAATGGTGGTGTGGTGCTGCCTTCCCATCTTCGTGTTGCCCAGCAATTTGTTCTGTGTCTAAAAAGCCACTATGATACACATTTAAAAGTTTCTCCCACAGCGAATGTGAAGTGAATTTGCCATAAGTAGTTGCTGTTCAACACTTTTAGCCAGTGTTAGAATGTCACTTTGTAAAGTTCAGTGACTTACATTGCAGCTGGGATATACAATGCAATCTTAGATTTTTTTTTTAATTTTTATATTACCTTTCTTTACTATACAAAGAAATCTTAGGTGGACTATGCAATCCATCATGTAAAAACATTTCAAATGTCAAATGCAAGAATATACCTAAAGCCTCTTTTCCTAATTCTGAACAAATTACAATATGTTATGAAGTTCCTGTACTTCTGTACACTGATGTAGGAGTCAGAGTTTTACCAAGTTGATGTCTTCTGACGTGAAAATTTAAATCTGTTTGTGCCTCTTCCCAAAATGTTATCTATATATGATAAATGCCTTCGAAATGCTGAGAAAAGGCAATATCCAGCCAGTTGTATCCAGAAGAGAAACACAGACCAGAAGGAGGGTGTAAACACAACTGTGCAGCGAGCCTGGAGGACGGCCTTTCCAGGCTGGACTAAGGTCTCCAGAACAGAGCCGGTTAGGGATGGTATTTAGTGGTGGTCATACCTAGTAGATTAGACAATGCAGGAAGTAATCACAGGGGTGGGGTGGGGGTTGGGGGAGTGGTGGTGGCATATTTGCATTAGAATTTAGAAGGATTCAGTGATACTTTACAAGGCAAACAATACCCCCCCACACACACACACACATAAATTGATATCTAAGGAATACAAACGTAGAATAAACGTCATTGCTTGATCGCTGATTCAGCAGTTTAAAAAAAAAAAAAAGCAAGAAACAAAACCACTGCAATTCCAAGACCTTAAAAGACATCTTCAAAATAAATAACTGAGGCGTGCTTCACGAGGGGTTCATGTGCACACGTGGGTGAGAGACAGAATCAGGAGGACATGGTGAAGCTGACAGAGCTAGCAAGTGAGAGGCCGTTACCACAGAAACACCAGAGCAACACAAAGGAGCTGAGGGTCCTTGGGAGGGTCTGTCAGACAGATTCTGGAGTAGTGGGTGGAGGGAGTGAGCAACTGCCCGCCCCAGGGCATGGCAAGAGAGGCCAGAAGGAAGGAAATTCCTCAGGCATGAGCACCTCTGACCCCACCACTCTTCTCAATGCTGACATTGGTGTCACATCACCAAGTACAGAAGCTGATCAGGTTCATCGTGCCCGGAAACAAAATCAGGGAGTTTATGTGGATGGGACAAATTGATGCACAGGAAAGCAAAAGTGATGATGCATCAGAAAAATTTGTTTCAAGGAAATTCATATCTAAATTCTATCCTTATTTGAACCAACTAAATGAACATAGAAAGTATATTTAGAGGTCTTTGTTTATTAAGGTTTAATATCAACTGTAGAATATATTTCTGTGCAGTTGGGGCACATGAAGATACAGGTATGCACACATGTGTGAAAACACACTCACACTCATGCATAGGGTCTTCTTTTATGTCTTAAAACAAATATCTTATCATTTCTTTTTTTAATTTTTTACTCATGTAAAATTCTTAGAAATAAATTCTTGGACTCCCATTCCCAATCGCTTTGTCAGTTCATCCAATTTTACTTTTATTATTAGAGGTTATCACTGTCTAAAATAGTTTTGTACTTTACACATTTCATTTCTTGCCCCATAATCATATAGGTCTCATGAGGGTAGAAAGCCTGTCTGTTTTATCTTCTGATTGATGGACACACAGCAGGTAGTTGAGTGTTTATCCTGATAGCTGGAAGGCATTGACAGAACATTGTTTAAACAATCTTCACTTACAAACAAAATTAGATCAGAAACCATCCTGGATTATAGTTAGGAGATTTTTTTTTTTAAGGTGCTAGGACATGGGTCTTTAAAACAGAAAACTGAATAGAGATGAAGAACAGAATTCAGAAGGCAGAACAAATTTCATCTGGAAACTTGAGAGAGTGAAAACAGGCCTAACCTTAGGCCTACTATCCCGTAGGTGCTCATGGAGTCTTTGGGTAGCTGCACCATGCAGTGGTTCAAAACGCAGGCCTGAGCAAAGGCCTCCATCATAGATTAGGATTTAGAGATCCTTGCTATAAAATCACTAGATATCACAGAAGCAGCTTTGCAAGGGGGTTGTACAGAATGGAGACTTCTAGAGAATCAAGTTGGAAGGAAAGAGTTGCTGGTTATTCCCAGTGACATACAGTATTTTAATTAAAAATCTTGAGGGAGGGAACTACTGATCATGAAATTCAAGTAGTTTATGAACTTTTATTAGTATCATATATATCATATATATGTATATATGTGTGTATATATATATATTATAGCAAAGAATTCCTGCAAATTGCCAACTTTTTGACAAATGGGTTTATTGCAAATAGAATAAAACAATTAACTATGCATCTTACATATGAAACAATATATGCTAGTAATGCTTGTCTCCTAACTATAATAATAAAACCTATAGCATTCTACATTCATAGCCAATGTACTGGGTCAGCCATGCCACAAAACCAGGAAGCACACAAAGGAAACATTACTACTATTAAAGTGGGGACATAGCAGAGAGCATAGGGCTGAGAGGCTACCTAACACACACAGGCTTAAATAGTGGGTTTTTAATTCATCACCAGATTATTTATTTTTAGATCATTCAGTGGCTTCTCATGCATGTTCCTTTTAAAATTTAATTTCACATTAGTATAAAAATCATTATCCCCCAGTGATTTGGGCTCTGCCATATTGATGGTTTTCTAATTACCTTAGTTCGACTGATTCATAATTAATATACTTCAAGTACCAAAAAATGGATGGGTGATTTTTTACACCCAGTTTAAATTATAATAATCTATAAGCTCTTTTTTCTAATGTGTAGAAATTAAGATCTCAGCTTCATGGCTCTTTCGAGCTATACAATCCCCATGGTAGTGTCTTTGCTGTGTGATTGAACAGCATGTTCATCAAAGGTGGCCGTGAATGAATCAATTATGTAGAGCAGCCTTAGGAGGGATTGTTTTCCATTCTGCTTACTCAACCATGCGGGCACACCTGTCTCTAATTTTCACACTATCAATGATTGCTTCACAGCATCAGAGCTCAAATAACATCATTAGGCAGGATTTCCTACCTTTTCAGGGGGAAAAAATCATGAAGAGATGGATGTCTTCTATCATCTTGGAATGTGTATCTTTCACATTTCTGTCCTCTAAATAAATTTAGTTTTCTTGTCAGTAGTAAGAATTCCTGCCAGGCAGTAGTGTTGCACACCTTTCATCCCAGCACTCAGGAAGTAGATCTCTGTGAGTTCAAGGCCAGCCTGGTCTACAGAGTGAGTCCAGGACAGCTAGGGCTACACAGAGAGACCCTGTCTTGAAAAAAATTTAAAGAACAAAACAAAACAAAATAAAATCCCAGTGTCACACTGGGAGCCATGTCTGAGAGACACATTTACTTCATGAACCATCTTTCTGCCCAAAAAGTAGTTTTCAATGAAGACAGTCAAACTTTAGGTAGCATAATAACCTCATAGATATATAGAGGATTTCATACTGTAAGAGAACATTCTAAAAGAGAAGAAAATCATTATATTATTATGAGAAATCACCTTTTATTCCTAAACTATACTGAAGATTAATGTTAAAAAATACCTCCTGCTACAGTATCAGGATAATTATCTTTAAAATCCTATCTTTTGACAAAATTATAAGACCTAAGCTATGGAAATATATTTATTCATTTAAGTGCAGGAGTTTTACTCAATCACTAAGGGGCAAATTGCAACATTTAAATTGAAAACTGCTAACAACCAGATCTAATGTGCATGATGGAGATGCTCACTTGTTGGTGATTATGCACTACACTGGTTTCTTCTGAGCAACACGTATCTACTATAATTTGGTTGAGATTTGTATTAATGTATTTATTTTGTAGTTTTTGAAGCCACTGAGTCTTAAAATTTTGCTTTACATGCACACTCACATAGACAATTCAAAACTGCTATTATTTGGCATTTTTAGTTATGTTGTTTTGTGTATTTTCTATAAGCATATCATTTCTATAAGAAGAATGAATTGCTAACTTCATGATCTATATGTTAGACACTATAAAATTTTACTGAGCATACAAAGTAACAAGTTTTTAAATGGTATTTTTGAACATGCTTAGTTTGCGTCTACCTCCTTCTCTCTCCTCCGCATCTCCTTGACCACTCCCCAGTTGTAGTGCTCTGTTCCCAGTAAGTTTCTTTTCTATGTTCATATGTAAATATGAATATGTAAAGAACTAAAAAAATGCAAAACTACCACTCAACATATTTCCAATAAACTAAAATAGTTTTTTTTTAAAAAAAGAAATATCTAATGAATTTCTTTAAAAGCATTTAGCACCCTTGGACATTACAGATATGGAAATTATAATTTCTTTGATATTCCATCCCAACCCAGTCCAGGTGGCTACCATCAAGGAACCTTTATTCTTTTTGTATTTGGAAAATAATAGTTATTTACATTTAGAGAATACAGTTTGATGTTTTTATATGCCTGCACAGTGCAAAAGGATTCAGTCAAGCTAGTGGGAACAGCCATTGGCTCACTCTCCTAACATTTATTATGCTAAGATACTTGAAACATAATTACTTTGAAATATAAAATCCAGTGGCCATCATTACCGTGGTGTGAGGGGCATCTCAGTGCTGCCTTCTCCGACTTGAGCTCTTGCTCCCCATTCCTCCCCTCCCCAGCCCTTACATACCCTCTCTGATCATGATTCCATCTCCAGTCAATCAGTGTGGCTTTATTGGTTTCCACTTGTGCGCTAGGCAGAACTTTATCGCTCATGTAGGTTGGTTTGTTTAAATACCTCTACAGAGAATATGTAAGACAAAAACCTCAAAGGGCTTGTTGAATCACTGGCAGTAATTATCCTAAGAGTTTGGTTTCTTCGTTCAGAAATAAGTATAATCAGCTCATCATTGCATGACCCAGAGTCAATGAATACATGTCTTTCTATAGGATCTGTCTGTGTTGGTAGGGGAGATTTCTTTCAACCTTGGCATCTTAACCACTTACAGACCTCTAGAGAAGAAAATAACACGGAATCCTTGGGAGTGCGTGCAAGAAATCAATTTCTGAGTGTTAGCAAGTCTGTAAGGATGGAGTTAGTTGACGTCATCAACACCTCTTTCTATTACCCTGCATAATATGGCTAGGCATTTACAGGGAGATAGTTGCTTGTTGGTTGAAGAGCATTTTCAGTGGAACTCTGGTTCTCTCTGCTGTTTCTTCAATGTCCCTTGAAAGCTCTTAGCAATGTATTTATTTCTGGGATGCCCTCAAATTGGGGAGAGAAGCTTTGAGAAGATAAAAATGTTTGCAGTGGTTTACACGTGGGCTGAATTGAACTTGCCGGCCTCATTTGTTCTCCTAAAACAAGGGAGGAATTTAAAAATATGTATCTTCAATAAAAAGTGTTCTATCATATGAACCACAAAGAACATGTAGGCACAGTAGAAATCTACAATCAGCTTACAGAAAATTGGGGCAAACTGAAGCCTGCCCTGTGCCCACATATTTACTGTTCTGTAGCAAATAGATCATTTGTGGCTCAAGGTTCTTCACCTTGAACAGGTGAATCAATAATGCCTTGCTCTTTAAACACTCCATGATGTTCCTAAAATGCAAGTCCATGGATTAAGAAAAGTGTTTTGAAAACTCTGGGGTGTTGTAAAAATAATTGTGACAAGCAAGCACAGGCTGGACACAAGTGTCTCTGACTCCATCCACAATCCACCTGGTTTTTCTCTCCTCTTTATAGACAAAGTAGTCGTGAAAATTAATGTTTAGTAAAGAGCAGATGACACAAAAATCTAAAAAAAAAAATGTCCGAAGTCTTGAGAGAGGAATTTGTCTGTCTGTGAACCGTACTGAGTGAAAAGCTCCTTACGTGCCTGAGGAGACTAGATTCTCCTTGTGTAGTTCCTCAGGGAGCCAACAACTGTGGCCCTCCGTGTTGTTCTGCCTGGTTTCTGGGCCTGAAACACAAAGGACTTCAAAGGACCCATGGCAACCTGACAGCTTGCATTAAAATCTCCTCTCCTAGTCCACCCCAGCCTTGCCCCCGATGGAAAAACAAATTTTTATTCTCTTAGAAGCCCATTTTCCACATGAAATGCAAATGTATATTCATCTGGAAGGTAGGGAAGAGACACAAATAGATGGGTCAAAGTAATTATAAAAGTAAACAAAACCACTTCTTTAATCTGTTGAATATTCTTATGAAAGTGTGTGTGTGGCTGTGTGCAGTGTGTGTATGTGTGTGTGTGTGTTTCATGTGTGTGATGTGTGTGATGGAGTATGTGTTGGTGTGTCTGTGTGATGGTATGTGCTGTCCTGTGTCTGTGTGTGTGTGTCTGTGTGTAGTGTGTGTGTGTCTGTGTGTAGTGTGTGTGTGTGTTTCATGTGTGTGATGTGTGTGATGGAGTATGTGTTGGTATGTCTGTGTGATGGTATGTGCTGTCGTGTGTGTGTGTGTGTGTGTGTGTGTGTGTGTGTGTGTGTGTGTGTGTTTGTGTGTGTGTGTTGTCTGGTTCATTCCATGTGGTCATTCGGTTGCTGATCCTTATTTTTATGCATCAGAAGTTTTAAAATATTTCTAAAGAAAGAGGGTTGTGGTTTTTCTTGTTAATTAACTAAATGTACTTCATTGTGTAGCTACGAAGCTTTGTAGCATATTAATATGACCTTCTTTTGAAAACAACATTCATAGGCACTCCAGGGGTGAACTGGTAGTTATGAAAATGTTGAACACTCATTATTAAAATATTAATTACTAGAAGTTGATGACAAAGGTAAAATGTAACTTCAGGGCATATGTACCTTTTAATGTCATTAAAATCATCTCTCTTTGGAAGTGATTATCATTCAAGACAAAACACATGAATTAACAGTCATTAAACCTTTGTCCAAAAGACACTGCAGAATATATTTTATTGGCAGATTTGTATGTTTTATTTCTCTATGTATAGCGGACTGCCAAAACACTATTACACAGATCTATGTTTGAATACAAATAAGCCCTACAAAATGGGCTTTGGTTATTAATGGAATTAATTACTTTCCTCTCCAGGACAGCTACAGCCATTTAGAACAGCGGTTAATAAAGAAAGAGACAAACTTTAAAATAACTCATTTAATAATATAAATTAATTCTACCATGCAAGGGATACATAAGAAAACACTGCAGTGAAAATGGTCCCTCTTTTATGTAACAGTCTCTCTTCTGTGGGAGCACTGTCACTTTCACACAGGACACGAGTATCTCAGAAGAGCTATTGCTTTCCTAAAACCGGAAGCCTGGATTATTTGCTGTCTGAGTGGTAGAACTGAAGCTAGCCCTGCACAAGTACCGCAAGAAGAGAGAACATTCTGCCATCTTTTCAGATTTCAATAGATGAGTCTTTGCAGAAAGAATATTTTAAAGCTGAGCCATTTCCATAACACTTTGATGCAGCCATTCGGTGAGTTCAGCATGAAATAAAGCTGGGCTGTTAATCTGGCTATAGAGAAAAAACTGCAGTATGAGACACGCCAGTATCCCATAACTTTTAACTTCAGGGAGACTCTCAGATGTTTCCTCTAAAAACCACCCAGGTTCCATAGAGACCAGTGTAAAAATATAACACTTCTATAGGAGATTGGTATGTGCATAGAAAAATTAATGAGTGTATTACTAGCTTTGCATTACTATAACAAAACCCCAGATGTAATTATAAGTTTATTTACCTCACACTTGGGGAGATGGCAGCATGAGAACAAGTGCTTTTGTTGCTTCTGGTCTAGGATTGTCTGGGTTGCAAGGGCTCAGAGAACAAGGCAGAGCAAAACCATTTACATCCTGAACCATGAAGCAGAAGAGTAGCCAGGGTGGCTGAGATCCCACAGTCCTGTGGGAGATCTGTTCCCAGTGAGACTTTAGGATGTTTAAGTAGGCCTTCCTGAGGCTGGCACCTGTTCCCAGTGACCTCACCATGGAGACCAAGTTTATAACTCCTGGGCCTTTGGGGGAATTCAAGCACCAGCTATGGCAGCATGTAAACATCATAGGTCCATCCATCCATCCTTTATGGGCTCTAATAAGCTCAGGCAAACAAGATGTATACCACACCTATGTTATGTGGAGGACTTAATATAAACAAGTTGAGCATATCTAGACTGAACTGCTCGGGACCAGGATGTATCTGGCTTTGTAGTGTTTGATATTTTTTTATACTTGCATGGAATACTGGTTGAATGTCCAAAATGTGAACATATTTTTAAAAAGTCCTAAATCTAAAATGATCAGAATTTCCACCTACCAAATGGAAATGTTGGCATCATTTGGACACTCAGTTTCAGATTTCAAGGCACTTTAAAAAAAAATTCCAAATGGTATGTTGATAGAACCTAGGTCCATACAGACATGCCTACACTGGAGAGTGTATTAATTAAGTCTGAGATACACCACGATATGACTGGATTATTTCAATCCCCAATGTCAAATCCAGTTGGCCCCATGGTAGCTGTTTGCGTTCTGCTAGCACTGACTTATTACTAACTCTTGTTTACAACATCACTCTCATTAGCTTGATTCCCTGGCTCCTGCTGGCTATGACCTACAGCAACAGATTTCCAGAAACACCATCTTCAGTTTCTCAGATTATTAACACTCATTTATTATGGGTAAAACACAAATTTATCTTGAGTACAATACAAAACAAATTAATATTTGCCTGTATGTCAAATAGTAATATATTCAAAAGTTCAGTTATCAGAGGTGGGCCTCATGACTCCACATGGTTTTCTACAGAGAACCAGAGTATAAAACCTCCTCTGGGTGCTTTTTCATTGGCAAAAAATAAAAAATAAAAATAAACTTAATAAACTAGGACTACCAATTGGGCAGTCATGAGAGTACAGCTGGCGGCAGCAGCAATTCTTGATTCTCTCCTGGTCTTCGTTTGACTTGATGAAAGTTTCTCCCAGGAAAATACTCTTCAAAGCCAATATACTTTCCCAGGGTCTGTGCTTCAAATGGCAAGCTTTGCAGTTGCCACTCAACCTTCCAATTGTGCATCCATCTCAATCAGCTCATGTTTACATTAGACAAATTTTAAGAAGCATCATTTTTGTTATTTTTAAAAAAATTAGGCATACTTAGTAAATAAATTATGTTAAAATTCCCACTTCATGATGCACAATATTGTTTCCCATTTCCTCTCTCTCTCCCCATCTTTACTTAGAAAGTAAAGTCATTGGTATTATGGGAAGTAGATTGGAAATCATCACATTTCAAGCTCTCTTTTATAACCTTACTGAAAATAAAGCTATAAACAGTATGCTCCTTGTCCATGGGCGAGGGTAGCAGACTCATCTGAGCTGAGCACATCACAGTAACAAGAACAGAGCCATGTCAAGTGTTCATCATGTGAAAGAGGACAACATCAATATGGCAGGTAGCTGCGCTATGGAACAATAGAAAACGTATAGAAAAATATAGAGAAAAATTCCATGTTTCTTCTTTTGAAGCACTTGGGGAAAGATCTGACAGTACGAGGTCTACTGTGTTCTCATGTGAAGCTGTGTAAACCACTCCTGATGACGAAAAACTCACCTCTGAAAACGTATTAAAAATCTAGCTATAGCTATATTTTTTTCTCATTGAAAAGGGAAGAAGGCCAGGGATATGGCTTGGTGGTAAGGACCTCATCTTGCTCATGTGAGGTCATTTCCAACATGGAACAGTGAAGGAGAGGATAAAGTCAGAAGAAACATAAAAAATAATGTAAAAAGCAAGTGAAATTAAATTATTCATGCTGCGCATATTTCAAACCTTATGAACTCATAGATAAAGAGAAACTCAATCTATTTTTATTGAAAATATAGTATTTATTACAAACTAAGTTTTTATTCCCTTATAAGTCAACATTTTTTTCAATGGTGTAATGATAGTTTCATGGACAATGGTGAATGCATAAACAAACATAAAGGCAGAAACTGAAGGGCCTCGGTGTTTGCTAACGCTTTTGTCAGGCTCCTGTAGCGCAGACAACAGACTTAGCGTAGAGTTACTACTTAATAAAAAAAATGATGATGCTTGTGAACTATAAATAAAAAGGGAAAGGGGGAAGGAAGAAACAGAAAAAAAGCATTGGAAGGAGGGAAATAGGACACGCACCGAACAAGCAAAATAATAGGTTCAGATTTTGTTAATTTTTTTACCTTCCTCTTTAATTACTTTCTGTGTAATTTGAGTCCTAGTCTGTTACTTAAACTTGTTTTCTATTCGTGAAAAGCCACCCTCTCTCTCAGTCACTTCCAAATTTTTGCAGGTGAATACTATTGGCTACAGATTTTAGGCCTGTGCTCCTAGTTCCCTGCCTCCTCATCCTCTCTCCACACAATCTTGGGGACCACCACTGTACCCCACTATTCTGTGCCTTTGATTTCTCAGCCCCCTTCTATGGGTGAGGTCACGCTGCACCTGCTCTATCGCAGAGCATTTGTTCAGGTACGAAGTGTCCTCAGGCTCCATCAGTTTCACAGCACATGTGAGGGGTTTTCCCTTTTCAAGGGTGACATTTGTTTCCTTTTCATTCACTTGCCAACGGTCCTTTAGATGCTTATGAAGTGCTCTCTATTATTTTTTCTCTGTCCAAACAGCTTTTATTATTTTATTTTTATTTGGCAAAAGATGGTGAATATAATCTTTAAATTTTTTTCCTTTCAAGAATTTAAATTTATGTTGTATAAATTAAGTAAAAATAAACTTTACAACCATTGGTCCTAGGCCGGCCTATACAATAATTTAAAGTCCTCAGCCAAGATAGTTGGATGTTACCATACATGAATTTACACAATTACAATGTTTGGCTATTTGTGTGAATATTCAACATCATTTTATGTTCTTTTAACAATAACACATGGTTTGAAATGTCCCCCAAAAGTGTTACTGAGAGTATGAAGAAACAATATCTAAATATGAAGCTAGTTGGAAATGGTCAGTTTTTTAAATGTATAGCCTGCCCACACTGTTGCCTTGTGGTCTCTCTCCCTCCCTCTCTCTCTCTCTCTCTCTCTCTCTCTCTCTCTCTCTCTCTCTCTCTCTCTCTCCCCCCCCCTCTTCTCTCTCTCTCTCAGCTTTTAGCAAAGTTGGAGAAAATATGCATATGAACTTACTGTTCGCTGTATGGAATTTTATTATCCAGTGCACCATGTGGCTGACATTGACAGTTTGCAAGGTGAAGTTGCACAGAGATGTCACAATGACAGAAGGATGTCTTCTTGCAGGACGAGGCTACTCCTGCTGACAAACAGTGCAAGCCAGACGCAGCCCAGGCCACCTACTCAACATCCACTGTTCCAGGCTCCCAGGAAGTATTGTACATCAATGGCAATGGGACCTACAGTTACCATAGTTACCGAGGGCTAGGAGGAGGACTGCTAAACCTGAATGACTCTTCTAGTAGTGGTGAGTCTTTATAACAGATTGTGTTTTGTGTGTTCATTTTGGGGCTGGTAAATTTTCTAAGTCTGAAAGAAGAAAATGGATATACAGCTGTAAACTAGCCGGTGACAGTGGGGTGAAAAGAAGGCTATTTGAAAACACAATGTTTGTCTTCCTGCCTGGATGTCTCCCTCAGTTGTCACAGCCTCTCTGATAAGCAGCAATACCATGCAATTGAATGATTGATGTTTTGTATTAGGGAAAAAATTCAAGTAGAGTAAGAGCAATTTTTCTCAAGTAGTGATTCATTCTGCCTCGGGTGTTGTAAGAAGGCTTTGTCAATGATTTGCCCTGAATGATGCACTAGTTTCTTAATGTTCATAGAGGTTCATGAGTTGGAGAGTTTCAGGCAATGGGAACCTTATGGAATTCCATTGCTTTCACTAAAAACACATGAAATGAAACAAATGGAAGCCACCATGCCGCCCCAGCCATTATGTTAGCATCAATAACGCTCTTGTCAGCAGTGAGTGATACCCATAGCCAGCCGGTATTTGCTCATGTTTTAGGAATTTCTTAGATTTTTATATTTTACAACATCTCAAATGAATCGGAGATTTAAATGCTTGATATAGAATTATTTGTATCTTAAGAAATGTATATATGCAGGTAATTTTTATGCCTAGATTGTAAGAAAATTTTTCTTAATTATACCTAAAGTACAAGTAGAAATAATTTAGATTGTATACATGCACACACACACACACACACACACACACACACACACACACACACACATTTTATATGACAAAAAAATCCACATGAGTAAAAAGACAAACAACAAATTGTAAAATTATTAGTTACTTATACTACAGAAAGTGAATCAATACATATATCCTTAAAAATTAAATAGGGAATATACCTAGCTTCATAATACACAGTGATAAAAGCAGAGGTGGGGTGGGGCAAACCAACTTGACCAGTGATGGCTAACATTCACAAAGCCCTAGTTTGAAGTCTCAGTCTTTCCACCTCTTCATCACAGTGTTCCCTAAGCCACACTGGGGTGGTTGAAGTGTTATGCTCAGGGCTGGGTCCTCAGCTGTCCCTTTTCCCCCTATGTCTCTGCAGCCATGGGTCTCTGCATTCATTATTGTGCACTAGAGAGAGAGAAGAATTCTCTGACCAAGGTAGAGAGTAATCTTTGGGGGGGGGAGGGGGAGGTGGGATAAAAACATTTTGCTTTGAGATGCGTATCTTCTCGATGGCCTGACACCCCTTCTTTTATCATTTAAAACATTTTTATTGACTTTTATTAATGTTTCTTGTTTGAATGTTGGCTGCACCAAATTTTAGTTATTTCTGTAATATCTGCAAAGGAAAATGATAACTTGGATTCTCTTGGTGGTGCAAATGAAAATAAATAGCAGTAAACAAAACCAGTGTGTGACTGGCATGGGAAATTAAAACAAACCAAGATGGCCTGCCACTATTCCTACATAGCCAGAATCATTTATTTTTGCTTCATAAATGGCTAATGGTCCATTTTGTGGAACCATACAAGAAAATGTGAGACCTCTTATTTTCAATTAAGAGCCTTAAGACATTAATGACAGAAAAAGAGCACATAGGCTCTGCCCAGCCCACTGTGCTCCCAGACTTCACCTGATTCTTTTCTTCTCTAGTGTCATTTGTTGGTCATCCAGAAAGTCTATTACTTAGAACTCCCAGGTGTAGTTATAAAACCTTAGAAAACTCCTGAATTTATCTCATGAAGTATATACCACAGTGAATGTGCAAACACATACACACAGACACACACACACACACACACACACACACACACACAGAGGGAGAGAGAGACAGAGGCAGACAGAGAGAGAGAGAGAAAGAGAGAGAGAGAGAGAGAGAGAGAGAAGAGGAGAGGAGAGGAGAGGAGAGGAGAGGAGAGGAGAGGAGAGGAGAGGAGAGAAGAGAGTGTGTGGTTTTCAATTGTGGAATTCTAGCCACATCAGAATTTTATAACAGATGCCAAATATGCAGCTGTATAATTGATGGAAATGCAACTTTTACTAACTCATAGTTTTAATGTAGATATATGGTAATGTGTTGAGAGCCATTTTGTTTGGTACTCTTCCCCCTCCTCCCCCTAAAAGTCTTCACTTGAGTGGTAGAGACTGATGAAAGAGGCTACAGGATCCTTAAACAGCAATCTCTCTCCACCAGGATCTCTCTGACTTTTTAATTTAAAATAAATCTTCCTGGCCTGGAAAGATGGCTCAGTGGTTAAGAGCACTAGTTGCTCTTCCAGAGGTTCTGCGTTCAATTCCCAGTAACCACATGGTGGCTCACAGGCATCTATATTGGTATCTGATGCCCTCTTATGGCATGCAGGTATACATCATATACATAATAGATAGAGACATAGATGCATAGATACATATGTAGATACATAGATAGATACATAGATAGACAGATACATAGATACATAGATAGATAGATCTTTATAAAAAGTATCTTCCTGCCAACCTCTTATGTTAGTCAAAACATGAGAGGAGAAGCCCAGACTTTGTGAAATCTGGGAACCGAGTGGGTTGGGAAGAGCCCTTCACTTCTGTTCTCTGGAAGCAGTGTCCTGGACCTCACTTTTCATGTTGTTCACCACCCCTTTGGTAGGTTTGCTTTTTGAAGGCTATAAAATAAGAAGCAGGCATAGGCAATTAGTAGCTGGTTTATGTTAAAAATGTGTAAATTTGAGACCATTTACCGCATAAATCCCCAAAGCTGTGTATGATAAGATGAAGGTCACTTAAGGACACCACAAAGAATAGCTTCCAAGCCCTGCAGATGGCCTATGTCCTGCTGGGACAGCCCAGCAGGATTAACCTATTGGTTTGCAACACTTTGAAAATGAGATGACTTTCTTTGAGCTGTGGCTTTGGACTATAAAACAGCTAAAATATACTCTTGGCAAGCAGCCACTTTACACTGACACCAAAGAGAAGCGTTCTAGTGTAGAAGGACTCTGGCACTCTCTGGTGGGGGTGGCCAGGGGAGCTGATCAACTCTATGTTATAAAGGAACTCAGAATAGCTTTTCATTCTCCAAGAATCTAGATTTAATTTTAACACCGGGATTGTTTACACCTGTCTTGGTTTTTGTTCAGGTTTTCTTTTCAAGTACGGAAAGACTTCTAGGTTGACTAAATACATAATTTCATTTATCTTGGGACTATCTTCAGAAGTCATATGAATGTAAACTATTGTGACTTAGTACTCTATTGTCTATTGTTTCTTCTATTACATGTTTGGAGTTACGGAGAAGGAAGCTATACTATATAAATATGCATGTCTTGAGAGCTAAAAAGAATACAGCAAAAAATTAGCATAGAATTAGATGCTAATGCCATAGCCAGTGCCTGGCAACTTCGGCAGTTGAAGTTTGAGAATTCTTCGTTGGGGATATATGCATCTGTGAAGTGTGGAGAGCGGCAACAACTTTGAGGAGACCACACTTGAGTTAGGTTAAGGATTAGATTAAAGATACATCTTACTTTGTTTAAGACAGGTGAAGACATTCAAAATTCACACCATTAGCTGGAGAAACCACAATATTCTGCAATCTGACAGCAAAAATCTGACAATATGGACTAAGGGACAAAAGAAGTTTCTAGAACTGCTTGAATCACGTTGTAAATAACGTGAGTCCTGCAAATTATACTATATCCAAGAAGAATGTGAAAGCAGATTTGAGAAAAGGAAATATTTCGGTTACACTTAGATACAGTGTAACATATTTTGGGTTTTCTTTGTTCTAATCATTGTAACTTTAACAGAAACGGGTTCAATAAGACACAGCCTGATTACCTTAAGAAATGTATAGAGAAAAACACTGAAATAAGAGCTCTTTTAGGGTTTGGAGAGGTGGCACAATAATTATAAACATTTTCTATTCTTGCAGAAGAGTCAGTTTCAGTTTGCAACACCCACTTCAGGCAGCTCACAAGAGTCTGTCATGTCAGCTTTAGGAGACTCAGTGACTTCTTCTGGACTCTGTGGGATACTCTGTCCCCAACAGAAAAAACAAAATAAACATGTTTTAAGACAATCTTTGTTTTGCTTAAATGTCAAAACACTTTCAGTCCAACCTTTTTCTACTGCATAGCTCATTAAACACTTATGTGTTTCAAGTATATTCCCCTCAATAGATGTGCACTCTGAGAAAGTGGAGCCTCCACCTCGTCCACGATTTCATTCTTCTGAATAATGCCAGTTACATGTTAAGTACCTAATCACTGGCTTAGTTGGAACTAATATTATTAGAGTTTGTTACGTCAAAATTAAAGAGATACAGACACACCATCATTTATGTGTTTTGGATGCTAGGGGTGAGTGGTTTATTTGCAAGAAGGCTGGAGATGCAAGTCTACAGTATATCATGTGTTTTGCATATGTGACTTCCTTGATTTGATCCAGCACAAAAACCAAGCAAAAGCAAAAGAATGAGTAAGAAGGAAAAAACAAAAACAAAAGAGAGGAAGAGTCCAGTTGATTCATTGATCTGTCGGTCTACACTGGTTTTAGTAGCATTTAATAAGCTCAGTTTCATTTTGATCATGATAGCAATTGGGAAATCTGGTCTACATTGGAGCCTTCAGCAAGGAAAAGAGTCTGTGACCACTGCCAGCGTGCCCTTCAAATCTTTCAGGAGCCAACCCACCATTTGTTCAGAGCTGGCAATGGCCTGCACCCAACAATCCAAATTCTCAAATTGGAGTATTATCAAAGTGACAGCAGTTACAATTTGTATAAAGAATGTGTTCAAATTAACCAAATGAAAGAAGCAAGAAGCAGTGAGTCATCCTGTCATTATGCCTTCCATTGACATGGGATGTTCTGTCAGGGAGCTCACATCTCATCATCTACAGAAGACAATCATGGCTTGCTAGTTTCCCATTGGATCCCATAAGATGAAATTATGTGCAAAAGGCATCATTTGTTTTTGGCTGTTTCCTCTCCACACTCCCCACAGGGAGCAGACTTTTTGTTGTTTTCTTTCTTTTTTTTTCCAACTCTGATACAAAGTAGGCTGATACACAGACCAAAATGTAACAGGATCAAATTGTGGCAATAATGAGCCTTAATAACTACGTCTGTATGATGATTTCTAGTCTACGTGAATCTCTGCATTCATTTTCTTCCTTAGTTTGTCAAAGCACGAATATGTGGGATTTCTGCTTTAAATGTTCTTTTGATCAAAGCCTGCCGTTGAGTGTAGGACTGGTACACTTGGCCATAGGCCTAACTAGACCTGGTCACCATAGTCACAAGACTGAAGCCTCACTTTTTATGTGCACATTTTCACTAGTACCTTAACTCTCAGCCCTCACAGCTGTTATTATACGAAATGGTCAAGGGATCCGTTGCAGTCATCCACCTCCCTTCATGCCTCACTAACAGTTTTCCCTCAGTTCATTAGAGCAAGCTTTCTCCTACCATGCTGCAGCAGTTGCTGGGTTACATTGTCGCCAACTTCACCAATTTTCAAACCTGAAATGCTTCTACACTTTATACTTTCTGGATTTTATGGGCATATTTGAATACCCTGCTGATTAGAGCTTTGAAGTGCTTGCGATCTTGACCTATGGCAGAAGATTCACATCACCTTGTGTCTTCATAGCACCCTGCCTTTCCGGGACTTGCTTTTTAGTCTTCCACGTATTTTTCCATGCTGCACCTTAATTTCCCATTCTCCTTCCTCCCTTTGTCCCTTTCACTGTCTTGTTCTGTGCACTGCTCAAGGTGAAGCTCACTAGCTGTTACTGTTTCTTTTGCAAATGTCTGCATTCTAACCTTTCTGAGCCTCACATTTTATATCTAATTTTTGACCAGATGATCAAGCCAAGAGACCTTAAGTTAATGCAAAAATGGCTTTCTCCTCCTCCCTACATGTTTTATAAGACACTGCTTATCTGACCTTGGGTATAAGTAAACTTCCCTGTACTTGACTCATGCCCCCTGTTAGGACCCTTGAAACACCTCTGCTAATTCTCCAAGTCACTTCCCAGCTCAGTTTTCTTCCTATGTGTCCCCATAGTGCAGCACACAGATTTATCATGTCTTCACCAATTCATGATACATATTTTCCAGGGAGAAAATGGCATGGCTTGACGATGCACAAGATGACTTGTTCATGGCTTCCCTGTGTAATAAGATGGTTCATGTTTGGACTCAGTGGATCCTAAATGGATACACATCATGGACACCTATGTGAAAAGATTTGTCCAGTGACACGTTCCTCTTTGGACATTGTCACTAATTCCAATTAAGCATAGGAAGGATAGAAGTCGAGGGTATCTTTTGTCTTATTCTTTTCTTTTTGTATGTGTATGTGTAAGTTGTGTGTGTGTTAGTGCACAAGTGCAAGTAAGCAGATGCACATGGAGGGCAGAGGACAACTTAAGGGGCATTCTTTAGGTTCAGTATCAGTTACTTTTCTGGCGCTGTGATAAAACATCATGACAGAGGCAACTTATAGAAGAAGGTTTTATTTGGGCTTACAGTTTATCCAGGGAGATTAGGGTCCATCACCACTAAGATGGGGAAGTATGGCAGCAGGCAGACATGGTGGCTGGAACAGGAAGCTGATAGAGCATGTATCAAAATTTGATACCTTATGAGCATATACAAGGGGAGGAGGTCCCCCTCAGTCACGGTCATAGGGGAGGGGAGTAAATGGAAAATGGGAAGGATGGAAGAATGGGAGTATACAAGGGATGGGATATCAATGGAGATATAACATGAATAAATTAATAAATATATTAAAAATTAAAAAGAAAGAAAATGAAGCTGATATTGAAAAACATATCACTTCAATAAATTAAAAGTTGAATTATCATACTACCAGAAAAAAAAAAACTGGAAGCAGAGAGTGGACTCAGACTAGTGCACAGATTTGAAACCCCCAATTAACCCCAGTAACACCCTGCCTCCACCTACTAAACCCACACAGTAGTGCTACCATCTGTGGACCAAATATTCAAATGTCAAAGAATATGGGGACATCTCGCTCAAACTACTACAGGTTCTGTCCATCTTTTTTTTTTTTTAATCTTTTTTTTAAAGAGTTCTCATACTGACCTGACCAAGTGGAAGGTAGGCTGGGCCTTGGAGACTCGTAAACCCCAGGGTCTCCGCTGTATCTGCCATCCTAGCGCTAGGATTCTATTCACATTTTACCACACCTGACGTTTTTCATGTGAGTTCTGGGTATCTAACTCAGAACCTCATCCTGTAAGGCAAGCATTTTGTTAACTGAGCCATGCCCACTGCTCTGAAGATATCTTCTTAGTGTCTGACCTCTTTTTCTTAATACCTTGAAGATTACAATATTGAAGGAAGAGAAACTATTCCCTTCAAATATTTCACAGAAATATTTTGAAACGCATGAATTCTGCCTTAAAATATGCTTGGCTTTTAAGCTTGTGGTTCAGGGGGGGAAAGTGATTAATGTAACCATCCAGGGATCTAGCTTTATCCTATTCTCTCAATAAACCATGATGGTTTGACAGTCACATGTAAAGAACTAATGCTTGCGAGTGGGGAGGGGGATTCACCTCTTTTTTTCTTAATTTGTTCACTACATCTTGATTGTAGCCCCCTCCCTCGTTGCCTTCTGGTTTCACCCTCCCTCTCTCCCTTCTCCCTCTTCCCCTAGTCCTCAGAAAGGGGGAGCCCTCTGACCCCAGCATGTCAAGCTTCATGTGGACTGCCTGCATCCTCTTCCTCTGTGGCCTGGCAAGGCTTCCCCGCCATCTTGATTCACCCTGGCTGAATATCCCTGCTGTGTGAGAACCGTGTGAGGTCTATAACAAAAAGCTCCATAGCTAATGATTTTATAGACTGGTGTCTGAAAGTGATTCACAGAAGCTACCTAAGCCCCTACAGTGAATGGGCAGGCCCTTCACATAATGGGAAGACGTCTGCAATGACAATTTATCTGACAAGGGTGACTTATGTGATCAAATTGGAGTCCATGTAATTGGGAGTCTGCAGTTATTATAACTCAGTCTGAGGACTTCTGCTTGAGTTGTCAAAGCATAGTGAAAAAAATTTTTTTTCTTAAAGCAGGGGAGGCAGTTTGGTGAGTAATGAGTATGCTGTGCAAGCATGAAGATCTGCGTTCAAAGACCCAGAATTCACATAATCACTAGAACACCCAGTCCCAGGTCTAAGGAAGTAGAGATAAGGGATCCCTGAGGCTAGTTGCTAGGCTCCTCAATCAGAAACAGTGAGCTCCAGGTTCAGTGACAGACCCCGCCTCAAAAACATAGATAAAGAATGACAAAGAAAAATATTCAACGTCAACCTCTTACTTCTGATGCATGGGGACACATGTTACGTATGTGGATGCACATCTGCATGCAAACACACAAAAACATCATCAATATAGTCGGAGTCAGAATTTTTCTACTAATAGATTCAACTTGTTGCACATGATTTACGTACACACGCATGCATATTAATTTTTATTTATTGTGTTTATGGGTATTTGCTCTGAATGAATAGGATCACCTGGGACTGGAGTTACAGATGGTTGTGAGCCACCAAGTGGGTGCTGACAACCAAACCCTGGTCCTCTAGAAGATCAGCTAGTGCTCTTAACTACGGAGGCACCTCTCTAGCCTCCTATTTTGATATTTTTAAGATACTCTTTCATTATTTATTTTGGTTCTTTGAGACAGTCCTTAGTGACACAGACTAGCCCTGCAGGCACTAAGCAGTCCTGGTCTTTCTGTCTACACTGCCCATGTGTCAGAACACAGTTGTATCCATTACCCCCAGTCAACTGTCTACATTTTAAACTCATTTCTCTAATATGTCCCTTTGATTATTTTAATCAAGGTAATTTTCTACTAGAAACTACTCATTGTATCATGTACAATGTACTCATTGTCTCATATATATATATATATACATACATACGTATATATATATTGAACAATATATATATTGTTCAAATAGTTTTATCTAGATCTGTGGGATCCAACATGACAGTCATTTGCCATAGGTTGACTATTAAATAGAAATATGCTAGTTGAAATACATTTCAAGTTTCAGACCTTTTATCATAACAGGTTTCATTTCAACTGTCCAGTAGCCAAAACTGTTGAGAAGCCAGTGTAGAGAGTGGCAGAAAGGGCAGTGCCGCTATCACAGAGATTTCTATTCAAAGGGCTGGTTCACATGCTCAGCTCTATAGCTGTGGAAATTTGTCTCTGCATTGACTACAGCAGACATGCTGCCGTGGATGATTTGTGCAGTATTCTTTTCTCAATGAAACAAGTTGGTTTGATCGACAAAGAAACTTTTTTCCCTTTTTTTTTAACATTTTTTATTAATTTATTCATGTTACATTTCAATGGTTATCCCATCCCTTGTATTTCCTCCCCCTGTATATGCTCATAGGGTATCAAGTCTCTTCTTGGTAACCTGCTGTCCTTCCTCTGAGTTCCACCAGGTCTCCCCCTCCAGGGGACATGGTCAATAATGAGGCACCAGAGTATATGTGAAAGTCAGACCCCACTCTCCACTCAACTGTGAAGAATGTTCTGTCCATTGGCTAGATCTGGGTAGGAGTTTAAAGTTTACCGCCTGTATTGTCCTTGGCTGGTGCCTTAGTTTGAGCGGGACCCCTGGGCCCAAATCTGCCTATCATAATGTTCTACTTGTAGGTTTCTAGGACCCTCTGGATCCTTCTACTTTGCTATTCTCCCATGCTTCTCTCATCTAGAGTCCCAATAGGATGTCTTCCCCTCTGTCCCAGTTTTCTGGTAAGTGAAGGTTCCAGAACACAAGAAAATTGTGGGGTAGGGGGTAGTTCAGTATGTTCGTCTCCTCTAGAGAGTCAACCATGTTCACAGCAGCCTTATTCAACAAAGAAACTTTAAGGACGATTCTTTAAAAGCCCCATTTTTTGGGGAGACTTGAGAGATGGCTCAGTGGGTGAGATACCTGCTGGTGCTAGCTCAAGAATATGAGTTTGAGACCCCAGAGCCCCAGCTCTGGAGGAAGAGTGCAGAGTCAGGAGGACCTCAGACGCTCACTGGTCAACCATTCTTGCCAAACCTGTGAACTTCTTGTTTTAGTTAAACACCTTGTCTCAAAAAATCTGGAGACCCGTTGAAGGAAAAACATCAAAAGTCAACTTTACATACATACATACGCACAAACATGTTCACACTCACCTGTGTACGTGCACACACGCACCACACTAATTGCACATGCTCTGCACACACAGATAAAAAAACAGAAGGAAAAACATCTGTGGTTCTAGCTCAAGATGCTTGACTGTTAAATAACTTTCACACATCTGGGAGTTCTAAGTAAAGTTAATTCCCATTAGTAGCTCCAATGGGGAGCTAGTTTCTAATGTGGCAAAGGTGTTAAAAACTTTTTTTAATAAACTGGAGTCACCTCAAAGTTAGAAAACTAAAAACAACACAAATGTTAGGAAGGTTCAACTGTGCCATGATTTGAGCAGCTGTTTAGCTGAAGGAAGTCAGACTCGGGATTTGAAACCTAGGGACACTTTTCACACATCACTCTGTTCTCTTTCCAGCTTTCCCATGTGGATCAAAATAATCACCTGGAATTCAGTTGAGTTCTTGAATTATTTAGACAGTATGGTATTGAGATAACTAGGGATTTGGAGAGATGAGGCTTATCCATAAATTTTAATGACTGAACAGGATGCTAGTAATTTGCTCAAAAATCAAAGAAATTATATGAATTATCTGCAGAGTTCATATGAAGTACTTTCAAATTACCACCTAGCTTTCATAGCCTTTACTGGGTTCCTGTAGGTCAGGAAACCCCAGTACAGGCTTTGACAGGCAGGTGATTGACCTGGGCTTTCCATAACTATCCAGGATGTGTAATTGGGTTTATAGTTCAACACTGAGCAGGTTCTTCCCGGAGAGCCTGCTCTTTACTACAGTGAAGGAAAATGGATTTTATGTGCTCTTAAGGTTCCCTTGAGGATTCTGCACTGTGCAGAGCAGGAGAGGGATAAAGGGGGACTCCTTCGTGCTCTGTGTCTGCTTTCTTGAGCCTGCTGGTAAACTGCACAAGAGTTCTTTGGGTGACATGAGGTTATCGAGCTTAGTATGGGCTGCTTGCCTTGCACAGTGCCCTTGGAGTGTTGACAAATTCTCTGGGGATCCATTTGTCCAAACCAGTTCACTCCAGAGAAGCTCTGAGGATGTGGGGAGTGGGGGTAGGGGGTAGTTCAGTATGTTTGTCTCCTCTAGAGAGTCAGTGCTAGTACCTTCTGTAGGTAGTTTGGACCCTCTCATTTTCCACTTCCGGTTTGGATGCAGATGGACCTCGCAGTACAGGCAGGAGGCCACTAGCTTCCTCTCACTAGAGAGCTTTGTCTTCCTGAATTGCTCCAAGTTGGCAGAACACTAGTGCCTTTACCTTTTCTCTCATGTTAACATGTTCAGTTGCAGTGCTGCTGTCCTCTGTTATTTCAAATCACATAGTAATTTTAAATGACCTTTGGCTCTTGACTGACATTTAGATGGCTACCTTGAAAGGCCTCTGTCCATCTGTGCCCAGTGACCCCATGGCTGGAAACATGTACCTGTACTCAAAGCATCCTACTCCATGAAGTTTGCTTTCCTTAAAGCGTGGGCCACTCACACAGACTCAGAATTGATTACAAAATTCAAGATGCGGCAAGCTGGAGAGATGGTTCTAGGGCAAAGAATGCTCATTGCTTTTGCAGAGGACCCAGATTACATTACTAGCACACATGTGTTGGCTCACAACTGTTTGCAATCCCAGTTCCAGGGGACCCAGTGCTTCCCTCTTACCTCCGTGGGCATCAAGCATGTACGTGCATACATATAGTCAAAATATTCATATACATAAAACAAGTGAAATCTTTAGAAATGCCTAGCAGTATAGTGTACCCTTAATTGTTCTTTGGTTGCCCTTATACATATATAACATGAATATGAAGTTTATGGAATCCTGTGATTATGTTCTACTATACAAAATGATTGCAAGGATGGTTATATATTATAAAAAGTCTTGTTCCAAAAATCATATTCATAAACAGTTTGTCCAAAAATGGTGAGGAAGCACATTCTATGTTCCCGTGCAAGCAGACCTATTTTATTCTTTGCAAGAGTTTCCTGATCTGAGACCTACGTCACTTCCAGTGCTCTGTTATACTATGATTTGCTCCTGTGGTTTTTCCATTTCTTATAAAATATTAATTGTATTCCTAAGCCATTTAATATTGAAGGAAAAAAAACCTGGGAAAGTGCCTTAACCATAAAAGAAAGCTATCAACTCCTTCTCCAGTCATATGCAGGGGGAAAGCTTTGCATAGGTCCACAAAAGCAATTCGGCTTCACTTTCAGATCTCTGGAAGCTTGATGAAGGAAAGTGAATATTTGATAAGCAATCATGGAAAGAAGGCAAACATACACACTCTGGCTCCAAAACACTCTACTTAAATTTTGATGTGCCTTAAGTCTTTATAGTTTACTTCTGACCTACACTGACAAATGGGATAAAAGGAGCTGCCGAGGGCTGGGAAAATGTCTACGTGTATCATGCATCTGAAATCCCAGCATTTCTATAGCATATGGAGACAGGGGAGTCCCAGCTAGCCCGTCATTGCATCAACAAGAGACCCTGTCTCAAACAAGACAGAAGGCAAGGGCCCACACCCAATGTTGCCTTCTGATCTCCACACAAGCTTCCACCACAAACACACACAAGGTGTGAAGCCTTTGCTGGCATAAATACCTTATTCTACCTGATTCCTGCCTCTCTCATAGGTTTTGATGATTGTGGGTAGAACAGAAACATTCCTTTTGAGTGTGCAAGAAGAGCCAGGCTTGCTGACCTCCATTTCAGTGTGATGACTCACTTAATGATAGTCTGTGCACTGGGTTCGTGTGCTTTCTTCTTTTATGAAGTTAATGTCTGCTAATCCTTAAATCATTTGAATTCAAAACCAACAACAACAACAAAAATATGTTCCAGAAGTAGGCCTTTATTTCACCTCCACTGTCAAGGCAACCAGAGTTACCATGACTGTGGCTACACAGCCTACTTATCATCTCAGCGTCATCTTAAACCATTTGCTTAAACTCTCCATGTCTCCCTTGGCAAAAAGTAAAATATAAATGAGTTTTGAAGGTTGTAAATATAGATAGGTCACACTAAAATTCTTATGATACTTTGTCTTATACATATATAACATGAATGTGAGACTTACTGGATCCTATGTGTATGTTACATGACGTAAAATCACCTGCATGACTGCTGTCTCCTTATAGAGCATTTTGACAATAATTTAAATCACTTGAATAAAAATGATGTATCATATATCACTATGCATTATCAATAATGATGTAAACATTGAAAAAATATGTAATCATATGCTTTAAAACAGCCTGTGAAGGCTGGGAGTGGTGGAGCATGCCTTTAATCCCAGCACTGGGGAGGCAAAGGCAGATGGATCTCAGTGTATTCGAAGCCAGCTTGCTCTACAGAGAGAATTCTGAGACAGCCAGGGCTATACCTGACTCAAAAAATAAACAAACAAAAAACAAAACAAAAAACAGCCAGTGAGGGCTGGATGGATGAATCAGTTCTTAAGAGTTCATATTGCTCTCGCAGAGACTGATGGAGACTGATACTGGGTTCTTAGTACCCACATCAGATGGCTCAAAACTACATGCAACTCCAGTGTCAGGGCATCACGCCCTCTTCTGGCCTCCACAAGTACCTACACTTATGTGTATATTACCCACACACAGACACATGCATAGAGGTGCAATAAAAAGTTACACAACTTTCAATTCAAATATATGGTAATTCAAATATACAACTCTACCATACCTTGGGGAACTTTTAGTAAAAGTATCTTCCTATATAATAATAACCAGAGTGAGAATCAATGTTGAACATTGAATAGTACTGTAAATTTGTTATGTAGTTATTAATTATCAATTTGTCAATTACTAATAATTTCAACTCTAGAGACATATATCCTCAATAATTATCATGTATCTTACCTTATTATTCTCCAGTGTTTCTATGTTGGTTATACTTTGCTTAAGTTTTTAAATCACTGTAGAACTAGCAAATCAAATCACTAGAGGATAAATGTGTGTGTTTAGTATACAGCCGTGGTTTTCAACCTTCCTAATAGTGACACCCTCCGATACAGAATCTCATGTTGTGGTGACCCCTAACCATAAAACTATTTCATTGTTACTTCATAGCTGTAATTTTGCTATATTCTGAATCTATGTAAGTATCTGATACGTAGGATATCTGATATGCTACCCCTAAAGGGGAGTTCACAACCCACAGTTTGAGAACCATTGGTATACAGGAATTTAAAATACTCATATTTTCATTAAATATACAGAAATAATACAACTCCTTTCATAGCTTATCTTTATAATAAATTAGATAATTATCTCAAAATTTTTAAGGTAACTGAGAGCACCAGCCCTTTAGAGGTGAACTCTTTAATAAACTTTTAAATGTAACTATTAGTATGTTTGTATCAGTTTGACTTGGCCAGAGGGTGTCCAGTCATTTCACTGTTTTGGGGATGGGAAACATCCAACCAGTTGAAGATCTTACTCACACAGAGGCCTTCACCTGTGTGAGGCCTTCGGAGCTTAAAGACCTCAGAACTCAGACCTTTGCTCTCATAGGACCCAAGCCTCCTCCCCTGCAGCTAAACGGTACCTCAGCAGTTTTGCTCCTTCTCAGGCCACAGCTTCCCCACTGGCTTGGCTGCAGATCTTAAGATTTCCCAGCCTCCAGGCTGCATGTAACAGTCAATGTTTTATTCTGTGTACCTGCATACATAGAGATGCCCAAAGCATGCACATGCACATACACACACACAAACATAGTAAACACACACATATGTTTACAACTTGTATTTATGAAGATCTATAGCACAATGAATCATACCAACAGGAATAAGTCCCTAAACTTTAATAATGTTAATATAAATATTCTTAATTCTTTATGATATCTGACATTTTAAAGTAAAATTATATAGTTACTAAGAACATAACCTTGTATGGCTGGGGAAATTGCCCAGTTTGCAACGTGTTTGCCACGCAAGCAGGAGGAGCTGAATGTAACTCACACAACCCACATTAAAAACAACCCATGTGTAGTGGCATGCGCTTTCCCTCCAAGGCCTGGGGGGAGGGGCTGAGAGAAGGGGATCCTTAAGGCTTACCAGGCAGCCAGCCTAGTATAAACATGCCCAAGGCCAGAGACTCCAAACATAGGACGGACGGCTGCTGAGGAATGACATTCAAGGTTGTTGTCCAAGTTACACGCGCATGCGCACACATTCACATATAACCTCACTTACTAGGCCACCTAATACAAATAATTTAGTTCTATTGTTCCTGCTTTATCAGTCTAACGAACAAAGGTGGTGAATCTCAGAGGATGAATAATTTAGCCACCTCACATAGTAGAGAAGCTTCCAGAGCAGGACTCAAACCCATGTCTTCATTAGCTGATTTGCTTGATTGCTGTCTGTTCATTTTTGTGTGTCAATTAAATGAGATTTCACTGTTTTGAGGTGAATTATATACTGGGTCCAAATTCATCAGCTGAATTTGCTACTTACTTAAGTTGTCAGTGCGGTAACACAGATAGGACTTTACAGCTTATTTACATTTTTATTCAGTATTTTTATTATTTGATAATTTCCTAAAATGCATTTGCATAACATGGGCCTCCATCCCTTTCCCTAACTTACGCTGGATCTAACCCCTACATCCTCACCTTTTCCAATGACTTGTCCTCTGTTTTCTTTTTTTCTAAGAAGTAAAATCACACCCTGTCCAGGTTTTGCTGCCCATAAGGCTGCATGGGAAGCCTTACTTATATTTTTAATTGAATGTTTATTTAAATTTAATATTTTTTACTTAAAACTTTTTGAGAATGCTACCTGTGCGCACTATATCTACATTACTCCCAAGTCCCCCTCGCCCCACTTTAACTCATGTGTCCCTCCCCACTCGCTCTCAAATCCATGGCCTCTTATTTAGTTTTCACTGTTATGTGCTGGCACACACAAACACACGTGTATTTGCAACCTGTGCAGTCCTTTAACATTGCTTATGTGCATACCTATTCAGGGTTGACCATGTAAGATTAGGCAGTCCATCAGCGGTCTTGTCCCTGAGGAAAATCAGTTCTACCCTTCTCCACAGCCACTGGTCATCCATAACTTCTTTTTTTAACCTAGGGATGGCACGTAATGAAATTGTCTCCATCAACACTGGCATCCACACCTCCTGGTATTGGCATTATTTGATCTTGTATACCTGGTCATAATGTGGAGATTTTGTGGGTGCAGTTTCCCCTATCATATGTAGAGATACAGTCTAGCAGGCTACATCCTGGTATGCTGCCTTTTATAAAGTCTCTGTCTCTCTTCTACTCTTAGGCTTAGGTTGTGTTGTATTAGTTGGAGTTCTGTTTATAGGTATTGTCTTTAAAAAGTGAGCTTAGACACAAAACTTAACTGAAGTAAAATGGATCAAGACAATGGAGAAAAATGTTGAAATGCCAGTTAAGAGTGCTTACCACTCTACAGAGGACCTGAGTTTTGTTTCTATTTATTCTTAAAAACCAGCATATGTAAACATATAATTTAATGTATAGCACATCATATAAACACATAGTAACAAGGTCTCATTAGGTAGCCCAAGTTGGCCTTAAATTTTGTAACCCTCATACCTCCAACTCCAGATTGCTCAGATTACAGGTATCTGCCATCATGCCTAGTTCAAAATGGTAGAATCTTTTTAAAGGCAGGTCAAAGAGATTTACATTATAAAATCTTCACATTTACTTTAAGATAATCATGAGCAGATAATATGTGAGAGGTTGGTATTTATAGTTTTCATGAAAATTCAATATTGAACATTCAAAACCTCCTTACCATAGCAGAGCTCTAAGATCATATTACATGAGACACCTGAATCTGCCAGTAAATCCTGTATGGATTTGATGTTAAAGTTTGGTAGGAACGTAATTTGTTGAAGAGAAAATGCGATGTCTATTGTTCAGCTTTTTTTTTCAATGATGGTAAACATCTCATGACTGTGGTGCTTACTTACTAGTTTCCAATCTCAAATATGTTTCATATTTTGTAGTATAGAAAGCCTATTCATTGGAGGCCTGGTGATGGGTAGCCTATATTTATTAAGTAGAAAGGGAAAAGTTGATAACGTAAGGAAAACAAAGGTGATGGAAGCTCAGTCAGAAGAAGCTTTGGTTATTCCTAATTGGATTGACAGATAATATTTTTAGACTTAGAGTGCAGAAATGTACTGAATGTGGAAGGACACCAAGTCTTAGAGAGAATCATAAAAACCATAGTCTTGGTGCTGGAGAGATGTCTTAGAGATGAAGAGTGCTTAATACTCTTGAGGTGGGCCTAGGTTTTGCTCCCAACCCCACATCAGGTGGCTCATAACCACTTGCAGGTCCAGTTCCATGAATCAAACATCCTCTTCTCTCCCAGGATTCTGCACATATGTAATGCACATAAATGCATATAGGATATATATATATATATGTATAATATTTTTAAAATTACAGTCATGCAAATAATGGAAAGAAACCTATTTTATGTATATAGTGAAAACAAACAATAATCCAAACTTAAGCAAAAGATTTGGGGCATTAATGACTCAGCTTGTAATAATGAAGAGAAATAGTTACACAGGAAGTAACAAATATCTTATCCCATGTACCTCACCAATCTGCCTATAAATTAATAAATGAAATCAACAAAATCACAAAGGGGAATGACACCCACCCACGATCATAGCCAAAGAGTATAAAACACTTCTCCCATAAAACAAGAGATAGAAAAGAAAAACATGTGAGAAATAAATTAAAATGCAAGGTTATATGAGGAAACATGCCTCCAGCTTTATAACAATGCAGAATCATTGAAATATTGGCTAATTAAGTAAAGAAAAACCACCATGGGATCTTTAGCATGCTGGAAGCATTCCATCCAGAAGTTATCAAGTCTCTATTGATAGTTATTGATAACCAAGCAGATAATAAGTTTGCACAGTGAAATTGGGCTAGTATTTTAACACCTATTTATAAACAATAAAAAGTTGATAAACTACAAACTTTAGAACTGTTTTCTTTTCCTAAATGTAATATATATAATATATATATATATATATATATATATAGTGTGTGTGTGTGTGCGTACACACACGCGAGTTCACACACATGCCCACACACATACTATAGCAAGTTATGTATGTCAGAAGACAACTTGTGGGTGTTGGTTCTTTTCTTTTGCCTTGTAGGTCTTAGGGCTCAAACCAGGGCTGTCATGCTTTGTAGCAATCATCTCTACACATGGCTTTATATTATAATGTCAATAGTAATGTATGATCATGAGGATGAACAGGAACAGAAAAGTTGTAGCTTAACAGTAACATGCTTGTGTGTATCAAGTTGACAAGGGGGCAGTTGTGCTAGCTAGTTTTATGTCAGCTTGACACAAGCTGGAGTCATCAAGCGGAGGAAGGCTCAATTGAGAACATTCTTCCATAAGATCAGGCTGCAGGCAAGCCTGTAGGGAATTTTGTAAACTAGTGATTGATGTGTGAGAGCATAGTGCATTGTGGGTTAGAGCATCCCTGGGCTTGTGGTCCTGGGTTCTTTAAGATAGGAGACTGAATGAACCTTGTGTAACAAGGCAGTAAGCGGCACTCCTCCAGAGTTTGTGCATTAGCTCCTGCCTCCAGGTCCCTGTCCCAACATTCTTTAATAATGTAAGACTGAGACCTCTAGAGAGATCTCTAGTCTATTCCCGGAGTCCCCACTAAGAGACGGAGTCCATTGTCGATGCAAATGCATAGGAATAGGAATTTATTGAGCCATCGCGATGGGGTCTGTCCAGCTCTTTCAAGCTGCAGACCCCGAGAAACAGAGGCACAGGCCTTTTATAGGTTTTAGACAAAGAAATGAGTTTTACAGTATGTGATTGGTTGGCATTTGGGCAGAAAAGCTGCAAGCAGGGAGTTACAAGTCTTGGCGTTTGGTGGTTGGATAATGGGTGGAGGGGCAAGCTGACCTATGGGAAAGATTGGTTGAAGCAGTCACAGGGGGCTTTTAGGAACTTTTTTAGTTGGGGAGGGGTAGTGGAAAATTTAAACACAGCTGGTTGCCCTTGAGTCTGAGCACAGACTGAGACCTTGAGTCAAGTTGGACTCTTCAAGGTTTTTCCTGTCCCTGCCACACACATACAGTGATCTGATATCTGTCTGTCCTCGGTTCAAGCTGGACCCCCTAGAAATGTGTATGTTTTGGCCTTAATGGAGGTCTTTAAAGGAGGACTGAGTAGGCTGACTTTTACATTTTCCCAGACTTTGGCATTAATGGGGGTCCTTAAGGGAGCTGGTTCCTTCAATAATAAACAGTGATGAAGAAACAAATCAAATAAACCCTTTCCCTCTCAGGTAACTTTTGTCATGGTGTCTTATTACAGCAATAGTAACTCTAAGATACTCACTGAGACATCTCACTGGCACATGTGTTTTTTAAATTAATATATAGTAATTGTACATATTTGTAAAACAGTGCATACAGTAAGTAATGATCAGATCAAAGTAATTAGTATTCCCTTATCATTTCTATGATATAATCATTTAGCCTAAGTTAGAAACAGAGAAAATGCAAAAATAAAAAGAAATATGTCCGGAATTACTGCAAATAGGAAGCAAGCGATAAAAAGACCAAGAAAATCAAAAGCTGAATATTTGTAAGGATTTAAAATTATCTGTGAAGACAAATCAAAAGAAAAGAGCATAGAAAGATAATAAAGCAGCAATGAAAGGGTACTAGAGAGTGTATTCATGCCACTCAATGGAAGATCCTACTGCAGAAATATTAACTCCAAGAGAAATAGATTTCCAAAGTGGACCTGAAGAGACATCAGGCACAAGAAGTATTACAAACACTTTCCTATTCAAGGTGCCAGATCCCGTGGTTTGCAGACAATTTTATCAAGACAAACAGGGCTAAGTAAGCTCAGTTTTAGGTGAATAAATACAAGCGGGGTTGGGGGAGGGGGGCAGAGAAAGTACCAGGCTCATTTTATGACATCATAGTGATCCTATGAGGAAGGATATTCTCAATTTCTGGTACCACTATCTTTTGGAATATAAACAAACTCAATGCCTGTTGACTCTGATTCTGTATTAGTGCGGTAGTTCAGATGTTGTTTACCATTGGCAAATATTCAGTTACCAGGTTAAGGAAGGGTCATGCATGAGACGTCTGGAGTAAGCCAGCATGCAGTAGATGTTTTATGTATTGCATAATGTAGCTAAAATATTCATTGGTGAATTTCCTTTACCTTTGGACCTTTATCATTGTTGAATACGTCTATCCAACTTCCGCTCCCCTCAAAAGAGAAATGAAGCCGCTTGTAGACAAAGTTAACATCCAAACAGCTTGCTAGACTACAGAAGCCGTTCACTTACATTAGATTATTGGGTTTGACTTCAATAGTCAAAGTCATTTCCAGAGGGGGGAAGATCATTAAAAACTACTGAGATTAGGAAATGGACAGTGCTGAAGGGATGTGGAAAGTAGGATCCTGCCAACGTGAGTGGTCACTTAAAACCCGTAAGCAACTGATCGCAAGTAGCTTTCTTTGCCTCTTGAGGACTTAGAATATTTGCGCTGCATCTCTGTTGCTTACTCCATGTACAATCAGGGAATTGGTGAGACTGGAGAACTGGTGTCTGCTGATAGATATGGATTACGTATTGCCAGGATCAATTTCATGGCTGAGAAAGAAATGACTCAGCACAATCTAATGCGAGATCAGCTAAGATGTGAGAGGCACAGAGAGCTATTTGGGCAGAGGTTTAAATTGTATTGAAAGAGAGATACACCCATTCTTTATGGTAATAGTAAAAGCAGGATGGGAAACATCCCACTCTTTCACCTGTTGCTGAAACACTGTTGTCTTTAAACTTAATCACCACCAATTAAACCATCTTCGTTCTGTTCAATTACAACAGAAATAGAATCTGTGTAGTGGGTAGGTATGCATGTATGGGGGGCGGTGTGAAAGTGGATGTGTGTGTGTGTGTGTGTGTGTGTGTGTGTGTGTGTGTGTGTGTGTATCCCAGAAGACAATCTCAGGTGCTTTCTTAGTTACAGTTGCTATTCCTATCATGAAACACCGTGCCCAAAGCAATGTGGGAAAGAAAGGCTTTTTCCACATCACAGCTCATCACTTAAGGAAGTCAGGACAGGAACTCAAGTAGGGCAAGAACCTGGCTTCAAGAACTGATGCAGAGATCACGAGGGAGTACTGCTTACTAGCTTGCTCCCCAGGGCTTGCTTGTAGAACCCAGGGCCACCAGCCCACGAATGGCACCACTCACAATGGTCTGGGCCCCTCCCCCATCGATCACCAGTCAAGAAAATGCCTTAGAGCTGGATCTTATGGAGCCGTTTTCTCAGTTGAGGCCTCTACCTTCTGATGAATCTAGCTTATGTCAAGTTGATGTATAAACAGTGAGTATAGGTGTTGTTCCTTAGCTCTGTCTACCTTTCCCTTGAGATAGAGTCTCACTGGCCTGGAGCTCAAATCATAGGTTAGCTGGCTGACCAGCAATTCCCAGAGATCTGCTTGTCTTCACCTCTCCCAACAATGGGATTCCAGATGCCCAGGTGTCCACTCTCTCATGTGTAACATTTTGTGGTATGTGTTAGGGATTTGAATTTATGTCCTAACGCTCAAATAGCAGACATTTTCCTGACTGAACCATCTCCTAGCCAAGACACTATATTTGTTTACTATTATTTATTTTATTTTATATGTTTTGCTTGCATGTATATATGTGCTCCACATGTAGGCCTGGTACCTGTGGAGAGCAGAAGAGATTGGATCCCCTATCATGAGAGTTACAAATACCTGTGAGCCACCATGTGGGTTCTGGAAATTGGATCTAGATCCTCTGTAACAGTAATCTCTTCACCTACCTCACTATAATTTTTAAAAATTTAAAGTAGACAATGGTCTTCAAAAATGTAGTTCTTGCTGCAAATTTTTAAGAAAGATTTCCTATTACGGCAACATTATCTGAAAGGAAATTAACACCAAAACACCATTACAAAATGACACAGTTTAGAACAAGAAACGAAAATGTACCATAAACTGGCAGTAAATAGTCAACTGATAGATTTTATTTTAGAAATGAAAATAAATAATTATGACTGTATCCTTTCATTTAAATATTAAGACTCATAAATTGACAGGTATTTATAACTTAAATATACCTCAGACCTTCAAAAATGAATCATGGCTCTATTTTTGCTATATAAGATTTAGTTTTCTAGAAAAAAAATAGGTTAACATGACATATCCTTACGTTTGATTTAAATTTTAAGAATCATCCTAATGAGTAAGTCCATTTCCCTTTGACCAACAGGATGATAAGTAAGTGTGGCTTTGTGGAGTTTTGTAAGTATTTGCCTTAGCTCTGTTACTGCAGCTATTTTCTCTTTGTCTTTTTGGTCATTGTGTTTGGTCCTTCTGACTCACTGACCTAGCTCATCTATAACCATGTTCTTGGTGATTTTTCTTCAAAAATAGTTTTTTAGACTTCATTAAGTTCTACGTGTTCATCAAAATTTGAACCTTCACCTTATAAAGAACACAAATCCTGATTATAGGATGGCTGTGCTTTGAGTTAAACTGAATCAGTCGAATATAACATTGAATCATTGAGGCAGGAATCAAAGAGTGATGGTGACACTGGAGAGGGGCTGTGTGAGTGCTCATTGAATAAGCCTCTATGACATATTTTTTCTCTTACTGAATCCTATAGCATTAAAGATGTAAATAAAAAACATAGCAAGAAATAGTTTCTTATGCTTTGGAGAGTGGGGTGGCTAATGAAGGTTTAGAGATTATGAAGTTATCTCAGATGTGCATATGCTAATAAACTCAAAGCAAAACTAAAACTCCATCCACTAGATTAATATGTCTCCAGTTGTAAGCCAAGTGAGGCCCCGTGTTTCCTGTCTGTAATCCCCAGCACTTTGGAGGTGGAGGCAGAAGGATCAGAAACATAAAGTCATCCTTTGCTGTATGATAGGTTCAAGGCCACCCTGGAGTACTTGATACTCAGCCTCAAAAGCTATACCAAACTACAACAATCAAAATTTATTAAAAAAAAAAAAAAAGAATTTCAAGCCACAGGTACATGCTAAATAAGTCTTAAACTGTGATGTTTACATGAGGTCCCTTCATACCCGAGACAACCAGAACCCTTGTTTAACCCTATCTTAAATCCAGTTCAGGATTCATCAATCCCACTTCACTCCACCTTCTAAGAGAACAGTGTAATTTGCACAAACTTGAGACATTTATATCACTGAGGGGAAAATCCTTCCAACTTCTTTCATTCTTTAGTTTTTAAAAATATGATTATTGGGCTTCTTGACTGTAAAGTAAACCCAGGTTAGGAGAGTGTCCACCTGCCATCTGGAACCCTTGCTATGCCACTATGCTAATATGGATGGAAAAGAAGGTGGAAAGGAACTGGGAGTCGAAGAGGGGAAACCATATTCAAGATACATTAAATGAAACATAAATCTATTTTCAATAAAATGAAAAAAATCCACTTGGGACTTTACAGAGCAGACAGCCTTTGTTTGAGCACAGGTTCAATGACTCCTTTCCACAAATGTGACAAGCCATGCCTCTTTCAGCTTGTCATATCGATAACATGAGTTTGTAAATAGCAGACCAAATGGAAGATAAACTCTGCCTGAAAAATCAAAGCTCGGAAAGGCCACGACAGAAGCAGAAGTGTGATTCTCTCAGATGTCAGAGTTCCTCATGCAGATCTTTGGTGGGCTCTAATTAAATTTCAAGGGAAGCTGTTTTCCTCTCAGGAGACCTCTGCCTCCTTCAGGAATGATGGCAGAGGGGCTGGGTATCGACCGTCTCCCTCATGCCTCAGGAAGAGATAGTAGGAAAACGGCATCCCTTGTCTTAGCTCACAAAAGGAATGATATTTTCTGAGTACCGGCACATATTTATGCTCTGCTAAAGCACTTCCAAGTTGCAGAATCATTGAAGGTTGGGATCTTAACTATTGTGAGATGCTCAACAATACTTTGGTCAGTTACTTCTAAACTTAGAAATTATCTCCCAATTTTATGAATTTTAATGAATGCTTGCTGAATTATAAAGGCAAACATGACTATAGAATTTTGATGTGAAGCATCTTCTCAATGCTATAATGTCAGAACTCAAGATTTTAAACAACTTCGTATTGCATTTCAGTATAAATTGCTAAATGCTGTGCAAAATCAAGACCACCAGTCTTGGTTTAAATATATAAAGAAATACCGAGGATGGCTGACTGTGTTTTGTGCAAATACAGACGCAGCTAAATAGCAAAAAGCAGTCCAGCCAGCATCTAGTTCTGCAGGGCTGTCACAAGAACTGCTTCCCAGCTCCATTTAAAAGAAAGTTTCAGTCTAACCTGTTGTGAAACTAATCCATCTGGTAGGAAACACTACCAGATATAACGAGAACAGAGGTCTCGACCAACTCATTAAAAGAAAAGAAAAATAAAGAAGAGGGGAGGGAGGGAAAGAAGAAGAGAAAGAAGGAGGGGGAGAGAGAAGGGAGGGAGTGAAGGAGGGAAGGAGAGAGGGAAGGAAGGAGGGAGGGAGGAGGGAGGGAGGAAAGGAGAGAAAGAGGGAGGGAAGGAAGGAAGGAAAGAGAAGAAAGAAAAGTGTAAACCAAGTCCTTAACATACACCTTGAACTTTGTCCACTTTAAACACCGCCCAGAAATCTCAGACCCCAGCATCTCCACTTCTTAAGAGGTTGTCATAGTCTCTTTACACGTTGCTGTGATAAAATGCTGACAGAGTGGTCACTTAGAGGAAAAGGGGTTTACTTGAGCTCACAGTTTCATCATCCGTCTTTGGAAGCTCAAGACAGCAGAATTTGGAGCATCTAGTCACACCCACAGCCAAGAAGCCGAGATGCAGGAATCACTGCATGTGTGCCTAAACTCATCTCTCATTCTCCATTTTCTACACAATCCAGGACCCTGCCCCGGAGGCGGTGCCCCCCCCCCCACAACAGTCAAGATAAAGTTCCACATATTTACCCACCCGCAGGCCAACCTGACATAGGCAACCCCTCACTGAGACTCTCTTTCTAGATAATTCATGACTGTGGTAAATGGACAAATTATCTACACAAGACCTGCATAGTAGCAAGCCACGCGGCATGGATGGGGGAAGGGCTCACACAGCCTCACCCTTGGCTGAGAAGCTTCTGGTAACTGTAGGTAGTCAATGCTACAGTGGGTGGCCTTACACCAGTGTCCAGGCAGGCAGCACTCGCTGGACTCAGTGGGTTTTTAAAGAAGGAATTAAAGCTTCAGGTTGGGTGGGGGGGGGGGGGTGGGAGACTTTTAAGGAGATGTGGAAGGAGTAGAAGTGGAAAGGACGGGAATGGGAGTGCGGGCAGGGACAGCATGCATCTCATAAACATGTGAGATTGTCAAGAATAAAGTTTTACGTATAAAAACATTAAAATATAAATTCAAGTTTTTTCAAGGAGGTCATTAAAATTCTGAATTGATGGGAGTTACGGTCTTTGTCAATAAATGCCGCAAATAAAAATGTTTGCAGTTCATCACTTCAAACCTGGTGCACTGAAGCTTCTGTGAAAATTGAATCCTGCCAGGACCTTGTGTTCAAACGGCTTGAGTCTTCCCTATAACAAGGAGTGATGGCTGGAGGCTGCCCAAGATACCTGAAAAAAAAAAATCCTCAAACACTCTTGTCACACAACACCACTCTGTATACAGAGAGCAGATGCGTTTGATTACCGAAGGCACGAGTTTCTCATGAAAGTATTCATGAATAAATTCAGTCGTAATTTGATGGGTGCTCACATGTGAGATGTTAGAATAAATACTATTCCTGTCTTACTTTTGCCATTCTTTTCGTCTAGGACCCACGGATCTCAGCATGAAGAGGCAGCTGGCGACTGGCTCGGCACCCTCTAGCAGTTCAAACTCCAGACCTCAGCTGAGTCCCACGGAAATCAACGCCGTGAGACAGCTTGTCGCGGGATATCGGGAATCGGCCGCGTTTTTATTGCGCTCCGCAGATGAACTGGAAAATCTCATTTTGCAACAGAACTGAGGCAAATGGTGTCCGTACTTCCTGAGTTCTAAATTTGCAGTTTCCACTAATGACATTTGATTTCCCAGCAGAGATACTCCTGGTCTTGCTGCACAATATTTTAAGAGAAATACTTCCATCGCGCCACGTTGTCCTTGATCCATATACTCTGGTGTGTTAAGGAACTTCAAAGGAACTCTGACCTTGAAGTACTTGAGATGCTCAAATGTGCCCAGCCTGTTGCTTTTTGCTTTATTGTGTCAACATAAATATCATAAGCAATTTTTAAAAAAGGCTGCGTATTCTTAATTCAAGGATAAAAATGAAGAAGTTTGTGGTATTCAAAAAAAAAAAGCTCAAGATCCAACTGAATTATTAGTGGAATTTTCTACTGACTTATTGGACTGAAAGCTGAAGTATCTGGAGAAAAAAAAAAGGAAAAAAAGAAAAGCCAAATTACTTGTTGCTATGGGATATGACAACAATGAAAAGGATCTTGTATTTTAAAAGAAAAAAATGTAATTTTTATAAAAAGAAAACTTGTTTTTCATTCAAAATGGTCATTTTTACTTTGGTAACTTTTTCATAGGTCCTAAAAGAAAACTGTTTTTTGACAAACTACTGTAATTACCCTTTCCAACACCCCTTTTGCCTTCTCCTCTTTCCAAATTCTTTCTACAAAGGAAAAAAAATAACACTCAATGCTGGAAAACCCTTTGCCTACTTTCTTTAAGACATCCCATTAGGGAACTACTTCCAAGAGATGCTTGCATTTCTATACTTACACCAGTCTCAAAACACCCAGGCCGCCACGCGGCACCTTACCACAGCAGTTTTCATCACGGAGATTTCTAGACGTTATTAAAAAAGGCGTGTTGAAAAGAACACAGAACCCAGCACATCCTGCTTTTCCTTGGAGCTGCTTGGAGCTGGACCTGCTGCTGTCTCACCAGCAACCCTCCAGAGCAGCGCCCCGGATGTAGATGACTGAATGTTGCGAGGTTGCACGTGACAATCTTAAACTTTGCACTCTTGTGTGTACTTTTCATTTCTTTTGGAAATAGTTTCCAGAAAAGGCCGTTATGTCTACTGATATGATTTGTGTAACTTAAGGTATTTTTTTTTCCTTTGCTAAAATTGCGATCTCTCAGCAGACAGAGCTGCATCTTACAATGAACTCTCCCATCTCCTGTGCCCCGCGCTCTGCCATTTTCTCCATTCCTCGTGTTAGACACACACAGACAGAGTGGTGTTTTCTGTACACTGGAGCAAGCCTATTTTTAAAATATTTAAGGAAAAGTGCTTTAGTTCATGCTTGTACTATTTTCCTTTCTGTTGAAGTACAAATTCTTTGTGCATTCTCGAATTTGCCTTATTTTATGTAGAATCTGCCATTCGGTTTTTGACACTGAGTTGAAGGCATCAGTGGTATTCCTTACCTACTTGTTACATATAGTTTTTCAAGTTCTGACTGTGATTGTGACCGGGTAATGTGCACTTTTTCCTGTAACTGTGGACATTGCTATGCTTTTTTCTTCGAGTGTTTCTAGAATTATTGTTCCTTACAGTTATGTAAACAAAAAACAAAAAACAAAAAAAATCAAAAAAATTTTTGTGATACTGTTGGTGAATATAATGTGAAAATCTTATTGAAATATGAGTATTTTGGAAATACATAGATGCACAGACATCTTTTAAAGGTGTGAATTTAGAGTTTGCTTATTTAATGAAAATTTTAAAAATTTGAGGGCTGGTATAATTTTTCTCTGTTTTTGTTTGGTTTAATAAACAGATTTCCGTGTTAAAACAATGATGCTGAGGATGTCTACACTTTTTTGTTTTGTTTCCTATAGCACTAAGGGTCAGACCCAGAGTTTCCTGCATGCCAGGCAAGTTCTTTGACCCTGGGATGCGTCTCTACATACTTATAAAAGTTACTATTTAATATTTTTTTAAATATTAAAGTGTAGCCTTTTGCCTACATTTGAAAAAAAACCAGAACTCCAATTTTCCCCTAAATATTGCAAAGCTGACACACTCAGACTAATGAAAGCTTCATTTAAAGAAGAGAAGGGAATCAGCAAGGCCAGGCTATTGTGAGAATTGTTCACATCTGCTCAAAAGATGGATTTTTTTAAAGCTTTATTCATTTTTTTTCCAAATAAGACTTGACTCTCTTAAGCAGTCCTGACTCCTGACTGATGCATGCCTCAAAGTTAAGGCAAGTTGGCTCAGTGTTAAAGTATGCGCGCTGCAAGCATAAGGACATGAGTTCAAATCCCCAATGACCACATATGAACCCAGGTTTGGCCACAAATGCCAATACTCTGGCCAGGCAATCTAGCCAATCGGTGATCTCCAGGGTTAGTGAGGGATCCTATCTCAACAGAATAAGGTGAAGAGCGCCTGAGGAAGGTACCCAGTGCTGTCCGGTGACATCACAGTAAGTAAACAGCCTGACCTGGTTCAGAAATCAGCACTCAGACTTGGGTTTGGCATGAACACCAAGCCTTCTCCATGACGACCGTGGAATGCAGCAGCAAACTCAATCTGAACTCTAGTAAGTCACACTTGGCTATGCCTGACTTATCTGCCATTCTTGCTCCATGGCTGTTCAGAAAAGCCCCCGTGTCTTCTGTATGTGTGACTGCATAAAGAGGACAGCATGTTCCCGTCATCTCCTCAAGGAGGCGGTGATGAAATCATAGTCTCTTTTCCTTTCCACCTGTGGCTTGCACCCATCAATCAGCCTGACCTCTCTGTATTTGGGCACAATGAGTCAAAAGATATAAGCACAAGATGAGCCAAGCTTGATCCCCTTTGACCTCCACATATGTGCTGTATACACACACACACACGCACACACACACACACACACACACACACACACACACACACACACACACACACAAAATGTATAGCTGAACATTCTTAATGAGAAAGCACACCTTGAAATAGCTACAGAGAGCGTACAAGGATAAACAGCAGTCACCACATCTTTCTAAACTCTGTAGCTCAAGTAACTGCATGGGTAGAGTGAGCATCGGACCTAGTGATGGCCAGCATGCACTGGGCTCCCACACAAAGGGAGGCATCCCGTGCCCTGTGCTTCTCACAGTGACCTTGGAGACTCCGCACAGTCTATCCCCATTTTATATAGTACTCTAAAAGGGCAGAAGTCTTGTCAAGGACACAACTCTAGAACTGAAGGCAGCCTTTGACACAGCCACTCCTGGAGATGACCCTCTCTGTGGATGGCTATGCTGTCTCCCGTGCTACTAAATAATTCCGTTTTGCACTGCACCTCAGAGCCGGATGTCCATAGTTATTCATTAATCAATTTGATGAAATTCTTCTATGGTTACTGAATTTCCTTCAAGTGATAACCTCTAGAAATGTAAAAAGCTGCAGTGCAACCTCCCACTGGTGGCTGGAGAGATGACTCAAGCGTTAAGAGCATTAGTCTGTTGTTCTTCCAGAGAACCTGGCTTCTATTCCAAGCACTCATATTGCTGCTAATCACCATTTCTTACTCCAGTTCCAGGGGATCCAATGCTCTCCTTAACCTCTATAGGCTACAAGCATGCAACTGGTACCAGACATAGAGTGAGGCAAAACATGCATGCACATAAGATTAAAAAAATACATATTTAAGAGAAAAATTGACAAGTGGTGGTAACCAAATACATGTAAAATAACAGTTGATGCCAATATAAGTGGGACCTTTTTTCTTTTCCTTTCTTGTTTATTATTTATATTTGTTTATTTATTTATTTATTTATTTTGGACAGAATCCTGCCTTTATTTTGTTAGCCTCCTCCTGACTATGGGGATGGCAGATGTGTACTATCACAGACACAAATATTTAATATTGAATCTTACTGCAAAATAAAACAACCCAAAGGCACCATCCATGTGAACCATTTTATGAATCCTGAAACCATAGATGCAGGTACCATCCAAGTATGTATCTTTGTGTTTCAAGCTTACCTCTGCAGAAACACTAAGAGCATCTGAAAATAAAGCCTACAGACAATAACATCCATCTTTTCCAACATTTGTGGAAGGCGGAATTTTGGTAAGCAAGAATTAAGCACAGGCTAACTTATAGAATGTCGCATTGATGGCAGCTCTCCTTCAAGTTTGGGTCTCTCCAGAGGACTTGGGAGAGACTCCACTTCCTTCTCACTCCAGTTTCTGATAGTAAATATATATATATATATATCTTTTTCCCTCTTCAGATGGAGTCCTATGTGGCCCAGGCTACCCTCAAACACAAAACTGAGACTGACTGACCCCGAGTACTTCATCCTATCTGTTCTACCTGCTACATACCAGGACTGTAGGCATGCTCCACCACAGTTACCATATATTTTGCTAGGAAATGAACCTGGGTACATCCCGCATGCTAAGGCACGCCTTCTATTCCCAAAGGTGGGTGCCTTCCTTCTATCACACTTCAGCTCTCTGGTCCAAGATTTACAGGCCACCTGTGTGTGTGTGTGTGTGTGTGTGTGTGTGTGTGTGTGTGTGTGTGTGTATTTTTTTTGATAGATAGTCCTGTCTCCATCCTAGAACCCAGACCGATGTTGTCATAACTTCTTTGAAGCTGACGTTGACCCCTTCTCCCAAACTCATGAATATACTTTGTACATCTGAGTGATACGGGATCATCTCATTATATTAAAGCCAGCTAATTAGAAATCTTCTATCAACACACAAGTTTAATTTCTTCACTTAACATGTAACAGAACATCTGTGGGCTCTCCTTAGGATGTATGCTTCTCTAGGGGCCATCATCCACCTCTGCAGTGCTCTGATTTTACTTCCTTTTTTCTGTTAAATACCTCTCAGGACCATGTTCTATTTATTCCTCCATTGCAGAAAGACATTATTCAGCAGTATGTCTTTATAAACTGTCACCAGCCGAGGCCCCTGCTTTCTCTTTTGTAAAGAGTATTGTCTTACAGAGATCCTTTAATGGAGTGTTTCTGGAATTTGTCATTCTAGTTCGATACAACAAATGTGGTAAGTGGTAGAGCTAAGCCTTCAAAGGGAAATAAAACAAGAGCACTTCTGACTTATTCCTTAACCTTAGTTTCTTAGAAGCCCCTTCTATCCAGGCAATTCCCTGGGACCTAATTGTGCATCTCAGCTCATTAAGCCAGTGAGATGCATGAGATTCCTGAGCTCATTTACATCCCATAAGCTACCCACCTTCATCCACGAGACTCATAATGTAAGCATCAGTGCTGTCCAATTTACTTTGAACAAAAAAATATATACTTAATATCTGATAGCATTAGAGCTAGTGATTTGACCATAACCCATCTACAGAGTTTAGGATACTCATGGAAGCTTAAAACTTCAAGTTCTTTGCCTCAAATTCCTCTCTGGATCCATTGTGTCTGGCTCTTCTGTAAAAACTGCATTTCCTTTATAGGAGTTTCCATAGTCGTGGTGTCTCTATGCAGCAATAGAAACCCCAACTAAGACGGTCCTCAAAAATCTATTTCTCCAATAACTGATTTGCTACCCCAAATGACCTACAAGAACAGAGAAGTCGTTTTCACCTGATGTTACAACCTAAAGTTACAGCCACATCACATGGCAAATTTTTAAACATTTTTTTTAACTCCACAAAGCAGAAACATTTGCTATAGCAAATATGTCAATCCTTTATGGAAGCGCAGGTCTCAAATGCCAGGCCAAACACAGAGAAGGTTGGAAAAAGAAGGCAATGTTTTCTCTACTGGGCTCTGCGAGGTGTGGGGGTTGCGGGGGGCCTGGGGGCAGGAGGCATGCGTTTGACAATGAGGCTGAAACTTTATATGCTCCTGGTTTTTCCTACTTAGTGGTCAAATGGAGGATTCTCATGCACTCTGTTACTGTCAGAAGATTTAAGAAAGATGTGTTTGATGTTCCCCGTGCGGTCTATGAATCTGTGATGCTTAAATCAACAGCTTGTCAGGATCTATGTTCAGGGAAGAGAAAAGCCTCTGAGCATGCGTGTGAAGAATTGTCAACGTTAGGTTAGTCTCCGGGCTGTGTGGGATATTCCTGATTGGGAACACTTAGACAGCAAGGCCCGCCTTAAGGTGGGCAGCACAGGCGCAATTCCACAGGCTGGACTATTGGAGTGAACAAAAAGACAGTGAGCTGAGCCCAGCATTCATCTCTTTCTGCATCCTGACTTTGAAGACAAAGCAAGTAGCTGCCTCAAGCTCCTCCCACCGTGACCCCCAGACACGGTGCACCTCCGAATCCCGAACCTTCAAACTGTGAAACAAAAATAAACTTTTCCCCGCACAGGCTGGTTTTTATCCGAGGTATTTTATCCCTGCAACAGGAACGGAGATGAATACGGTTCCGTGTAGGGAGCAGAGAAGGGCTGAACCTTGCCTGCACATTGGCATCCCGCCTTGAGCTAGTCTCCTTCTTCCGTCATTAGTATGCAGCTGGCCTATAGAGGTTTCCAACAGCAAAGGTCAAATTATGATTTTTACATAAGATCGTTGGATTTACAAACTCATCCTTCTGGCTGGTGCTTTCATAACGAGGAATATATAGGATTTCCTTCTCAAGTAATTTCCCCCACAGAATTTAATTGGTGTGTTCTCCGCCCCCCCCCCCCCCCAAAAGCCAATTATACAAAAGGAATCTTTTCTGACTATAGTAGCACTATAGTAGCTAGGCCAGGTTTGCTGCTGTCCAGCCCTCTGGCCAAGGACTTCTAGAAAACTCATCCCTCATCTCAGTCCCTCAGAAGTGGAGGCAGCAGAGAAGCTTGGCCATGGAAGAGGGGACCGGGTGTTTCTCTGATCCTTTGTCTGTGCTGAGGGAGTCTGAAATCCCTAAGGAACAGAGTAACAGCTGGAAGTGGGCAAGGCCTTTGGAGGGATGTAGTCACCTCTAAAGGGAAGGCTACGCACAAGGGCACTGTGCTCAGTGGCCTGTCCTGCCAGCCTGGAGCATTTTCTTCTCATTAATCTTAACATTGACTGGTGTGGTGACAGAAAAGGCCAACTCCGCTGACATTTTCAAGGAATCCTAAGCACTCAGACGGTAATGGATGCTGGGGAACCTCCCCAGCTCATCTTAGAGAGCCAATATGTCTCTCTTTGATGTCCCCCTTGGCCACCCTGCCACGCACCTTCACACACCTCCCTGAATATCAAGCAGGCTACCGAGGGCTGAGGATATTTTGGTATACATAGCATGCAAGGGCAGCTTTCACATTCATGTTTGAAGAAATGCAAGTTTTAATGCACAAGTTAAGAACCCCGTGGTTAGGAAATGGTATTTAGTTGCTTTCTGAAACTTGGGCTCAGAGTTTGGGCGCTTTTAGTTGCTCCAATCAAGACAAGAAACCGGCTTCAAATCCTAAGCACTATGCTCTTTTTCTCGTGAAAATTTTGGTTTATATTTATAAGCCATCTTAAAATGACCAGCAAAGATTATGTATTTGCAATGCACGAGGCAAAGCTTTGATATATGTGTTTAATGTGAAATGGCTGAAACAAGAAATTTACCAAATATATTACTTCACCTTATTTTTTTCTATACAGAGAAAACTTAAAACCAATAGACTCTCCTAATATGTTTTAATGAATTTTTAAAATTATTGGTGTAAGATAAATATGTCAGGTGTTAAATATGAATACATCATCTTCAAATCAAGCACATTTTAGTGGTATCCCCTATTTCCCCCATATCCTTGCCTCCCTACCCCTTATGCCTTTCTGCCACCCCAATTCTTCCTCATCATCTGTTATTGCCCTCTCATAGTCTTATTTAACGACACTTAAACATGTGTGTGTGTGTGTGTGTGTGTCTGTGTGTGTGTGTGTGTCTGTGTGTGTGTGTAAACCTGTAGACATTACAGGCTAGGACCTTCTTAGAGGGAGAAAATGTGTGGGTTTGTTTGTGGCTTGCCCTGTTATTTCAAATTTTCCATTAGTTGTTCCTTTTGTGTTATAACATATTATCTGTATGGTAATTGATTACAGTGCCAAGCCTCAGACATATGAGTAACGTAGGTGGCATTAAACCAGACTGTCTTGTAGTTTTTCTTGTAGGTTTGAAGGATTTTTTTTTCCCTTTCCATAATAAAAATTCATTAGGAAAGTTGTTCAACCAGAATGTATTAAACGCCTCCAACCTGCAGAACCCCCTGGTGCTCTCAGATCAGAGGAGGGAGATTTAGATAAAATGTGAACATGTGCTTGGGGAAGATGTGCAGCTCACTGAGGAGTAACTGGCACCAGGCCCTGTGCTCAAAGCCACCAGTCTAGATCCGTTTGACCAAGTGGAAAATGAGAATAAGATCTTCCTCAAACAGAAACATGGCAGGCAGTGTGAAAACAGGGGCTCTGAGGCACACGGAACAAAATTTGGAGCCCAGAAAGCTATTCTTTCACATTCCCATTTGAATCTCTCTGGTAATGTTTAATTTTAGACAATAACAATTCTTCTCAGATGTAAAAATGCCAAGTGCAGGTTAAAAACACAAGAGCTTGACCCCAGTATTGGACATTTTTAAAAATTAGTTAATTTTATTTTTAATTTGTTCACTTTATATCCTGATAGTAGTCCCCCCCCCTACTCCCTCCCCCCCGCCTCATAGCCTCCCAGCCCCACCTCTCTGCCCTCATCCCAACTCCCAGCCTCCCCTAGTCCTCAGAACAGGCGGGGGGGGGGGGTTGGAGGATGGAGGGGTGGGGGGAGAGCCCTCCTTCCCTAATATCTGACCTCAGCCTATCAAGTCTCATTTGGACTGCCTGCATCTTCCTCTGTGGCTTGGCAAGGCCATCCAGCCAGGGGGATGTGATCAAAGAGTGAGCACCAGACTCCACATCAGAAGTAGTCCCTACTCTCCACACTATGGGGCTGACAAGGAGACTGTGCTGCCTACCTACTACTTCTGAGCAGAGAATCCAGGTCCTCACCAATCACGGTCCTTGGTTGGTGCATCAGTCTCTGCAGCACCCCCCTCGTCTGCCTGGATCCATTGGCTCCATTGGTGGTCATGGGGAGCTCTTGTCCCTTCCAGATCCTTCTATCCCCCAGCTCTTCCATAAGACTCCCTGAACTCCACCAGGAAGTCTGGCTGTGAGTCTCAGCATTTGGTTCGATCTCCTGCTGGCTGGAGTCTTTCAGAGGACATCTATGGTGGGCTCCTGTCCTGTTCCTTCTCTTCAACCACTTCCGTTGTCTATTCTATTTGCCCTTCTGAATGAGAATTAAGCATTCTCCCTAGGGTCCTCCTTGTTATTTAGTTTCTTTAGGTCTGTGTACTGTAGCGTGGTTATCCTGTATTATGTGGCTAATATCCATTTATAAGTGAATATAGACCATGTACATCTTTCTGGGTCTGGGTTACCTCACTCAGGACAATCATTTCTAGTTCCATCTGCTTGTCTATGAATTTCAAAATTTCCTTGTTTTTAATAGCTGAGTCATATTCCATTGTGTAAATGTACCACAGTTTCTTTATCCATTCTTCCATTGAGGGACATTTAGGTTGATTCCAGATTCCAGCTATTATGAATAAAGCTGCTATGAACATAGTTGAGCAAATGCCCTTGTTGTATGGTGAGACATCTTTTGGGTATTTGTCTAGGAGTGGTATGGCAGGGTCTTGTGGTATAACTATTCACAATTTCCTGGGAAAGCACCAGATTGCTTCCCAAAGTGGTTGTACAAGTTTGCACTCCCACCAGCCATGGAGGAGTGTTCCCCTTTCTCCATATCCTCACCTGCATGTGCTGTCACTTGAGTTTTTGATCTTCACCATTCTGGTAGAGGTAAGATAGAATCTCAGAGTTGTTTTGATTTGCATTTCCCTGATGCCCAGGGATGGTAAGTATTTTTTTAAGTATTTCTAGGCCATTTGATATTCCTTTCTTGAGATCTGTACGTCATTTTTGAATTGATTTGGTGATGTTTCATTCTTTGAGTTCTTTATATATTTTGGATATTAGCCCTTTGTTAGATGTAGGGTTGGTGAAGATCTTATCCCAGTCTGTAGGCTGTTGCTTTGTTCTGTTGACAGTGTCCTTTGCCTTACAGAAGCTTTTCAGTTTCCTGAGGTCCCATTTATTAATTGTTGATCTTAGAGCCTGGGCTGTTGGGAAATTGTTTCCTGTGTCAATGAGGTCAAGGCTCTTCCCCACTTTTTCTTCTGACAGATCAGCATGTCTGGCTTTATCTTTAATCCACTTGGACTTGAGTTTTGTGGAGGGTAATAAATATAGATATATTTGCATTTTTCTAAAGGTAGACATGCAGTTAGACCAGCACCATTTGTTGAAGATGTTGTCTTTTTTCCATTGTATGGATTTGGCTTCTTTGCCAAAAATCAAGTGTCCATAGGTATGTAGGCTGATTTCTGGGTTTTTGAGTCAGTTCTATTGATTCACCAGTTTATTTTTCTGCTAGTATCATGCAGTTTTTATTACTGTTGCTCTATAGTGAAGCTTTGGGTCATGGGAAGATGGTGGGCATTGCCACCTTGCCCAAGTAACAGAATAATGTTCCTGATAGGGAGTTAGGTTCAGAGGGTAGAGTGCCTCCCCCAGAATGCACAGAGACTCTTGTGGAGCCTCAGAACCAAAGTAACTTGGCACAGTGTCTTATACCCAGAACTCAGGTTGTAGGGACAGAAAGTTCACAAGTTCAAGGTCATTTTCAGCTCAGCTCAAAGCCGGTCCCAGGTGCATGAGACCATATTAAAAATCCATTCAGATAGCCCTAGTTTACTAACATGAGATTCCTACTGGGACTCCATGAACAGCAAAAACAAAAGAGCTATAAAACATTCATAAACCCTGGTGTAGCTTTGAATTTGTAAATTCGTTTGCTCACTTAGTCTGCACGTAAACATTTAAAAACTTGAAGAAGTGATATTTGAAAAATATCTTTTGGAAAATTTTCATTCGTATTTGTGTCCTATGTATTCAGTTCTATTTTCAGCTTTAAAAACTGAGCCCACTGTTTAGAGAAAACAACAGGCACCTCGTCAGCTGCGAGGCTCTCGCCCTCCCCTGCTCTGCCATGGATTGCCTCCATGTGCTTTCTAGAATTTTACTTGATTGCTTGATAGGCCCCTAGGCTGGCACCTTTATAATGAAACACTGACAATTTCAATCCTGATGGCACCGTCCTCCATCCCGGACCCCATAAGCTTTGTACAGGCCAGTTTTCTTTTCTGACTCTGAATGAAAGGTCAGTGTGTTTGTACTACCCCAACATTGCCTATGAGGAAACTGAGGCACCAGCGGGGTGATCATCTGTCAGCATCCCTTGAACATCTCAGACACCCTCAATGCTAAGGTCTTTATCCTCACATATCTGTGGGGTTATCACGCGATGCCATCTTCGTTTCATGCAGGAGAAAGCTAGAACACACAGACAAAAGGAAACTTGGCCTTGTCAGCAATGTTTTCAGTAAAGGTGGCCAACTTAGTGACCTCTGCAACACTCTGCACCAGTGAGCCAGCAGTTTACATCAAGACTAGCTTAATGAGTTCCATGTGAACATGCATATATGCCAGATTCCCAGTCCATTTTGTCTGGATTCTGAAAGCCATGCTGAGCATTCTGAAATGACATGATTTTGCTTCACTGCATCCGATGAATGACAACCCTGTTGTGCTTCTCTGAAATGTGAGGCAAATGCGTTTTGAGTATTTTAAGATTCATTTTATACCTTGAACATTAGACTCAAGGAGCAGAAAAAGAAAAAATGAGAAAGAACTGTTTTCCATGTGAGGATGCTGCCACTTTCTCTGGTGACTGACAGCTTAGCTCCTGCTTCTCCAGAGCAGGTTGCAGCAGGCACTGACCTTGCCTTCAAGCCCCACCCCCATCCCCACTCTCCACATGAGGCAGCCCCTTAGTCCAGGAGTTTCTTCAGAATCCTGCCTCTTCCCTTCCTTTGCTCACCACTTGCTAGGCTTCCCCAGGTGGTCCCCTGACCACAGCGTTATACTCACCCATGTCTCTCTGACATCACACAACACTTTTTACAAACTTATCTGCCTGTATTCAATGAGCAAAGTTAAGGCACCCAATGAGTCTTGCCTTTGAGCATACTCTTTCCTCTCTACTCTCTCCTGGTCCCCTCTCTTTCTTATAGATAATCCCCACCTATCCTGAAACAATCTTCCATTTACATGCATAATTCATCTATATATCATATATAGATATCCAGTTCTACTTATGAGAGAAGATGTCAGACTGGTCTTCCCGAGTCTGCCTTCTTGTCTCCACCATGATCTCCAGTTCCACCCATTTTTCTGTAAATGACACTATTTGATTCTTTTTTTATGGTTGAATAAACTCCACAGGGTATGGACATCATATCCTCTTTTTCCACTCATCAATTGAAGAGCACCCAGGCTGGTTTATAATGCACTCTTTTGAACAGTTCTACAGTAAGCATGGGTGGGTGTGCAGGTGCCTTCAGTATTCTCCACTTGAATTCTCCCAGGCAGTTCTCACTCCCAAACTCGCTGCTATCAGTTGGATGGAGCTAGGTGGCCGGGGTCAGGCCCTGTGCTTCAGGATATTATCATTTCTGCCTCAGAATCTGGAAGGGACAGGAGCCAGGGTGAGCGGGTAAGTGGGTATGACAATACAGTTAAGTCACTATGTGCTGCTGAACTCTCACAGATGGTTTTGCCATGTAAGTCAATATTTTGAGCGCTTCTAAGCTAGACCAGAGAAAAGGAAAAGATGCGTCCCAAATGGGCGTGTCAAGGAAAGTGGCAGCCTGAGAACCAGGGATGGAGAAGTGTTTCTTGCAAGGTGAGTTGTAGAGAAAGAAGTTCTCAGCCTCATCTCTCTTCATTTCTGTACCCATCTCACTCCACAGAGACTCCATCCTATCCCACAGAGCTTACCTGTAACAGAAGAATGGTCCCAAGCCTCTGGTTTACAGTAAGAAACTATCCGGTGGCTTGGCTGTGTCCTCTAGCAGGCAGCAACAGTAAAAGTCTTTCAGTGCTCACTGTACAACAGGGCAGCAGTTGATGACCGTTTTCGCTGCAGTATACTGTAGTTACTGGTGCTTTTATTAACACAGCCATAAACACACACACACACACACACACACACACACACACGGGAAGGATTGTAAGCTTTGTCACAGGTGAAAACAGTCTTGGTGGGCTCTGCCCTTGGACACACCTCAGGTACTCCTTGAGATTAACCTTGAGATAGACAGGGTGGAGCCATCCTGGACCTGGAATTCAGGAAGCAGGAGGGGGAGGAGGGGCACTCCACCCGGATTATTGTGTTTCTAATCAACCTTCCATGGGAGGAGGAGACACTGGCATGTGAGAAACACAGGCAGAGAGGATGAGAGGGGAAGCAGGTTTGGACCGAGCTTGAGCTCACGTGGATCGGGAAACAGATCACCGAACAGGCCGAATCAGCGCGCAGGCCAGAAACACCTGGGACCCATCCTGTGGAATGGATACTGGAAGGTTCACTCTTCTTTCCCTTTAACCTTTTTCCCTCTTGTGTAAGATAGTTGGGTTGTATAATAAAATTTAATTGTTAAAAAACAGAGCCAACACACACACACACACACACATACACACACACACGCACGCACGCACGCACGCACACACACACACATATACACACATACACACACACACACTCTGGAATAAAGATCTTCAAATTCAGGTCAGCACATCAAATGTGTCGAGCACATCATTTTAGTAAATAAAGTTTTATAAGCACACAGAGGCTAAATGTACTAAGTGTTAGGTCTCAGATCCAGGACAAATGACTAACAACTGAAGTGCCTATTTAACCTAAAGATTCTTCTACACTGTGCCCCCTACCCTAAACTTTTTCAGCCTTGGGCTGGGCTGCCCTCCCTCCATCTGCCCTTTGCCCTTCCCTATATAATCCAGCTATTTTGGCCAGCCTATGCTGGTCTTTTATTTTTTTATCCCTCTTATCCTTCTGGCCTCTTGGCTCCTGGCTCCATCCCCCTCCACCCTCCTCTCCTCCTTCCCCCACTCCTCACATCATCTGGCTCAGGGTCATGTTTACCCTGGACCCTTTAGATGCCTCTGGCTATGCTCTCCCTCAAATCTACAATAAACCTTCCCCTCTACCATACCTAGAAACTCGTGTCTTTCTTTCTTTCTTTCTTTCTTTCTTTCTTTCTTTCTTTCTTCCTTCCTTCCTTCCTTCCTTCCTTCTTTTTCACCGGAAAGCCAGGCATTTTTTTTCTTCCTGGCCTTTTGCAGAAGATCTCTGTGAACTCCCAGTTTAGAAGCTCATTTTGTTTGTGTCACATTTTTATTGCTGTGACAAAGTGCCTGACAGAAACAACATAAGGGAGCGACTTATTTATTTTATCTTCTGTCTGTAGTCTTTGGCTCCTGATGAGGCAGAATACCAGCATGGATGGCAGCAAGAACACATTGTTAGTATTCTGCTGCAATCTGCCTACCTGTGATGTCATCCCTTACCTGCCACAGGGGTGTGACCCTGCCCAAGGCTATATAAAAAGGACTCTCTCTCTCTCTCTCTCTCTCTCTCTCTCTCTCTCTCTCTCTCTTCTTTCTCTCTCTGGTATCCCTCTCCTTTTTCTTTCTCTCTCATTACTCACTTAATAAACATCATAAACTATAATATCTGTTGCCTGGCATCTTATTATCTTTTCATCTTATTTTCTTTTTATTAATCATAATACACGTGGCAGAGGCTGCACACCTCATGGTGAGCAGAAAGTGAAGAGAGGGTGTACACTGCAAGCTCCTCCCTTTTCCCAGTCCCCATCCTGTAGGATGTGCTGTTGGCATTCAAGATAGAGTCTCCTCTCTCAGTTCTCTCTGGAAGTGTCTTCTCAGACGTGCCAGGCACACCATCACTTCACTATGCCCCCAGGTGCTTCACAAATCAGTAAAGTTGATGATCATAGGTCACAGGAATTTGATACTGTTTCAGGATTCAGGACAGTCACTTTACTGCCACCTGTCCCTTCTGAGGTTCTCAATAACTGTGAAATTGTTTCTGTCAGAATATGGAAGTTGCGAGAAGAGCCATAGGTTGAAGAATTGACAGGTTGATAGTTCACCCACCAGAAGTCTTTGTTCTGTTTCTGAGGCTAAGACATCTATGAGCTGTTCCTGGGACGTGGTCATTATGTCACACTCTTAACAGGAGGAGTTCTCAGTGCCAAGCTGTGGCTTTAAAAATGTGCTGTGTAAAAAAAAAAAAAAAAAGTGCTGTGTAAAAAAAGCAACAAAGCAACTTGTATGTAATTTGGGGACTGCCTTGGCCTTCAAAACGATTGTCCTCACTGTTAACCTTTCAGTCTCTAACCTGATTCACACCCCATACCCACCAACACCAACACCCCAGGCCCCACACAGCAATTACAGCTGCCTGAAATAATGTAAGAGGGGAAACCCTGCTGAAGGATGCAAAGTCCCTGCAGGCAGAGCTTTTGCTCTGCTCATTTCAGTAGTCCAGGGCTTGGGAGAGCTGCATTCCTCATAGCTAATGGATGCAGAGAACCAAGCCCCCCTGTTCAGCTGTAGCCAACGGACAGCTGATTCTCCACATTGGGGGGCGGGATCTGCTGAACCTCTGACATGCACTCTGGTGCCCACAATTTATTTGGTCATTGCCCCGTGGCAAGACAGCCTTGAGGAACACACAGGAAGAGGACGCAGGCTATCCTGATGAGGCCTGATAGGCTGTGGCCGTGGGCTAGGGGGGCCCCCTGCATCAGAGGTCTATGGAAGGAGAATAGGGCAAAAGAGGGAGGAAGGGGCAACAGAAAGATAAGGTGAGACTGAGGGGATAACAATCAAGATGTACTATGAATAAATTATAATAAATAAAATTATATATATATATATATATATATATATATATATATATATATATATATATATACATACACACACACACACACACACACACACACACACACACACACACACACACATATGGATACAGCCCAATGGGGGTGACTTTTATGTAAACTGACCAGTCGAGAAAATGCTGCCCTAAGATTTGCCTGTCAACAACACTGTACTGCATTTTCTTACTTCCTGATGTTTGGCCCGAGCTCACTGTGGTTGGTGCCACCTCTAGGCTCGTGGTCCTGGGCCCTGTAAGAAGTCAGCCTGAGCAAGCTCAGGGAGAAGCTTTTGTGAGCCGCACTTCTCCACGACTTCTGCATCAGCTCTCAGCTCCAGGTTCCTGCCCTGGCTACCCTGCGTGATTGGTGATTGACCTTGGTGTGGCGGTGGAAGTCAACTGCACCCTTTCCTAGCGAGTTGCTCCCCAGCAGTAAAAATCCTAGCTGAGAAAAATTTGCGCAAAATATAACATCCTGACAGAGTGAGATATACAGCAAAAAAGGCCTTTGCTCATTTACCAGAAGTGAAAAAATTCCCTCCCAAATTCTGCAGTGCGGAAACAAAGATGTTCATTTGTTGCAATATAGTGTTTTGCAAATTGTCACTATCTGTCTTTTATGTGCTTAGTTGGATAAGCTGGGGTTCATGCGGGGGTTATAGGGCTGGGGCGGTAGGCGCCACCAAAACAGGTAATTACTTACCTCCAGCACCAAAAGAACAAGTTTCTCAGTAGTCCCTTCCAAGTGTTCATGGATTGCTACATCCTGCCCCCTACTGGTCGAGAGAGATAACGACATACAACGATGGGCTAAATTATCTCACCTTAAAAAAAAAATCGAAAACAGTATTTCTATTTAATAGAGCAAATTTCATCATCTAACTGCTTTCCATCTGCCCTTTTCTCTCTACTTTGAAAAGAAAAACAGCTATGAAAAATGAGTGTAAGATAGTCATCAGGGAAAAGCTGCAGAGGATGTCTGAAGCAAAAATAATCCTTTACTCTTGCTGAATTTCTTTTAAAAGTCATTACATTTATTTACTACACACACACACACACACACACACACACACACACACACACACACACACACATCAGAGTACAAACTTCAAAAATGGATTCTCCTTCGCTTCCACCACTTGGATCTTGGGGATTAAACTCAGATCCTCAAACTTGGTGCTACTCACCTTTCCCCACCAAGCCACGTTGCCATCCCTAGTGACCTATTTTTAAAGTGTGAGGTTTTAAAATAATTAATTCCCTAAACTCCCAGGACCTGGCATCCTCTTAAATAATGTTACTGTAAAGGCCAAACACGTCTCTGAAAAATTAAACTAGTGAAAGTTAGAGGCCATGCTTCCATTTCCCATTTATTAACTTGTCTTTGACTTCGTTTCTCTTAGCTCTTAATTTGTGCAGTAAACCCCAGGTGTAAGATGGTGAACATAATTGAATACAGCCACTGATTTTAAAAGTGTTATTCTTGTAACCCACTAGATCTCTTTTACTGACCAAAAGGAGTGATGGATTCACTCAGAGCTTGACTTTGATTTTAATCACTTATTTATTTTACAACCCCTCCACCCAGCCCTTCCTCCCCTACCTACCCCACCCACTCCTCCTCTCTTTCTCTTCAGAACACAGGAGGTCTCCCATGGATAGCAACCTGCCTTGGCATATCAAGTTGCAGAAAGCCTATGTGCATCTCCTCCTATTGAGGCTAAAGGAGGGAGGCCAGTTATGGGATAGGGATCCAAAGGCAGGTGACAGAATCAGCTACAGCCCCTGCTCCTGATGTCAGGGTTGCACATGAAGACCAAGCTATACAACTGTAACATGTGTGCAAAGGGCCTAGGTCAGGCCCATCCATGCTCCCTGTTAGGTGGGTCAGTCTCTCTGGACCCCATGGGGCCAGGTTAGATGAGTCTGTAGGTTTTATTGTGGTGTCCTTAACCCCTCTCAGAGCCTGACATTTTAATATGGATGCATTTGTCCTTTTTGGTTCTACACCACACTCTATAGAAAACTATGTGTCCATGAGAATAAAAGTAAACTATCCCTGCCTGTCAACCCCTGGGACCATCCTACAAAACATGCTATCCTGTTCTTTTTTTCTTCCTCTTTGTTTTTCTTTTTTTAAAAATTTAATTAGTTTATTCAAATTACATCTCAATGTTTCCCCCTCATTTGTATCCACCTGTTCCTCCCTCCATCCTGCTTTCACCCTATTCCCCTCCCCTAGGTCTGTGACCGAGGGGAACCTCCTCCCCGACCATATGGTCATAGATTATCAGGTCTCATCTTGGTAGCTTGCTTATCCTTTCTCTGAGTGCCACTAGGCCTCCCTACCAAGGGGAAGTGGTCAAATATGGGGCACCAGAGTTCATGTCAGAGTCAGTCACCACCACACAACTGTGGAGAATGTCTTGTCCCTTGGCTAGAGCTGAGTAGGGGTTTGATGTTTACTGCCTGTATCATCCTTGGTTGGTGCAGTACTTTGAGCAGAACCCCCTGGGTCCAGATGCACCCATCATGATGTTCTTCTTGTAGGTTTCTAGGACCCATTGGATCCTTCTATTTCCCCATTCTCCCATACTTCTCTCACCTAGAGTCCCAGTTGGAAGTCCTCACATCTATCCCAATCTCCTGGTAAGTGAAGACTTTCCATTTGGGGTAGTGTCCAATTATAAGTGAGTGTATACCAGGTGAGTCTTTCTGGTTCTGAGTTAACTCACTCAGTATGATCATTTCTAGTTCCATCCATTTGTCTGCAAATTTTGGGATTTCCTTGTTTTTAATAGCTGAGTAGTATTCCATGGTGTAAATGTACCACAGTTTCTTTATCCATTCTTTGACTGAAAGGCTGTTTCCAGGTTCTGGCTATTACAAATAAGGCTTCTATGAATATGGTTGAGCATATGTTCTTGTTGTAGCACTACATATCTTAAATAACTGGCTGAATGAGCCAGCTAAACACCAACTTTTGAAAGTTCTTCCACTGTCTTGCTTGAAATGTCTAATGTGTAGCAAGACAGTCAAGGAGATGTGCAGGTGAGGTATCACTTGGTGCCTTCAATCCATTACTTTATACATCCCAAGAGCCTCCCAGGCTGATACAATTTTCACTTTGAGTGTGTAGGATGCTACCTTGTGGTGAATGTATGGTTCCTTTAAGGCACCTGGGACGCACTGCATTACTCCAGCTTACAAACATTTTTTTTGGAATACAGAAAGAGGAAGCTTTATCTATTGGTGGACTCTTATAAGCCAAGGCAGAAACCATATGGTTAGAAGCAAACACTCTAGAGGCAGCTTGCCCCAGTTCAGAGCCCACCTCAATATCTTCCACCCTGAGCGAACTAGTTTACCATATTTGCCTCTGTTTCCTTATTTGCAAATCTTGATGCCTGTAGTACCTAACTCACGGGGCTGTTATGGAAGTAAAAGAAGCCCACACATAGCATACATTTTAAAAATAAACCCTTAAAATTGACACATAATAATGTTTTAAATATAACTATGAAAACTATAAATCTAGCAGTTCAAAGAATCAATGTTCAGCAACAGATAGATATGATCTGTAGAAAGATAAGGTAAAATAGTTAGATAAGGTCTTCAAAGACCTCAGAGACATACAGAATATGGCATTTAAAATGTTTTTTATTATTTTAAAGATTCACCGACAATGAGATGGGTTAACTCCTGGCAACACCCAGCCTGACTCAAAGAGGATGATGAGCATCAAAGAACCTCCTTATGGAGATAGCTTCAAATGTTGCAAACAAGCCACTGGGCAAAATGTCCTCTTTTCTACCATAGGCAGAATAGTGTTTTTGAAAGGGCAATCTTGGATACAGTCAGAGTTGATAGCCAAACTCTGCCAAGACAGGCTAAGCAAGTCCTCAATAGTTCTTGCCTTACAAATATGTCTGTCAGATATATTGGGCCAGAAGGCTGAAGATGATGCTCCAATGTTATAGAGAGTTGTGGGTGACTATTGAGATAGCAAACTGTCTCTGTCATCTTCTCATTTGGAAAACTACTAATTTGTGCTCCTCGTTTACTCAGGTAATCAATTTTATTCCTTCTCAAGTCTCTGATGCGATTGAAGGCCAGGTAGTTTAGTTTTACAATTAAGCTTAGTTGCTTAGGGGTTAAGTTGTTTTAAGGTCTAGATAGATGTTTTAAGTTGATAATGAAGAGACATGATAGATATTGATTTACACTGAGAATTTTAGACATGCCAAGACAAGAAAAATGTTTTCTTCAAGGCTTACAAATACAAATAGCTAAAATGCTAAGAATGTAACATCCATATGAGTCCAATTGTGTCATTGTTCTTCTTGCTATAGGTAGTTTATTGTATATATGTGTAATAATATAAATGTATGTGTAAAAAATAAAAAACAATTTTTAAAAAGAAAAAAAGGGAATCAATGTTAATGCAAGTATCTATAATGAAAAAATTGACCACATTTTACATAAATGCAGGCAGGAAGTGTTCTTGTTTGTCAACTTGGTTATATCTGGAATCAACTGAGAGACACATTGCTAGGTGGATTAACTTCACTAGAATGGGCAGCACCTTCCAAGGTGGGTCCATACATAAGCAGAGCTGTTTTTGCCTGTCTGTCTTTGTTCTTTGCATGTAAGGACATCTACACTATTGTTAACACTGCCATCATGATTGACACAGAACACAGCTAGTTTGGCTTTCCAGTGTGGACTGCAGACTAGAAGCTCTCCAGCAAACCTTTAGGCCTTCAGTATCACATTAGGACGCCTCAGGTATCTGACTTTGTGGAGTGAGCAGCTACTAAGTTCATGGCCTCTCCAGCACTCAGAGCACCAGCCTGTTATCATGGAAGATAATCTAATAAATCTTCTTTTTGAAAAATATGGTTGATAGATGATATATACCAATGATGATAGATACATGATAGATACATAGACGATAGATAGAGATAGACAGACAGACAGACAGACAGACAGATACATGGACATATATATATATATATATATATATATATATATATATATATATATATATATATGCATTTTTCTAGTCCTGTTTCTCTATAGAATTCTATTATAAGTCCCCTCCCCCCTTGGGAGACTATAATACAATTTTAATAATATTTCTCTTATTTGGCACTTTTTACAGTAAAATTAGTCTTTTGCCAACACACCTCTAAATCTGATATTTTAAATAACTTTGAAATCTTCTAATACCTTCAAAATTTTAAGTGTTCAGATCAGTATTGTATACTGAGCGTATCCTCCCACCCAGTTGCCTGCCACTCTCCCATTTCTTGCCTCTGCCGAGTCCAGTTTGTCTCCTCTCTTCCTCTAAACATCCCTCTGCTTTCCTTCAAGACACCTGCAACTCACATTTGTTTCTGATTCTCAGCAGTTGACAGAGACAGAACTCAATCCTTCCCTTTTTACCCTAACAGACACATCCCAATCACTTTCTTCTTCTTCTTCTTCTTCTTCTTCTTCTTCTTCTTCTTCTTCTTCTTCTTCTTCTTCTTCTTTTTCTTCTTCTTCTTCTTCTTTTCTTCTTCAATTAAGTCATTATAATGACTTTGCTTGTCATCATTTTTCTTAATACATTTCAAGTAAATGAGCAAGATTCAAGTTATAAATCAAGCAGGCTAACCTAAACTTCGCCTGTTTGGCAAACAACTCTGGAGAAAACTACTAGATATTCTGCTTTCATGTGCTCTTAAATTTGGTCACTTCACCTTGAGAAAGCACACAACAGTATATCTTCTTTAGTGCAAGGACAGCTTTAATTAAACAAACAGACAAACAAACATTTCTCCATGTGACACTGCTTAATAATCCATCAGTCTTAACTATTTAATAAATACATACCGTGAAACATCACATGTATTTATGTGTTCCTTGCTCACTGGCACACGCATGGATGAAGAATGTAGCAGCCTCATTTTATCTGTAATCCCAGCATCTTAAAGTCTGGGTCAGGAGAATTTCCATTTCAAGGCAGAGGACATTTGTAGCCCACTGGCCTTCAGCTTGGCATAAATTGAAAGCAAAATTAGAAGTCTCAGTCTAACAGAAAATTGTAAGAGGGAATTCAGTGTTTCTGAGACCAGATGCCCTGCACTGTGACTCTGTAGTGTGTAAAACAGTTGAGCTCTCTGTTTTCATGCTACCTTGTCTAGGGTGGCTTGTTTCACAAGAATAGATTCTATATTGAATGTGTTCAACTTGTCGTGTATGAGAATAGCACCTCTTATAAAGCATCACCCATGAGACACAGATTGACAAATTGTTCCTAAAATGAAAATTGGTACCACATTATAAATGCCACAATGTAGGCTAGGACCATATGAGCAAATGAGTATGTTAAGAGCATATTAGAAAAATTAGGCCTTAGAACTCATCAATCGTGCCTGAAGAAGGTTGCAACACTCTCAACAGGACCCCAGGAACAGGAAGACATCTAAATGGATAGGACATTACTATAACTTTGTCATTTGACCAGTTTGTATGTGCACCAAGATATAGACAGAGGACTCCTAGAGCTTCATTTCAGCAACATTACCATTGCTGGTGTAGCTGACTCTAATTGTCATGCACTGTCTTCCTGTTTGTCTGGACCTGTTTCTCACCTCACCACTATAGCTTTGATAGTCCTCAACCTTGTCTCTGCAGTTCAATTCAATATTGATGCTTATCTCAAACCTGTGACCCCATGGCTTGGTTCTGTGACAGTTTATTATATAACTCTCATATCGAAACGACTATCTCTACATCTCTTAGAGTCTTTTGCCTCTAGTTGCAGTAGGACTTCTTTGAATTCATTGACCTTTGCAAGGTGCCCTCTTCAAGTCTTTTGTAGACATTCTGTAACTGACACGTGTACATATAGATAGATGAACTTACTGTGTGATGTAAGGTCAGAGAGGTAATATTAAGTAAGTAGAACATGAAGGAAAGAAATTGTGTTTGCCAATGTTATTTGTCAAGGGAAACTGAACCCCTTTGCACAGTCAACAAAACTTGTTCCTTGGTGACTTCTCACATTGTGGAAGGATGCAAATCAAATACATCCTTCATTTTTGTTCTTGATATAGTGATTTCACAATCACAGAGGACAAGTTGCTCAGAACGAGTCCACGTGGTTTCCCAGGGACTCTTAAAATTCTCTGCAGAGACTATGGGGAAAGGTCTTGAAAGTGATCTCAAGACTTAAGTTTTTAAGCAGGAAGTAAACAAAGGTTGTTTTGAGCAACAGGAGGATGTATCTGTGGCTCTTTAAACACATGCTTTCTGGGAAGGGGGAGTGTCTGGGATGCAGCAAGGGGTCATTTCTACAGTTCTCCAGTTAGCATCTAGGAGGCTCTTCACATTTCAAAATGGAAGTAGGAGATGGAGGTGTAGCTCAGTGGAAGAGAGCATACTTAACATACACAAAGCTTGTACCAACCCTTGGCATCAAAATACAATGGAGGTTTGTAGGTATAGTCCCATGCACTCTATTGGATTCTTTACCTGACAATAAACAGCTGATTGGCGTAGGGCTGAGGCAGGAAATTGGAGGAAGGAGTTCCAGTCTGGAGAGGAACTGGGACACTGAGGACAGATACATGAGACTCAAGCAGAGGAAATCAGCCACATGGCAGAACTTAGAATAAAGAGGGATATTAGTTATGTCAAGTCAGGAGATATGCCTTGCCATATTGGCCTAGGCTTAAATCTATTTAAGTCTCAGAGTTATCATTTCCCAGAACAAGGGCCTGGGTGAAAAACACAAGTTACAGAAAACCCTTTCTACAGAGGTTGTAACCCAAAAGGATCCTCAGAACCAGAATAATTTTTTGGGAAACATTGGCAGGTGATGCTAATAAAGTCATTGACAGAGAGAATTCTAAAGACCCACGTGTTATTAAATGTGCCCATAATGCAGAATAGTCATGCTTAATGGGCAGAACTTTTTTGTTGCTTTAAGACAACATCAAATGTAGCCCAGACTGACCTTAAACTCACATTTGGATGTGTACAAATAATACAAAATATGAATTTTAGAGTCCCACAATTCATGAACACAGAGCTGTTCCCCTTCGCATTTTCCAACAAGAGTCACTTTCTGCTCACCCTTAGAGGCCTCATCATACTGGAATGCAGTCATCTCATTTCAACTCTTATTTGTCATTTGTTTCACTTGCTTTTCTTTGACTATTTTCTCCATTTATTAGTGTCATTCTATACCACATAGCTCTTTGAAAGTGACTTTAAACTCTTGGAAACAGGGCAGTTACACAAATAAATGAATCAATGCAATGCTATGTTTTTTTGTTGTTGTTAGAATTTAGTGTTAGAACTATAGGTCTCTCAGAATGGACCAAAGGACATTTTCCCTTTAGTCACTGATGGACTCACTCATTTTAATATTTTCTTTGTTGTCTTTGAACAACACTAAAGGGTAAATAAAGACACTGTGGTTTAGCCATTATATATGTATATATATACATTCATTAGGGGTGTGTGTGTGTGTGTTATGTATGTATGTGTATGAGCATTCATGCTCCTGCTTTGTATCATTTTCCACTTTATTCCCATGAAACAGGGTCTATCACTGAAGTTGGAAGTAATATGTCAGCTTACAAACCCCAGAAATCCTGTGTCTGAATGTCCCAAGGCTCTGGAGCTACAGGAATGCACAACTTGTCAACCCTTTCTTTCTTTCTTTCTTTCTTTCTTTCTTTCTTTCTTTCTTTCTTTCCTTCTATTTTCTTTGAACCTCCTTGTAGTCATCTTTCTTTGGATGTAACTTCTTTCCCCTACTCTTTTATTAAAAATAGATTGTTTTCTCATACAATACAATCCGAATACAGTTTCCCCTCCCTCCATTTCTCACAGTACCTACATACCCCCTCTTCTATATAGAATCCCCCCATTAGAAAAGAACAGGCTTCTAAGACTTCTAAGAGATAAATAACAAACATAACAAAATAAGTCAACGCAGCAAAAACTATCAGATCAAAGCTGGACAAGACAACCTAACATAAGAAAAAGAGTCTCCGAAAGTAGGCAAAACAGTCAGAAATCCACTTGTTTTCACAGTGAGGAGTCTCTTAAGCTAACAGCAGAGAACCTGGTGTAGACCCATGTAGGCCCTGTGTTTGTTGTTTCAGGTTCTGTGTGCTCTTGTGTACCTTGCTTGGTTGATTCAGTGTGCTTTGTTCTTGTGGCATCCTCCATCTCCTCCAGCTCCCACACTCTTTCTACCTCCTCTTCCTCTTCAGGGAAGGAATTGATGAAGACATATTATTTAGAGTTGTGTATTCCAAGGTCTGTCTCTCTCTGTGTAACATCTGTTTGTGGGTCTCTGATTTTTCTAATATGCTACAAGAGGAAGCCTCTCTTATGAGGCTGAATAAGGCACCAGTCCATGAGCATAGCAGAATAGCATTTGGAGTTATTTTGTTGCTCCTTCCACCCTTAAAAGCCTTACAATTGTAGCTGTCTCTCACTTCATTTTCTCCCTCAGTCCTCTCTCCCATGATTCTCCCATAGATCCCCCTACTCCAACTCCATCCTAACATAAAATCTGTTCTATTTCCCCTCACAAGACATCCACATGTTCCCTCTAGCCCTGTCCTCCATGCCTATCCTCTGTGGATCTATGAATTATAGCTTGGTTATCATTTATTTAATGGATAATATCTAGATATAAGTGAATACATACCACCTAACTTATCTTTCTGGGTCTGGGTTACCTCAACTCAGGATGATTTTTTTTTAGTTCCATATATTTGCCTGTAAATTTAATGTTGTCATTTTTTAAAGAACTAAATAATGCTTGCATTGTGTAACTATACCACGTCCTCTTTATCTATTCTTGAATTGAGGGACATCCACGTTATTTCCAGTTTCTGGCTATTATGTTTAAAGCCAATATAAACATAGTTGAGCAAGTGTCCTTGTGGTCACATTGAGCATCCTTTGGGCATATGCCCAAGAGTGTTATAACTAGATCCTGAGGTAGATCAATTCCCTTCTTTCTGAGGAACTGTTACACTGGTTTCCATAGTGACTGTACAAATTTGCACTCCCATCAGCAATGGATGAGTGTTCCCTTTATTCCACAACCTCACCAACATGATTATCTTAGCCGTTCTGACAGGTATAAGATGGAATCAAAGTAGCTTTGATTTGCATTTCCCTAATGACGATAAGATTTCTTTTGTTTCTGTTGCTGGTGATATCCAGCCTTAACCTGTGATGGTCAAGTATGTTACAGGGAGTTATTTCAATTTTCTTCAATCTATTGAGACTTACTTCATGACTGAGTATGTGGCCAGTTTGAAGGAAAGATTCATGGGGTGCTGAAAAGAAGGCATACTCTTTTGTGTGATGTTCTTTTAATATCTGTTAAATCCATCTGCTTTATAACTTCACTATGATCCTGCATCTCTGTTTAGTTTTTGTATTAATGACCTGTCTATTGATAACAGCAGAGTACTATGTCTCCCACTATTAGTGTATTAGGGTCAATATGTCTTTAAGCTTTAGAAGTGTTTCCTTTACAAACATGGGTGCCCTTGTGTTTGAGGCACAGATGTTAAGAATTAAAATGTCTTCTTGGTGAATATTTACTTTGATGAGTATGTTGTGTCCCTTACTTATCTCTTATGATTAGTTTTGGTTTGAAGTTTATTGTTTCTTAGGTCAATTTGTTTGCAATACCTTTTTTTCCAAACCTTTACTCTGGGCTAATGTCTATCTTTGATATTGAGGCAGACTTCTTGGGCTTAATAAAAGGGTGGGTACTGTTTTTACATCCATTTTGCTAGTTTGTGTTTTTCTATTAGAACATTTGAGAATACTGATATTGAGAGATATCAATGACCAATGATTGTTCATTCTTGTTATTTTGATGGTGATGGTGATGGTGATGGTGTGTGTGTGTGTGTGTGTGTGTGTGTTGTGTGTGTAATATATACTTCTCTGTGGTGATTGAAAGTTTTGCTACAAATATAGTCTGGGTTGGCATCCATGGTCTCTTAGAACCTTAAACATATCTGTTCAGGTACATGCTACTTAGTCTTTTTCCTTTGCAGCATTTAATATTTTTCCTCTACACTTAGTGTTTGATAATTATGTGCTGAAGGGACTTTCTTTTCTTACCCAGTCTATTTAGTGTTCTCTATGCTTCTTGTACCTTAATAGGTATCTCCTTCTTTAGGTTATGAAGATTTCATTTTATGAATTTGTTAAAATTATTTCCTGGGCCTTTGATCTGTGTTTCTTTACCTTCTGTGTTCCTATTACTCTTACATTTGGTCTTGTTATAGTGTCCTAGATTTTCTGCATGTTTTATGTCAGGGAATTTTAGATTAAACATTTTCTTTTATCAATGTATCCATTTTTTCTATCTTATCTTCAACACCCAAGATTCTTTCTTCCATCTCTTATATTCTGTTGATAGAGCTTGCCTCTATAGTTTCTGTTTGAATTTCCAATTTTTTAATTTCCAGGATGTTATTGTATATACTGTATAAAAAGTCAAATACTGATTCTGTGCCTCCATATCTGGTTGCTGTCCTTGTCCTGAGAATCTCCTGTCTCAATGTTATGTGAACATTGCTCCTCAATCATTCCCTGATATGTCAGTAAAGAAGCTTAACAACCAATGACTGAGCAGGGGGAGAGAATAGGGCTGGGCTTCTTGAAAGCCAGGGGAGGGGAAGACATAGAGAGGAAGTTTTGACTCAGCCTTAAGGAGGGGTCCAGGAGACATCATGATAGAGCAGCTGGAGCAAATTACCTTGGAAGGTTAAAATAAATTAATACTGCTCAGTTGTTGTGCCGTATATTAAATAATAGTCAAGTCTCAATTATTTGGGTGCCAGGAAGGTTAATAGCAAAATTGCAATACAATTTTAAAATATACACTAACAACCATGGCCTCAGATATACAGGCAACTTCCAGTTTTGAATAAGAACACTTAGCATGTGTATCCTCAGATAAATTGTGCATATACTTCCTGGAAGGAGCTGAAGGCACCTAGCCTTAGGTTGATATAAGGCTTGACTATCAGTTATAATATTCTGGAGAAATAGAACCCATCACTTACATAAATCCAGGACAGTAGGGTCTTCCAAGTACAAAGTCCTGAAAGAAGAGTTGAAGATGCGGGTTCCAGTCCACATGAGGGAAAAGAGAACTGTCCTGACAGAACCCCTCCCCATCTCTGTTTTAATTCAGGCACTCATCAGAATGGGTGATGTCACCACATGGGGAAGACCTGCTTTCCTATGTCTATGGACTCAAGTGTTAATCTTAGCTGTAAATAGTAGCATAGATATAGTAAAAAAAAAAAAAATGTTTCTCAGCTATCTATCTGGTGGCCCTGTGGCCAAGTTGACACACAAAGTTCTTCACTGCAGGTGTGAACTTAATATCCATATTATCTTTGTTAGAGTTTCTATTTCTGTGATAAAAACAGACAGGAGATTCTTAGAACAAGGACTCATGGCACAGGAAGTTAGTCCATGAGTGAAATATGTTCTTGGCAACAGGACGGGAGTGAGTTGCTAGAGAGAAAACACCTGTCCTTGAACACATCCAGGATGTAAATTATTTCCAGGCACATTTGCAAAGCAAGCCTCAACTACTATTTGTCCCATGGTAAACACTACCTTAAGGGACCTGTGGGGATCAATTGGGATCAGAAGCTTTCTTCAAAGCTGTCTTGGGAGCTGTCCTGTTTTGATGGGGAACAGCAACTGAAGCACTTGGTGCTGAAACATGAAGGATGTAGGATGTCAGCATCCAGCATACTAAGAGGGATGAATCCTGTCAGGTCTGATCCAGCTTTGATGAACGCTTCTTTTTTTTTCTGAAATATAATTTCTCACAAGCATTGTACAGCCCTAAAATCATAAATGTATGAGGTGAGCAGGGTACACAGAGCAATTAAGGCTAATTCTTGCTCTTTGTATGAGCAGAATAAAGACATCTGTAAATCTTTTTTCATGCCATACAGAGAATGGCATCTAATCCTAAATCACAGGGATTCTGTAACCAACAAGAAGCATTGTCTATGCACAACTACTAATGTAACTAGTCCACGTAACTAGTCCACCAACCAGTCCAGCTGGTCAGTTATTGGGGGGCCGAGGGGGGTCGCAACCTGTGGTTAAAGATATGGGCGAGAAAGACGCAGGGCTCAAGCGAACAGTAGCTTGTCAAGAGCCGTTTATTGAGGGTGGGGGCAGGCTTTTTAAAACCTGCTTTAGGGAGGGCGGGGTAAGCGGGGAGAGTAAATGGAAAAGTACAAAATCTTCTGGGGTTGAGCTCCGGGAACATTTGCAAGGGGAGGGGTCTTTCCTAGGTGAGACAAAGCAGAATGTCTCTGTGGTTATCTCAGGATCGGATAGCTCTCTTCTCAGGGCTAAGCCGGATGCCTTGCATGCCTAATGAGTGGCCCAGCAGGATGTTTGCTGCAGATGCTGAATGGGTGGGGGTCGGCCACAGGCCGTTTGGTCCCTGGCACTAATGTACCACAACCAAGTTCCCTGATCAACCAGCGGCTACCACCCTTACCTCTCAGGGCTCTAGCATTTATGCCCTTTGAAAAGTTCCCAGAATTCTGAGCATCACAAAATCACAAGAAACCATTCACAGCTGGCAAAACCATGCTTCTGATAGAGTGTGAGGTAAATCATAGCAGCTGCTGCAGACGGCCTGTAGCAGCCCCACATTCCTACGTATCAGATGAAAAAGAAAATATGCGCTTATAATATTTCTGTGTTTTCTTTTAAAGAAACCAAAATTTCAGAATTTTCACCACATTTCCCCCATCTGCTTTAAGCACTTAGTTGTTCTGTGTGTATCCAGAAATTATAAACCAAGACATTTTCCGTGAATAAGTGCTTTTCGTGTCAGGGCACAAGGTTTCCAGACCTCTCCAGCTCTTTTCACTGGAGCAGGTTTGCCTATTCAGGGAAAGCCTGAATAATCCTATCACCTGAGTTAAATTGCATTTCTCTTTTTACAAAGGTCATAATTTTAATTTCTCCTTGGAATCTTCATCTATAATTCCCAGATACACAATAAATCCTTAGGAAGTCAACCCACTCCTTCCCAAGATCATCCCTATTGTCTCTGAGGGCAGTGGACCATAAACTCCAGTAACTTTATAACCTTGAGTTTTAGGGGATAGATTTTTTTTTACCTGTGCCCAAATCTAGAGCCACACTACCTACAACAGTTTGCATTAAATCTCCAATACCAAGTGGAAGAATTTTTTAGTCTGCGTGTCACTCTTTGGTGACAAAGAGTCATGATATTTGCTGTGGGGCCTGAGTTAGCACCCCCACCCCCCTACAAAGTCATTTCCTGATGGTAAGGAATTACTCAGAATCTCTCTTTTGGATCTGTACTCCTGAGCCCTTATGGTGACCTTTGCCACATCACATACACACCCCAGGAAAGACTAGGTGTTCTTTCTGTTTGATATCTGTGCTTCTTGGTTTGGTCACAGTCTCTTTGCAAATGACCATATTCCCTCACAATCGAAGCACTGGATATTTTGATATCCAAAACCTTTAAGTACAGTTTGACCTATAAGAGTAGCACAGTACACATAGGACCAACGTCCTTTATCCATTTGTCCATAGGTGTTGCCTGCACTTTTAATGGTCTATGGTCTAGTGTCTCTTTTACATTTGGTATTCACAGTTTCAAATGCTAAGGTCTCTGTCAACACCTGCAGTGTATCAGGGCCTGATATGGATTTGTTCTTTTTTTTTTTTTAATTAGTGAATCTTCATTGTATAGTCTTTGTAAATTAGGTAGGCTTTTTCTCAGACACCTTTACTCTGTCCCAAGCTCTTAAAGCAACTGACATTGTTCTACAGAAGCATCATCATATAGAATTTGTTCTTTCATATCAGAATACTACACTTCACTCAGCAACTGGGATTTTATTATATTCATTCCCATCACTCTATTTTGGTGTACAGTTTTTGCAGCTTCTTCCCTTTACCATGTTAATCATTGCAACGGCAGACTACCCTCTAGTACAGGTGTTACCAATCCCCTCCAGTCTTGGGGAATAATTCTATTTTGTGTAGCCCACTTATTTAGAATTTTTTTTCACATAGGGTGAGTGTATCACATGTGAAATCATGACCTCTTTAGACTACGTAAGAGCTATCCTGTCTATAAGATGGCATCCTATCTTTACGTCGTAGTCTTGTTTCATACCATTAGTAAGCAAAAGCTATTTGACTACTGGGAAAGCTGATTGTCATTTCATAATACCAGCAGTCTCTCCTTCCATTCCGGCAGTGGGGTTGGTTCAAGATTAACTCTTTCTCTCAAAAGGGGCTGTTTCATTAGAGTGTTCTCCTGGTTTTTTTCAGCTTTTCTCTGACCTAAATACCCTCTGGCACAGTTTTTTTCCCCCTCTTTCCTACTGCAGGAAATTCCCATTCTCTTGCTCAGTCACCATGACTGAGCCCTTTTGTTCTCACTACTCCAGGGCTCCTTGCTTCCTAAATGCTACCATATCAATCCGCAGCCTCTGCAGTTGTAAGGCCACCTTGGCAACACTTTCAGAAAAGAGAGCAGAGTGATCCCCTTTGTTTTTGTTTCTGTTTTTGTTTTTGTTTAAGCCATTTTTTTCATTTCTCAGGCCCCTCCATTTCTACCTGCAAGGTTTCCAACCATTCAGACATTCTTCCAGCCATTTTTGAAACAGATTATACAAAGAAGGAAAAGAAAAAAAAAACAAAACAAAACCAGAAAATCACATCTAGGAACAAACAATGGAATATGCCAATAGCCACAGCTTCAATAAAGTTTTTGTTGGCTTCCGGGGGGAGGGGGGGAAGCCTATTCCTTCATCTCTTGCAGTTTCCTCTATGACATTTAAAATTAAAGTTCTCATTTTATTTTTGACTACTGAACCTCACATTGAGACACCACTAGTAAGTAGTCTTTACTACTTTGTGGGTTTGTTCCCCACTCTTTAAACCCCAACCCCCTTGTTTCATCCCCATCACTAGATGGGAGAGAAAGAAGGATGGAGGAAGATAGAGAAGAGAGAGAGAACCCTGACTCTAATTTATTTCTATTTGTTTCTTCTTTGAGCATAACTGCTAACAAACAGCAACCAACCCTCCTGAATGACCGCCAACCACTAGCCATGCCTCTTGAGGCCCTAACATTTATATACAAGTTAGGTCCTTAGTTTAGCCAGTGACATTGTTTTAGTTTTTATATTTATGTTATATGATTACTAAAGTTACTAACGTTTCAGAAAATTGAAGGATCCAAAGGAGTTCCTCAATAATTAGCAATTTTCCTCATCACAATATAAATTAAAAACAATGATTTCTGGCTTAAAAATCATTTTAGAAAAATTTGAGTTAGTAAAACTCTTCTAACATAAAATTTAAAAAGTATAAATAAATCAAGATATGTGCACAAGAGATCTCTGAGCAATCACTTGTGTACTGAAATTACAAGCCCTGGGCATTCTCCCATATTCTGTAGTTTAAGAGGATGGATGCCTCTTCAGATGGCTGGGCATATATTTGACTACCTGCATACTTGTAAAAGACTTTGATACAGGACTGTTTAAACTAAAACAAACTATATGTCCTATAAATATTTTGTCAAGTTTGAAGCCAAGGGTGCAATTTGACAATTCTTTGACATTTCAGTCACTTTTTCGCAGTGATCCTAGACTCGGAGTGAGTGAGGGATTGATTGGCAGAGGCAAGGAAGGTTCACTTTAAACTCCAAGGTCTTTCACCATGTTTTGTGTTGACTATGAGTTAGAACACTGCTATCCAGAAGGCCCACAGAGGGGCTGGGAGCTAGCTTGCTGTTTGCTCTTCCTGGGGCATGGCCTCAGAATATGCTCCATCTTCACAAGACTGGTAAATGTTGGATCTTTAATATCATCTACATAATGTATTTGCTGCAGGAAATGGAGTGCTTTAACTTAAATAGAAAATGAATGCTCAGTTAGTTTGAAGACATAATCTCTGCCTCTAGTTTTCTTCTACAGATCACAGGAAAATGTCACAGTACTTCTAATAGACCACACTTCCATTGTCATACAAAGTTCCTTGACAGCCCACATACAAAGCACCCCTACGATTGTTGGGAGAATTTTCACTATTTTATTTTATTTTTCTTCTGCAATAAAAGCTTCACGAGTTCACTAGGTAGGATGAAAATTTCTTTATAATGAGGTAATACATCTATACTAATCAGTTGTTCTTTTTCATTCATGCTCACATACACAAAATCACAAACAATTATTTTAATTAGTACAACCATTATTCTCAATTCATTTTCTCATTAGCTGCCTCCCCTGAAGATTCCTATATATTAACATATTTATAGTATTACAAGAATTCAGTTTTTATCCTCATTGGTTAGAACACTACTAAACGACATTTATGAAATCGCTTTGAATGTTAAAATATGTACAGTTTTAGGCCAAAAAAATTGATTCAGAAGAGTAGACAATTAACAACAACAGCAACAACAATAACAACAACAACAACAAATTGTAGGTCTTTATGTTGTCATTTATTTAGAATTCACTTCATTCAATTACCTGTTTAAAAAAAATGAGTTAAAGTACATTTGCATAGCAATCAGTAAACATTAGCAGTTGCTGTTTATTTACAAAGAGCCAGGCTCTATTTTAAATATTTTACCTACAGTATCAAATTGATATTTTCAGTAACCTCACTGGATTTAATGTTAAAGGCAAAGCCTGCAGAGATTGACAGTCACTGAATAGCCTTCAGCTCACAGCTGCAATCTAAAGAGATCAAAGCTGGACAGTCTCTCCTATACCCATTTAAGATTTTATTATTTTACTTTTATTTATCTTTGTGTGAGTGCCATGTGAGTACATGTGTGTGCATGTGCCAATAGAGACCGGACAGGGATGTTGGGTCTCATAAAGGTGGAGTTATGTGCTTGTTAACTAGCTAATGTTGGTGCTGGGATCTGAATTCTGGTCCTTCTGATTGAGCAACAAGTGGGCTTAACCACAGAGCCATCTCTCCAGACCACAGTGTTTTCATCAGGACATTGTTACATTTCCAAGACATTTGTATCATTTCCCAACACAACCAAGATCTCTGCCAAGGACTCCAGCAAAAGAACAATTAAACAAGCCCCCAAACCGGAATTCAGACACCAGAAACACATATGACATAGTCATTAGCTGTCTTAAATCTACAGTAGAAAGAATATTTTTCTTTCTATTCCTTCTCTAGTCTTTATAAATATGGCTCTAGGAATTTTCTATATGTTTATTTTCTTCTCTGCGACGAATAATCTCTATTTTCTTTGCTATGTTTTCACTCTCCACATAGTTAAGTGTTAGCTTCCCTTGTGCCCCTTCTAAGAAAAAAGGGCAGGCCTCATGTCCAGGAGTAGTTGGTCAACACAAAACAGACTACATGAATTGTATGTGTGTGTATGTATGTGTATGTGTGTGTATGTGTGTGTGTGTGTGTATGTGTACTTTTTGTTTTATTTTAATTTTTATGTACTTTGTCATATATTTTTAAAAAAATTTTTCTGTTTTAATTTTCCATTTTTGTTGTTGGTGGGGTTTTGGTTTTGATTTTTGTTTTGTGTGTTGAGAGAAAGGGAGAGGCAGGACACAGGGAGAGACAGAATATGAAAGGCTCAGGGAATAGTTGGGAGAGAGAAAATAATATGGTTAAAATATAGTGAAAAAAAGTTGGTTTTTTTTTTTTAAGAAAACGACTTTTGCTTCTACTGTGTTGTTTCCTACAAAAATACAGTCTTACTTCCCTCATAAATCAGCTCTGTCTGATTTCTATTTGATACCTTGTGGTACTTCATACTATCACGGGAGAGAACTGTTTTTAACTGGCTGAATTTAACCTGCTTTCACCCCACGTCCTTTCATCCTTCTCTTTTTGTGCACAGCAGGAACAAAGGTCTGCTCTAGTTCTTATAAAGCCCATATTTCACACCTGGTACTTTTTGTGATTAAGAAAATCAGCTTCTCCCAGTGGGGTGGAGAATGTTTGACAGACAAGTTAGGTTCTAAGCAGAATCTTGAAAATGGCGGCACAGTTTGTGTCAAGCATAATAACATCAGGATTCTTTTATGACAGTTTCCAAATGCTACCTCAATTACAATAGTGAACATTAATGAGAGTATATGGCCAGGAAAACTGGGAAGTGGAAGGTCCCACGTGGCCTGATAAGTCTCCTGAGCAATAAATGCCCGGGGTATGAACTATTTTTCTGAAAGATAAGGACAGCACATAAAACAAATAGTTCATAGCAGTGTTTCCCACAGAAAATAATGAGTCGGACACTGAGTGGGCTTCTGCGGCTCTAAATGCCATGAGCAGTGACATTTCCACTTGGGTGACTCAAGCAGCCAGGGTGTTCTTACAGTGAACTTTGTATCCTGGAAAAATCCCAGCTGGGTTTGAAATCGAGCAACGGAAGGAAAGCTGATTTCCTGTAGGGCTTGGTGAGGCGTGCTACCGTGAGTGTTCTTGGTCCGCATTTTTTTCATGCAATTCCTCAGACACCTCCTATGGAGTTGACTTTGCCTCCATGTCAGAGATGAGAGAGCAGAGGCTGAGGAGGTCTGGCTGAGTTGGCACGTGGCTGCGACACAGCGCTACCCCACGGAAGCAACCAGTTCCTTTCGGAGATTTGAATGGTGCAGGCGTGACGACGCGTCTATGTGTAGAGTAGGGATTGCATTGCTTCCCAGTAGGCCTTGCCCCTTTACTGTCATTCACGTTTCAGAATCAGAATCTGTTTGTATTTATTTACCATTGACTTAGCATTGGTTTATTTCCCCCAAAATGCATATGTTCTAAAGATAGCCAAGCAGATGTTTTGTGACAGCCATTTTAGTATGTGTAGGTTTTGAAACTTCTCAGTGGAGGGTAGATGGAAGAAAAAGAGGTATTTAGGTATAAGTTGAAGCTATTTAAAGTCATCAGCTCTGTGAGGCTTCCATGTCTACAGGCAGAACACCAGGCATCTTTTCAACAGTAAGCTCTAAAGGCAAGAGAGAAAGCACCACAACTCCACCATTTAGACCTCTTTTTAGGATTCACTGTCTTTCAACAGGGCTAGATTTTTTTTTTTACAGTGGTCGCTAAGGCTTGCCAAGCATGCTTGGAAAAGATGTTTATGTGTCTTCCCTGTTTATCTGAAGGGTTTTACCAAAGAGAAAAACTGTGATCTGGTTTTTAGAACACATTGGGATCTTTATTTATTACACAGAATTTTTCCACGACTAATAAGAAATACACTAAACGTTAGCAATACGGCACCTCTGCAGCTGGTTGCAGGGGACTTGACAGTAGGACCACAGGGCATATCTTAAGCCAACCCAGAAACTCAGGTGTCAGCAGGACACATCATCGCCAACAACCAGGATGCTACTCCCCTGAGACATGTGTGCTCTGGGTCACCTCATAAGGTGACTCCTCTCTTTTTTCTTTTTCTGTCTTCCTTTAGACAGTCTCTGTATCCCTCACTAATAAAACCTCTCAAGGGACCTGCCACGTGGAGTGATTTGTGAACCCTTGACATAGCTCTGCTGCCTAAATCTCAACTTTCAAGATTCCAGGTCACAAATGTGTTCAGAAAAATGGAGGAGGAGACAGAGTGGTATATGTCTGCAATCTCAGTATTCAAGGATAGATGCAGGAGGATCACACATTCAAGGCCAGTCTGGGTGACATAGTTGAGATTCTATTTTAAACAACAGAAAACAAAATGTAATGCTTATGCTTTGACTTGTGTCTTTTGACATTGTAACAGACTGAATGTAGTATGCATTCAGAAAATAAAACAAGATAGAACCAACCAACCAAACAAACAAACAAAAAACCTTTAGGTGCTAAACTTTGGCTTTTCTTGGACTGCCTGAACAAGGCACTAGGCGATTATAACGCCCACCCGTCAGCTATGGTCATGATTCTCAGCATGCTACAGTGGCCCGAGCTAAACTACATCGCTTGGTAGCTCCACTAACTACGTGTTCCAACTTGAAATGTTTTTAATCTATGGTGAGCTTATCAGGACAAGCCATCAAATGGCTCACAGCCTATAACTCCAGTTCCAGGGGATCTTATGCTCTCTGGCCAGAATAGTGTCAACACAATTTACATGTGGCATGCATCAACTTGAGTACGCATAGACATACATAGAAATTTAAAAAAAATCTTTCAAACTTGGCAAAAAAAAAAAAAAAGGAATAATACATCTTATCTCTAGACAACAGTCTATATTTTGAGGGTATTTTTAAAAATATTCTTCAAATTCAGCTGATAAGTATGAAGCTGTAAACATCCTCAAGAAGCTTCTCTCCAGCGGCAAGCAGACGTGCTTGCAGGTCCTGTCTTGGCAGCCCTTGGTTTGGAGTACAGTAGCTCTGCTTCCTACTCTGTCAGCTAAACCTACCAAAGATTAAATGCTATGTACATAGTAGCCAGTTAGCACAGGCCTTCGTTGAATACTGGCAGGTGTTTTCATGAGCTGCCCCACCCCCACCCCCACCCCCATCTCCTCACGCAGGCAGTCAGCACCTGGCAACCTGAAAAATAAAAGCTATGCTCTTTAATTGCTTTGAAACAGCAGGAGCAGCAGCTGCGGCCACCAACATGGTTAAGTAAACAACAGGTTTTTGCACCTGCTGGAACAAACTCTTGACCTTATTATTGACCAATCAGGCGAACCCAGGTAGCTTAGCCCGAGAGCAGCAGCAGCAGCAGCCTGGCATTGTTGATTATCTGCCCCACACCTGTGATATCTGCCTGGTTCTTGCCTCCCCTCAGGATTTAATTCGGTCCCTTCATTGAAAATACAAGGGATTGAATTGGTCTCATGGCCACTTCCTTCTTGTTTTTCTTCCTTTCTCTGCTGTCTTCTTCTAATTTACCATTTCAGAGTTGGCGACATCCCTCCTCCGAAGGTCCACAATCGAGCCGACTCAATCTTTTGGCTTTCACAAATAGAAAAACTAAAAGACTGAAACAGAGATATAGGTTTTAATGATGTTGATAAGCCATCATTTTGGATGTTTATATCTTATCTCCTTACTGAATAAATCAGCAAGCTCATTTAGAGCAAGCGGAAATGACGTCACATTGAACTCAACCTACCACAGAGTAAGGATTGCTCACAGTCCTCCGTACAAGTGAGTACACACAGAGGTTATTTTTGAGGTTTTGCTTGGTTTTTTGTTTTGTTTTGTTTTGCTGGGGGCAGGATTGAGATAGAATTTCTCTGTCTTGGCTGTCCTGACTCTGTAGACCAGCCTGGCCTCAAACTCACAGGGATCCTCCTGCCTCTACCTCATGAGTGTTGGGATTAAAGGCGTGTGCCATCATGCCTGGCTAATGGAGATTCCAGGAACAATGGAGGAGAAAGAAACCAGTTACTGATGAGCGCCATCTCTGGGCTGCATCTTTCATGAGTGTGTTTGTTTTCCTGGTTCCAGACCTGAGTTTTAGGGAAATATATGCTTTCCTATGATGTCTTTTAGGTAGGGAATGACAGCGTACAGGGGGCTAACTCAGAAAGCAAGTTTCAAAGGCACTGGATGCTAACAAGGCTTTGGACAGTGTTCATCTGCCTACACTTTACTCCTCAATGGTCCTTCATGAGACTGATTGTAATCTGAACAATGTTCTATGTCAAGGTCTTCGTTTTATGAAACAGGAAGTATACCATTAACAACCGGAAACATAAAACAGTGTACACCGGGCCTTGAGAGGAAGACACAGGATTGATTACTGTGACTCACCAGAGAAAATACAGAGAGCTGGTGTCGGGTTCTTTCATGTTCTTTGGAAGCATGTGGAATTTGCATTGAAGAGAACAAGGATTGTACAGGCCTGTGGGAAAATCATCAAAGCCTTTTTGTATCCTAAAAGGTGTTTTGTATATGGCATATTTATGCTATTTTGATTTTAAAAATGCAATTGTGGGCTGGTCAGAGTTTCAAGATTTTCATCCAATGAAATAAATTCGTGATTACTATTGATTGGGAGAGTATTTATCCAAAATCAAAGTATATTTCTTTTCCTCCTACTTTTTAAAAACTTGACAAGCTATTTTTAATAATATACTCACAACAGGTGACCAGTTTTCTATATCAAGCACATATATCAAGATATTTTATTTTAAAAAAGATATTTGATTAAAATAACACATAAGTTATGTGCCTGATACATAATACATGAAGCATTCCTGTTAACACAGAAGAACAAAAAATAGTATAAACTAGACAGATAAGAGATCATTGTGACTCATGGTACAAAATAAGAAGAAAGTAAGATTTCAATTTGAAACCTCCAAAATAAGACATACAAACTACTAAAAGTCTCTTAGTTCACACATAAAAAACACACTCGATTTATTGAGGACCTTTCAGGGTCTTGCTGAATTCACACTATTGGATTTCTGAAACAATTGACTTGGCCTAATCAAGATCACATGTATGTAGTGTTTTAAAACATGAAAATACCATTATGACCTTCCATTTTTCCACTTCTTTTAATGTCTGCAGCACTGTTACAAAAGAAAGTAGATGTTTAAGTTCTCAAGTAGAGCACACTGTGAACTGGATTATATCAAGATTAAGGAGCACCTGAAGTTTGTAAACATTAAAGTATTTGATCCTGATTTATGTAATACGATATTTATTGTCATTTTCTATGTATATGCAAGTATAAGTTTATATACATGAAAGCATGTAGATTAACCTGATTAATAATCTGGGGCTTTTTGCATCAGGTTGTTGTTGTTACTAGCATTCAAAGGGCCCCTAAAAGTAGGCTGGAGTGGTGCATTGGGCTCTTCAGTTGCTTTCCACCTACTTTTTAATGAGACATGCTCTCTTACTAAACCTACTAATTTATCTAGACTGGCTAACCATCAAGTGTGAGGAATTCTCCCATACCCTTCTTCTGAGAACTGGGGTTATAGGCATGTGCCACCCCAATGAGTTGTGGTATAGGGGAGCTGAAATAAGACCCTCATGTTTGTACAGCAAAAACTTTACCCATGGAGCCACCTTCGAAGCCCCTAAAGTGACATTATTTATTGTGTAAAGTCGGCTTCTCACCTGCGGTCTAGAAACAGTCAATGCACAGCACACTGAACCTTATTGGAAGAGAATTTCTCACCCCCACGAAGAAGTAGCTTTCACTGCAGCCACCACATATGTCTTCCAGAAGAAACCAATGTGAATCACTGTGCTCAAGTCAAAAGGAGATAGTTAAAACTTTTGGGAGTTGATAGCCTTTGCAATTGAAACTGATTCTTAGGTACCCAAAATGCCAATGGTTATGGCCTAGGTCATCATAGTTAGTCCAGCTTAAGTTAGTCTCAGCTACCCTGCAGGTTGATGTGACCTGTCTCTGGATGCATCACTGCAGTAGAATGACTCTCCCGCTCTAGAATCTCTGACCCATAGGGTAAACCATTCTTTTAGAAAAAGCTCACATGATGGCTCAGCAGATCAAATTGTTTGCCTCCAAGCCTGACAAACTGAGACTTTCAAGGTCGAAGAAGAGAACCAACCCCAACAAACTGTCCTCTGAACACTACATATCCACAATGGCAATGGTGGTATGCGCATGCACAGATGACAAATAGATAAATAAATAAAATATAGATATTTTTAGAAAGTTGTGGTTCTCATGATGCAATACATGGCATTAGGTTTTTGTAAATTGCACCATGATGAGATTATTTGTAGCCTAGAATATAGCATACCTGCATATTGTTAGTTAAAAAATAAATTTACTAACTGAAAAAAAAATGAGGTAAGGAGGGATGTCAGAGGCAATATTGCATTGGGGAAAGGATGTTTGCTAGTTTTCTGCTTCAGTCTGCCTACCTGTGATGCCACTGCTTACCTGCCATGGGGGCGTGGCCCTGCCCAGGGCTATATAAAAGACAGTCCCTCCATGTGGCTCTCTCTATCTCTCTATCCCTCTACCTCTCTCTCTACCCCCTCTTACTTTATCTCTTTCTCTTTTCTACCTCTCTCTTTTTGGGGTACCCCTTCCCCCTTCTCCTTCTCCCCCATGCTCATCTAATAAACTCTATAACATAGTGCCTACTGCCTGGTACCTTGTATTCTATCATCCACCTTAATCTTTAATTTTTATATATAACAATGTTAGATATTTGTGAGGTAAATTTTAAAAAGCAGAAGTGATGTTACTACTATATATGCATCCCTTGTGATGAAACCTACTACATATGTATACCATATGTAAATTGAAAACTCAACATGTGAAACTATCATGACATATTGGAAGATGGTATAAACTATTGTGGAACTAGCCTATCGGTGATTTCAATCATAGCTGTTGCCTTCCCTGTTCCTCACCCCGAGTTAGTGAAACAACTTACCCATTGCCACTTGCTACTTAGTTATTTACATAGCTGGGAAAGCTGTCATTTTTCAGAAGCCAAGACAATATATGTGAATATGGAGCCTACAGAAATCTGGGTGTTTCTGATATTCAGAAAACATGTCACTCTTTTATTATGTTGGTGACACTATGCTTATTATAAGTGATCATTGGAAGTGGCCAACATTTGAGTACTCTTAACAAGACATATGTAGACTAAACGGTGACTTTCAAAATATAGCTTGATCTTGTTTAGTGGAAATATAAAGTTTCTACATGTCTGTATAGAAATATTAATGTTTGGAGAGGGGAACAGAGGGAAGCTGGGTAAACAAAGCAGTGTAGTAAATCAGCCCTTACTGTCTCTCACAGCCAAGACCTCCTGTGATGTTCCCCAGGAGGGGACTCTCCTGATAATCCTTAATTTGACAGCAAGAATGGTGTGTGCTTTGGTCATCAGAGGATGATGGCAGGATGGTGGAGACACAGAGTACTTCGTTACTGTTGCAATGTGCTTTTCTCCCCTCCCCCCTTACCCCCTCCCCACCCCAATACCTAGAGCACATCTGATTTCCCTGCTCTCTGTGGCCAACACCATCTGAAGAAGTGGGTTCCACATTATAAAGCTACCACCACCAACCACCTCCAGCAACAGCTTCCCAGTGGCAACTATAGAATGCCCTTTGAACTGATAAGGGAGTTTAGTCAGGCTGTGGGATAAAAAGATCAAGTATGAGAAATCTACTGAGTTGACTGTGGCCCAGGAAGCAGGAAAGGTAACTACAGATCTTCATTTTTCCCTTAGTCCCTCTAACTACAGCCGCATGGTCTTATCCCCAGCTCTGCAACAGAGCGTCTGCTTCAGACTCCCTTTTAACACTTGGCTGGATCATCAGTGGATTCCACAGATCTGCTCTTAACCCTTTCCCCCCATCATTTCTTCATCTTAGTCCCTAACTTTAACAGATACTCTGTGGGAAACCACAGAGCATCCCTGCCAGAGAAGCCAGTAAGGTAACTACATGCCATCCTGGATCTGCTTCTGCCCTCGGAGCATCCAGTCACAACTGTGCACTGCACCAAGCTGGACTGAAAGGATGAAGCTTAGCCAGGCAAGTAGGTTACTGAGAACCGTGGTCATCGGTGACTTCAGGGAGAAACAGCCTTCTCCAAGGTGATTTTCAGTGGATCAGGTCTTTATTGGTGGGCATAAGGGCTATATAAACCTTGGGGAGTGAGTAGGGGTTTTCAGGGTGAGTGAACATCATTGGCTGAGGTGCTGGGAATGCTCCATTTGCATGGAGAGAAATTCCAGGTACTGCCTGGGTATTTCCTTATAAGGAAATAGGAAGTTTTAACCTGAAACCTGGCCACCAGACTATATTGACTACCTCAAGGGTTGCAGAAGTGACGGTCACACCCAGAGCAGGGAGGGAACAGTCCTTACTCCTGCAGTCTCAAATTAAAACATTCTGGATTTGGACCTGTCTAGACCTCACTCTTGCTCCATGCTGTCTTCCCAGTTGCATGACTCATCTGTCCCACAACTGCAGATCTTCACTACTTACAAGTACAAAGCCCTAGTCTCCTCCCCAGCTCTGTAAAAGAACACCTGGTGCAGCTTTCCTTCCCATTTCCCTTGCATCACACAGCTCTTCCCCTTCAACCTTTCTCCCCTCCACTTACTGCTTTGTCCCAGCCTCTAATTCCAACAAACACTTCATTTGAACCCACAGGTCCTATGACCGTGGAAGTAAGAAGGCTAAGTAGAAAATCACAACTCCTTCAATTTTTCCAAGTCCAATACTGAAGTCACTTATATGTGAATATTTGCTGGTAAATCAATAATAACAAAGCTATAATCCGAGGACCACATAGCTGAGGTGTAGACTAAGGGACTATCTGGGGAGGTGGGATGGTAGGGACGACAGATAGATCTCCATAGGAAAGGGAAATAGAATAAATAGCTATGGATGGGTGAGGTGGTACGGGAGGATCAAAGCAGAGAAAGGATGATGAAGAAATACATTAAAATTAAGGGGAACTTAAAGAGTAGTATGGAAGCCTAACACAATAGAAGTTTCCTGAAATATCTGCATATATACGAAGGGGATCTAAATGAAATCACCAAATAATGGAGGAGACAAAATCCCAACTGGCCATCGCTTGTCACCCAAGGAAGCTTCCGGTACCATGATTGGGTTACATATAATTGAGTTGTTGGGCAAAGGGGTCCCATGGGAACCTCTAAACAGCCCAGGCTGTTTCCAAGGCTATAAGTTGCTCCCCACAATCTAATGGCAAGGCTGCACTGCTGAAGACAACACCTAGATAACTCATTGAACATGAAGAAGTTGAGCTGGTGACTACACAGAGCCTTAACCCCTATGTTTTAGCATCTTTGGTACAGGATTTTAACTCTGTATGTTAACAAAAGAGAATGGAAAACACCAAGACAGCCACAAACTGTGATCAAGCCACAAACACTTGATCAACAATGGTACCCTCCCTCCAAGTTATTTTAGTGCAATGGTGGCACAATGCTTGTAGGAGTTGGCAACCAATATCTGACTTGACAGAAGGCGTGCTCCATGAGATGAAACCCATACCCAACAGTGCTCAGATGACCAACAACCTGAGAGTAGATAGCCCAGGGACCTAGGTCAAAACAAATAATCCTGGCCTAAAATTTTTAAAAGAAGTAATAAATAAACAAACAAAAAAGCCAACCAACCAAACAGCAGCAGCAACAACAACAACAACAAAACAGTGATGAAATGATTCCTAATGACATTCTGCTATATTCATAGTTCAGCGTCTTGCTCATCCCTCATCAGAGAAGCTTCCTTCTGCAGCAGATGGGAACAAATATAGAGACCCACAGCCAGGCATTATTCAGAGAGTGAGAGACCTTTGAACACTCAGCCCTAAAATAGACGTCTTCATCAAATCCCCCTCCTCAGGGCTCATGGAATGTCTCTGAAGAGGAGGCAGAAAGATTGTAAGAGCCAAAGTGGATTGATTACATCAAGAAGACAAGGCCCTCTGAATTAAAATGGTCAAACGTTCCTCACAGAGACTGATGCAGCGTGCGTGGAGCCTGACTGGCTTGTGCTAGGTCTTCTAAGTATATATTATGGCTTTAAGTTTAGTGTTTTGTTTTTTTTATGGGTTTCCTGAGTGTGCAAATAAGTGGGTCTCTTGTTCTTGTTTTTTTTCCTTTTGTGCTCATTTACCTGTTTGTTTTGTCCAGTTCCAATGTGTTAGTTTTGTTTTATCTTATTGTAATATTATATTATGTTATGTTATATTATATTCTCTTAGAATAATGAGACACACAAAAGAAGTAGATTTGGATAGGATTAGAGGTGGGGAAGAACTGGGAGGAGTAGAGGGAGGGGAAACAACAAACAAACAAACAAATAAATAAATAAGAAAAGTAAAAATGTTCACTGTGTCTCTACATTATACCAATATATAAATTAAAATCCAACATGATAAAAGGGGTGCAACTTAACAATGTATTCCAACAAAACCCTTCAGTAAAGTACAAACTCTACTGTTTAAAATACCAAACACCCACAAGAACTTTCAAAGTAGACATAATTGAATGAAAGACATTGTGTTTGTCGTGTTCCTCCTCCGCCACTTCTGAGCAAGTCCACCTACAGACTGACTGCAACACTTCAAATTTCCAGTTTGGGGGCTGGAAAGTGGCTCCATGGTTAAGATCACTTGCTTTTAACCAAATTTTAGTACCTAACACCTTTAAGAAGTTGCTTACGACCTTTCATAATTAGCTTCTAGGAGACCTGACACCTCTGGCCTCTGAGGGGAACACACACCTTTTTAAAAGAAAAAAAATCTTTTAAAATATGTTTTTACAAATTCTTGCTTTTAAAAAATAAATATTAGGCCAGCATGTTGACATACGTTTGCTCTAATAGTAGTCATGAGGCAAAGGTAGAAGAATCAGAGGTTAATGGCAGCCTCTGGTAAATCAGTTTGAGACCAGTTGGCCTATAGGAGACCCTATTTCAAACAAAAATAGGTACTAATATGTTGATGCTGAAATTTACATGAAAATGAAGAAGGGATAGGAATGCAGGTCAGGGACTGCCATGTCTTCTGCAGCTGTCATTATATTTTAGTCATCTGCAGGCTCCGTGACCCCAGTGCCTTGGTGGAGCCTTTTCAGAGCTCCTCCTCCTATTTACACTGTAATTCCAAGACCATCAGGGTCCATCGTCCCAGAGATGGCTCAACATCTGTTTCATTACCCAGCTATGTGGTCCAAGATGGCAGCACCGGATGCAACTCCTCACTCTACAATATTCTGCTTTAAAACTTTGGTTTAATCATTAACAGTAGAAAGAAGCGTGTGTGCAATATCAGCCCTTTAATGGAGGTTCTGTTTGCTCCAGTATGCCCAGTAGCAGGAGAATCGATTCCTTAGGACTTCTACCAATATTTTATTTATGGAGACCAGTGAGCTCACAAGCAGATGCAATGTATTTTTTCTAACTTTGTCAATGTCCACAAAGAAATGGCCATCTGATATATATATATATCCCCTCCCCCTTTTCCTTTTTAAAAAATGTTGACACTTTTAAAAAGACATTACATCATCTCTTGGCATCCATTGCTTTTGGCAAGAAACCAGATCTTATTCTTGCTCTTCTGTAAGTGTGGAGAACTTTTTTCATCTGGCTATTTTTAGGACTCATTTCTTTATTGCTTTTCAGCAGTGTGATGAGAATGTGCCAGGAATGGCTTTCTTTGTATTTACTCTGAGTACATACATGATGTAAAACTTATTATCACTTATCAACTTGACTGGTTCTGGAATAAACTAAAAGGCAAACACCTGGGCAATCCTAAGAGGGATTTTCTTCTTTGTTTTTCTTTTCTTTTTTGAAATTATTTTTAATTTATTAACTTTACATCCCGATTGTAGTCCCTACCCTCATCTCCTCCTGGTCCCACTTTGTCTCCCTTAACTCCTCAGAAAGGAGGATTCCTGTGTTCCCTATCATTTGACCTCAGCCTATCAAGTCTCATCTGGACTGCCTTCATCTTCTTCCTCAGCATCCTAGGAAGGCCGCCCCACCAGGGCGAAGTGATCAATGAGTGGGCATCAGAGTCCATGTCAGAGGTAGCCCCTACACCCCATGTTAGGGGACCCACAAGGAGACCGCATCATCTGAGCAGGGGGTCTAAGCCCTCACCTTGCATGGTCCTTGGTTGGTGCATCAGTCTCTGAAGCCCTCCCCCCATCCCTCCACTCCGGGCCCAGGTTTTCTTGATCAGATTATTTGAAGTGGGAAGAAGACCCAGCCTAGAGGTGAGCAGCAGCTTCCTGGGGAGGCCCAGTAATGATGGAAGAAGGAAGTGTGCCACTGTCGCTCCCGTTCAAGCTCAGCACCAAGCTTATTCCTGTCGCCACAGCGATCACAGCTCGAGGCTTTCGGCATACACAGAAGACCAGCAGCTCTTGGGGAGTTCTCCAGGCCTTCAGAGCCACACTGGGACGGCTGAGCCAGCCACCCTGGAGGACTCAGCAGCTACTGAGTTCTTCAGGAGATCTTACTGTGTAAGTTGTGTGCTTGTGTGTGTGCGCGCGCGCTTGTGCATGTGCATGTGCGTGTGTGTGTGTGTGTATGTGTGAGTGTTCATTTTTATCAATTTTGTTTCACTACAGAAGCCTTACTTAGTTGTACTTTTCTTTAGAAATCAAAGCTGGATATTTTAATCAAAGTTTTTTTTTTCAAATATTCTTTAATATATATTTTTTATCTCTCTTCTTTTCTTGGTGCCCCAATTACACTAATGGTAAAATGATGGCTATTATCTGTGAAAATGATGTTCTCACCTTCAGTTTTTATTCTTTTGACTCCTGTTAGTCTGATTGACAATGACCCCTTTTAAATGTCCATGATGACCCTGGACTGTGATCTGCTCTTCTTCTTGCCCTGGAAGCACTATTCCAAAATACTGTTTTTGGCCTTGAATTTCATTTGATCCTTTTGAAGACTTCACATAATTTCTTAAAATTCTTTGCCTCTTCATACATCACACCCTTACTTTCCTGCACGTTTCTAATATACCTAGCGTGTTGTATATGCTATGCATATTATGTTATTATGTGTCATCATGGCTGTTTGTTTAATAACATGCTCTTGTTTAATAACCACTGCCTCTCTATCTTCTGTACATTTGTAAGTTGTTGTAATGTTTTGCGTGAGAGAATGTGTCTACAAAAATGAGTGTGTGCACATGTGTGTGTATGTATTTGCATGTTTTTGTGTGTATATATGGTGCTTGCATCTTTTCTAAAATGTAAAAGCACTTAAGGACACGAACAGGCCACTTAGTCGGGAGCATGCTTTCCATGTAGGCACGGAGATGTGAGTTTGAGCTCCACACCATGCCACAAAACCCAGGGGGGCGGGGTGACTGCTATGCTCCCATTGGTGACAAGATTGCTGAGACTTGCTGGCCAGTGAACCTGGCTTAATTGTTGAGCCTCAGGACACACAGAAACCCCAACTCAAAACAACCAACATGAATGCTCTGAACCGTATCACTGAAGCTGGCCTCTGTTCTCCCAGACACCTACACACGTGTACACACAAAAATACGTAAGATGCATCAAAAAAGAGTTTAAAATTAAGTTTTTGAAAGAAAAAAAAAAAACAGAAAGTAACCCTTTGCTGTGTCAGTGTTTGGTAGCCAGCGTGAAGTAGGGTGACTCACCCAGTGGGTAGAGCTGGCCTGGAGGGCTGGAGGACTGCAGATTTCCTGGTGGCAGATATGACAGGGGACTACAGTTCTTCTTGCTCCCCAGCATCTCTCTCCTCCAGTTCTGTTTCTCACCATTTCCTCCCATCAGGGAATTAGCTGACAGAGGCATTCAGATCCAGGGGGTCTGGACCATTTGACATCTGACTGTTTTCTCCTTGCTCAACCTGTCTAGTGCTTGGGCCTTACCCTCCTCAAGGCTGCCATTGTCCTCAGCGCTCATTCCTAAGAATGGAACAGCAACTGTCCCTTACCCTCAATCAGGCGGAGACTGTAGAACGTTTATGGTTTTCTGTTCACAGTGCCTCACGAACTTTAAAAAAGTTTAACTATTTTTTGTTCCCTTGTTACCTAGAGACTTCTTGTCTCAGGGCAAGTATGTAAAGATGTGACTCACAGATACACTATCTGCACTCAGCCCAGACACTTTTGTGAAAGAAAACGCCAAGCAATAGGATTCCTATAAGTTAATCTAAAAACAGCAGACTATAACAATTGGCGTACCACTCTTTTTTTTTTTTTAAAGGAATTTATATTTAAAAAAGATGATTTTTTTCTGATTTCAGAGGTAATCACTATTTATATTTTGACAGATATAAATAAAGATATTTTATCATTGGACATTTACTACGTTTATAGTCATGGTGGTATGTACATCTCTATTTTCATTTTAAAAATAGAATGAAATAGCCCATACCTCTGTGCAATGTGTTTTTCAAACAGAACATGTGGAATCCTACCCTTCTTCTGTTTTTTGTTTGTTTGTTTTTAATTTTTCACTTTGCATCCCACTTGGAACCCCTGCTCCTCTCCTCCCAGTCTCCCTCTGCACATCTGCTACATATGTCCAAGGGGCCTAGGACCAGTCCATGCATGCTCTTTGGTTGGTGGTTCAGTCTCTGTGAGTTGCCATGAACCCAGGTTGGTTGTCTCTGTAGGTCTTCCAGTGGAGTCCTTGACCCCTCTGGCTCCCTCAGTCATTGCCCCAACTCTTCCATAGGACTCTTCAAACTCTCTCTAGTATTTAGCTGTGGGTCTCTGTATCTGCGAAGCCTCTCACAGGAGTTATGCAGGCCTCCTGTCCACACACAAAGCAGAGTAACATTAATCGTGCCAGGGACTGGCTCTCTCCCATGGGATGGGCCAGTCTTTGATTGGCCACTCCCTCAGTGTTTGCTGCATTTTTGTCCCTGCACATCTTGTAGGGAGGACAAATTTTGGGTTGAAGGTTTTGTGGGTGGGTTGGTGTCTTATGCCTCCACTGGAAGACCTACCTCGCTAAAGGAGGTAGTCGTTTCAGGCTCTATACACCTTTGTTGCAGTAGTCTCTGCTAAGGTGACACCCTAGACTTCCTGGGGCCTCCCCATCTCAGGTCTCTGGTAAATCCCAGAGCTGCCGCCACCTCTGATTTCTAGTCTTCCACCTGACCCTCTCTCCTTTGTGCTCCATAATCCGAATCCACACCCCTACTCCCTTCCCAATCTCCTCTCCTATTCAGTTCCCTCTATCCATCCACCTCCAATGCCTATTTCATTTCCCCTGCTGAGTGACATTCAAGCATCCTACCTTGGGCCCTCCTCATAACAGCTCCTTTAGGACTATGGATTGTAGCATGATTCTCCTATACTTTGTGGTTAATATCAGCTTACAAGTGAGGATATAACATGCATGTTTTTTGGGGGGGGTTGAAGATGATATTTTCTAGTTCAATCCCCTTTTGTGCAAATTTCAAGATGTTTTTGTTTTTGTTTTTTAATAGCTGAGCAATATTGCACGGTGTAAATGTACCACAGTTTCTTTATCCATTCTTTGGTTGAGGGACATCTAGGTTGTTTCCAGATTCTGGCCATTTCAAATAAAGCTTCTATGAACATAGTTAAGCAAGGAACCTTGTTGTATAGTGAAGAATTTTTGGGGTGTATTCCAGGAGTGGTATTGCTGGGTCATGAGGTAGAGCTATTTTCAATTTTCAGATTGATTTCCAAAGTGGTTGTACTAGTTTACACTCCCATCAGCAATGGAGGAGTGTTCCCCTTTCTCCACATCCTCACTAGCATGTACTGTCACTTGAGTTTTTTATTACAGCTATGCTGATAGGCATAAGATAGAATCTCAGGGTTATTTTGATTTTCATTTCCCTTTTGGCTAAGGATGTTGAACATTTCTGTAAGTGCTTCTCTGCCATTGGAGATTACTTTGTTGAGAATTATTTGTTTAGCTTTCTGTGCCATTTTAAAAAATTAGGTTATTTGGTTTGTGTCTAATTTCTTTTGTTCTTTATATATTTTGAATATTAGCCCTCTGTAGGATACAAGGTTGGCGAGGATGTTTTCCCCTTCTGTTGGCTGCCATTTTGCCCTTTTGATAGTAGTGTCCTGTGCCTTACAGAAGCTTTTCAGCTTCAAGAGGTCCCATTTATTAATTGTTGCTCTTAGAACCTGAGCCGCTGGTGTTCTGTGCAGGAAGTTATCTCCAGTACCAATGAGTTCAAGGCTATTCCACACTTTCTCTTCTATTAGATTTAGAGTATCTAGTTTTAGGTTGAGGTGTTTGATCCACTGGACTTTGAGTTTTGTGCAGGGTGCTAAGTATGGATCTTTTTGTATTTCTCTACATGCAGACATCCATTTGTTGAAGATGCTTTCTTTTTTCCACTGTATAGTTTGGGCTTTGTTGTCAAAAGTCAAGTGTCCAGAAGTGAGTGGGTTTGTTTTCGGGTCTTCAGTTCAATTCCATTGATCAACCTATCTGTTTCTATGCCAATACCATGAGGATTTTATTACTATTCCTCTATAGTACAACATGAAATCAGGAATGGTGATACCTCCAGAGGTTCTTATATTGTGAAGGATTATTTGAGCTATTCTAGGTTATTTTTTTTTCTTCTATATGAGGTTGATAATTGGTTTTTCAAGATCTGTAAAGAATTCTGTTGATATTTGGGTGGTATTTGCATTGAATCTGTAGATCTTCTTTGGTAAAATGGCCATTTTTACTATGTTATTTCTACTGACCCATGAGCATGGGACATCTTTGCATCTTCTGATATCTTCTTCAATATCTTATTTTCAGAGACTTGAAGTTCTTGTCATTCAGGTTTTTCACTTCCATTGGTTAGAGTTCCACCGAGATATTTTATATTATGTGTGGCTATTGTGAAAGTGTGGTTTCCCTAATTTCTTTCTCAGCCCATTTATTGCTTCTACATGGTGGGGTGGTGGTCTGTGACTGATATTTTTAGTTAATTTCATATCCAGCCACTTTGGTGAAGGTATTTGTCAGCTGTAGGAGTTGTCTGATAGAATTTTTGTGGTTGTTTAAGTGTCCTATCATATCATCCGCAAGATAGCGATACTTTGACTTTTTACTTTCCAGTTTGTATCCCCTCATCTCCTTTAGTTGTCTTATTGTTGTATATAGGACTTAAAACACTATATGGAAGAGGTATGTATGGAGAGAATGGGCAGCCTTTTCTTGTTCCTGATTTAAGAGGGATTGCTGTGAGTTTCTTTCCATTTAATTTGATGTCAATAAGCTTGCTGTATATTGCCTTTATTATTTTTAGGCATGTGCCTTGTATCCATAATCTCTACAAAACTCTTTAACGTGAATGGGTGTTGGATTTTGTCAAAGGCTTTTCAGAATCTAATTAGATGATCATGTGATTTTTTTTCTTCCAGTTTTTTTATATGGTGCATTACATTAATGGATTTTCATATATTGAACCACACCAGCATCCTTTGGATGAAACCTACTTGATTATGATAAGTAATAATTTTGATGTGTACTTGGATTTGATTTGTGAGTATTTTGTTGAGTGTTTTTGCATCAATGCTCATAAGGGAAATTGGTCTGAAATTCTCTTTCTTTGTTGGGTCTTTGTATGAGTTAGGTATCAGATTTGACTGTGGCCTCATAGAATGAGTTTGACAATGTTCTGTTTGTTTCTATTTCATGCTATAGTTTGAGAAATATTGGTATTATCTCTGTTTTGAAAGTCTGGTAGAGTTCTAAGCTGAAATCATTTGGCCCTGGGCTTTGTTTTGTTTAATTTGGTTGGGAGGTTTTTGATGACTACTTCTATTTCATTGAATTGTTTAGCTGATCTTGATTTAACTCTTGTGATGGAATCTATCAAGAAAATCATTAATTTCATTTAGATTTAACAATTTTGTGGAGTACTGGCTTTTGAAGTAAGATCTAATGATTCTTTGGATTGCCTCAGAGTTTGTTGTAATGTCCCCCTATTCATTGCAGATTTTGTTAATTTGGATATTGTTTCTCTGCCTTTTAGTTAGTTTGGCTAATAGTATATCTTGTTGATTTTCTCAAAGAACCAGCTCTTGGTTCATTGATTCTATCAATTGTTCTATTTGTTTCTAATTTATGTGTCATTTAAGTTTTAATAATGTTTGTTTTTCAAATGTGTGTGCCCTTCTATTTGGAGTATAGATGTTCAGAATTGAGATACCCTCTTGCTAGATTTTTTTCTTTGATGAGTATGAAGTATCCTTCCCTATTTCTTTGATTAACTTTGGTTGAAGGTCTATTTTACTAGGTTTTAGAATGGCTACTTCAGCTTGCATCTGAAACAGCTTTTTTAAAAAACATTTTTCCAGTCCTTTACTCTGAGAAAATGTCTGTCTTTATTGCTGAGATATGTTTCTTGTATGCACAGAATGATGGATCCTGTTTATATAACTATTCTATTAGCCTGTGTCTTCTTATTGGAGAATTGACATTGAAAGAGATTAGTGACCAATGATTGTAAGTTCCTGTTATCTTGTTGTTGTTGTTGTGTTTCTTCTTTTTGTTTTGCTTTGTGAAGTTACTTTCTTCCTGTGCTTTCTTGAGTGTAGTTAACCTCTTTTGTTTGGAATTTTGCTTCTAATATAATCTATAGTGTTGGGTTTGTGCATATATATTGTTGAAATTTGGGTTTGTCATGGAATATCTTGTGTTTTCCATCTATGGAGATTGAAAGCTTGCTGGATATAGCATCTGGGTCTCACTGCTGAGTATAGATTTCTGTGGTCTCTTAGGACCTTCAAAATATCTGTCCAGGCCATTCTTGCTTTTGGAGTCTCTGTTGAGAAGTCAGATATAATTCTGATAGGTCTGCCTCATGTGTTACTTAGCATTTTTCCTTTGCAGCTTTTAACATTCTATCTTTTTTTCTGTACATTTACTATTTCTATTTCTATGTGCCAGAGGGTTTTCTTTACTGGTCCTATCTATTTGGAGTTCTGTAGGTTTCTTGTATATGTATGGGCATCTCTTTCTTTAGTCCAGGGAAGTTTTTTCTATGACTTCGTTGAAAATGTTTTCTGAGCCATGGAGCTTGGAGTCTTCTCCTTCTTCTATCCCTGTTATTCTTAGGGTTGGTCTTTTTATAGTATACAAGATTTCTTGAAAATTTTTTTTCAGGAACTTTTTAGATTTAACATTTTCTTTGACTGAGGTATCAGTTTCTTCAATTGTATATTCTATGCCTGAGATTCTCTCCTCCATCTCTTGCATTCTGTTTGTAATGCTTATGTCTATAGTTCCTCTCCTCTCCCCTAAGTTTTCCATGTCCAGGGGTCCCTCAATTTGTGTTTCTTTATTGTTTCTATTTCCATTTTACGTCTTGAACCATTCTATTGATTTCCTTCCCCCATTTGATTATATTTTTTCTGTATTTCTTTAAGGTATTCATTTGTTTCCTTTTTAAAGGCATCTTTCATATACATAAAAATAGACTTAAGGTCATTTGCTTGTGTTTTAACTGTATTAGGATATCCAGGGCTTGTTGTAGTATGATTATTGGGTCTGATATTGTCATATTGCTCTGGCTCTTGCTAGTTGTGTTATTATGCTGGTCTGGGGTTGGCTGGGTATTTTCTGGTGCCTACAGGACTCCTCAGGAAGGCACATAGGGCCTGTGTTAGAAGCTGGAGTCATGTATCCCTGAGGTCTCTTATAGGCTTACTTAGGAAGGTAGGTAGAGCCATGGGACAGGGGCTGGAACTCAGGGAATAGCACACAGCTGTCTTGTGGTGGATGTGTGTCAGTTGGACCCCCAGGAAGAGCACTGTGGTGGGGGCGTCTAACCTGTAGGATCCTGGGGTTAAGTTTGACACATGTCCAAGAGAAGGCAGGTAGGACTGAAGCCTGTAGGTTGGATCTCTTCTTCCTAAAATCTTATTCTTGGTCATTGTTTTGGAGGATATTTTTTCTTTGGCAAACTTTATTTTTACTAACAGACCTACACTGATAGTCATTTAGGTTGCTTCCATTTTGGGCAAACAAAAATTTTATAGTAATATAAACCATTTTATTCCATTTATAGTAATATAAACCATTATTATAGTAATATCAACCATTTTAAGAGAATAATTTTTATGGGATGAGACATCTTATACTTTCTCATATGCAGAATCTAGCCACCAATATATGTGCATCTATATAAACAAATGTACCTGTGAGTACAGATTAACACAAAGAGAATAAGAAAGGCCAACCTTTCTTATTGGGGAGGAGTAGGGACTGAACGCTGATACTACATCCAAGTTATGAAAGAAGATATGAAGCTAATTGTTTTTCTAGTTTGAATTCTATTATGGATTTTTGTTCTGATATTAGTAATGAATAAGTAAATAAAATATATTCAATACAAAAATCTAATATGATGGTCCACAGATTTCATTCTGAATATCAATTCTCACTATATATATGCTTATTGAGTTGTATAGACTTTGGGGTCTGATTAATTTCAGTGTGCAATGTTTTTTTTTATTAATTTGAAGGGTATTTTTTATAATAAAATTACAACAATTTTAAAATGAGAAGAAGTATAGATTTAATAGATATACAGGCAGCCAAGCAAGCTAAAATATGTTAAGGAGATGACATACCAGAGCAAAGTCTTCACTTTTGTGCTTTCTACATAATGGTCACCCACACAAGCTTGTTAGTGATTGTTTACATGCCTGCTCTTAAATTATCTTTTCACCAATGATCTAAGATATTTCATACAGAGTTACAAATGTTAAAAAGTGTTCAGGAAATATTAGGAAGGGGTAGATTCTATTAGTCATGGATGCTGTGCTGACCCTGGAGTGGGTACCCTTGTGCAAGTTTTTTGAGTCCCATGTTCGAAAGTAAAAATAGATTCATAACCACTGTGTGTATTGTCATACACATGACATGCTTGTAAAGCAGTGAGTCACTCAGGAGAGGCATGCTTGGTAACTTCTGATGACCCTCCTCGTTTTCTTAAAAACACTGGTCATGATGGAGAGACAGTAAAGACGGAACATGCAGTTTACAATCAGTCCTGAGAAGCTGGAGAGATGACTCAGCAGTTAGGAGCACTCGGTGTTCTCTCGGATGACCCAGGTTTGGATCACAGCACTAATATGCCAATTTATAACCACTTGTACCTCCAGTTCCTGGGGGGATTAGTGAACCTTTATGGCCTCTATTTGTAGCAGGTATGCACATGGGATACATTATATACATGCAAGAAAAAATACAAGTACACATAAAACATAAAACCTTTAGAAACACTGTTCATGAATGACTTAAATTTGATTAGGGTCAAATTTTTACATTAAATGGATGAACTCTATATATTTTCTAAAGTGGTCAACCTCAGCAACAAGGAAGTAGGGTTGAAATATGATATTATTATTATTATTTAATCTTGTGGAGGACTATGTAGAATAAGCATAGCTCACATAAATCAAATATGTTATGAAACATGGGCTCAGCAGAATATTATTCTTTTTTTTTTTTTGGTAAACTACTAAATATTCTATGCAGATTTTTCCCTCTATAAATATTAAACAATAAACAATGGGGACTATCTAGCTCTGTTGCGTATTGAATGGGTCAGTCAAGGTACAAAAACGAAAACCAAACCACTTCTATTCTGTGCTCATTCTCCAACACATTCTAACAGCATTCAGAGTAATTTCCTGACAGAATCATGTCTGTTCAAACATTTATTGTTGCAGCTATGTATGAAGAGATATAGTGACTAGGGAATGAAACTGACTGCCGCCAGTGCCTTTTGATACCACATGATGTGAGCACAGAAGGGAGGGAGCTCAGATAACCCACCAGTAAGCCCCTATTTTAGCAAAGAAGCCACCTTAGGTTTTTAGTCACTCCTGTGACCTTTGGAAATTCCTGTTTTCCTAATGCACCTGACATGCCTGAGTGAATCAGGAATGCTGGAGCAGGGGACAGGACTGATAACTCTCCCCCACTGGCCTCCATGCTGCTCACAGAATTTCCATCATGATTGGCATTTCATCAACAGTCCAAGTGATGGCAACAGTGACAAGCTGAGCCAGAGCCATAGAAGAAAACAAACTCACCCCAAAGCAAGTTAGACAGGAGCTATAAAGATAGCTCTGTGGGTAAAATGCATGTCATGCAAGCCTGAGCTCGAATCTCCACAACCCATATAAAGAGCTAGGTGCTATGGCACACATTTATAACCCCAGTAGGAGACAGAGACAGGAGCATGCCTGAAGCTTACCAGCCTCCTGAAGTCAGGGAGCTCCCGGTTCAGAAGAAACCTTATCTCCGAAAACAAGGTAGAGACTGACAAAGGATGACATCCATGATCTTCACCTCTGACCTTCACGTGCACAGACATAGGCAACAGGACTGCACACATAAGTGCACATACACACACCTGCGCACACACACCAACACATGGGAAAAGGTAGCAAAATAGAAGGCCTACCAAGATTCTTTTAGTAAGAACAATAAAAGAAAAGAAATAAAACCCAGCCTGTCCCTTCCATCCAATGCAGATCTACACACAGGCAAACACCACGACCCCTTCCCCAGCCCTCAGCTGTCTGAGTCTGTGTTCAGACACACAGTAACTACTCCACAGAGGCTGACCACGCCATCACTCACCCTACCTACAGAATTAAGAGGTAAAGCCCTTGCAAGTGTGGGAATGCAGGCTGACAATCTGTTCCTCTTCTCGAGTCTCAGCATTTCCGCTTGCCATAGGAAGGGGTTTCTCTCCAGGCTGCACCTCTCCTCTCCAATCTGCTTGTCCCAAACCCCAGGCCCAGCAGTTGTAATAAAGCTAGATTGTAACCAGGTTCCTTTGGGAGCCCTGTCTGGGGAGCTTCTAAAACAAAGCAGATGACCCCATCACCTTGGTTTGTAAGACTTGAATATAAACTGTGAGTTTCGCCATACTGGAAAAAAAAGGGAAAACATATAGTCAAGTCTATTGTCCAGTGATACCCCTAATAGACCGGCTGATTTCTTCATCATTTAGAACTTTAAAAATACAGTTATAGATGAAACAAAATAGGTAAGGTTAATTTATAGTAGTTATCTTAGGATTCTTTTTGGTATAACATATTGAACAACAGAAAAAGATAACCTTGCAATCCATTGTTCAAGGCATTGTGAGGTTAGCAGTGTCCCAGAGACCTCTACCAAGAGATTTTCATAACAAATCAGTGTCTATAAGTCTCATTAAGACTTCTTTTCATTTCTTTATACTTTCTCTTTAATTTTTATTATTTTATCACTTTGTAATCATTGTACGTTGTACCAGGTTTCATATGAGGTTTTATTTTAAATTACAGAGTACTAAGTGTTGTAGAACTTCCTTAACTCACTTGCCTCTTTGTTTCACCAATCTATCAGCAAACATAAGGATGAGAGAAAAGATGCAGGGAGGGAGGGAGGGAGGGAGAGAGAGAGAGAGAGAGAGAGAGAGAGAGAGAGAGAGGGAGAGAGAGAGAAGAAAATGGCCTATGGCCTCTCATTATAATTATCACCCACAATTACTCAAATTACATTTATGAGTTAGAATCCATAAGTACAATCACAAGAACTCAGAGATCTGAATTATTTGAGGCATATTCAGCTTCAAGATAAGAAGGCTGAGTCTCTTCACAATCCAGCAGGCTCCTGACTGCATGGCACACCGGCACCACCAGGAGAACAGCTGGTAAACAGCTGGCTTCAGATAGCCTGGCGACACTCTGCAGAGTGCTCTAACACAGGGCGTACTTCTCTATCCTTCTAAAAGGCTACAGCCTGGCAATCAAAAGGAGAGTCACTATGTAACCGCCTGTCCTATTTCTGCCTGATAATGCAGATGAAAGGCTTTAATTCTGGATATCTAGGAGAACACAAAGCCTCAGAGCTCTGAAGCATCGATTCAGTGGTGCTGCTAATTAAATAGCTTAATAGGCAATCTGTACCTAGCGAGATTTATGAGACTTTCGCCTAGGCTCAGCACCCACCACTTCACTCTCAGCTGGTCATGTGGTGCCCAGCAGGTACACCGACACATTCAGTGCAGCCAGGCATTCTGCTCACAATGCAGACTTTGGCTTTAATTCATATCACAGAGACCCGGCAGTAACAAACGTCCCACTGCCCGGCTATCACCTTTTTCTCCTGCTCTTTATGCCCCTAGGATATGCTCCCTTCCCCGTGTCTTCAGCGTATTTCCATCTTTGCGAACAATGTCCCAAATGAAAACACACTGAAGATTGTTGTTACTAAATAAAAACAGAACAAGGTAGAAATGGCACAAAGTCATCTAAGTGCTCTTGCCTTTCAACTTCCCAGTCTTCTAAGTACATAAGTTGTCCAGTCCCTGGCTTTCAGTAACCACACCTCAATTGCCTGTTGGTGGCCGTGGACCTGTCAAAACTGATTCACTGAAGAAATTCACTCCCCGCAGCACATTCTGAACCACAAACACCCCACATTCTGAGGCATGTGACTCCAGACCCACAGGGCACCTTTGCATCTCAAGCAACAACACCTTCCGATACTCTTCCTGGGACATTTGTCTACTGGGACATTCCACCCAGCTCCTCTTCTTAGACAATTACTTCTTTGTCACATTCGTTCACACTTAGCCTTCTACCTAAACCAGATTTCCCAGAATTCAAGCCTCAGTCCTTCAAGTCAATCCCTCTGTTCTTTCATATGATGTACAGTCCAGACACATTCTCATGATACAATGGTCTGAATCGTTGATAAAGTGATGGCCCTGCAATATTAATCTTCAGCTCATATATTTTCTCAAAGTTTCAGAATAACTTGTTTATCCGTTGTCTATATTTCCAGTGTAGATCTCCCAAGGGCATAACAGACTCAGTGATTTAAACAGAATTTCATACCTTTCTCCTCATGGTACTCTCCTCCTTTCTGTGATACTTCTAGGTATTGGCATTGTTATGAGCAGAACGCTGAAGTTTCAAGGATATTCTGACCACATACGCCCTTTCCCAACTACAGGCACACACACACACACACACACACACACACACACACACACACACACACAGTGACTCCCAAATCTAGTTAATTCATTTCATGAATGTAGATATCTCTCAACTCTGTTCTCCATCATTTCTGCAGTTAGATTAGGTCTCTAATGTGCTGGTGCCATCATCCCCTCGAGGGGATTCTATTTTCTCTTTCTTGCCTGTCTTTCCTTGTTATAGATAGTGACATTAAGATAGTCTCTACAAAACACAAGCCACTGCTGCCAAAATACCTCAAACTTTCAGTGTTTCTGTGATCAAGAGTCTGCAAGCTTCATGTTGGGATCCTGGATCACCTAGCCCTGATTTACTTCTACCACCTACATGGACCTGGTACTTCTGCAGTTTCTTAGTTGTCTACCAGTTCTTGTCTGTGCCATGCTCACCTAGATTGCTACTCATCCCTTTCTTAGAATATTTAACATCATTTCATTTGCTTAGAAAAGTCCAATTCAATAATCAAGAAACTAAGCCTGAGGATATTTTTTAAAGACTGAATTTTTAATATGCTCATATTTGTAAAGATTGTGTGCTTTTAAAGTTATGTCTTATATTGTGATGTCAATATTAGAATGCCATCTTGGGGATAAATGGGAAAGGAAAGGTTCTAATTGAGTTAATGTTGTTTGTGTGTGAAATTGAGAGGGGTCAGTTATGATAGCTTATTTTATGTCAACTTGGCACAACCTAGAGTTGTCTAAAAGCGAGGAATCTCAGTCAAGTAAATGCCTCCATAGGATCTGGGTGAATTTTCTTAATTAGTGATTAATGCAAGAGGTGGTACTATCACCCCTGTGCTGGTAATTCTGAGATCTATAAGAAGGCAGGCTGAGCAATGCCATTTGGAGCAAGCCAGTAAGCAGCACTCCTCCACTGCCTCTGCATAAACCTCTGCCTCCATGTTCCTGCCTTGTTTGAGTTCTGGCCATGACTTCCTTCAATGATAACTGTTAACCTGGAAGTGTAAGCTGCAATAAACACTCTCCATGAGAGAGAGAGAGAGAGAGAGAGAGAGAGAGAGAGAGAGAGAGAGAGAGAGAGAGAGAGAGAAGAGAGAGGGAGAGAGAGAAGAGAGAGAAAGGAGAGAGGGAGAGAGAGAGAGAGAGAGAGAGAGAGAGAGAGAGAGAGAGAAGAGAGAGAGGAGAGAGGGAGAGAGAGAGAGAAGAGAGAGAGAGAGAGAGAGAGAGAGAGAGAGAGAGAGAGAGAGAGAGAGAAGAGAGAGAGGAGAGAGAGAGAGGAAAGAGAGGAGAGAGAGAGAAGAGAGAGAGGAGAGAGAGAGAGAAGAGAGAGAGGAGAGAGAGAGAGAGAAAAGAGAAGAGAGAGAGAGAGAGAGAGAGAGAGAGAGAGAGAAAGAGAGAGAGAGAGAGAGAGAATGGAAAGAAACGGAGTCTATGTGGCTTTTTCCAAAAATCCTTTTTGGTGTTTTTATATTTACTTATTCATTCTGTGAGGTGTCTGGTCAGAGGACACATGTGGCAGTTGGTTCTCTCTTTACACTGTATGGGCACCCAACTATCAAAATCAAGACATAAGGCTTGGTGGCAAGTACACTTATCTGCAGAGCCACCTTGTCTGCTATCTAAAAGACAACTTTAACCCAGTATCTGACCTACTTGATGACTCTCTGTGCTTATGTACTTACATGTTTCTTATCTATCACATTATTATGAATTTCTGCTTTGATGTCATTTTCCCATCAAATATGAAATACCATTATGTAAAACAACCACTCTAACAGTCATATCTACAGCCAGTCAGAATACATTGCTTGTCAAAAAGTGCAGCTCAGCTCCACTTATATTTCCCTAGAAGATGTGGTGTCACATGTTCTCCTGTGCATTTACTGTTTTAAACTGGTCTAGTTCTGCACTCTGGGTGAGTCAGGTGGGAGGGTCCTATCACTCTCTAGAAACACACCATTCCCTTGATTACTTTTGGAGTTGTAAACAGATGGTCAGTTATGAGTTTCCTGTAGGAATCTCCACTTTCTCTTCCCCTAAGAGTGTATTGAGATACACTCAAAGATGTCTTAAGGAATACTTCTTGGACAGAGAACATGTGACATAACCACAGATCTTTATTTATTTTGAATGTTTTGAGGAAAAAAAAACTCATAGACATTGACTAAAATAACTTTGAAATACTTCTCTAATATTTATTACTGGCCTTTTCATTTACTAATTCATCCAATTTTTGAGTTTTCATCAGTTAATATGCTAACTTCTTTGATAAAGCTGTACCTGATAGTATATACCTGTACCCCCAATTACTCAAAAGGCTGAGGCAAGAGAATCTCAGAATAAATAAATAAATAAATAAATAATCTATATTATGACTTTAAATAATATACCTCCTGAATTAAATATTCATACTTCCACTATGAAACTGATAGAAAAATAATAATAAAATTGGCTTTTTAATGAATAAATTTTTCAAATAATTTTCAAGGGCTTAGACCTCTCTCTGCTGCTGACTCCATCTCCCTGACCCACCTGGGTCACAGACAGCAGAAAGCCAGAAGAAGCAGGAGAGCCAGGAGACACAGCACAGGTAAGCTATATGCAGGACCCAACTCCCATTCTCCTCCATCCCAAGCAAGCCTGTGTAGGGTCCTAGCAGCATTAATCTTAGAGCCCGATCTACTGCTGACTCCATCAGCCTGACCCACCTGAGACACAGACAGCAGAAAGCCAACAGAGGCAGCAGAGACCCACCTGGAACAAAGACAATAGAGAGCCAGCAGAACCAGCAGAGATGAGCTGTTCATAGAACCAACCCCCAGCAGAGATGAGCTGTTCACGGGGCCAACCCCCCCCCATAGTTCTCCTTCCTCAGGAGGCCTATCTCAGGCCCAAAGCAACATTCAGCTTAGAGTCTTCTCCACTACTAACTCTTAATTTGCCTGACCCACCAGGGACAAAGCCAGCAGAGGGACCACCAGGTCTGCTAACGCCAGAGACAACTAGCTAACTAGAGGTCAGTGTAAGAACACAAGAAACAAAACCCAAGGCCATATGACACCACCAGACACCAGCCGCCCTACCACAACAAGCCCTGAGGATACTATCACACTTGAAGCATAGGAAAACAATCTTAAATATGAGGTTATAAAAATGATAGAAACCTTAAAGGAGTAAAATAAACCCCTCAAGGAAATACAGGAAAATACAATCAAACAGATGAAGGAATTTAATGAGTTGCCTAAGAAATACAGTAAAATACAATCAAATGAGAGAAGGAAGTCAATATAACTGTTCAAGACCTAAAAATGGAAATAGAAGCAACAAAGAACCACAATATGAGGCAATCCTAGAGACAGAAATCCTAGGGAAGAGAACAGACACTACAGGCATAAGCATCACAAACAAAATACAAGGGATGGAAGAGAAAATCTCAGATGTAGAAGATACAAAGTCAGTAAAAGAAAATGTTAAATCTAAAAAGTTCCTGACATAAAATATCCAAGAAATCTGGGGCACTATGAAAAGACCAAACCTAAGAATAATAGAAATAGAAGGAGAAGACTTTCAGTACCAAGGACCAAAAAATATTTTCAACAAAATCATAGAAGAAAACTCCCCCAACCTAAAGAAAGCATTACTAAACATATAAGAGACTTACAAAACACTAAATAGACTAGATCAGAAAAGAAAATCCTCCTGTCACATAATAATCAAAACATTAGATGTACAGAATGAAGAAAGAATATTAAAATTGACAAGGGGGAAAGACCAAGTCATATATAAAGGCAAACCTATCAGAATTGTCTATGATTTCTCATGAGAAACTTTAAAATCTAGAAGGAGCTAGGCAGATATCTTACAGACTCTAAGAGACCATAGATGTTAGCCCTGGCTACTATACCAAGCAAAACTTTTAATCACCATAGAAGGAGAAAACAAGATATTCCAGGATACCCTCTCCCATAAAAAGTGTAAACAGTACCTATCCACAAACCCAGTACTACAGAAGATACTAGAAGGAAAACTCCAACCCAAAGAGTCTAACTACACCCTGGAAAACACAAGAAAGAAAGAAAGAAAGAAAGAAAGAAAGAAAGAAAGAAAGAAAGAACGCTACATTAGCAAAATCATAAGAAAGAAAACACAAACACACACTATCACCACCAGCATCAAAATAACAGGAATTGACAACCACTGGTCATTGATGTCTCTCAACATCAATGGCATTAACTCCCCAATAAAGAGACAAAAGCTTTTTAGATGTGAATACAGGATCCATCATTATGCCGCATAAACACACACACACGCACATGCACACGCACACGCACACGCACACGCACACGCACACACACACACACACACACATACACACACACCTCTAAGTAGTAAAGATAAATATTACCTCAGAGTAAAGGGCTAGAAAAAGGTTTTCCAAGCAAATGGACCAAGGAAGCAAGATGGAGTAGCTATTCTAGTATCTAATAAAATAGACTTTCAATCAAAACTAATTAAAAGAGATGGGGAAGGACTGTTCATACTTATTAAAGGAAAAATCAACCAAAATGCTGTCTCAATTCTTCACCTATACATCCCAAATGCAAGGGCACATTTGTAAAAGAAACATTACTAAAACTTAAATCATATATCAAAACCCATACATTCATAATGGGAAACTTCAATACTCCACCTTCACTGATGTATATATCATAGAGACAGAACCTAAACAGAGAAATAATGAAACTAACCAATGTCATAAAACAAATGGACCTAACAGATATCTACAGAACATTTCACCCAAACACAAAAGAATATACCTTATTCTCAGGACCTCATGAAACCTTCTCCAAAATTGAACATATACTCAGTTACAAAACAAGCCTCAACAGATACAAGAAGATTGATATAACCCCTGCATTTTATCAGACCAGCGTGGATTAAAGCTGGAACTCAACAGAAAGCTTACAAACTCATGGAAACTGAACAACTCCCTACTTAATGACCACCGGGTCAGAGATGAAACAAAGAAAGAAATTAAAGACTTGTTAGAATTCAATGAAAAGAAGACACAACATTCCCACATCTATGGGACACAATGAAAGCAATACTAAGAGCAAATTTCATGGTGCTAAGCACCTTCATAAAGAAATTGGAGAGATCACATAGTAGCAACTGATCAGAACACCTGAAAGTTCTAGAACAAAAAGAACCAAACACACCAAAGAGCAGGAGGTGACAGGAAATCACCAAACTCCGGGCTGAAATCAATAAACTGGAGACAAAGAGAACAATACAAAGAATCAATGAAACCAAAAGCTGGTTCTTTGAGAAAATCAACAAGATAGACAAACCCTTAGCCAAGATAACTAAAAGGCAGAGGGAAAGTATCCAAATTAACAAAATCTTGAATTAAGAGAGGGAAATAACAACCGTGCTGGTGAGACATAGAGGTTTTTGGGAAAGGAAGCAGTCAGAGACCAGAAGATGAGGAGATGAGGGAAGAAGAGGAAAAGGCAAGAAGCAGGCACCATGGGTTCAGCAGAGTAAGAAGCACATGGGTGGCATGGATGGAGGATTTGGCCCAGATGATGAACATTAGCAAATATTTTGGGATTATGGATGGGAGGTAGCTTGGTAGAAATTATTAGCAGTAGATGGCATGGGATGGAGACTGGAAGTTATTGGAGGATAGCTTCCCCCCTGCCCCAAGTGAACCAGGGCTATTTTAAAATATGACAGGTGTCTGTCCATATGTTTATTGATTGATAGTGGATTAGAAAAATACCACCACCATCATCATAATAAATAGCCTAATAATAAATATTTATTAGGCCCAACTTTTAAATTAACCACAACAGCAAGGTGGACAAAATGGGACAAAGATTTAATGTTTTTTTCATAGACCCATGCAATGATAATTTTAGTGGGCATTTCCCTTCCTCCCAAAATAGGAAAAGGGGGGTGAAAAAGAGAGAAACATAACAGAAACAGAAAATCCTCAATGTCATTTTGGTTGGGTTAAGAAATATTTAGGAAATTATTCAGGCATACTTTTGAGTGTTTGTGAGGGTTTTTCCAAAAAGAGCTAAGAAAGGGGAAGACCAACCGAATATAGACTTCATGATTTTATAGTCCTGGATCAGCACTAAGTAAATAAGGGGCAAGCAAATGCCAGTTGAATATAATAAGTCTCCCTTTTTCTTCTTTCTTATCTGAGGTATCAGGAGTTTCCCCCATAGCATCCTGACACTTGAATCTCTGCCACGCCTTCCCTTGTCCCTTGAAATTGCCTCTTGTCATATATTTGGCCATGGTAAGAAGAAAATGAACTGATAGTCAAAATCTATACAGCTTGGATAGCTGCAGGTACCAGAAGCTTGTGGAAATAGTGACAGTTTTAGCCATGATCCCCATGTTGAGTGTTGGGTGAGTGCGCATGTGAGAAATTACCAGCAGACACAATGTTGGCTGTGTTTACATTTTCATATGTTTTACACAAAAGAATCATATTATCTATTTAGTTTTTGCCGCTGGGGTTCAAACCTATGACCTGGAACATGCTACACATGGGCTGTATCACAGATCTCTGTCCTTACTATGCGATGGATTCTCATGGTAAGCAGCCAAGGAAAGCCACCCACTGTGTAACGAAAAAGGAAAGCTTGAAATAATCCCTGTATACTATCCATAATAAAGGCCCCTGTCCAGAAAAGATGAGAAGACTTTAGCAGATGCTGGTCTTAGAGAGGCAGAAGAGGGGGATTATACACCCTTGGAATTGTTGTTTTTCTATTGTTGTGACAAAATATTAAACAGAAGCAAGTCAAGGGCAGAAATTGTAGTTTGGATTGTAGCAGAGAAGGCATGGTGACTCAGGTGACTGGTGTGTACCTAGGTCTATGACAGTCTGTGTGGTGACCCTACATAAGGCATCAAGAGGAAGAAGAAAGTACAGGCGGAGAGAGGGTTGACTTCAACTCTCAGGACCTGAGTCCAAATAATAACACCTGCTGGCTATGCCCTACATAATAAGGCTCTCAACCTCACCACCTAGGACCAAGTGTTCAAACACAGGAGCCTATGTGTGACATTTCTTCATCTTCAAGACATAACAAATTCCAGATATCTGATCATTGTAAAATCTAAGAAAGAGAGCAGAAAATACACCAGTGTGGAAAAAAAAAGAGTTAAGCACATTAAAATCCAGGAACTCAAGACTACTTAAGCAATTCAATTTACTAATTAATTACAGACTGTTTACCTACAGGGCTCCTCACAAACATGTCAACTATGCTCTAACATAATAATGGATTCTTGTTGAAGCACAGACAATATTTGGGTAATTCTTTGGGAAAATCAAAGATAGAATGAGAGGCTGAATGGTGGGATTCTGGGCTACAGGGAGCACTTACTGCTCTTGCAGACAACCTGGGTTCTCTTCCCAGAACTCATATAGTAGCTCATAACCATCTGTAACTCCTATTCTTTGGGATCTGCTCCCCTCTTCTGGTCTCTGTGGGTAAGCATCCATACATGCAATCAAAACATTCATGCACATAAATACAAATTAATATATTACAACAGGCTTAGGAAAACTTCAAGTCCTTGGTACCTAGAGATGTAGAGAATATATATATATATATATATATATATATATATATATATATATATATATGTTCAATACAATGCCTATCAAGATTATTCATAGCCTCACACCTAGGTACTATTATTTAAAATTGAATCAACAACATAAACCGAGAGAGAGAGAGAGAGAGAGAGAGAGAGAGAGAGAGAGAGAGAGAGAGAGAGAGAGAAAGGGGGGCGGGAGACAAAGATGGTGAAATTGACCAGTCTTTTAAAGAAGACATATTTTCTATTATGTACAATATATTCAAAATGCAATGTCAGAGGGGTTACTTTCCACCTGGTCCTAGAAAAGTAGCACTACCCACTACCAAACTGAAAGACTATAAGCAAAGAAAATACAACCCAATATTTCTCTTTGGTGTGTTTCCGATCTGCAGTGAAGTGTCAGCAACTATAATCCAACAGGAAAAAAAAAAGCCTTGCCTCCTGAACAAGAAAGCTTAGTCTTTGTTACAACATTGGTTTGACATTCAAGACTAAATTATTATAATCCATATCATAATGCTAATGAAAATAACATGCAGTGATATAAACTGATGCAGAAAAATTGAGGAAAACCTAATGCTTTTTTTGTGATAAAATTTCTTAACACACTAAGAACAAAAGGAGCTTCTTCAAGTTAATCACACTTCTCCAGGTAATCCACAACTAACAGCATGCTTTTCTGTCCCTGCAATAAAACACCATGACCAAAAGCAACTTAGAGGAGAAAATATTTATTTTAACTTAAAGTTCCAGAGGAACATCATTCATCACATCAAAGAAGGCATGGCAGTAAGAGCAAGAACCCAGTTGGTAGGCAGGGAACAGAGAAATCTCATTTTCTCCAGACATGGAAAACAGAGAGAGAGAGAGAGAGAGAGAGAGAGAGAGAGAGAGAGAGAGAGAGAGAGAGAGAGAGAGAAGAGGAAATAGAGGCAATTCATAAAACTTTAAATCTTGCCCCAGTGACACATTTCCCTCTCAAGACTCTGCCTACTGAAGTGTCCATAACCTTCCCAATCTGCATCATCAACTGTATACTAAATGTCTCAGCACATGAGCCCATCAGGGACATCTTCCATTCCAACCACCATGCCAGGTTATTACACAAAGTCAATTAATTGTCCACCTACACAGCACCAGTGAGCAACTGGAATGTATTAGTAAAACTACAATGCTATTAACAAAAAAAACTGTATATAAATCTAGCAAAATATGAGGAAGAAGTATAGCCATAAAAGCTCCAGACTCGGATTTTAGAAATATCTAAACAGATGCAAGTAAATGGAGATAAGTTTCCTGTTCAAGGACTGGAAGTTTGATACTATTGTCAGTTTTTGCCAGTATGGTTTATACATTCAATTCAAACCCAATCAAGAGTACAGCATGCTAATTTGTAGGTATCGACAAATTTATTGAAAGTTTATATGGAAATTTAGAAGACCCAATGGAGAAAATACAGCATTGACAAAGAACAGAAACACAGAACAGGCATTATATGACCTGAAGACATTTTGTAAAATTAATAATGAAGGCAGCATGGTATTGAAAAAGAAGAGACATATTGATCAATAGAACAAAGTAAGAAGCCCAGAAACTGATGCATACAATAAAATCAGCTGACCTTTGACAGCATAGTGAAGCAGGCCAATGGAGAAATGATCCCCTAACAATGGTGTTTGAGCAACTGAGTGTACAAAAAGCAAAATGGACATAGTCCTTTTATTCTTTCATAAAGAGTAAATAAAAATCAATGAGATACCTTAATATGAATGTTAAAAGTGTTAAAATTACAAAAGTTTTTGAAGCTTACATAGAAGTTAATCTGAGCAGCCTTTGCTTTTGAGGGGAGGCTCCAGAAACAGTGGCAAGAACACTCTCCTTGGCTAGATCTGGGTAGGGATTCGAAGTTTACTGCAAGCATTGTCCTTGGCTGGTGTCATAGTTTGAGCAGGACCCCTCGTCCCAGATCTGGCCATCATAGTGTCCTTCTTATAGGTTTCTAGAACCCTCTGGATCCTTCTACTTCCCCATTCTCCCATGCTTCTCCCACCTAGAGTCCCAATAGGATGTCCTCCCCTCTGTCCTACTTTTCTGATAAGTGAAAACATTCATGGGGCATGCCCCTTGGGCTAGTATTCAGATATAAATGAGTATATGCCATTTGACATTCTTCACAGTTAAGTGGACAGTGGGGTCTGACTTTCACATGAACTCTGGTGCCCCATATTTGACCATGTCCCCTGGATGGGGAGGCCTGGTGGCACTCAGAGGAAGGATAGCAGGCTACCAAGAAGGGACTTGATACCCTATGAGCATATACAGGGGCAGGAGGTCCCCCTCGGTCACAGCCATAGGGGAGGGGAGTAAGGGAAAAATGGGAGGGAGGGAGGAATGGGAAGATACAAGGGATGGGATAACAATTGAGATGTAATATGAATAAATTAATAAAATATATTTTAAAAAAGAACACTCTCCTTGAAGGCAGAACAAGTCACACTTAGTATAAGCAAACTTGTGCTCAGAAAAGTATACAGTAAAAGAAATAAACTACAAGCAAGAGTTTTAGACAAAATATGTACAAAATGCAAATTTATAAATTTATGTGTCCCAAGTACAAAAAAAATTCATTTATATGTGGATGTGCATGCATAAGGGAGTATATTTGTGCATGTGTGTGGGGGTGCTAGACATCAACCTTGAGCATTTTCCTTAGGCACCATCTGCAATTTCTTAGTTGGGCTCATACACTGACCTATAATTTGCTGATTGTCCTAGATGGTGGGATGGCCAGCAAACCCCAGGTGTCTACTTGTCTCTCCCTGTGCTGAGATTGCAAGCCAACACTACTATACCAGTTTTTTTTTTTTTTTTGGTGTTGGTGGTTAATCAATTTTACATTTATTTTTTAATTTTGAAAATTATATTTTATTAAATAATTGAAAATTCCATACCTGTGTATGCTGTACATAACCGCCACATCTCCACCTAACTCCTCTCCACCTTTGCTCCCTCACAATTTCATATGCTTCCTCTTTCTTCTCCCCCTGCCCCACAGCCCAGGAAATCCACTTCATACAGCCTATATGCTCATGGATGTACAGCCAAATGCTAGAGCATGGCTGACCTACCAGAGGGCACACTCTTAGAGAAAACTGACTTTCCTTCCCCCAGAAACCATCAGCTGCCAATAGCTGCTCAGCTGAGGATAGGGGCTCAGGAGTATCTCTTCCCTCCATGCTTGAATGCTGACTGCTTCTTACAGTATTTCCACCCTTTCTCCCTTGATGAGCCCTAAGCCTTGGAAGGTATACATGTAACACTAATGCCCCACTTGTGACCAAGTATCCCACATTCATTTATTCTCTGCACTGTGAGAAGTTGTGAGTTTATGTCTTAGTCGCTGTTCACTGCACAAAGAGTTGTATCTAATAGAGGGACACTCCTCTATGCCACCATCATTTATGTGTATTCTGAAGGGCTGAGCTCAAGTCCTCAGGCTCATACAGCTATCTCTTTACTGATAAAACTATTGGCCAAGCCCAAAAAACACTTCAACAGTAGAGAAACAGTTGTGCAAAACTGGAGCAAAGATCTCCACAGAAAACTCACGAATGCAGACATCAAGAAAAAAAGAAGTGACAATATCAACTATCTTTTCAAAAGTTGGAAATTAAAACACCAAGACATTACTACACATAGATGGCCAAGCTTAGCCAACATTTGCAACATAAATGAAGAGACAAAGGCCTTCTCAATCCTTGTTCATGGAAACTCAAGCAATGCAGCCATTTTAAAAGACAGTTTGGCAGTTCCTAATAAGGCCAGACACAGTCTTATTCAGTATAACAGTTACAACTCATTTTATCACTTAACTTTTGCAAAAACCTTGCAATGAACGACTTCCAGCAGTTGAGTGGTTGGTTGGTTATAAAGTAGCTTTGATACATCAGACCAATGGCATATTAGCTAAAGATGCTAAAAGATAAAGTGTAAATGTGGGAAAATAAGAGGATGGAGGAACATCTTGTAATACAAAGCTAAGCAATCTTGGAAGACCGCAAACTATAAGATTCTGAGTCTATGGGAGTCCCAAAAAGACATAACTCTGGAGACAGGTTATGGATATGCCTGTAATCTCTAGCACTTGAGACACCAATGAAAGGAGAAAGCAAGTGCGTGGCCAATCCAGCCTATATAGTGAGTCTAACATAAGATACCCTTTATGACATGTTCTCAAACACAAAAATAAGGACCAAAGCAAAATAAAAAATAACATAGTGTGGAGCCAGCAAAAAGTCGTTACTTCTAAGACATTGGGGGGGGGGGAAGAGGAGGAATTTAATAAGCAAATCATCAGATTATTTTACAGCATGAAAATTATTTTGTAATTTCATTGAGATTATTTCAGAATCTTTGTCAAAACCCATAGATGTTTACAATAAAAATTGATATTAAGAGTTGGGAAATTCAAAAGATCTAATTGTGTGCACCCCTGTGAAGTAACCTCACAAGGACAATCGTGTGATGACTCAAGCCACTTGGAGAACGAATGAAGTGCTAGACTAAACGCAGTCAAGGCTTCACTTATGCAGTAGATGACAGTTGATTATGTTGTTGCCTGGTGTGGTGAGGATGAACATTCCTGTTATAAAATGGAGCTGAACAATTATACAGTTGGGTGGGAGCCAGCTCTCACTGTGGAGTTAGAATTTACAGTTGTAGAAGGGGAGGAGAGTAAGTTGAACCCTAGAGTAATGAAAGAATCTAGGAAGAGTTGGGAGGAGATGAATATGATCAAAACAAATCATACAAAACCCGGAAAGAACTAAGTATACTATATATTTATGTTGTATACATTTATATGTTATATATAAATGTAATTATTTTATATAGAACTATAAATACTATATACATATATAGCATGGTCTTTGGAGGTTCTATGCATTTTATATACATATATGTATTTATTATATGTACACAGACATAGGTATTTACATACTGAGGTATTTACATAGAAATTTATACACATGAAAAAATATGACCATTAGTGTCCCCTTAATCTCTTAGTTGAAAAGACCTAGAGATAATTATAACTTCTTTTTCTTCCCACCTCCTTCCCTCCCTCTTCTCATCCTGTCCCCCCACTCCTCCCTCCCCCCATGTGTGTTTATTTTTTTGTTGCCTTTCCATTGTTCTGTTCCAGAATACCAGAATGCTCCATCCAAAACCAATTTAGGGGAGAAATGATTTATTTTAGTTTCCAGTTATACAAAGGGATCTAATGCATCACCACTAGGAAAATATGACAGGAGACAGGGAAGGCATAGAGGCAGAAATAAGAAGCTGCTCCATCCAGTGGACGAGGGGGATTGGGACAGATGCTGGGTCTCAGTGCTAGACTCTCGGTGAGAGTGGTATGGAAGAATGGGCAGATGGAAAGACCCAGAAGGCTCAGGAGCCCCACAAGGAGACCATCAAGGCCAGCAGATCTGGGCCTGTGTTTATTAATGACCGCAAATATCTCATTCATGAATATATGACAGTGACAGGGAAAACAGTACAAAGCATGTAAGAAATCTTTTGGTTATTCCCTTAATTTATAACTGCTTATAAAGGTTAATGTGCACTGGTGTTTGTTTTGAAAATACAGTCATGTGAAATGTCTGAAAATTTCTACTCCAGTGTGGCTAAGATGACTTTCTCTGAGGAATGGCATGGCTTTCTAGCTAGTCATCGACATGCTCACCAGTTGTCAATTCTGTTTCCTACACAGACTACATATTGTTTTTTAACAATGTCTTCATCTATAAGAGGAGTTTTCTTTAGCTGCAAAACTATAAAATATGAAGGTTATCATAAAAGGTGTCACATTAAAAACAACTTCAAACTACTACATCACATTTGACTAAATTTAACATTTGAATTCCCCTCTAGCTAGTTCTCCTCAGCTTGAACATAAATACTCATGTTGTCTGCACATCTCAGAACAGTGTATGTAAACTGTCAAAGTAAATAAAGAAGTAAGAGTGACATTGTGAGTGTGGTAAAGCTTAAATCCTAGGTATCATCCCACGAACTCCACTCTATGCTCTAGGAGGCTGACCAAAATAACACTCTAGATTCCTAACAGGCCACGGGACACTCATGGCAGATTCACTTGAGCACCCAAAAGAACAAACTCCAGACAGTCTGACACATCCAGACCTCAGCACAAACAAATTTATGGCAGAAAACAGATGGTTCTGCCCAGTCATGGGAAGAACACAGTGGTATAAACATAGGGTGAACATTTCTACAGAAATGGAAGGAGTGAGTCAAATTCCTTTTTAGTAGCTCTGGAAAGCTATACAGAGAGGTGAAATGAAGACCAGATTCAATTGTCCACATCAAAATAATAGTTCCTGGTGTGTCTTTTATGAGCATTGTTGAGAGAGTTCTGGTAGATGTAGACCAAAAACTTAACGGCCATCTGGATGCTCTCATGTGTCATGACTTGTTGATATTTCTTTTTCTTTCTTTCTTTCTTTCTTTCTTTTTTTCTTTTTTTCTTTTCTTTCTTTCTTTCTTTCTTTCTTTCTTTCTTTCTTTCTTGTTTTTGTTTTGTTTGGTTTGGTTTGGTTTGGTTTGGTTTTTTTAGATTTTTCAAGACAGGGTTTCTCTGTGTAACAGTCCTGGCTTTCCTGGACTCACTTTGTAGACCAGGCTGGCCTCGAACTCAAATCAATCCACCTGCCTCTGCCTCCCAAGTGCTGGGATTAAAGGCATGCACCACCACAGCCTGGCTTTGTTGATATTTCTTAATCCAGAGATAAAGAGAATGGGACTAGTCCATTTACAATAGTTTATCTTTAACACGGTGGCAGTAGATTATCTAGTGTCTCAAAGGACCCTTTCAAAAACTGGAAACTTATGTGTTTCTTTTTCTCCCTCTTTCCCTCCCTCCCCTACATCTCTCTCTCTCTCTTTCTTTTGTTTTGTGAGACACAGTTTCACTATAAAGCCCTGGCTGATCTGAAACTTTATTTATTTATTATAACTTATTCAGATTACATCCCAATTGTTATGCCCTCTGTCTTATCTTCCCATTCCCATCCTCTGCCCCTCTTCCAATCTATTTCCCTCCCCTAGACTTCTGACAAGATGGGGCCTTCCTCCCCCATTGTCTGATCACAGTCTATCAGGTCTCATCTGGATAACTAGCATCGCAATGCCTGCAAGATTGCCCCACCAATGGGCAGTGATAAAATTGCAGGAACCAGAGTTCATGTCAGAGGTAGTTCCTGCTCTCCCTGCTCCCCACATATAGAATGAGCTGTCTGTCAGCTACATCTGAACATGAGGTCTAAGGTCTTTGCATGCATTGTCCTTGGTTGGTGCATCAGTTTGTGCAGCCCCTCCACCTGGTCCAGATCCACTGGCCTTCGTGGTCTTCCTGTGGGGCTCCTGATCTCTCCAGATCCTTCCATCCCCCAACTCTTCCATACAACTCTCAACTCAAAGTCCAGGTGCAAGTTCCAGTATCTGTCTCTAACCACCACTAGGTAGTATTTCTCAGAGGACCTCTATGTTGGGCTAATATTCACTTATAAATGAGCATATACCATGAGCATATGCCATCCATGTCTCTCTGGGTTGGGGTTACCTCACTCGGGTTGATCTTTTCTAGTTCCATCCATTTGCCTGCAAATTTCGAGATGTTTTTGCTTTTAACAGCTTTATAGTATTCCATTGTATAAATGTACCACAGTTTCTTTATCCATTCTTTGGTTGAGGGCCATCTAGATTGTTTCCAGATTCTGGCTATTGCAAATAAAGCTGCTATGAATGTAGTTGAGGAAATGTCCTTGTTTTATGGACATCTTTGGGGTATATGCCAAGGAGTGTTATAGCTGGGTCCTGAGGTAGCACTAGTCCCAATTTTCTGAGAAAGAGCCAGATTGATGTCCAAAGTGATTGTACAAGTCTGCATTCCCACCAGCAATGGAAGACTGTTCCTCTTTCTCCACATCCTTCCTTTCCAGAACGCATTGTCATTTGAGTTTTTGATCTTAGCCATCCTGATAGGTGTAAAATGGAATCTCAGAGTTGTTTTGATTTTCATTTCCCAGATTACTAAGGATATTGAGCATTTCTTTAAGTGTTTCTCAGCCATTCAATATCTCCCTATTGAGAATTCTCTGTTTAATTCTGTACCCCATATTTTAATTGGATTATTTGGCTTGGTGGTGTTTAATTTCTTGAATTATTTCTATATTTTGGATATTAGCCCTATTTTATATGTAGGATTGCTGAAGAGCCTTTCCCAGTCTGTAGGCTGTCTTTTTGTTCTTTTCTAAGTTTCATGAGGTACCATTTATTAATTGTTGATCTTAGAGCCTGAGCTATTGGTGTTCTATTCAAGGAGCTGTCTCCTATGCTAATAAGTTCAAAGCTCTCACTTTTTGTTATAAAAGATTTAGTGTGTCTGATTTTATGTTGACGTCTTTAATCCATTTGGACGTTATTTTTGTGCAAGGTGGTAAATACAGATCTGTTGGTATTTTCTACATGTAGACATCGAGTTAGTCTAGCACTTTTGTTGAAGATTATATCTTTTTTCCATTGTATGGTTTTGGTTTCTTTGTCAAAAATCAAGTGTCCATCGGCCTATGGGTTTATTTCTGAGTCTTTGTTTTGATTTCATTGGTCAACTAGCCTATTTCTATGCCAGTACAGTGCCGTTTTTATTACTGTTGGTCCATAGTACAGCTTGAAATCAGGGATAGCGATTCCTCTGGAAGATCTTCTGTTGTACAGGAACTTTTTTTTTTTTGGCTATTCTGGGTTTATTGTTTCTCCATATGAAGTCAAGAAGTGATATGTCATGGTCTGTAAAGTATTGTGTACAAATTTTAATAGGAATTGCATTTAATCTGTATATTGCTTTTGGTAAGATGGCCGTTTTTACTATGTTGATTCTCCTGATGCGCAACATTGGAAATCACTCCATCTTCTGATATCTTCTTCAAGTTTTTTCTTCAAAG